>NC_071395.1:5421970-6059587 GCF_022682495.2 Desmodus rotundus
AGTTAAAACTTAGGAGGTATAGAAAAACTTCTATTATCTATAATCTCCACATCAGTAATAAACACTGCAAAATCTTTGGTGTTTATCTTCCAAGTAAGATTTTATATACATATAAGTTATATATATTCATATATTTATATATATATATTCATATATATATATGAGTTGGGAGAACTGTGTGAGGTCCCAAAGTGCCTACTTTGAAGGGAACTGAGGTATCATTGTCTTATGTACAGTGTTTCTTGTATCTTGTATCTTCTTCAGTAAATGTCTCTGTTTTTCATATTACATGGTTGGATGCTTTTTGGAAAGGCCATAAAATATATGGTGTTTCTAGTTATTTCAGCTTTTTATTCTGTTTATTTTTCTGTATTGGTTTGAAAGTTATACACTCTATTTTTAGTCTTTAGGTAATCACCTTTGAAACTTTACTATAAATATTTAAATTACCAAAGAAGCACTTTCCTGTCCTCCCGAGCCGTGTGAGGACCACAGACCGGACCCCTGATGACTTGACAGCACCGCCGCCCACCATCGTCCCCTCCCCACGGCACTGGGACTGCTGTTCGTGCAGCACATGTTCTGTATCATGTTGTTTTTTCTAAATATTTATTTTTGGAGAGAAAGGAAGAGAGGGAGAGAAACATCAATGTGTGGTTGCCTCTCATGTACCCCCCAACTGGGGACCTGGCCTGCAACCCAGGCATGTGCCCTAACTGGGAATCAAACCGATGACCCTTTGGGTCACAGGCTGGTGCTCAATCCACTGAGCCACACCAGCCCAGGCTCATCATGTTATGTACTCGGCATTCCTTCAGCAGATAATCACCTGAGACCCTTTTCCTTTCTCCTGAATCACATTCTCTAAATATTCCTTTAGTATAAATTTCCAGGTGGTAAACTTTCACAACTTATGCTTATTTTTAAACATTTCTCTTCCTCCCTGCTCTCCTTGTAAGATACATTTTTTAGATAAAAATTCTATCTTTAAAGTTGTTGTGTGTCAGTGCTCTGAAGAAATTATTCCACAATAGTATGCATGTCAGTTTGGTAGTGGAGATATTTTTTTCTTAATCTGCTACTTTTTGGAAATTTTGTGTGGGGGGCTGGTGAGGAAGAGGAAGAGCTTAGGTAATCTGTGAATTTTCTCTGGCTTCTTTAACTTTTTTTGAATCTCATGAACAAAATAAGCTAATAAGCAAAATAGAACCAAAGGTATAGGAACATGGAACAGACGGACAGGGACCAGAGCGGGGGGGATGACAGTGGACAGAAGGGGAAGGGCCCAGTCTCTGCCTTTTTTTCGAGCAGCCTTTTCATAGTTAGTGTTCTGCTGTTTCACTCTGGTGTTTCTAGATGTGGATCGACTTTAACCACCCAGTATGAGCTTCTATTGACTCCAGTTTGTTTGCATTTCCCCATTTTAATCTCTTTAAATATTGTAAATTAAAATCCATCCTTTCATAGGTCCATGGGTCCTCTGCATGTCCTCCTTGAAGAAGTGTCTGTTCAGGTCTTTCACTCATTGTTTAATTGAATTGTTTGTCTTCCTGACATGGAGTCATATAAGCTCTTTATATATTTTGGAGATCACACCATTGTCCAAGGTATCATTGGCAAATATATTTTCCCATACAGTTGGTTCCCTTTTCATTTTGATGATGTTTTCTTTTAGACAAGTGCAGAAGATTTTTAATTTGAACCATCAGAGAGATGCAAATCAAAACCGCAGTGAGATACCACCTCACACTGTCAGAATGGCCACCATTAACAATCAGCAAACATTAAGTGCTGGTGAGGTTGTGGAGAAAACGGAACCCTAGTATACCGTTAGTGAGAATGCACATTGGTGCAGCCACTGTGGAAAATAGTAGGGAATTTCCTCAAAAAACTAAAAAATGGAGCTGCCTTCTGATCTAGCAATTCCACTGCTAGGATTATACCCTAAGGATCCTGAAACACCAATTCAAAAGAATCTATGCACCCCAATGTTCACAGCAGCATTATTTACAATGGCCAAGTGCTGGAAACAGCCTAAATGCCCCTCAGTAATTGACTGGATAAAAAAACTTTGGTACATTTACACAATGGAATGCTACACAGCAGAAAGAAAGAAGGAGCTCCTACCCTTCATGTCAGCATGGATGGAACTGGAGATTATTACGCTAAGTGAAATAAGCCAGGCAGTGAAAGACAAATACCATACATCTCACCTATAAATGGAACCCAATCAACAAACAAACAAATGAGCAAAATAGAACCAGAGTCATGGAAATAAGGAACAGCCTGGCAGGGACCAGAGGGGAGGGGGAAGAGGGACAAGGGAGGAAAGAAGGGGAAGGGCCTAGTTTAAGAACACGTATAAAGGGCCCATGGGCATGGACAGCAGGGTGGGGATTGACTGTGGGAGTTGGGGGCGGGGCAAGGGAGAGCCAAGGGGGAAAATTGGGACAACTGTAATAGAACAACAATAAAAAAAGAAAAGAAATGCCTGACTCCAAGACATCCAAAACAAAATTCAATTCAATAAAATATTTGACACTTACAATGCCACAAATGAAGACCTATACATTCCTATCTATGTTAGAAGCTATAGTCATTTTTATGCCAATATTTGTCTGATGTAGTTCCAAATATTTATATAATGATTTATCATAATCTGTTCTTAAGCATGCCTGTCTACCTTGATTACGTTTCATACCAAATTCATTAGGGAGAAAACAAAACAAAGCAAAACAAAAACAGTCACGTTTTTTGTTTTGCTTCATTGGGCTTGTGATTTTTATTGAATCTTATGTTTCTGTATAATTGGCTTCCTAATTATCTTTGATAAAATAAACAGAATGTGTTCATTCGATTTCATCGCTTAGTTTAAATCACAGTGTTTACATCCTATCCTGTGCAGATAATGGAATGAATGAGTGTGTGCCCCTACTGCTGGCTTTATTTCTACACTCAGTGGGAATCTACAATCCTTTTCCACCTAAGGAAAGGTAAAAACACTCATGAAAAGGAGAAAACAAATATACTTCAAGATTATTCAAAAGACTTTTGATGAAATAATTATACTTCAATTATGCCTTTGAAAATTCAAGACATATGTACTCTCTTCCTTTTTCCCCTAATTTTTTTCTTTAAAAAATATGTCTTCTATACTAGGATGGTTACTTAAAGGACCTTAACATGAAATATTTGATAATATATATTAAATCTAAGGATTGGAAACAAACAAGACAGAGTTAAATTTGAAGATGAAAGAAAGAGAATAGAATTAGAAAGACAGGTAAAATTCCAAGTGTTGAAATAATGATACAAAATGAGGAAACTCTTTGCTAATTTTGGATAAATTCTATTTCTATTATCTATTAAATATATTAATTACTTTTATATATTGGTTTTAAATAGTATATGTTGAGGAATATAAAAATCAAATAAATAATTTTCATAAGTATACTATTTTTTATTTTTTTAATTAATTTATTTATTTTATTCAGTTACAATTGTCTGCATTTTCTCCCCATCCCTCCACCCCACCCCAGCCAGCCCCACCTCCCTCCCCCACCTCCACCCTCCCCCTTGATTTTGTCCTTGTGTCCTTTTTAGTAGCTCCTATAGACCCCTCTCCCCACTATCCCCTCCCCCTCTGGCTATCATATTATTTTAAATATGGAGATGGGCAAATTTATTCTCATGTATTAATATTATATAGAAATAAGAACACTTTGGGGGAAAATCAAATATACATATATACACACACACATGTATATATGCAAGACTGAAGTCACTTTGAAAGAAAATATTAGTTACATAGAAGCTCAAACACTAAAATGGTATGGTAATCTTTTCCTCTAAGTTGGATTTTATTTATTAAATAATTTTGTTTGTTAAATTATTCATTTTATTTATTTATTTAATTCATTAAATAGAAATATGTTTGAGTATATGTCATTGACATCATTCATAACATATCTCATTTTCTAGGTTGGATTGAATGTATTGTATATATTGTGTAGATTGGCTACAGAAAAAAAATTAATTAGAATACATTTAGTTTGAAATATCCACAGTTTATAAATAGTTGAATATGAGGTCGGTAGACCAAAAAATATATAAGCAAAATGTGTAAAGAGTAAATTTTTAAAACCTTTAAAATCTTGTAGGTCAAACATTAGATGTACATTTTGGCTTTTATCATTGTGTTTTTTAAAACTAAAAATGAGTTATCATAAAGTGTGATGTATTTAAACATTGAGTTTACTTGGAAGCATATGTTATCACTTCTTTTAATCTCTTCATTTCAATAAGTTTGCTTTAAATTTAGGAAAAAAGCCACTAGACTACTCAAAGCACTGTGCAGTAAAGGGGTACAGCTTACTCTCAGACCTCAGATAGCTATTTGTTTTTCTCACCCTTCCCCACTTTGCATTACAACTTTCCTTTCCCCGTTAAGCCAGGATCACATACTGTTCCGTGGAACTAACTGTAAGGTTTGAATCATTACTTCTTTCCCTTCTCATGTTATGTTTTGAGGTTGGGATCCACCATAAATATTAGTATTATCATCTGGATCCCATTAAATGTAATGGATATGCAGTTTTGAAAATAACCCACTTTTTTGCCTATTAGTAAATAATATCGATTCTCTTTACACAAATCACTAAAATTCTGTAACACTCAGTAAAACAATGGTCTTTAAATGCTTGCCCAGTCTTGTGTATAAAGTTTTATTTTCAGAGTTTAATTCAGTCTGATTATTTTCATTGTTTTTTACCATAACAGCTATGAGATTACCTACTGACATAAAATATTTTAAACATCCGTAATTAAAACCTAGGGGGAAAAAGACAATAAAACTTCAAAACTAGTTTAAAGCTTCACAGTAATAGTTTATTGCCAAAGAAAACAGGTAAGACTTTCGCACTGTGCTGAAAGCGGCAGGTAATTAATTCCCACGGCACAGAAGTGAAGGAAAAGCACATTCCAGATTCTCAGGGCAGAGTGGGACAGGACTGTGCAGCAGATCCTGTTAGGCTCCAGCATTAACCTGTAAGGGACACTCAAGAGGACCTGGGTGGGGGGGATATGAGTGAACAAATTATATAATAGAAGTGCTTCCGGCCACCAGCCACCTACAGCAAGAGGCAAAGCTCTAAGTAATACAGGAAAGGACCCTGCGAATGAGTTCTTTACTGATTACACTTGCAGCCAAGCATCGGCTTTACTTTGCTGGCCCGCCCTGCTTTTCTAACGCAGCCACATCTTAACTTCAGATGTAAGAGAGATCCTGGCTTTCCTTCACTCTGTTTTCTGTGGTTTAAGGACTAGAGGTTTCTTCCCATTAGGATTTGTCATTCTGATGAGCCTCCTCCCTTCTAGTCCTTGATATCAAGGGGTAATCTGCAGTTCATCACTGATTCAGGGAGATATGTGTGATCTCTTGAGTCCTGTAAGTTGTAAAATGAAGCTGGGAGTGGAGTGCGGAGGAGAAGACAGGGGCCTGCACACCATTAATGAGGAGAGCTCCTCACTTCCCTGCATTTCGCCAAGACTTGACCGTTTCAAACTGTCTGCAGTGGGGTTGATATTACTACCATGTCAAGAGGGAATGGAGTAAACAGGCCACCAGGGAAGCCACAGCTGATCATAACCTCACACACAGGGCACTTACAGAATATACACTTTCTTTACATTCTTCACAAGTAGCATTCAGGTGGGTAACAGTAGAGTAGCAGGATTATGGCCATGAATGAAAAAGCATTTTTACCAGTGAATATCTAAATTTTAAGTCATAGCCTCAACACATACCTTGAGCCAAGGCTTGTCTCGTGTATTTAGAGTTAACGCAAGCAGAGATGGCACACAGAATACACAATATCTGATGATCCCGCTCGAGGACTAACGGCACAAAGTGGGTTAAAGACATCGAGGCAAACGTTTCTGAGAACGGTCAGGTAAAAACATGACCTAGATGCTCTCCCATTTGTATTCCTATTTTTCCTCCGCACTTCCTTAACGTTTTAGTGTTCCAGAATGTTAACGCCCACTGAACCACCACAAACTGCCAGCACGCTGCAGGTATCTTGTGGACACGTCAAATGCCATTAAAGTTACCAAAAGATTTTGCTCATGGATGTCAATGCATTCTCCTGCTGTGTCAATCTATTTGAATAGGTGAAATGACAGAGAAATGCCTGTGGTTTTTCTAGCTACTCTTTCTGAAATGGGGCTCAACAAGCCATCAGGGCTCTAGAGATCCAGGGCCCCAGTGACAGTGCTGAGGGAGGGTGACAAGGGCCAAGTGAGCTATGTTCTGGGTCCTCCAAACGTGCTCTCAGCAGAGCAGGTTTGCTATTACTTACTTCACATTCTGGAAACTTCTGCCACTTCGCCATTTCCTGACAAAACCTGTTCTGGTAAAGTGAGAAGACTGGGCCACCAAGGCACATATGGACAGAGGATAATAACTTTTACGTGTCCTACTTGTTTTTATCGCTACACTATTAGAGCCCTTACAAGGAAGTGTCTGTTGTGGTCTTTGTGTGTGTGCTTAACACAGACTGCCAGGTAAAAAATTATCATCAGTAAAGCCTTTTCCACTCCACTGTGCTAATTCCAATCAGCCCTTATCACTCAACACAAAACTCATAAGAACAGAGCAATAATTTCTTAATAGTCAGAAGGGCATTAATTAGTTTTTAGACTTGTGAGTTATTGTTTTTCCCATTCAATCTATATTGATCCCCAAAGTACGCACAATACACTACACAATCATGACAATAAAATATAAATTAGTTTTGCAAAATTGAAATGCTCTGAAGTCTGGATGCATGCTTTTCCCTGAAAAGTTCTCATTAAGCCCATGGCCTCATAAAAATCATTAAATGAAGAAAATGAATGGCTGTGATGGTTATATCATTAGGTATATATTTCAGGTGGGTCCCTTTGATTGCAAAGCAATTTAGTCATGTAAGTATTAACATTGTGTTAGACTCGATGATATTTTTTTGTAGGTGCATGTGTGTGTGTGTGTGTATGTGTGTGTGTGTGTGAGAGAGAGAGAGAGAGAGAGAGAAAGAGAGAGACTGATTCAGCTTGACTAATGACTTCCAACAGTGGAAACTCAAATCTTATTACTTCTCCAATATACTCAAGCTGCTTTTGCAGTCAGATTTTTTAAAAATTATTTTATCATTGTTCAATTACAGTTGTCTGCATTTTCCCCCTACCACTCCCCCCCACCCCAGCTAAACCCATCTCCCTCCCTTGTTTCCACCTTCCCCCTTGATTTTGTCCATGTGTCCTTTATACATGTTCCTGAAAACCCTGCCCTCCATTGTCCCCCACCCCTGGCTATTGTTAGATTGTTCTTAATTTCAATGTCTCTGGTTATATTTTGTTTGCTTTTTTCTTCTGTTGATTATGTTCCAGTTAAAGGTGAGGTCATATGGTATTTGTCCCTCACTGCCTGCCTTATTTCACTTAGTGTAATGCTCTACAGTTCCATCCATGCTGTTGCAAAGGGTAGGAGCTCTTTCTTTCTCTCTACTGTGTAGTATTCCATTGTGTAAATGTACCATTGTTTTTTGATCCACTCATTTACTGATGGGCACTTAGGTTGCTTCCAGCACTTGGCTATTGTAAATTGTGCTGCTATGAACATTGGGGTGCATAGGTTCGTTTGGATTGGTGTTTCAGGGTTCTTAGGGTATAATCCCAGCAGCGGAATTGCTGGGTCAAAGGGCAGTTCCATTTTTATATTTCTGAGGAAATTCCATACTGTTTTCCACAGTGGCCACACCAGTCTGAATTCCCACCAACAGTGCACTAGGGTTCCCTTTTCTCCACATCCTCTCCAACATTTGTTTGTTGATTTGTTTATGATGGCCACTCTGACCAGTGTGAAATAATATCTCATTGTGGTTTTAATTTGCATCTCTCTGCTGGCTAGTGATGCTGAGCATCTTTTCATATGTCTCTGAGCCCTCTGTATGTCTTCCTTGGAGAAGTGTCTGTTCAGGTCCTTTGCCCATTTTTTAATTGGGTTGTTTGTCTTCCTGGAGTGGAATCATGTGAGTTCTTTATATATTTTGAAGATCAAACCCTTGATTGAGGTATCATTGGCAAATATGTTTCCCATACAGTTGATTCTCTTTTCATTTTAATGCTGTTTTCTTTAGCTGTGCAGAATCCTTTTAATTTGATGAGGTCCCATTAGTTTATTCTTTCCTTTATGCCCCTTGCTTTAGGGGACGTATCAGTGAAATGTTGCTGTGGGGAATTTCTGAGATTTTCCTGCCAATGTTTTCCTCTAGGATTTTTATGGTGTGACAACTTATATTTAAGTCTTTCATCCACCTTGAATTTATTTTTGTGTATGGTGTAAGCTGGTGATTAAGTTTCATTTTTTCCATGTAGCTGTCCAGCTCTCCCAACACCATTTGTTGAAGAGCCTATTTTTACTCCATTTTATGCTTCTTCCCCCTTTTTCAGATATTAATTGACCATAGAGACTTGGGTTTATTTCTGGGCTCTCCATTCTGTTCCATTGGTCTATGTGTCTGTTCTTATGCCAGTACCACGCTGTTTTGATTATAGTGGCTCTGTAATACAGTTTGATATCAGGTATTGCAATCCCTTCTACTTTCTTCTTCTTTCTCAAAATTTCTGCAGCTATTTGGGGTCATTTATGGTTCCATATAAATTTCTGACATGTTTGTTCTATATCTGTGAAATGTGTCATTGGTACTTTAATAGGGATTGCGTTGAATCTATAAATTGCTTTGGGTAGCATGGACATTTTGATGATGTTAATTCTTCCAATCCGTGAACATAGTACACACGTCCATTTGTTTGTGTCTTCCTTAATTTCTTTCTTCAGTGTTGTGTAGTTTTCTGAGTACAGGTCTTTTACCTCCTTGTTTAGGTTTATTCCTAGGTACTTTATTTTTCTTGTTGTTATATTAAATGGGATATTTTTCCTGATTTCTGTTTCTAATATTTCATTGTTGGTGTACAAAAATGCCTTTGATTTCTGAACATTGACTTTGTATCCTGCTGTTTTGCCAAATTCACTTATTAGGTTGAGTAGTTTTTGGTAGAGTCTATAGGATTTCTATGTACACTATCATGTCATCTGCAAACAATGTCAGTTTTGCTTCATACTTTCCAATTTGGATGCCTTTTATTGCTTTCTCTTGTCTGATTGGTGTGGCTAGGACTTCCAATACTATTTTGAGTAGAAGTGGTGAAAGCAGGCATCCTTGTCTTGTTCCTGATCTTAGTGGAAAAACTCTAAGTTTTCCCCATTGAGTATGATGTTGGCTGTAGGTCTCTCATATATGGCCTTTATTATGTTGAGGAATGCTCCCTCTATCCCCACTTTGCTATGTGTTATTATCATAAATGGGTGTTGTACCTTATCAATGTTTTTCTTCATCTATTGATATGATCATGTGATTGTTTTCTTTCGTTTGTTTATGTGATGTCAGATTTTTTACTGTACTGGTATATATAATGGCGTGGCAATCATTGATTGATTGTCTAATTCTCTCTAGCCTATATGCAGAGATAGAGAGATATACACACTTTTATTCACTCTCTTATCTGTGCCCTATAGGCTTGAAGTACCATTTGGGCTGATTCTTCCATCAGCCTGGACTGTCAACAAGGTACATTTCCTATAATGGCCAGTGTTATAGCTCAGTGTACATATCTTCATGCCATTCTTCAGTGGTGTGGCTCATAAATAACTGTATTTGACACATCTTTGAATGACTTACATAACGTAGTATAGTTTCCAGAGCATTATAGGTCATGTCTGTAACTGTATCTACCACATACGTTGTTTAAGTACATACACAAATATGAGAGATGCAGACTTTTGAAACACCTGAGTTTTAGAAAGAAGACAAATGCTTCTGACTTTTGTTTGTGTTTAGAAAAGAAGGTATTTGGGTTATCCACCCACACTCGACTCAACCCCTGACTGATGTATAATATAAGGTCATCTGAGAACCCTGGTTTCCAACACAAGCTGTCTTTCTAGAAAGTTAAAAGAATATCAAAGTTTGTAACATCTTTTCCACTATAAAATTATAATCAATGATAAAATCTGGAAAGCAAAAAAAGTACCACTAGTTTGACACCCATAAAATGTTTTTGAAAACCTAGAAATAAAATAATGTCTACTTAAATTTGTGAGTAGCAGTTCTTACTAAAAATGTTGACTTGCTTTCTCTTCATTACCTTCCGCCAATCTCCTATTTAATTTGGATTCCTTAACTTTATTGGCATGGCCATTAAAGCATGACTGAAAAAAAAAATAGTTTCTTGCTTTCCAAAAGTACTTGAGAGTGTTGGGTTCACTGTTGGTTTCAGAGTAATTTAGGATAATCACATAAGTTGTTGACAAATAAACATTTGGGAAATTTTTATGAAGGATAATCTTGGCAAACCACAATAGCCTTTAAACTTTGCTTTAAATTAAAATTCTAGCAGTTTATGATGTTACTTTGTGCCAGGATAAGGCTATAAACTGCTCTCATATTCAAAAGAATGTTTCCATTTAAAATTTACATTTACAAGTCTAATAAGATCTTGGAGCTCATTCTGGTCACAGAAAATCTACAGAGTTGCACACTGAACATTATTAGAAAACCCACTCATTGTGCCTTAAGTCAATTTATGTTAGTTAATAGTTTTTTAATGATGGAATTGTGTAGGTAAGTTAGAGATAAGGATAGAATCTTGAAATGAAGTTACTAAATAGATAATTTAATATAGACAGCTCAGTTGTTCATTGTAAGAGAATGTGTCCAATGGTTCTTTTTAAAATCAATTTTGAAGTTCTCATTATTTTATGATCAGTTTACATAGGAGGTTTGGAATAGTCTGTTACGTCCAGTTTTAAGTTTAGAATATACGTAATTTATAGAAGGTATTTAGAAAACTATATAAAGTACATTAAAGACATATGCTGTGTGGTTTCATCCATAAGAAATGTCTCATCAACTATAAGAAATATTATGGCCAATAAGCTTATTAAAGCTTATTACATATTATATATAGAAAGTATACTGAATTATAGGCCAGTTCTTTGTGAGTTGGATCCTTAAAATGTTCACACAGTTTCAAATTCTAACTTATGGGATGTGATTGATAATTTTAAAAATTTAAAGCCTTGCAAATCATTTTTGCAACTAACTTTCCTCAAAAGTAGTTTCTAATCTATAGACAAATCGATATATACCCTGTGTTTTTGTGCTCAAATAATTGAAATTCTGAGAACTATGGATGATATGTAGTTCTTTCAGAACATACATTTACTGCTATACACAAGCATATGTCAGAAATAAAGAGAAAAATTTGATAACCAAATTGGCTTCAGTGGGGAAACTTAAATTGATTTCTGTGTGAACCATAAAGACCTGGACTTTATTTATGACAAGTCATATAGGTAATATGACTTTTTTTCCCTTAAAAACTAGGGGGAGGGTCTTACCTGAGAGGTGGAGTTTGAACTACTCCAGAGAACCACAAGCATCTATATTAAAGTCTTAACAATAGTTACTACTTAATAAATAACCTAAGGAGGAGCAAGTGTTTTCAAACCATTATAATCTACTGTATCTTTCTTTGAAACACAGCAGAGTGTACTTTCAACCACGAAGTTATGGTTTTATGAACACAAAATGTACATGAATGTGTACACAGCCAGAGGCACACACACGTGTATATAGAGTGTATAAGATGTCCCGAGACTGGGAGGTAGCAAAAATATGCTACTGAGCTTGAAACTGAGCCTGAAACAAAACAAAGGACATTTGGTCCATTTTGGTGAATGTAGACTACCCCAGATGACTTTAAATGAAGTGGAAGAGAAAAGGTGTTTAAAACTGGCACGTACTCTAACTATGTATGGCAGCGGATATTAACTGGACTTATGGCAGTGATCGTTCTGCAAATATAGAATCATCACACTCTGTACCTGAGACTAATGTCATGTTGAATGTCCAGAATGAGAGGCAGGAAGGGAGGTAAGCGAGGGGGAGAGAAAAAGAACTGGTGCACACATAAGCTATGGAGAAATGTAGACCAATCTCGGCTGCTCGCTAGCTGTGTACATGTATAAATACAAGAGAACTACTATCAATTACTAATGTATGATTAATAGATACAGGGAAACAATGTTTGCTCTATTTAACAGATTGGAAAACTGATACTTACAGACAGTGTCTAGCTGGCTCATGATTTGAATCCAAATCTAACTTGAAGTTAATATCTCCATGACCTCAGGGGGTGGCTGTGTGGATTACATGAAGTAACATTTATAAAATAACAAATAAGTGCCTGATATGTAGTAAATGTTGAATACTAGCTATATTACTAAGCTTTATTCACAATTAGCACTTACTCTTTGGGTGGTTCTGGGCAGTTTACTAGGAAATGGTTTTGCCTACCCCAATAGCCACTTCAGCTCCATATGAGCTGATTATAATCCCATAAAAGACACTTACACACAAGCATATAATAGAAAAGTATAGAGTGGAATAAGCTACATCTCTGTTGTATGCATTCCAGTCCCCGCCATGCTACTCAGGCAGAGATAGTGAAACTGTTAAGGATTAATTTAAGCTGTAAAAATTGATCGAATTAGGACAAGAACATAGAGATTTGATACTGAAATTCTGACACTATTTTATATTCACCCTACCTACAGGGACGCTAAAACTTAGATATGGTGATACTTGAAATCACTTTATGATAACATTTTCATGAACATCATAAAAGATGGTTTACTACTAACACCTAAACAAACTGTTAGAAAGTTGCATGTACGCATATGTACAGTTGAACGAAAACTGTTCGCAGTAGAGAAATTGTTGTACACACCGGTCAATGTTAATGATTTCGTGTGCTTATAAGTTGTAACACACAATGTACCCTTTGCATAATGGTAGATGAGTTAAGAGAAGAGGAAATGAAGGATTCAAATGGAAAGTTTGTCCCTTTCTTTTCACCCCTGGTATACACATCTACTCTAACCAACACTTCTTATTCACCCTCTATTCTGTAAACTTCATTCTAATATATAAAATGAATAGAAAATAATAAAATCATATTAAATAAATTTTGTCAATATGCATTAACTACATTCCTACCATTTTAAATAGCAAGGTGATTAATCTATTAAAAGTGTGAAAAGTGAAAAAGACCAAAAAAAAGCCCCCAGAAAAATGATTTTGTATTGTTATTGTATATTTGCATTTTATTTTCTTACTTAGTATGATTATATTTTGACAAGTGGCATGCATTAAGTTCAGCTTACATGCAAGTGTTATTTATCATCTTTTTTCAAGAAACAGATAGCCCATCAGTTAACTTGCATATGAAAGTTTGTGGACAACATTCTGTATGCTAAAGTCACACCAATGTGTGAGGTAAGGAGCCCCTTGGAGGTAGGGACTGGCAGCAGGGGTATCCAACCTGTGGCGTGGCAGCCGCACGTGGCTTGGGGTGGCTATGGATGTGGCCCAACACAAAATCATGAATTTACTTAAAACATTATGAGATGTTTTTGTGATTATGCATCACAATGTATTTAATGTGTAGCCCAAGGCTTCTTCCAGTGAGGCCCAGGATGCCACAAGGGTGGACACCCCTGGGAGTGAATTCGTGTTTGTGCCACCAACTCCCTGCATTGCTGCCTGGTTTAGAGTAGATACTCGGTAAATAATCACACTATTAAGTAAATGTTAGCTGTTGAAAGGGAAGTATTCTGGTTTCTAGTTTATTCAAAAATATCTTTTTGATAAGTTAAAAGAGTCCATTGGGTCTGTGGCAGAATAGTGAAATGAAAAGCTAACTCTGGGTGGTGAATGCAAATGAAGGAAGTATGTCCTCAAAATGAATCAAGTCAGCATTGCGGTGAAAAAAATTCTCTCCAGTCCGCAAGGTTGGGGCCATCTGTTTGATCATAATTAGTAAGGAAATGAAGTGATTGTTGAGGGGCTTTTTGTTGATAAAACAAAAATATTACAAGGTTTTTGAATTGCGTGCACAAGGGCAGTGAGTTCAGAGTTTCTGACAACATTGGTGATCTTGCTACATTAATTTCCTATGAACAATGTGGTCAAATAAAAATAATTACAGTAACATAAGAAAAATGGTGTGTTAGTGAAATGTTAGGATAGACGTGCTGTAGAGTTTAGATTAGAAGTCACAGCAAGGATTTCACGGAGGAGCAGAGCAAAGCCAGAACACATCACTCAACCCACACATGTTCCACCTGCTTGATACTTACAGACTTTCAAATATGTAGCTCGCTTTATTTTAATTTGATTTTCACTTCCTAAGCCATCAAAACACACACACACATACACACAAATTCTCCCATACTTCACATACATGGAGTGTAGCAATTTGGTCAACATCAGGCCATATAGAGTAGAATAACTTCCATGGGTGTCCCACCCACAGCCCACGTGCCCCACCCACAGCCCACGTGCAGCCCAGGATGGCTATGAATGCAGCTCGACAGAATATCATAAATTTACTTAAAACATGATGGGATTTTTTTTGTGATTACGTGTCACAATGTACTTAATGTCTGGCCCAAGACAACTCTTCCAGTGTGGACCAGAGATGCCAAAGGTTGGACACCACTAGGAGTTTTAAAAGACATGTAAAATTTCACTCCTTAAACCAAAGAATGAATATAGCAATACATCATATTTATTATCAGAACAATTGAAAGATTATACTACTTTGATGCTTATGCTTAGGGTTTTTCCAGCAGTTCTAATTACATATTCACTTTCAAAGAAGGTGAAGGAACAATTAGTATAAATGATGGTATACATACAATGGAATATTACACAGAAATACCGAAGTATGAATTATGCAAGTGACCACAAAAATCAAGCACAAAAGCCCATTTACTGTACATACGTGATATTTTATCTAAAAGCAGAATAACCACCTTCATGGTGATAAAGTCAGACAGTTATCTCTGCTGGGGGAGTGGGTGGGAGGAGTCAGAGTGGGGGAGACCTAACTGGGATGGAGCATGAGGGACACTCCTGGGGTGCTGGAAATGTTCGTATCCGATCACATTGTACCTCGAAGGCCAATGCACTTTGTCCTGTTACCCTCAATGAAAACTTTCCAAAGTGCTCATGACATAGTCAATATTAGTCAGGTTATATTCATGCATTTTAAATTCAGTGAAGAGGAAATACATGTAAACCTTTTCTTAATAAGATGAAAAATGGCTTCTATCTATTCAAAACTATTTTAAGAAGATTAAGCATATTCTAACATTTAGTATATCACTCTATAAATGTTTGCTTATACATTTTTAGATAAATAACATTTTGCTCCCAAATATATTGTTATTTGATTTTATATGGCTGAGCTGTCCATAAATGTGGAAGTAAACTATTTAATGTTGAGTCAGATTTTAGCGCATTAATTAGGCAAACCTGCACCAACTTTAATGGAAAGGGATTGCTGATAGACTCTGTACTGAGGGGTGATGGATGCAGGGATGCTGCATGAAGCAGTACTAGCTATGCATCGTGCAAGCATGACGTGGTCCAGTCTCATCACAGTCCATGTGAACGGTGCCCCTATAGTTTCTCATCACAGAATTCTAAACATTCATACACAGTCTATACTCACAGTGTTTTCCAGCAAAATCGACAAAATTAACAGAACTATCCAAGCAGGGTCTAATCTTCAGCTTGAATGTCTTCTTCACATTTAAAATGACTTCTCACTTAAAAACATCTTATACATGAAAAGTCTTATGAGGTTTATAGGATGAGTTCAGGCAAAGAATTTCCATGTTTTTATAACCAAAACATAAAACTAAACAGACTGCACTGAGACCGTGGACCTAATATGAATATGAATTCAATTCTACTAAACCCGAAGTGTTCCCTCAGCATAATAAATACAAAGGTAATTACGGTTGTTCAATGTTCACCTAGGACTAGATGATTACAGGGAACCGATGCTTTGTATCGGTATACACATTCAACTTGTAGATGAGTGTAGTAGTTCCATGTACTCTTATTTAAGAATTTTAACTGAAAATTAATTAAACATGTAAGAAATGCTTAAGAACACATACAATGTGCCATGAAATGTACTATTTTTTTAGAACATCAAAAATGCCAGTTATCTATAAATTGGTGAATAAACTCTATCATACTTCAAAGGAGAATAATACATGCAACATGACAATAGAAGCTTTTTTATGAGGATAGATGTGGGCTGGAGTTTAAATTAAGATTATGATTACTGGAAGAACATAAATGTGAAAAATGGCATTATGGAAGGTATGGGCGTTGAAAGGAGCAAGGTGCAGTTGGAAACAGTGTGGGTGTTTGTGTGAAGAAGAACCAAAAAGTAAGAATGGCTCCAAAAGAAGTACAGAGCCAGAACGTACTCGATTCTGTGCTAGACAAACCTGACTCTCCTGTACACAGCACAGGACTACTGAGCGTGAAGGTCCAGGAAAATGAAATCAAGGTTAGGGTTAGATACAGAAAATACGTGGGGAAATATCTGGACTAAAGCTGAATAGTTGGTGAAGAAAATGACAGAAATCTTGTTTCATATATCATACTTGTTTCCATGTCATACTTCAGACATCATGCCAGTGGCCTTGGCATTCAAAGGGACAAAGAGCTCTACTCTACAAAAATAGGTGTAAGAACATTTCCCTAGAGTGATTTCCACTCCAGAGATGATCTTTTCTGTTCTTATGAAATGTCATGCCATCACATAAAACTTTTATTTAAATGTTTAACTAAAAATAATTGCCATATATTTCCCAATTGGGAATTCTATTTACTGTGTCTACTCAAGAAGAGAAAGCTCTGCAAAACACCATCAAACTTCCAAGTTAATTTCTCAAGCCTTATTTGCAATTATATGCAGTTCAATGCTGTCCATTTTATTTGGGTGAGCTCAGTATAAAGTGTGTTTTTTTATCTAAATGTATTTTTGTCCCCAAATTTATTATTAATGAAAATAGAAAGCAGGTACAATTTCATTGCTGAGTAGCATGTTACCTTGAAAATTTGGGAAGGACGTATTCAGGGAGGACGTGAAAGAAAAAATAACACAAATGCAGACAGGTGAATTGAGAATTTACACAAATGGAGGAAATAATTTCCAGCAATAAACTCAACTACATGGGCTTAGGGGGGAAAAAGGACAAATATTAAAAGTAAACAGTTATAAATTAGAAGTAAAAGCCCAAAATGATTTGGAAGAAACCTGCATTTTCTAAATCACTTAAGGTATGTATGCAAAGTACATATTTTTGGAGAGACATAAAATAGACTCGAAGTGAATGTAACTGAAACTATGACACTATTTTAGATTGAAATGATAGATATTAAAGCAGTTCAAAAATCTTACAAAGTTCTGAAAGGGGAATAAAGAAACTGATAGTGTTGTAAGTTCAAAATCAGGGGCTCCAAGCCAACACTTGAAGAAGTGCTGCCTTTCCTTTGAAACCTGTCCTTTTTTTTCCCCTGTCTACACTTTGCACCAACAGTATCGAGTTTGCCCTGAACAATCCAATGTGCATTCGATTAGGAACAAAAACAGCCATTTTTAGATGCTACTCTTCACTTTACTATGATATTTCCTGACACACGTATCAAAGCGAAACTGGAAGAGGGTGAAACATAGAGTAAATATTGTATTTGCACATAGAGTAGAAGAAAAGCTCTATTAACTAGAGGATATTCATTGCCTCATCATTTGAAGATGTCGGGGAACAGCATGAGGTATTTTCCGAGTGACCCGGCAGTCCCTGGGTACCAGCAGCTGCTCTGAAGAAACAGACTCAGTGTGCCCGAGTCCCGGGGGAGGCAGCTGTTCGAAGTCAGTGCCAGGCTGCCTACTGAAAGAATCTGAGACACAGCCCCAGCTCCAGATAATGACAGCCACAGAATCCTCCTTCCAATGCCTGGAGACCCTCGGCCCTCAGTTCATACTGGAGAGACAGACAAGGAAAGGACAGCTCACAAGGCTTCTGTGTGGCGATGTCTCACATATTAGGTGGCCTCTCTGTGGCCTGTCCCCAAAGTTCTTGAACTTTGTTCTGTAGTGCCTTTATTTTAAACCTGAACCCCAGGACATGCTTCTTGATTTTAGAGAGAGAAGAAGGTTAGGGAGAGAGACAGGGCAAGAAACACTGACATGAGAGAGAAGGATTGATTAGCTGCCTTGACCAGGGGACCAAGCCTGCAACCCAGGTATGTGCCCTGAGCAGAATCGAATCCGCGACCTTTTGGTTTATGGGATGATGCTCCAATCAACTGAGCCACACTGACCAGGAATTCATAGCACCTTAATAAATACAATTTGGAAAATACAACAACTTCTATAATTTCTCTCAGGATACTCAGAAAGTATTTTTAAATTGTGAAATTATTTTTATGAATTAATTCTCTCCATATATATATACACTTTCTGTATATATGCTTTTTCTATATGTCATTCATTCATCCATTCATTCATTCATTCAGTTATAAGTGATTGACTCCCAATCTTAAGGAGGCTAAGTCCCCAGCCAAGCAATCAGCAAGGCACAGACACAAGAGAGCCCCAGGGTACGGTTCCAGTCCAAAGGCGGAAAGAAAGACGTTGCAGCCCAAAAAGTCACTTAGGGGGGATTTGTTCTCACTCACAGAAGGGCCGGCTGCTTCAGCACCCTGGCAATATTTTATCTACAGTGCAAATGGTGTTCCTCTGATATGTTGGGGGTGTGAAGACAGGCAGGGTGGTGTTTGTATGGAAAATCGGCAGAACAAGCCTGCCAGGGGACAGTGAGGCAGACGGATAGCGGAGCTTTAGCTGAAAGCGACTGTCCCAAGAGAACAGGCTGCAGCCACGGGTAGCTGATTCTAGGGGAGATGATTCAGTGTCGCCCACTCAGATGGACCTCTGCTGCCGTACCACGGACGTGCACCAGAGGACTTAGGAGAGTGGGTAGTAGGGTCAAAATTACGTGAAAATTTGCATAAAGCATTAGGAGCACAAGGCTCCGGTGTTGGAGAGGCTGGTGGAGAGGAGTCGAGGCACTTGTGACACAGAGAATTACACAGAAGTGGCTGCAGCAGCCGAGAGCTGGAACACCCACCACGAGTAGGCTCACTGGGGTGGCAGTCTGGTGCCAGGCAGGGACAGTAGCTGCTATGTGTCCGCAGTGCAGAGACACTGCCTTTGCCCTTTCAGCTGTGAACAACAGACATCAGCGAAGGTGGGAAAGAGGAGCGGCTGACACTCATGCCACCATGGGTGACACTGTGCCAGGAAATTCAGATGCACTAGCATCCTGAGAGGTTCACAGTACTGAACCAAGTTGAAGCCAAAGAAGTGCTCCGTTCTCTGATTCCAAGTCCCACTGAAACTCTGTCCCTCTATAGAGTATAAATGGTCACTGCAAGCAGCTGTCACTAATTTACTACAATTAATAGAATATAAACTGAGCATAGTCATTCTGTCACAAAAAATACATGGCAAATATAGTTTCTTTCTTAGTGAATTCCTTGAAACTAAGAGAATATGCTCACATAAAAATGCTGAGTATCATAAGACATAAAAATGGCAGAACATTTTTTAAAACGTATTATAGGTGATGGTTCTTTGAAAGGTAGATTGCTCCAAACTGTGTATCATTAAAAAGTATCAGAAGTGTGTATAGCATCATATTATTCTTTCTACACATTTCTGGCTGCCCAAATTTTCCATGTGAAGGAAAGCACCCTCAAACCAACGCCACCTCTTCACATCCACTTTACCTGTCCATCACCCCCAATATCCTACAGCACATAATCAGATTCTGAAATCTTTTCTCAAACTTACTTTTTGGTAAGCTTGCCAGAATGATTTTGGCCTTCCAGGACTGAAACATTGGTGATGAGGAGAATGCCTCACCTACACCATCAGGCACACACGCCCGCCAGCACGCACACTGCCCCGATGGACCAATGTCCACCACGGGCATTCTCCTCCTTCCCGTGGCATATGTCATGCAAGTCATTGTGAAACCTCCACGGATGTGCTGGTGACACCTGTGCTTTCTGATCCTTTGTGGAAGTAGGTAAGCAAAGCTACAAAGGCTAGGAGACCGTGGGACAGTATTTTTCTTCTCAAATTGAAAGTAAGGTGCTACAACTACAGCATTTCAAAGTGAATTCTGTAGTAAAAATTTGCTTTAAATACTCAATCTGAATTTTTCTAGATGTGTGACCATAAACCGCAAACATGGACACTTGTTAAGCCTCAGTGCCTGTCTGGAAATGAATGGACCAGCCTCAGAAGGTCCGTGGAAGGACTTAATGAAGTAATGTCTACAAAAAGATTAACACAATGCCTGACTACTAGTAAGTACTCAATAAATTATTAGGATTATAATTACAAATTATGGATAAAAAAACAAATGTTAACTTCAAAATTGTTTTACTTTAATACCTAAGGAGAATAGCAGTTTTTGAGCTGAGATTGTGGTTTTGCAAGAATGTATCAGTAAAAAAAAATGTGTTTTCACCATGGCTCATATTCTTTTTACTTTTGCCTGTCTTTTTTCCTTCTCTTTCTCATTTCGCTGTTCCTCAGATTTGAGATTTGTCTTTAGCTTTATCATAATTTTAAATTTTTCAACAAATTATTTTAGTACTTAAGCCACCTTACTCGTCTTAGAGTTTACTCAGTGCTTTTCCACATAAAAACATCTGACCCAACTATAAGGATGGCTGGCTTACTTTGGCTGAGCTAGTGGAGTGCACATTTTATAATATTTACCTCTCCATACACTTTTATGTTTTATAATGTCACACAGCAAAAATTTAAAACGAAGAAATTTAAATTAATAGTTTAATTTCCATAAGTCTCTATTTCAAGTTTCTAATATGTTTTTTTCAGATTAATTCATCTTGCTGTTGAAACATGAACCTATGTACTTTATACAAAAGTGAATTATACAGTACACACAGTTCATAACCCTCCCACAGAGAGGATGAAACACAACATCACCCAGAGTGTTAGCAGCAGAAAGAGGTGTGAAATTTGTCTATCCTTGGCTTCCTGTCTAATGTGGATCTGGGAGACAGTGCAAGCTTAGTACTGTTCATGTTTAATTCTCATACAAGAGGCCTGGAAGCAACACAAATTTGAACTTTACCTGATAAACTGAGTTTGCTTTGGGTTTGTTCCATCCTGTCTTACCAAGGTTCAACCATAGTTAAGTCTTGAAATGTGTCCTCTGCAAAGTCTGTGGAATTGACAGCGAGGCCTGTGTCCCCACTTCCACTCTCCCCTTCCAGACGCCTCCTAAAAAGGAAGCTGAAGTCTCCTGGTCCTTCTCTCTCTCAACCCTGCACTTCTCATGTCTCTCCTAAGGTCTCAGTCATGTTAGCTGGGATAAGGGACACCAGGGACAGCAAAATAGTGATCAACAGGACCATGGCAGATCAGAGACATTGTGAGAATCCTGAATCTTAGTGACAATTAGTTTTGTAAGTTTTTTTAATTAATAGTGATTAGAAGTTTCTTCGTTTTCAATCCATCTAAAGCCATAGAACTAACAACATGAAATGCAAACCTTCACACTAATTTTTTAAAAAATCACTTAGGAGGTCAAAGATCCTAGGATAAACATATCTACACTGAGGTTGAACAATTAAGTAAATGTTTAGCAAATGACGAGATTCAGATTTCTCACTGTTGGAGGGGGAGGTTATATTTAAGCAAAGACAAGAGGTTTGAATGATTCATGTGGTACTGGATTAGAAGTGTAAACACCAGTATGAACTCATGTTCATCCTAATATAAATATTGAAATATTTCAAATGAAAATATCTTTAGAAATATATATATGCATGAGACAGTACACACACATCCATCTCCTTGCTTTGTACGCTAAGAGGAACAAAAAGCAAGAACTCACAGAAGCAAAGAATATACTAGCTCTTGGATTTTGCCTTTGAATACTACCCTCAAAAAAGAAAAAAAACACAACAAAACAACCAGGACTCCTTAGAGAAACAGTGGATTCTGGGACCAGGGCAAGGAGTATCCGAGATGAGCTGGGGGCCTCTCGTGGTGCCAGAAGGCAAGAGTGTCCAAAACAAACGAATGGGCCAACCCTGAAATGATGGAGGAGTGTCAAAGGTTCACCATGCCCTGAATGAAGTTCCAAAAGGTCAAAGCTGAAACAATTACAACACTTTAAAAAAGTATTACTGGATTATAACTCAAAGTATAAAATAAATATTTAGATTCCCTACTAATGTAAATGACTGAATAAATAAATACATGGAGGAAAAGAGATAAATTTCCCATGCCAGGGAATTCCATATAATTTATGGAGATGCCTGCACTCTCAAGGAGGTGGGTTATAATGCCCATTCCATAAGCGAGACCTGCCCCTGGTGACTTGCTTCCAAAGATCCTGGTATGGAAAGTGGGGTCAAGAGTAACTGCTCACTGGGGAAAGCTAAGGGACACCTCCTTAGCCAGTTTATCAAGACTGGAGTCAATAGAGATAAGGCATATTGGTCACACGTTGACAGGACATGATGAAAACAGCATGTTCATTTGTGGTCTTCCTTCCCCTAACCCCTAACCCACGTGTGATCATGAGAAAAATCGGTAGGCAGATCCCAACTCACGGTCATTCTGCACAATGCCTGACATATTGCTGACAACTGCCAAAGTCATCAAACACACAGAGATGGGGGCCCTAAATGTGATGTGATGTAGTAACCTGGGCGGGACCTTGGAACAGAGAAGGGATATTAAGTAAAACCTAAGAAAATCTTAATAAAGTGTGGACTTTAGCTAAAAACCCCAAACTGATATTGATTGTTTGTGGCACGTGTATCATACTAATGCAAGGTGGTCATACCAGGAAACTGTGTATGGGGTGTATGGGACTTTATGCCACATATATATGCACTATTTCTAATATAAAAACGTTAAGAAGTCTGTTTTGATGGGCACATTATAAATAAATCTCCACACTCAGTGGGACGAGGAAGAAGGTTCCCTTTTTTCACTCAAAATACTTGGCTTTTTTGAGCGGGATTTCCATAGTATATGTATAGAAGATGTTTTCAATGAATTGTAGTATATATTTAGAAGCTATTGTATATTTTCAAGACAGAATATTTATTTACTGATTTATTTCCAAGTTAAATAAAAATCTGATTTCAATTTCTGAGGAGCTTTGTGATTTACTGATTTCATATCATCTTTCACTTCTCGTAAAGAGGGTAGAAAAGATATTGCTACTCGTCACTTTCAAACGAGAAACCTAGAGCTCAGTATGTTGCATGGCAGGTGGAGTGCCGTGACCATTAGCACACGGGAGAGTCAGAACACAGAAATGATCTCCTCCAATTCAGTGATTTATGTTCAGCTTCCCCTTGAAAAGCCATCTAATTAGGTTCTTCAGTCAGAACCGAACTTAGTTCTCTAAGACATGAGCATGTTAGAGCGCCGGGAATGCTGGAACTCAGTTCAGCTGCCTTTAAAGAGAGCGAGGTTAAAGTACATTCTCCTTACCAAAAATAAAAACCCTACATCTTGCT
Organism: Desmodus rotundus; assembly: GCF_022682495.2. Lineage (NCBI taxonomy): Eukaryota > Metazoa > Chordata > Mammalia > Chiroptera > Phyllostomidae > Desmodus > Desmodus rotundus. The sequence continues at coordinate 5,445,589 of NC_071395.1, forward strand.
GTAAATATAAAACTAAGTAATTTTGTCTGTGACCACTGAAAAAAGCAATTTTTCTTCTTTTAGTGTAAAGCAAGGTTATAGAGTAAAAATAATGAGAGCTTATGTTTGTAAATACCAAACCTCAAGAAGAATGAACGTATGTGGTTTCCACTAGAGACCTTATTGCAATGCATGGACATTTCTGCATTCATAACCATTTAAACAACAAACATTTGTTGAATGACTAACATGTGTATGTCAGGCACTGGGGTAGATGCTGGAGATAAATGGTCAATGAAGCAGACTCGACTCTTACTTACCCAATGCATGTGGTCTAATAGGAATTATAGATATTTGAATTCAAATATGAGAGTGTTATACTAAAGGAATGAAGTATCTGGAGGTGACAAGAGCTTATAACATAGTCTGGAAGAATTAATGGAGGCTTCATTAAAAATGTAATACTTAACACATTAGGAAGAAGTAGGATGTATTCATGGGACAAGAGGGCAGGGTATTAAACTGGGCCTATTAGAAATGAATGCTCAGATACATTAAAAATACTCACTACTGTAGGAACTTAAATGAGAATGTGTCCCCTTGAGTAAGGTGTGTTGAGGGGAGAAGAGCAATACAAGGAGAGGTCAGCCAGGCCCAGGGCTTCGGACCTGAATGAGGCATGGTTAGGAGTTCTGGTTTTAGTCTAAGAGAATTGGGAAAACATTACAACATTTCACACAAAGCACTTACTTGAGCGGATTTGTTTCTCTGAAAGAACGCTCTGGTGAATGTTGGGCACTGACTGAAGAAACACACAGCTCGAGGTGAGGATACCAGCTTGAAGCCTGTTCAGTCATTCAAAGGATACCTAAGAGGAACTTGATTTGTAAGGGAAGAGGTAAAGACAGATACAAGTAAACAGATTTGAAAGACATTTGGGACGTATAATTTTAAGGTCTTCATGGTGGATTGTGTATGGACAGGTTGGGGAGGAAAGAAAATCCATGAGGTCTCTGGAGATTCTGGGTGGGGCTCTGGGTGTTTGGTTACCCTCCCCCCGCTACATAACAGAGCCAGCACACCCAGAGAAGAAAATGATGAGATAGAGTTTATGCATATTGAATTTGACTCTATTATATGTTACAAAATCCTCCTACAGGCAAGTAGATAAAACACTTGGAACAGCAAATGAGCCTCAGGCAGAAAGATATTGTGGAGAGTTAGACCACAGCTGGTAACAGGACCGTCACCCAGAGAAATGGCAGAGAGTACAAAGGGAGAAGGTTCTTGAGCAGAATCATGAAGGAATCCAAACTTGGAAGTGGAGTTTTCAAACTCAGGTTCTTCTTGGACCAGCCAGGTAGGATAAACTAATAAAATATTTCAGAATGTAATAATAATAATAATGATGGCATAAACTGATGAGAAGTGCCCACTGCCATTGCGATTCCGAGTCAAGGTTCAAAGACTGTGATGGAGATGCCTTCAGAGGGAGTGCTACGAGTCAGCTCTCCCCTAATGTTCTTATTATAAAATTTACCAAGGAAAGCTCAAATGCTGAATGATGCTATTCGGTTTAAATATTGACAACTAATTATTTAAAAAAAAAAAAAAACATTGTGAGTACCATTGCAGACCAGATTCCACATACGGCCATCCCGCCCCATGTTAAGGCATGGGATGAGAAAGCAGAGCACCAGCAGAAGAGACTGAGAACGCATGAACAAAGGCAGGCACACTCAGTGATGCTAAAGGGTTAACAGGCTTCTCGATCCACAACCAAGTGGGGATGGGCTGTGGGGTAATAGATCCATGTGCTTGGAAAGCGCTTCAAATACTAAACAGCCCGCATTGATATTATTTACAGCACTGCCTTCCATCTCCTACTGTTCCTCTTCATCGTGGAGGATTTATTGTGCTCCCCTGTGCATAAGATGCAGGCTCGTTGTTCTACTGGTAAGTGGAATAGATAGTTCATCCTGTGCAAAAATGTTTATCATTTGTGGTTTAACATGTTACTTCCAACATATTCCAGGAATGCATTCACTCTAACTCTTTTCACTTTATTTTCTTCTACTTGTCTTTCTTTAAATAGTACAGTAATGTATCCTTATTGGACGGTTTTCTCGATAAGATTTTGCAAATGCTCCAACTAGAACAGAATGGGACTGCCAGGATCTGTGCAGTTGAAATGACAGACGCGCATTCATATTTTTCGAGGGCTTTATTGGACCGAAGTCAAACACTATATTGACTTGGCTCTAACAAGGTTTCTCTTTGCACCCTAAGAGGTATTATACTTTCTTGGCAAATGTGAAGTGCTAACTCCTCTCTCTTGGGGTCGCGGCATATCCTGCCCCAGCAGAAGGATAAACTTGATAACCTGACAGGTATTTTTCCAATCTTGATTCTTGTGATCAAAGTCCAATACACAGCTAGAACTTTTTTAATGTTTCATTTAAAAAATAATTGTGCTTAAATTATCTTAAAATCTATCCTATGTATTTTTAGTAAAATGTCAAAGTTGAATTCAATTGGTGAAAGACAATATTTTCTCTGGAATTATGTCAATGTATTAGATCCTTAATTTTCATGTTTTCTCATACATAACTTAATTCTAAAATGTACAAATATCTTCCTAATCTGTAACTTTCCCTAACACATTTGATAAAGTATTTTGAAAAGGCAAATTTGTGTGTGCTTCATATTTTTAATTTCTATCATATATTATTTGAGACACTGAAATAAATCTGAGTAGTTGAAACACGTTTCTTTTGAACTATGTGTCCAAGAAAAGTACATAATTTTATGCAAATTTTTACTATATCTAATAAAAATTTGCATTATGTACATTAGGTATATATATACTTTAGTGTATACATATGTTATATATACAGTAAAATTTGCACAAAATATATTTAGTATATATATACTTTAGTGTGTGTATACTGATTAAATATTAACATAGGTGAGTAATCACTGTAAGCTAAGTAGTCTATTCTTTCACATATTGGCATAAAAAATTCATATTTGTCCTACAGCAAAATTAATGTTTACTATGCATTATGGATTCTTTGGTCTTTTGTAAAGGAAAACCAATCTGAAGATTTTGAAACGCCCAACATCAAGGTGTAAAGAATAAATCAAGAGCTCCGGAGAGAAAGAGGGAAAAAGACCACACAAGAACGCGACCAATTCTCCTCCTCCCTGCCTGCAGGTCGATTCTGTGGCTACGAGTGCATCTGTCTTTAGCTGCTCTCTGTATCCCAGTGACTCTTTCTTGATGCCTGTGTACTTCTTATTATATTTTGGCTCTTTCTCATCACATTTTCTTTTTTAATCACTTTATTGACATAAAAGTATCATACAAAATCTGTATATATTTAACACATATAACTTACTGAGTTTAAATGTAAATATACATCCACAAAACCATCACAACCTATGCCATAAACATATCCATCTCCCCAGTAGCTTTCTCCCTCCTTCTTCAGTTATTCTTATCTGTGTGTGTGTGATAAGAACACATAACATAAGACCTACCCCTTAGCAAATCAAGGAGCTATTAGTCAAAGGGTACAGAGTTCCAGTTATATTAGATAAATAAGCCTTTAGAGACCTATTGGACAGACAGCATAGTGTCTATATCCACTATGAATATATACTCCCTATATGTAACAATCTTTAATTCACCCTGACATTGGGCAACATGTGTTAGGTACAGTGTAGAAGGGAAACAGAGGAAGCAAAGGAGAGTTAAGTCTCTCTGAGTGCCTCTATGTGCTGTTAACTATGATAGGCAGTTTTTGCATCTTTGCAGGTTCACACCAAGCCTGAATACCTCAGTCTACCACACATTCTTCTTCATCACTCGCCCTATTTGACCTATCGCCAGGCCCTAAATACCTTTCATACACCCTTTCCTATCTCAGTCATCAAACTATCTACCCTGCCAAGTCTAGGCCACGGTCATTATTCAGTAACAAATTCCTAATCACTCTATGTAGACTCTGATCCCATTCTACTTGCCATTATTTTTAGAATGATATTAAAGATACATGCTTGCTGTGCCCTGAGAACAGCTGAAAATCCTCCAGGGACTCCGACACAAAGTCTACATATTTCCAGGTGGGATTTGCTCCTTCCTGCCCTTCTACAGTCTCAAACGCAGTGGCTAGGATTCCTCAGCCCTTCAAATATTCCAAACTTTCTTTGCTTGCAGGGCCTTTCACATCCTTTCCACCTGCGTGGAGTGCCCCTCCCCCCCTTCCACAACGCCCCCTCCACCTCCACATTCAACTTGTCCTTTAGGTCTTTCTCTGTCTATGACAAGCTTTCTCCCAGATGCCCTTTAGCCCTCCAGCCGATACTTTGAAAGAAGACAATACTTCCTCCAGACAATAAATTAAACACATATTTAATTGTTTTATATGTGTGCTTTCACTCTGCACTGTAAAACCCATGCATCCGTAGTGTTAACAGTGTGTGGTGTATATTAGTTAACAAATATTTAACAACAAACAAAGGGACTAAAAACAGTTATTTGATGCCTATATTAGGGCGTGCGATTCCTAAATGACCTCCTACCTATGACTCCAAAGGAAGCGAGGATTAAAAGTAAACCACAGAAACCGTGGTTGAGCCTTAGTCAGCGCTCACAAGTTCCTCCTTAACCAACATCACCACGTGCAGGGTGACGCAGGAGACAAACTGAGTCATTTTAAAACTTGCTCTTTCCAGTATTACTTGATGCACCCAAGGAGTTAATCAAACAAAGCAAACCTAACCTCCTTTTATTTAAAAACATAGAAAAAAATTAAACAGAATGTACTTTTTAATTTCAAAGGAAATATCAATAGATTAGATTAGCTCTGACTAGATTAGCTTTTATTATCAAGCTTTATCTTCATTTTTTTTTTTTAGTCCCAGGTCAAACTGTTTATTTTGGAGTATTTAGGGGATATTTTTTAAATGGAACAAATTCTCAAGGTGTTGATAAATATCTTAAAATTTTAAATTACAGTGCAGAATAGCTTGGTTTAATTCATTGAAAACAAAACAATTAAATTTAAAGCAATTTTTTTCATCCTTTCACTACTCATCCTCCCACTCTTTATGAATCCACGAAGTTCCTGCTGATGCCTGCTTTCCTGCGGTGCTTAGCTTCCCGGGACTGCGGGGCAGGGTCGCGATATCCTCCGGCTCTGTCTACGGTGGCGCAGCTGGACAAGCTGTGCCACACTGGTTAATAGTCCCCTCTGCAGCCAGGCTGTCTGGGCTTCAACCCTGACTCTGCCACTTACTAACTGCAGAACTATTTCCTGGGCATCAAATACATGGGGCAGTGGATGCCACAGCCGTTGGCTCGGAGCACAGATGCTTATGAGGCTGAGACTATGCTTGTAAGTCCTAAATTAACGATCTGTCAACCTCAACACTAACCAAAGTTTCTCAAGAAGGATCCCCTGTGATCTGATGTCACCTCAACAATTTGACGCATGTTGCTAACAACATCACTATTACAACCTACGGCTCATTTCCTTCAGGCATTTCCTCAAACACAGACAACTGCACACACACGCCTGCACACATATGCACTCACACACACGGAGTACAATAAGAAAACTTTGTGCTATGGCAATATGTCGATTGAGTTATTTTTAGCAATTTTTACCCTTATGCGGGAGAATATTATTTAACTTTCGAATCTTAAATTTTCAACTAGCATGGTGTAAATTTAGGCACTTTTTCTTGTAACTTTATAAATAACTAATATAAATTTATAAATTAATTACACTGGATTGCAATAGCAATAGTTGCATGACAAAATCAATACCCTGAATATATTTCTATGCATCTTTATTTAATTTTTATAATGTATTGATATCATATTACTATTTCATCATAACTAATTATATTTCACAGATAACTATAAAAAAGAAAATAAGTATATTTTCTCATTTAAACAATACAATATTTAGAAACTACACAGTTTATGTAATTATTAAAAGACCCAAGTTATTTGGAGGAAAAATATAATTTCATTAAATAATTTTCGAAAACATCTAAGCTACCGCTATGAACTAAATTACCTACCATAGTTTGGGGGCTTAAATACATTTTTCTTTTATAAGCCTTGATGTAGACAATTCAGAATGTCTTCCTTGGCTATCTGTGCTCCCTCCCCTGTACAGTCTATGGAACACAGAGCACAAAATGTCATCACTGGTACGCTGACGACTCACTGTAAGAGGGTGGCCTTGGCCGTACACCAGAATCAAGGCCACTCTAGGCTCTGTTCAGAGCAGCGTTCGATAATAGGTGTCTGCTGACTTGGGCTGAACATGAGTCAGACATGATTAAAGCCGAGAGGGTAAAGCCCATGTCAGAGTTAGTCATGAGGACTTTGGTGTTCTAATTAAAGCAAATCACTTGAATAACATGAAAGCTAAAGGAACAAGAGCTTCATCCTAAGAGTTGCATTGCCATCCAGTGGCTCTTCCCTTTCTCCCACAAGGCAGTGTGAAAGGGCTTCTAGGGTTAATATCTCAAAAGAATAGACTCGAAGTAAGAGAAACCTTCTAAAATTTAGCAGGACAACTGGCTCCCCTAAGAAACAGTAAGGTCCTTCAAAAATGAGGAGTGCACAGGCTAACCACGCCTATAGTTCCAGACATTACAGAGGATTTATTGCCACCAAGTGCATCTCCTGCTTGACTCACCGGCCTGTCCATCCCGTTCTCTCTTTCTAACTGGCTCCCAAAAGTGCAGGGAACCAATGTCACCACTCAATCACATGACAGACCTTTGAATGTTTTAAGGCAATTGTTTGGTACTCTACTATGCTCAGCTAAATCAGAACAACACACACACTCCCATTCCCAAAGTCCTCTTCATTTTCTGCTTAAAAGACAGAGAATAGAATCCGGTAACTCTAAGTGTCTTGCAGGGAAGCAGAAGGTCCGGTTGTCTTCCTTGGTGTTCCAACCCCACGGTCCTCACTCTTGCCTCCGTCAGGCAAGGAGCTCAGGCTGAGTCGGCGAGAACGCAGAGAAGTTTCCCCAGTCACATGAAATTCCAGACGGTACATCCAGTGTGATAAATGATCAGCTGCTGACTTGAGTCACTTTAATTTCCTGAATGTCTCCTCCCTGCAGTGGCTGTGAATCACACGTCCAGCTCCTCTTGTCTTCTCAGAGCCTGGCACGCTCTGTGGAAAATCTGGGTATTTCACAATGGAAGTCTGGTAGAATTACCCGCCCCCCAAAGCAAACAGTGGCAGCTATACCAGAAAAGTTTATGGTTCTTTCTGGAAAAGCATGACTAGGGGATAACGACTCAAACCCGTTGCACTGTTGTGGGAAAGCCAACCACAACCACTAAACTACAACATAATCTCCTCTTGTGCCTAGTTTTACCTTGAGTTCATTGCAGAAATCAACTTTCCCAAGCTGATTATTATTAATCGGCCCTTAACCTGCTCTCTAGAAATCTTCTGGTTCTGTTTCTGGTTCTCTTTCAATAGGGTACATAACTTCCTTCCAAAGGACCTGGCTCAATTCTCTAGGGGCTGCTATGAGACACCTGGAACATTATTCAAATTATGTCCCTGCTCTAACACTTATACATTCCCAGCTTATTGTTTCCACTGATACTCAAGTAAAGTTAAAGGTGACAGTAATGGTGTTTTATAAATCACGAAATACTACATTTTCCCTTCAACCTTCTATGGTCAGCTAAAGATGATGAAGCATGTTATTATCAAGGAACTATCTTCTCACATTTATATAGACATAAAAAATCACATGTTACTGTAGCCGTGCTATTTGTGTATGTTCCTTGTTAAAAATAAAAGATAAGTTCAGTTTCAATGAAACTGAATTTGTGAAATCAATATTTCTGTATCAGATCCCATGCCAAGATGGGGATGCAACATATGGAGACCATGCTGATTTCAGTGTAGGAAAGGACTACCAGTGTTGTGTTGTGCGTATCTTTCTCGGGGTGGACTAAATATATAGGTTGGCATTTGGAAATTGTGAAGAAAGTTCCTAAAACCCTAAGTGAATACATTTTCTGACATGAAACATTTGCATACAAAAGCAAAATCATTCAGTGCCATCCAAATTATTCAGAATATTAAGTAGTCTCATGGTCTGTATGTGCTCATATTAATAGATGTTTTTAATAATAGATTCATCTTTCTCAAGCTTCATGGAATATTGATATTTCTTCCTTCAAACGGCATTGAAGGATTTAAAATATATAAAGCTCTTAGGAAAGTAACTTGCATATAATAAACATGTGTTTATAATGATAAATGCTAAATAATTATAGGAATATAAATTAAACATAAAGCAATCTTATTATGATGCTAAACTCTACTAAGTAATGAAACATTTATTATGAGGAATCAATGTGTTACATCTTCAATGCTACAAAAGTGCATGGGTTTTGGATTCACATGAGTTTCAGTCATTTTTTATAAGTACGCTATTCATGTAACATAAATTTAATTATTTTATATTATAACATGTAGAAAGAAAGAATCAACCTGATATAATATTCTCTGAACATAAATTGATGTGATGAAAATACGGTCATTTTGAAAGCAAAATTATGCTTTGAAACTACACCCCCCCAAAATAAGTTTCAGTGTAGTAGCTTCATATACTTTAAAAAAAAAGAAAAGAGATATTCCTGGAGTTGACTGGAAATGCTGGGGGGATTTTGAACAGGTTGTTATGTGAGCCTGGAGTAACTGGAAGGCAGTATACGGGGGTCCAAAGGGTCGCGGCTGGATTCCCAGCGGAGACGCCTGCAGAGTTCTCGGCTGAGCCGCGACACGGGTGTCTGGGCTCAGCCTGTGGGCTGGGGAGCAAGGACAACCCCTGTGATGCTACCTGACATGTGTGTTATATTGCAGTCAAACTCAAAACATTGCTTAAACAATACAAAGGATGAACAACTTTTGATTACCATATTTAGAGGTATTATGTACATCTACAAATTACTGCACATTAATTCTTGTGGCTTTTTAAGATATATTCCTAAGAATTTCAAAGCAGAAATATGAAAAAATTATCTTAAATTTGTGTCAGTTTATTAAATTTTTATTTATTGATTTTTGAGAGGGAGAGAGAGAGATTCATTTGTTGGTCCACTTACTTATGTATTCATTGGTTGTTTCTTCTATGGGCCCTGACCAAAGATTGAACCTGCAGCCTTGGCATATTGAGATGATGCTGTACCGAATCCAGCCAGGACAAATTCATGTCAATTTTAGCATAATTACTGTTTTATTATTCCAAAACAATAAGCTGATCTTCTGTATGTAATTGGAGATGTATGCTATGAGGAATATCATGAGCTTCTCCTTCAAATCTATGTTGTACCTTGCTCCCACCTCTATAAATATGCCTGTATTAATCTGCCTTCAAATTACACAATTTGAATGAGTCTCATCTAATTCCTGCTGGGAGTTTAGAGGGTACAGCTATGTAGAAATAATTTCTAAGAATTCATTGGATGTTTTATATGATGTTATAAAAATTTGAAATATTATTTCCTATAAAGTACAGACATGTCTAAATACTATAAGCTTCATAAACACAAAGGAACTGGAGAAGCCTTTCAACTCGATTCCTGCTCTCTATTTCTAATGCTGTTGTCTCATTTTGGACTTCCGTCGTCTATTACACATGCTATCGTTACCTTCTAATTCCAATCTCTGTTTCCAGTTTGCTCACTTCCATTCTGCAGTCCAAAGAGTTATGTAAAACCACAAACCTGAGCTGATTAAATCACTAATTCATCACTACCCGTGTCAAGTTCACACTATAGTTTTTGAACTGCATAGGGTGTTAAGTACCCAATTACTACAGGTAGATTAGTATGTATTCTGAACAGCAAATGATGACGTTATGTCTTCAAGCTCTGCAAAGTTAAGGAAATGACTAAGTCCTGATTGGTATAAAATCCAGACTCTGAGATGTGAAGTGTGGAAGACATCTTTGAGACCTCCCTGAAGGCTGTGAAGTATGAGATGAGATTAAGAAGGCAACCAACATTACAAGATGCTTCCATATATTTTAAATATATTTACCGCATATAATGACTTTTTTTGGTATTATGTGAATACACCCATTCAGGCTTATAGTTCATTTATGTAACAGCATGTATATAAATGGTAAACTCAGTATGTAAATGTAAGCTCAGTCTGTGGTCATCAGTTAACATACATACATGGAATGCATGATGCTATTTACTTACGCATCTCATCCTTGTTTTTCATATCTATTAATGTTAATGATCACATTACTGTGATTTATACTCAAACACTCTAATTTATACTTAATTCATAACAATATATATTCAGAACAATATATTTTATAATTGTTTAGGGAAATGTAATAATCATTTTAAACATTTAAAACACACAAATAAAAAAGCAATAAGACAAAGGAAATCACTTCAGTCAGAGGGACAAGTCCTTTCTCCTCTCTCTCGCCCTCCCTGTCTCTGTCCCTCACTCCTCTCTCTCTCCATCTCCCGTCTCCTCTCTCTCCCTGTGCGCAGGCGTGCACACACACAGAGCCGTAAGGACCATTGCTGAAGCACTGTTTTGTGTATCTTCTGTATTCAGGAACTTTAAATATTTACAATGACGCTCATCAATTTAAAAATAACATAAAAATTAAAACAGGTTAGAGTGAGTAGTGTGACATAGATCACAAAAGTATTTTTGTATTTAACACATTTTATAATGAATTAAGTCAAACTGGTGTTCAGAGAGGCCCGTGTTAGGAATATCAAACTGATAGCGTTGCCTTTCTAATCAATATTAAATCCTCTGAAGTCCTATAACCTTACCTTTATTTTACCTCACATAATGTTTTACCTCACATTAAGTTTTAACCTTTATAATAATGTAATGCATGCCTTCCTATGTTATACACTTGTCTTAATAGTTGTTCATTTGAAATATGCACTTATTTATCATCTTAGCATTATCCAGTGTTGTACTCAGTATTCATTTGATTAATTGATACAATAGTGGTATTTGAAAAAATTGAATGCTCATCTAAACCAAGAACTAATAATCACAGATTGTTTGCAATGTGCCTGTGGCTTTATAAATCCTCAGAACAAACTTAAAATTGATCGATTGATCGATTGAGCTCTCTTCACTTTACAAATGAGAAACCTAAATTACTACAAGACTACTAATAAAAATTACTTTCTGATCCTTTCTTTTTTAAGAGTCTTGTTCAAGCCTAAAAAACTTCATTCCCTCAAAGGCTAGCACTTTATCGAACATTATACATTTCTGATAAAAATTATAAACATTCATTATGAAACTCTTATTCTGAGAAGTTATAACTATAGACACTGAAATAGAGAGTATTTAGATGTACTACCAGGTTCTTGGATAAGTAATCACTTTGGTAAAATGTGGAAGGAGACAAGAAATATAAGTTAGCTGTTTACCTCTATTAAGGATAGGTTCCATTCAGACCCTAAACTTCAAGTAAAAGTGGATGTTCATAAATAAATTATTAACAATTTTAAAGCAAGCTAACTGTCAAACAAAGGCAGTTCTGTTTGTCAGTCCTGTTGTGTGAATATGCCTTCACAACACCCTGGAAGGCCAGGATGAATCGAAAGGTCTCAGATGCCTCGGGTAGCTGTGTTTGATCGTGCTGGCCACTGGAGGGCCAGGCCCCCACTCCCTGTCTGCAGTCCCCACCTTGCCTCTTTGCCTTCCAACCCCTGGCTTTTCTTATTCCCCGGAAGGACCTCAAGTTCGCAAGTGTGAACATCCCTGCTCTTACTTTGCGGCTCCATCCAAATAGCCTCTCTAAAGAACCTCCCCTTGGCTTGTTCTTTAGGCCTAAAAGTGCGTACATGCCATTTTGTTCTGCCCCAAGTAAGACAGGCTCAAAGAAGAGGCCAATACAGGCACTAGGCATGTGGCTCTGGGCCATTGGGACAAGGCCTTCTGAGGCCCTGGAGACCTCGAACACGTCTAAAAGGCGGAGCTGTGGGCTCTGGCTGGTCATGACTCATTGTCTCCAAAGACTCCTTGCAGGGCTGCACATCAAGTACAATCCTATTTTCTGACCCTGTTCACTGCCATAGCCCATACATCCTAGCTAGCACGCATACGTGATTGGACAAATGGATCGTCATCATCCTTCTCGCAACTAATTCTCCTTCAGGAACACCAACTCCTGTTTTGGAGAACTCACTGTCTTCCATTCTAATAATCGTACAGTGGAGGGGGGGGGGCGTTCTTTTTGCCACAGGTCTAATGAGGCACACATAACCCATCCTGCCATAGGGTTACTTGTGCAAAAGCTAGGTAAAGAGAACAGTCTCTTTGTAATGCAGAAACTTGGAGGTATGAGACGGGAGGATGCTCTGCAGGAAGCTATCATTTTCAACCATCTGGACCAGACTCTAAGAAAATGATGCCAGTATGCAGAAGAAAGCAGGGAAGGGAGACTGTGAGCCTCACACCACGTCCCTGATCCTGTGAGGATTCATCCAGTCTCAACATGGTGCTTTCCTCCAAGGTTTAGGGACCTTACCATACAATTCTGTTTGAGTTGTTCGTGACCCTGAATCATATGGACACTATCGGGAAAGCATGAGAACTGCCCAAATAGCCACCCACTTATTGGAGAAAGTGCTTCTTTTCACCTGATCTGAGAACATCATATATTTTGCACTAGTTTGAGAGCAGCTTGCTTCCTAATACTGTGACAGATTTTCAACATCCTACCAGTGAGTGCCCCGGCCATATGCTGCTTCTCTGCTGTCATATGGAAAACCAGCTGGGCCACCTAAAGATTTACGCTCAATTATCTGTGCTCAATGGACATATAGAGTGGAACAATGCCTCCTTCTGGGTTGCTATGTGAGGGAAATACCAGCTATTGTCAAGTTCCTTTGTCAACAGGAGGAGTTATTAACTCAAATTACAGAAGTTTATACTTCAAATGGCCCCTTTAGTTGATAACAGAATTAAGCGTTTGGAAGAAGTTTTAGTCTTCTAATAATAGACATTTCCACAGATACAAATATATACACAGAACACACACTCATGCCCACATACACAAACACTATCAAACTTTCTGTTGTGATTTCAGTAAACACTACCCTATGACTTAGGCATGAAAATCATGATTTTTAAATTGTTTCCTCCTAATTTCATGGTGATTTTATTGTAAGTGGGACAAGTTTGGATAATGTTTCATGTATCTAATTTTTGTTTGCTACCCTTGTTATCATCTAATTGTCTATTCCTTTAATTTGGTAGTTAACTGCTTTTGAGAAAAATATCATGTTTTCTTCAGATTCTCCTTAATGTAAAAATTACTTATTTGTTGGCAATTTTTTGCATGTTTACAGTGCTATTCGGCATGTGCACATGTTTTATGTCCAGCTTGTTCCAGGAGAAAATTGAGAAAGAATCTCTATAAACTGCTTCTACTAGTTTGAGTAAATTCTGATTTACTGGTATTCATTTTCAACACTGGCGTTCCAGAAGAGGGCTGCCTCTTTATAAGAAGAATGGAAAACGGTTACTTCCAACCCTGTGGCCCAGAGGGATGCACATCGTATGATGGAGAGAAATAAAATGAGACTGAGACTGAATTAGAAATGAGGCTATTCATTTTCCAATCCTCCAATTTCTTTAGGGTAAAATCTGGGATTAAAAAATAAGTACTCTTTATCTGTTACTTTGCATCAATTGTCACATTTGAATTATTTACGTCCAAAGGTTTTATATATTAGAATAAACTCTGTACAATAAACTACATTCTAGTATCTGATATTTTCCTCATGAGTTTATGTTATGCAGTCATTTAAGTTTATTAACTTGCTTAACTGCTTAAATCCCAGTTGGTATTTTTTATATTGTAAATATAGTGTTGCTTGCTTTATTCTTTTTAAAATTTCTTTATTGTTGTCCAATTACATTTGTCCCCATTTTTCTCCCATTGCTCTCCCCTGCTCTGCCCACCTCCCGTCTCCCACAATTAATTCTGCCTGCCCCACCCCGTTGTCCTTGTCCATGGGTCCTTTATTCTTATAATGAATTTCCATAAGGATTCTTAATTGTGATTAATTGTAAGAGCTCAAATGAATTATAAAATGGATGGAATATTTTTTTTACAAAAATCTCAAACAATCAGTAAATATTTTTGCCTGACCAACTTCAACAAAAGAGGACTCAGACTAATACTCCCACGTTATTTTTTGATTTTTATATGTATGCCTCAATATCACCACAGAGAAAATGAAAATCTATTTTATAAGTAATTTAGTGTCAAAATAAGAATCAATAAACTTTAAATTTGATTAACAATAAGCTTATAAAATTATATTCTATCTGTATTTACATTGACATAACTTTTTTCTAGAATATTATTCAAAAATCATTCAAATATAGCTAAAACAATATTTTTCACTAAATTAGTTTATACAATTATTAAATTCAATATAACAGTAGCAATTTGTTTTCTATAAGTGGCTAAAGAGAAGAAAAAATTTAAAATATATGCCCCAGAGTTAAGTGTTATCTCTAATATAGTTCATAAAAATATTAGGAAATTTAATGAGGTCTTTCTGTAGAGAGTTACTTAACAGTCTAAAAAAGCTTCCCAGTGTCTTGTATCTTTACATAAGGAAAACATTTATGTCTAAGAATTTACATTGGATGAGGATTTGACTCAGAATAAAAAAGAAATTGACACAAAATTGCAGAGGTCCGTCCACTGTGGGATGATTTCTTGGTTCCTTTACTGTTTGAAGACTGTTATACTGGAAGAGACTGTTGTCAGGAAGAGAAGGAAAATGTAAATGGGTGATTTCCAGAGAATTATTGATAGAACTATTCATCTGTAAGGACATGCATGCCCTTTATCAAATCCCTGAGCTTCCCTAAACACGTCTGCTATCACCAAAGAACTCCTCCGCTGTAGAAAGTCTGTACTATGTGGAGTCCTTATGGCAGATTCTTCTCTCAGAAAACATATGGTCAGTGTGACAAAATGGACTTAGTGAGTAAATAGTAAAGTTGTCCTGTAGGCAAAATTTACTATAATATACCGGGACCTACACAATCACATGAAATGATCAAGGTCTCTAAAATAATTTGAAATGATCACTTTATGAAATTAATCATTAAATATTTATGCCTTGTATAATTTAAATATGTAATTCCTATTTTCTTTTAGATTTTCAGAGCGCTAAAACTATGTTGTGTATGCCCGTCAGCTTGAACTTGGAAAAGCTTTAGTGTTTACTCTAATTGCTATTCCACCCTTTGCCTTCATTGCCACTGCTAAATCAATAAAACAAGTTAAAAAATTAATTAAGACTTTGGGACATAGCAGTGTTATAAAAAATGCCTGGAATTATAATGATTGAGGATGTGTGTTTTGAGAACTCTAAAATATAATTAGGAACAAAGAACATGCTATCTGAGGCTGATATCTTGGGCCCCCTCAGTAAAATCAGACATAATGAGCTCCCTGTAGTCATTAAAAAATATGAGAGGTGATTTAGTTGTTTAGAGGGCTCTCACCCTGATGTTTATCCCCGAGCTGCAGCTCAGACAAAGCATATTTATCATGGACCAGAGCAAGTGAACCTACGAAACCCAGAGAGCGAAATGATATAAATCACCAGGCAGCGAATAGTCCCTGGGCCGCTGGGCCCTCTCAGTTCCCACTTCTTCAATGAAGTAACATGGATGCTATACAAATGGTAGAAGAAAAATTTAATGGCCTAGAATAGAGAAGACAAACTGGTGGATTAAGGGACTAAATATTCACTGGACTTATGGGGTTTAAAAAATTCTCATTTCTTTATAAAGTAAATAAATTCTTTATGTGGTTGAAAAATGTATAAGGATGAACTACCAAAGAGATTGTTCGCCAGCAGCCTGAGGGATTTAGCTGAAGAATGTGCTCATGTGTGCTGGGTCGAGCAGAGTCAGTGTTGACTCTAAATTTAACTTAGTTGTCCACATTAAAAAACCTTCAGTCCCTATAAAAACCCACTTTTTCATTTGGGTTAAAATCAAAATAATCCAGTAGCGTGGTAGCTCATTAATACACAGCAACGGTGCATTAACTCTGTGAAGCAGCTGCCTCTCAGACAGGGGGCCTATTTTACCTGTCATCGTGGCTTGCACCTCCCCTTCTCTGAGTCATAACGATTGGCTTTTGCAGGGGACTCCCAGACAGCCCCCCTGAATATCCACCCACTGGGCTTAATCTCTCTCCTGTTTCTCTGCACTGGTCATTCATGGCCATTACCACTACTGAAAATCCCTTCTTTGGCTGCTTGTTAATGATTAATCAAATGTTTGGGAACATAAATACCCAGGCGTAGGAATGTTGGCTGTCTAATCCATTAGCATGTCCCCAGGACCTAGAACACAGCCTGATATACAAAGGGTTTAAATAATACGTATTAGATGAATACCGCGTGGCTGTCAGCTGTCATTCACTTGCATGACAATTTTGTTGTTTTGCTCCAATGAGATTAAAATCAAATTCTTGTAGTTAAAACTCCATCACAACTAGGAAATACAACATTAACTAAGAGGATCATATATTAATTGTATCTGACTTGCTTCAAATTTCTTATCTTCTTTTTTTGAATATTTTGGGACTATTTCTGTTTAAAGTGAATAATTAAACTACTGTCCCCAATCAAATGATCTTTGCATTCCTTGATGATTTATAAAGTCTGTTTACCATTTTTAGCCTTTATAAAAATGTTATTCATTCAATTAATTTTCACATGCTTTAAACAGTACTATTAAAAAATCATTATAGCTTTATGATTAATAATTCACACTAATTATCCTTATCTAGAATTTTTTATAGTACCACCTCTTTACCTTGTTAATTTTTTAAACTTGAACTCTAAAATGACTGCCAGAATTGTAACACATTAATTCATTTACTGGAAACAACTTATTCTGTTCATAGTATTATATCTTTACATCATTACTTTACATTATTATATTAATTTCATCAAATAGATCATAAATTGGTTTAATAAATGTTATTAATTTTGTTTCATACATTTGTAGAAAACCATTTAATAGATTTACATTAATTCCTTTGTATTTTCTATCTTCTCATTCATATGATTATTAAATAGTAGTTATATCTTGCTTTTCAACATAATTGCCCTGATCTAGAATTGAAGTATAATGTTAATTGTTGATCTAAATTGGTATCCATCCTCGTTTTATGAAAATATCTTTATCTGCCTATCTTTTTTGTGACTCATATGGAATTGATTAAGTGAAAATTTTCAGAGGGAAATATACTTATTTATATAAAACAATTAAAAATATTAGGGACAAAGAGGGATATGGATAGCAGATTTTGGATAAGATGATTAATCACAAGAAATTGTGTCATTATATCTAATATATCCAATTTCAACATATTATATTAAATTTTTGATTTTTCCAAAACCAAGGAAGATTAGTATAATTAAAATCAATACATAAGGTATTTGATGTGTTAAAAAATAGGTGCAATTCCTATCAAGATACCAATAGCACATTTCACAGAACTAGAACAAATATCCCAATAATGTATATGGAACCAAAAAAGACCTGAATAACCACAGTAATCTTGAGAAAGAAGAACAAAGTTAGAGGAATCACGCTACCTGATATCAAACTATACGAGGCCATAATAATCAAAAGAGCAGGGTACTAGCATAAAAACAGGTATATTGATCAATGAAATAGAATAGAAAACCCAGAAGTAAACCCACACCTTTATGTCCAATTAATATTTGACAAAGGAGATAAGAACATACAATGGGGTACAGATAGTTTATTCAATAAATGGTGTTGGCAAAATTCAACAGATACATGCAAAAAAAAAAAAAAACTAGACCACCTTCTCATACCATACACAAAAATAAACTCAAAATAGATTAGACTTCAATGTGAGATTCAAATCCATAAAAACACTAGCAGAAAATATAGACAGTAAAATCTTGGACATTTCTCATAGCAATATTTTATCTGATGTATCTCCTTGAGGAAGGGAAACAAAAGAAAAAATTAACAAATGAAATTCATCAAATTAAAAAGTTTTTGCACAGCAAAGGAAACCATCAACAAAACAAAAAGATAACCCTGATACTCAACATCACTAATCATAGGAGAAATGCAAATTAAAACCACAATGAGACATCACCTCACACCTGTCCGAATGGCTGTCATCAACAAATCAACAAACAAGTGTTGCAAGGATGTGGGGAAAAAGGGACCCTCATGCACTGTTGGTGGGAATACAGGCTGTTGCAGCCGCTAGGGAAAGCAGTATGCAGTCTCCTCAGAAAAGTTAAGATAGAACTTCCTTGTGACCCAGCAATTCCACTTGTGGGAATATATCCAAAGAAACCCAAAACCCGGATTCAGAAGAATGTATGCATTCTTATGTTCATTGCAGCATTATTACACCAGCCAAGATTTGGAAGTAGCCCAAGTGCCCCTTGGTAGATGAGTGGATAGAAAAGCTGTGATACATTTAAACAATGGAATTCTACTCAGCTGCAAGAAAAAGAAACTCATACCTTTTGCAACAGCATAGATGGACCTGGAGAGCATTGTGCTAAGTGAAATAAGCCACTCAGTGAGAGAGAAGTAGCATATGACCTCACTCACACTTGGAATCTAATGAACAAAATAAACTGATGAACAAAATAGAAACAGACTAATAGAGACAGAGAACAGATTGACAGCTGTCAAAGGGGTGGGGTGTTAGGGGACTGGATGAAAACATTTATAGGATTAAGCAAAAATAAAAACACCCTCATAGACACAGACAACAGTATGCTAATTAGCAGAGGGAAATGGGGTGGGGGAGGGGGTGTGGTAGATGGTAAAGCAGAAATAAATGGGGATGGAAGGAGACTTAACTTGGGGTGGTGAACACACAATACAATAGGCAGATGGGGTATTATAGAATTGTATACCTGAAACCTATATAACTTCATTAACCAATGTCACCCCAATAAATTCAATTAAAAAATAAATAAGTAAATATTGAAATTTTCCAAAAAATAAAAATTTGTTCCTGCAAAGTGTTCAGGAAAAAGGCGTAAGACCTGCCTAACGGGCCTAACACCATGCCACGGGGTGTACCTGGAAGGCAACTAATGCCCTGCAGCACAGGAACTGATGGGCCTGCCCGTTTTTATCCCCGCCAGCGTAGGCCCTTAAAACATCCCGTAACTTCTAAACTGGACCTGGAGGTTTGCATGGGAACGCAACGTGGCAGCCGTGATCAAAGCCCAGGAGCCCGACATCCCCACGTTACAGGCTGCGCGTTGTCTGGGCTGTGTTTACGTCCAGGGTAAAATAAAACAACACGCAACAAATTCAAATTCAGTGTGTCTCTACAAGACAGACCTGGGCCACTCCCAACCCTTATATATGTAAAACGTGTGCGTTATGCAGCAAATGATTGCTCACAGCAGGAAACTCACTCAGGTTCTGCAGTAGATCCTCAAAGCACATCATCTGTAGCGATATACCTACCCATTAAATACAATCAAATGTAATTAACATAAGCAAGACACCTATCGCCAAAAGTCAAAACTCTTAGCACTTGTGATTTTATCTGTTATCCCACAAACAAGCACCTTTACAAACCAGACATCTTCTCTATAATATTCAATGGAACACACTGTCTTGCATGACAAAGGGATGAATCAAAAACTATGAGATGAACACAAACCTTTCTAGAGTATCAGTACTACTCAATATTTAGAGAAAATAAACTTTATAAATTTCACAACCCTTAGAAACTGGGGGCACAAGCCTACACAAGCAATGAGAGAAAAGACTAGTGTTGAGTACTGCCACAAGTCAGAAACAGTACTTTGGTGTTACTGGAGCATGAAGCCCAGGAACAGGGGTGCTCCTCTCCTGGAGTTCCTCAATAAGCGAGCACTATCCAAGATGAAAAACAGTCATAATAAATAGAACACCCAGCCTTATTAATAGGATTTAAAATAAGGCCTGCTTATTATCATCTCCTTGGATCTGAAATGTTCAGCTCTGAAGAAAGACAGAGAGACAGACTGAAAACCCTGGCTATATCTGTGACCCCGTGGAAACAGGGGGCAGGAAGAGAAAAGGTGGACCAGTCTCCAATGAGGACTTAGTCCCTTCTTATGTGGGCTTAGAACATGGCCCTTCGCAGTTCAAGAAGGACCCTGCCATGGGAGGTGACCCTGGAGGCCGTGCCTAATAACCAGGCCTACTCACACTATGTGGACCACACATGTCCTCATTGACCATTCAAAGCAGCAAGTTCTTTGGTGTAGGGCCTGTTGAGGGCAGGAATGGTTGATATGCAGAAGAGCATCTTGGGCTGAAGAGACGCCCGCTGTCTCACCAACACCAAACCTGACCCTGCTCTCATGCATCCTCTGTCTTCAATGAAATAGGAGAAAAAAAGCCACTTCTCTTAAATTTGTATCTATTTTTTTTTAAAGTTCTCCTCATGGAAACACCTTCCTCCACAATAAGCCTTATTCAGAGATCTAACAAGAGTATCACCTCCCATATGTTTACTCAGTTTTCTCAAATATTTGTCACCCTAAGAGGTTCGTGTGGCCCTGTTGGGACTGCCCTCACCACATGGGCTGGCATTTGTCAGAGTCCTCTCTAAATGTGGCACTTTCCATTAAGTAAGGCCCTGTTCACGCAGTCAGAACCACGCAGGAAATATCGGGCTTCTTTACCTTCAGCTGGAAAACGTATTGTTAACTTTACTTAGAATGTTGCTGTCTTATGCCTATAGACTTCCCAGCATTTCCATGACTTCCACTTCCTTGTCTCATTAATAAAATTAATCATTTGATTCTCAAGCTTTCACCTCTTAATTATTTTTCTGAAAAGTGTGCATTCTTCTTCATACCTCCAATATTTTAAATTACCTATTTGTTTAGCTGTGTCTCGAAGGGACTCCAGGTCTTTTTGTTCAGGGAACACCACATTCATCTCGGTGTCTCCAGTGTTTATTGAATAAACATATTAGCAAATTACTGGACTGGGAATTCTAATTTTGAAAATCCAAGATCTGGCATTTCGCTTTTAAATTCATACACTTTGTAGTAAAATTTCCAGTCATAAAACTCTTTCCATTAACTAATTTTAAATGATGAACCAAGAGATAAAATGTATCTACTACTTATTTCTGTAATGAATATTCAATACAAGTATTTTGTTCTTTTAATATAAAACACAAAATCATCTTAAAGGATCATTGAGATAATGCTACAAGCATTAGTACAAATAACGTACCATATATATTTAAAAAGACAGACCTCAATATATCCTATACACTGCTACATTTAAAGAAAAAATAAGATTTTATCAAGAACAGTTTTCCTTAGCATAAAGTGTTAGGAGTTTCTTTTATAAATTAACGTTTTTAACAAATATATTTATCCAGAACAAAGTCATAGATTACTAATACAGAAAACTTCTCCTCTGGAAACGTCTGTAAAAAAATTACAATTTTCTTAATAACCTAGATATTTGAACTTTTAAAAAATTGCATCATAGCATTTACAGATGGAAAATAATTTAGACTTCTAAAAGCCATCTGTTGATGAAACCTTTAAGTTGCTATTTGCTGGCATTTGTTTCAAGATTATTTCAATTTTGTGTCTATTTTTAGCAAACTAATTTCATAAAATTCAACCCATTTAAGATGCTGCCATCAAGTATTAATAAAACAAAAATGAGAATATTCCCTTCAGTAGTCTTAAAGTTAGAAAATGTTCTAATCATAGGCTCCCATCTTAGTTTTGTAATTTTAGTAAGTAAATTAAATATTTTAATTGTTTTTCTGTGCTGAGGCTATGACTATATAATGCCAGAGTAGCTATCTAATATATTTTATAAAGTCAGAACAATTTAATTAACTTTAATAAATCAATATTTCATATTATCTTACAACAAACAAAAACAAGAGCAAAACAAACAAAAAAAGTGCTCTTTAACCAAAGTTTGAAAATTCTTGCATGTCTGACATTAGTTTCTCCAACATTCAAGGGTGCTTAGCCTACCAGGTACCTGAGTTTCAGTTTATAAGATCAAAATCCTTAAGGACCATAAGAAGATAAATAATTGAGCTTCACATTTTAAAAATATTTTTGTTTTAATTTATTTTTATCCTCATGAATTTACTGTCTTTTTTGATAAAATAAAAAAAATCACATAAACGTGACTAAAAAAGGTCACCGGAAGGGGTGTCTAAACACTTCTCCTAAGCACAGAATTTTAGCGCTGACAGCACGTGGAGCCCTTGAATATTGTCTCTGATCTTTCTAAGAACGATGTTGGCTTATAGATGGGGTTGGGGTGAATATATACTCCTAGTTCCCCCTCACCAATTCATCTGCAAACTCAAAATCTAAAGAAAAATAAAGATTTACAGGCTATGAGGACATATACTTCCGGAACCTGGAGAAGTATAGCATTCTGTCTGAATGACATCTATATGAATTTTGATGATATGCAGCTTTAAATAATAATCATGTAAACACAAATTTTTATTGGGGTTCTATATTGAGGTGCCAACTCATTAATATTTTCTACACAAAAAGGTAATTTTTTGAAAATTTTAAATACTTCCTAAATAATAAATAATCCCTTAATATCTAAGAAATTAGAAGTAATATCTTCTCAGTCATATGCTTCTGTCTTCATAATAATGAACTAATTAAAAAAACACTTTAGTAACAGGAGGGGCTTTTTTGCACCTACATCGTTTCGACCCATTTTATACCTCCTGTGTCAACAATTTCCCACTCTTAACTCATTTTACAATAATAATCTGCACGTCTTTTGAATCATAGATCCCATGATCTGATTTCATAACTATTGTGCAAAAACTGTATGTTCTTTGCCACCCCCTTCCCCTTCCGCCCCGAAGCTGGAGCTCCTCAAGGCCTTAGGCCATGTGGTAGATTTCTCCATACTTTGCCCCAGCACCAGCACTGAACAATGTGCAGAACGAGGGACTAAACAATACTTTCTAAATTAACTTATGATTTTGATGAGTGTTTATCGAAACTACTTTTACGTCAGAAGAACAAGCGTGTGGGGCAAACAGCACCACGTCTCTGACGGGGATTGGCGTAAGCGATCCTAACTCTGGCAAACCTCACGCTGCCAGTCTGAGAGAAAACAGCTGGCCCAGAACCAAAATTGAAGTTCTCAGTATTTTTTTCAAGGGTAAACCGAGGGCGAATTAAAGCTCTGAAGTCTACTTAAACAAGAATAACTAAGACATGTAAATTATACTTTTTTCTCCCTGTCAACTAAAAAGGCATGGTTTTATAAGCATGGTTTAATCCAAAAAGCAGATGTAGTTTTTTCCTTATGAAACTAAATAGAGCCAACTGGCTTGCATAGTGTTTTTTTTTTTTTCTTCACGCTGTGGTTATTAGAAGTGGCAGGTTGAAAGACTAAGAATTATAATTTCAGGACATGGCAGAAGAAGTAAAGAACTGAGTTCCAGTCCTTCACAAGAAATTGAAAAAAAGTGGACAAAGAGGAAAAGAGGAAAATGACAGGACGTCTGCCTGGGAGTAACTGCTGCCTTCTACCATCGACGCCCCAGACCCAATGGCTACACCCATCCATCCCTGAGGAGGCCCTGTTGCCAAGAGACCCTCACCTCATGGAGCAACCGATCCCTGCTCCATCTCCCTTCTCTTCACCTCACCACAGAAACAACTGCTAACCCTACCCCTGCCCCTAACCTCCCTCCTACCACCCGTGCTCTGGCGTCCCGTGGCTCCCCTGGGGCACCTTCCTCCATCACATAGAGTCATTACATCTGATTCTGCAGGCTGCAGGCTTGCGCTTGTTGGGCCTGGGCATTAGGAATTCCCTCAGACCCCGACTTGTCACTCGGCACATTCCCGCCCCCCATGAACTCAGACGTCCACTACTGCCCTGTACCATTCCTTGTCACACCAGCTTTCTCTCCATCTGCCGCTGCCTCATCCACTTTTCACTATGAAGTACCAACCCCTTGCTTCCACTGCTCTGACTCCCATGGCGACACTAGACTACCGAAGGCCATGTGGCGGGCTCTGCTGAAAGCCGCTTTGGATTGCCTACTTGGCCTCTAATCTTGAGTGTTTCACAAGGCCACAAAACTTAGTATGTTAACATGAGAAGTCTTGATGTTCCACTGAGCACATGATGTTTATTCAGTGTTTCCCATCTTAGTTCCACTCTATGTACTGGTGGTCATGCTAACGCCAGGGAATCATAAGCTAAAACTGAATGTCCTCCTAGACCTCAGCCTCCATTCACTACTTCCCATCCATCAGGAAGTTCTATCAACTCCAGCTCCAAAACAGGTCTCGAAGCTTCCCACGTCCCCGTCTTCACGGCCACCAGCCCTGCCCAAGCCACCCTCCTCTCTCACCAGAATCAATTTTCACTCTATTTCCAATTGTTTCCATTATTTTTGTATATATTTTTAATATTAAAGTAATTTTTATATTTACATGATTATTTTTTAAGTTGTCGAAAGTATACACTTTTTTTCCTTTACATTTCAATTAGTGTCTCAGTGCGAGATACTTGGATAGACACTGGGGCCACATGATGAGGTTGGACATCTTGCCTACCCACAGGACAGTGGAGAAATGGGGGAAAATCAAGGATTAGAGTGTAAGAAGACAAGGAAATAACTGAGGGAAGTGTGGGGATACCTGTGAAAACAGAGAGAGAGTATTTGTAAGGACACTTTCCATGAAGCTAATGAAGCGCAAGCTGAAGGACTTCTCACTTATGTGAGCCCATTGCAAAGCCCGGAGAGGGGACTCTTCCAAGGAGTTTGCATGGTCGTATTTTTTTAAATATGTAGAAGTACAATATTTTCACCACAACTGTAGAGAGCGCTGTCTTTTGTACTTGGACCTCCCTGAGTTACATGCTCTCTCACTTCAGGTAGCATTGCGGTGGCCACAGACATTTTTGGAGACCGGATCCAAGAAAGTTGAGTTGGAGATGCATTTATTTCTGGTTTAGTGGAATATATCTTTGTGGTTCATGGTTATTTCAGTGTGTAGTTATGTTCTTGCGACCCACATACAACCCTAAGGACTGCGAAGAGTGTACTTCCCCTTCGCTGTGCCAGTTCACCCAGTATCTTGACATCAAAGACAGGACTGGAGATTGTGTCTCATATGTTCTAAAATTTAGCAAATCAATTTGAATGAAACTATATAAAAGTTTTCCCAAATTCGGTATGGACCATATAAGTTTATATGGCATTACAGGTTGTGAAGTAGGGAACTTTTTAAAATGCCTGTAGTAATTACTTTTAAAGAAATTCTTGATTATTTTTTTATTTTTATAGAGCTTTGTATAGTAAGATTATATCATATAAAGAGGTAATCAAAAAGGCTGCACACAATTTTTTTTAAGTATCATAGGCTTCTGACAGCTAATAAAATTTTGTTATTTTTATGGATATTGTGATATAGTATTTGATAAGCTTTATGTTTTTATTTTATTCCAACTATGATTATACTTCAAGAGGTGAGTGTGGAAGAGGGTCCAGACGATGTCAACTTCCATTTCAGTGCTGTTCCTTTGACACCTGTCACTGGAAAGAGAAGAAAGAGGGAATCTTTGTGGGTGATGAGGAGGTGGTCTGAGATTTTGGGAGAAACAGATGGCTACTCCTTTCACTAAAAATTAGGGGGCATCAGAGAAAAAAGTACTGTGTGGCACCACATTGGAAAGACAAAAGTCTGGAGACGGATATACTACCAGTCAGGAGTGAGGGCCCAGGTCTTTCCTGTGTTCCCCTGGTTTTTCTTCACAGCCCATAGAAACTGTGGTGGAAGTGCCTATCAGATATGAGTTAGATAGCAAAGAAGAGAGAGTTTGTGAGTAGCTAATAATTTGTGAGAGAGTGAAAATACATGAAGCTCAGAGCTCTTAATTATAGTATCAGGACTATAAGAATGAGTTAGTAAAGGAGGGGAGAAAGCAATAAAAAATGAAATATGAGAGTATAATTTTCAGAGTTAGCTAAGTGAAAACTATTGACATGATTGAAGATGTTCATAAGAAGTAAACAATGGACAAAGGTTTCTTATTCAAGTGTTGGTGGTAGATGAGCAAAGGGCATCCTAAACAGACAAAACGAATGAGCAGGCGCTACTCCACTGACAAAGCTGCTCCTTCCATTGGTCTTGCATTGTTTCCCATGTGGAAAAAAATAGAAAAATAAAATTATTTTAAAAATTTATTTTTTAGTGATAAGGACTTTGGACCAATATTTTAATATTTCCTTTTTAGTGTGTGACAGAACTTAAATAGAATGAAATGTAATATCCTAAGGAATTACAATTTTATTTCTTTTGTTCCCAGTAGCTCTGCCCCTTTAATTATTGAAATTGATATTATTTGAGTTTCTATTACACTAACAAAAGATAAAAATTGTTTTTCTGGGGTCTCTGATATCTAAAATTTATCAAAACTGCCTATTACATGAACAACACAGGTACTTCCAAAGGCACCCTCCCCAGAATCAGATGCGAGGGGTAGTTGCAAAAGCTTGTGTCATAGTTACAATCAAGTCTAAATGAATAAGAATGCCAAAAAAAGAGAGATGGGAGAAAGTGTGACAAGAATTGAAAATTCAATATTGCTTTGTGTTTATTGTTATAATTTCCATTAAAATGTATCATGTATATGAGCTTTGTTGTTTTAAAAATCTTAACATCACTGTAAACTTAAAACCTATTTATTGCAATAGTGAAAATAATTTTGTCTAGAAAAATCCTTCTGAATTTTAAATTCATTATAAAGAAGTTAATGTGTCTTATACCTCTCAGATTCTGATTAAACGAGGACAAAGTTTTTAATGCTGGAAGAGTTTAGGATGGAATGGGTTGGGTGAATGCAAATCAAGAGAGAAAGGAGCATATTCAATGCCTTCAGTTTTAGTTTGAAAATAATGTAAATGACAAACACATCTCTGTGGATTTTCTTGTGGTACTTTCTGTCAGCTGTCTTAACAAGAGCCTCTCCCAGGATGTTAATTTTGCCTTTGAAGAAGTGTTGAATATTATTTAGCTTCTAATGCGTTGCTATGGCAAAGAAGCCTTTGCTGTCTGTTCTTTGATGGCAGTTAAGCTGGAAGGGTTGTGTAGCCTTCAGATTATTCTTGATTTCATTTTAAAGTCTGCAGCTGGGAAAAAAAATCTTCCTAAAGGAAGTATGATATACCGCTTGGTCGGGAATCAAAACACTTTGAAGTGGCTCCTGAGCCAAGGAGAGACACCATCTGTCTGTGAAATATCTGTGAATGGAGTCTGACAGCAAATATCAGGGAAGGGGGCGTTACATGGCAACAAACTACCACACGCAGTTACCAGGTGCGCGCACATTTCCTGCTGTATGCACGTTCACGTGGACGCCTGCTTTGACCCATGAACAGCACTGGTCGCTTGGCACGTCCAGCCCATCATCGAATGCTGTTTGCATCTAGGGTGGGATGTCTGTTATTTAATCCCTTTAGAATGATCTCATAGAAATGGGCTGGAGGGAATGCGGGGAAATTGAGCCTGCCAGCCCAGATTGTTGACGGAACGGCCCAGGTCAATAGCATCTCTAGAGTCCACTTCGATCAGTAGATTCGGTGACCTAATTCAACCCCCGCACTTGATGTGATCCGGGGAACCTCGTTTCTGCTTTCCTTGAATTACATTACAATTCCTTAGCACTGCCTTTGGGGAAAATGTCATTGTGCCTCTTGGAGAGATAAACCCTATTAATGTAAAATGTCATCTAGTTTTTAAGCTATGTAATTATATAGCTATTATCTTATATAGCTAATATATATGTTTATACAATACGCTTTTTCATAGGTATATCATACTTAAAGAACAGGGAAATATATAAATTGGACAAACATTTTTAACTTTTTCATATAAAATCACTTAATACTATGTGGTATATATTATATTTTCATTTAAAAAGATAACTTCAATGCCTAGAAACCACACAAGCAATATTTTATACAACCATTTCTTACTTTTCCAGTTATCAATATTATAAATAATATTTTATCAGATAGATGACTGCATAATAGCCTTAATATTATCTGTTGAAGTATTTTTATAATGGCTGCTTTAAATTTTTTTTTAAGTATCTTGTTTCTTGGCATCTGTTGCTTGTCTGTTTTCATTGATTCTCTTTAAATGCTTCTTGAATAGATGTAAAATTACCTTCTCTGCAACTTTCATGCACTAGGTCATCATCATCCCTTGAACGAATTATAATAAGTCTCTCACCTGGTCTCCCTCTTCCACCTTTGCCATCCTCAGTATTTCTCAATACAAGTTAGTAAGTCTTCAGAAATGTTAAATTAATCATGTCCTCTTCATGTATCACTAAGAATATAAAATACAGAGTCCTCGTCATAATTAAAGCCACTAGAAAATGTTGAAACATAATGGATTTGAGAAATAAATATATGCGATATCACTTTCTTGAACTACATCTTGAATGCTTTCTACACAGTTAGAACCAATGGATGCAGGTCTTCCATCTAAGACTTCAATATTATTTTTTAATACTTCCCCTTTCTTCTTTATAGAACGTGCATTATCTCATTAAGATGACTGTGGCCTTCTGGTGTAAACTATTAGTTGAGTGAACTTAGGGTTTCTTAATGGATGATTAAATTAACCGGTCTTTGTGGACTGTCACTATTGCCTGTTCTGGGTGTGGAGACAAGGGAGAACCGTGAAACGAAGCATTGTCATAAAGACCAGCATAACTGATGGTGTGGTGCATCACGTATTACTGGTGCTTGAATTGAAATGTTCTCAGCTATTTCTAGATGCTTGATTATTTTGCAAATATCAACGGACTTTCTGGAAAAATATGTAATGTCTTAAAAATGTGAAAATATAGATAGTTGTTTGGCTTTCTATTCTAGGGAAATAAATATTTGACATAGTCCAAAATATGCCCAGGATTATAGTAAGCATTATTGTGCTGAAACCGTGGCCTGCCATTGGAAGAGAAGGAAAGAGAGAGTATGGGAGAATCACCGATGTATACAATCAGCAATGTGGTTCACGTAGTACGTAAATGAGAATCTAAGATTTTAATTCAACTAGAATCACCAAAAAGAATATGATTGTTGTACATGTCTATTCTCCAGTACATTATCACTCTGACAGATATTGCTGCTTTAAAAGAGGCAAGAAAGTTTCTTCCCTTTTATTATGTCAAAAACTAAGCCAAATAAGAAATACATTTATAATGTAAGGAAATAAACAAAAAAAGGCAAACAGTACTAGAGACATGGAAATAAGGAACAAACTGACAGTGACCAGAGGTGGGGAGGGAATAACGGGGGAAAGAAGCGAAAGGATCTAGTCAGGGAACACGTATAAAGGACCATGGACACGGACAACAGGGTGGGGACTGACTGAGGGAGCAGAGTGGGGGAGGGACAGGGGAGAGCAACGGGGGAAAAATTGGGACAACTGTAATTGAACAACAGTAAAAAAAGTAATAAGTTGATGCTGCACTTTGAACCAAACATTTTTCTAAAGTGTTTTTCTTTTTTAATTATATTTTATTATTTATGTGCTATTACAGTTGTCCTAATTTTCATCCATCGTTTGCCGGGTTTCTTGGTGCAGTGAGTATGTGCAAGTATGTCTTTTTCATCACCCCTTGCAGTTCGCTAGCCCTTGATGCAAAAAGTGCAAAGGGGCTCTTGTTCTAGTGAACTTGAGAATCACCGGGTTAAGGTAATTTAGACATACTCATTTGTACGCTGCTTAGCTGAATACAAGTGCAGAATATAAAATGGAGACATGGAAAAGTGAGCATTCATAAAATGACACCCTTAAAGTATCACCCCTTTAGTTGTTAATGAGCTACAGATAATTAATAATTGAAACAAATATTTTTTCTGATAAGTAGAAAATCTTGATGTCCTTTCTTAGTGATGAGGAAAGATTTAGCTGATTCTATAACATGGATTCTGTTCTATAAGGGATAATATTCAAAACTACTGGAAAATGTCAACATAAAGATTCTATTTATTTATTTTTAGAGAGAGGGAAAGGGAGAGAGAAAGAGAAGGAGAGAAACATCGATCAGTTGCCTCTCACACACCCACAACTGGGGACCTGGCCTGCAACCCAGGCATGTGTCCTGACTGGGAATCAAACCTACGACTTTCCAGTTCACAGGCCAGTGGTTAATCCACTGAGCCACACCAGCCAGGGCTGAAAATGTCAAATTTTAATATAGGAAAATATAGTTAACAGAGTTTGAATGAACAATTTAATATTAGTCATTGAAGATAATTGAGGAAAATAAATTACAATTTGATTTAAATTACTTCTTCTCTACGAATTTCCCTTAGGCAGAATCAGTTTTCTCCATAAGATTATGTGGTACACAAGAAATAGATTGATAAACAAAGGGTTATGGCCACTGATGAGTCTATTTACAGTAGTAAAGGGAACACGGCATCCCATGGCATGATCAGGCCACAGAGACACCCAAAATATCTCCATCTGGATTCCTAATCAACCACTTATAAGAAGCAAAGACGTGGATGACTATGTACACAATATCTTCAAACACTTTTCTTAAATTAATGAATTTAATGAGATAGCCTATCTCATTATATTCATTAAGCTAGATTAGCCAGCCTATCTCATTAAGAAAACAAAAAAGAAAACAGGAAGAGTTCATGAATTCTAATTCCCAACTCAAGTGCCGCAGGAGTGACCCATCTAAGTCTAATCCCTTCCATGTGCCCCGAAGGAGACCTCCCTCTTCTGTAGCCCCCAGGCTGACATGGCTGGAAACCAGGCCTAAAACCTCATCCTGCAATTGCTGTGGTGACAGCCCAAATTAAACTCCCAATCTCATAGGGTGTCCACTCTTAATATAAGGACATTGGGAAAAAATGGGCTTCTTAATGCTACAATAGGGACATGTGGGAAGACCCAGAATAAACTAGGGACATGAAGCCCCAGAATTCTGAAGAGTCATCTTTGTCCCTGGAAGAGGCCTCCTGGCCTAGTGTGGGGGTGGCCTCACAGGGTCCACCTGAGGAGATTCACCCTGCAGTGGCCTCCAAGGATTCTGTTGCCCTGTGAGGCAATGTTGAGTTTCCTCCCTCTGGCAACTCCCTCCCTTCCCCCTGCAGACCCATAATTAGACTCAAAGCCCAGCAGGGCCTTCAAGATGCTGGACAAGGTGAGACCCAGCAGCAGGGGTACATACACACTCCAAAGACCTACCTGAATTTTCTAACTGATACAGACAGAAATCCAGGGAACATGGGTGGGAATTATATTGAGAATGTGGGATAATGGTGGAAGAAAAATACAGTTGAATGAGGGGGAACTTACTGATGAGGACTCAAGGAGCAGGGATTCTGCATTTACCGTTCCAGCTCGGAGAGGTGGAAAGGGCTCTGACAGGTTGGTTGGTCCGTTGGCTAAAACGTGGACCAGAAAGCCCAAGGTGAGCATGTTGTCAATACTAGACCGGCTCTGTTTAGTGTAGGAGGAGGGATTCAGTGATCTGGGAAGACCGGAATGTTAGAGTGGATTTGTCATTTCAGACCTACTCACCTACCCTGGGACGAGGAGATAGGTCTAGAAGACGGTTTTTCACCAACACTGTGAGAAACAAGTCTGTAAAAGGAGCCCCCAATCCTCAAAGAGTTCTTTGATTGCTGGTCTCTGTAGGCCCGACCTCACACAGCGGGAAGTGCAATCGCTGAACTGCAGAACCGAAAAGCAATGGGAGTAATTGGATCCCCCGGTGAGGCCAGCGGAGCAGTGGGCGTGGTTTTGTAATAGGGGAGTCAGAGCATCAATGACTCGTGCAGTTCTGCAGCACTGGCTGGTTCATTGCCGTATTCCCAGAACGAAATAGATAGGGAGCCTACTAAACTATTACTTGGTCCGTATAAGCAGGAAATTCTAGGTCAAGTGCATACATTCTAACCTGAATCATAATGACAGAGAGATATAGCCCCTTTTTCAGTTCCCAGGTTTGAGCCAGTTTACTGATCCAGAACCTGATAAATGAAGGGGAGACTGGGTCTCTTTGAGAAAGGACCCTGGTACTCTGTTGAAAATTTACATGATTAATCTTATTCTCAGCCATCCACAAACAAAGCGATATTCTTTTACCAAGGTAACTGCATTAGGGACAGGACATGATCAAACTCTGGGGGACTATTGGACACTGGCTCAGAACCAGCACTACTTCCAGGAGAGGCAAGATGTGCCTGTCAGAGCAGGGGCTTCAAGAGATCAGGTGATGAATGGAGTTTAGCTCAGCGTCGCCCCCCAGTGGGACCAGTGGGTTCCTGAGCCCACACTGTGGTTATTTTCCCAGTTCAGAAATTCCTAAATGGAATAGATACGCTCAGCAGTTGGTAGAATCCCCACAGTGGTTCCTTGGCCTGTGGAGTGAGAGCTATAATGATTGGAATGGCCAAGTAGGTTTACAGTTGTGAGTACGCAAAACACAGCTTATTCTTGTATTATCATTTATTAATTATTGTATATTTACCATATGGACAACTGTAAACCTACAGGTGCCCACCTCTGTATGTGTCCACATTAAGATTTTTATTCCAATGTTCAAAGCCACATTATTTAAGTTAGCCCAAAACTGGAAGGGGTCAACCAGCAAATGAAGAAACAAATTGCTGTATAATCAATATAATGAGATACTACTTAGAAAGTAAAAGGAGTGAACTGTGAATACATGCAGCAATCTTGATGAGTCCCAAAAGCACTGTGGCCAGAGGAAGACGCCAGACCCCACAGGTCACATATTGCATCATTATATCGATATGACATTCTGGAAAGGGTTGTGTCAGAGAAAGAAATCAGATCAGTGGTTGCCAAGCGCTAGGCTGAGGGGAGTGGTTGACTATGGGAGATACCTTAGAACTGCATTGGGGTGATCAAAATAAATGTTGTTTGTGGTGACGGTTACATAGCTGAATACCCTTGTCAAAACTCTTTGACTCATACCCTCAAACGGTCAACTTTCTGTAAATTTTAGCTCAGTAAAGATGAGACTTGAAAAAACTGAACATTAAAAGAGTTGTCTTCAAATTTCACATAGAAAAGAAAAAGAAAAGATTCCAGTATGAACTAGCCAGTTAAACAAAAGATTTAAAAAAAGAAATAATTCAATTGTTGGGGGATTTTAAGAATCTCGTCCATAAATTTCAGTCATAGTGATTCATCAGAACATGTCCTCCATTTTTGCGCAGCAACATTGCCATCATTGCAAAGGATAATATTTAAAAATGAAAACAGATATGCTGTTGAGTACCCGACCGACAACGAACTAGAAAACCTGTCCAGAGCCCATGTCTGCACGACATGAAATCGATTCTGCCTGGTGCTCGCTCAGAGCAGGTGATGTCAGGTCTCATGGGCCCCAGCTTCCTAACAAAGTCAAGTTCTACAGGGTGGGCGGAGTCAGTCTAGGGGGAGAAAAGATTATTTGGTATGTATTTTGGCAAGACGTGG
The DNA here is from genome assembly GCF_022682495.2 of Desmodus rotundus. Lineage (NCBI taxonomy): Eukaryota > Metazoa > Chordata > Mammalia > Chiroptera > Phyllostomidae > Desmodus > Desmodus rotundus. The sequence goes on from NC_071395.1 coordinate 5,479,228, forward strand.
GTAGCATTCTAAAATAACATTATGTAAAAAACCAGTTGGCAGGATTTATAAAAAAAAATGTCTGCCATTTTAAATTATGTTACACATTTCTTTTTTAAAATGCCTGGAACAGAATGTAATATAGCTCGTCATTCAGAAATTGCCAGACAGATGCTTTTTATTTATAATCTGTTCAAGTACAATATTTCATTCATTCTTAATTAAATGTTTACATGGCTCAAATTTAGGTGCACTTGAAATTATGTGTTTTATTTGAATTCTGAGAGTAGGCAATGCCCCATTCCATCACAGCACAATGTAAAAGGCAAATTATTTCAAAATAGTCTTTGTGAAACAAACGTTTGTGTTCTTCACATAACATTTTATTAGCATTTATTGCATACTACACTCAGCAATTAAAATTCTCTATTTTCGTGGGCATTATAAAGAGCCTTAATGATTATTTTAAACTTGTCTTCAACAAAAGCTTACTTCAACATGTCATTTTGGGCACTTACACAATGAAAATTCTAGAACTTTAGAAAAAATGTTCACAGAACAAGGAAGAATCAATCTGAATTTTCAAAACTTTTAACTCAGAGGGACTTACTTAAAATTTATAAACATTCATTTTTTTAAAGTTTTGTGGCAATGCCATCATACATTGCTCTTACAATAGCCTTCTCTGAGAATTTGAAGTGAATAAGAGGAAAAGTAAATAAAAACAAATAGCGGAAGTGGCCATGAGGGTGTCCGTGGTAAGTTTGGTGAGGAAATTTAGTTTTGGAAGTGAACCCTCACAGTCTGCTCAGACATGTATATAGCAGTTTCATTCCAGTAACTTCTCTTGGGAGCTATTTCTGTGAACCTTGCTGAGTCCCCAATATATGCTGTCGTGTTTCAAGGGGGGAAAAGGAAATATATGGCAAGTATTTTCATCATCTCCTCGTTGGAACTGGAAATGGGTTTCCTTTTCTCAGTCAAGAATAAGCAGATCAGCAAAACCTGATACAAGAATGACCAAGTTCATAGCCATTAAGGGTGTGACTGTGTGGCAGGCTCAATTCTCCAGCTTGGAAAAGTGTGGGGATTAAAATATCTCAACCTTTTAGGAAGAGAACATTTTTTTTCATTAATAGTCTATTGACACATGCATTTCCTTTTATGTTAATAGATCTGTCTTTGCTGGCTTCCGATAGAATATTGCTGAAATTATCAGAAAAAAAAGTACATTTAGAAAATATTTATGTCCTGATCCTGATTTCCTGATGGAAAAGATATTTATGACAGATTAGACTCAGGAGAAAAACATCCCTCTCCTTTCAGTCTTCCTGTCTCCCTTTCTCTCCTGTGTGTGTGCACATGTGTGTTTGTGTGTTCTACAGAAACATACAAGTCAATAACTTGAATGAAAAAGGATGTTTGTAACAAAATAAGGAAGGTCCCCATTTTAAAGGTGTTTATTAAACTCCCAAAGTTCTGTGGGGCAAGGAGTGAGAGGCCCATGCTTCCAAAATGGTGAAGAAAAATAGAACTCCCTGGATCAGAAGGACTAGATGCTACACTTTCTCTGGGGGTGGCCTAGCGCAAACTGTAGAACTAAAACGCCAAACAGGCAAGAACAATGAAAGCACAGCGCACCACTCCCTTGGCCACCAGAACGTGTCAAAATGAACTCATATTCGGATTGACTATTACTCTCATAGAATAAAATCTTCAGAATCTTGCAGGGGTGTCCAACCTTTTGGCATCTCTGGGCCACACTGGAAGAAGAAGAGCTGTCTTGGGCCACACATTAAATACACAAACACTAATGAACACTGATGAGCATAAAAAAAGGTTTTAAGTAAGTTTACGATTTTGTGCTGGGCTGCATTCATAGCCATCCTGGGCTGCATGCGGCCCAGAGGCCGCAGGTTGGACACCCCTGATTAGTGTCTATCTTTCAAAACAAATAAAAAATCTAAATTCTATGTTGTTTATTGTTATCAGTCTTTAAAAATAAAAGCACACGAAACTTCTTTCCAACAAAATTGCTTCTTAAATTGCTATTTTGGTGAAATATTTCAGAGCAAAAAATGATCAGGTGACTATGTGATGATGTCTGTATTATTGAAAAGGAGAAAGAAAGAGGAAGACTTTGGGAGCGGTTTAGAAGCACAAGTCAGCCTGAGAGACATTAGATCTCAAGAACTGCTGAATTTTTGTTATGGCTTCAGACACCTTTCCAAAAATAATTAACCACTTTTTCCCCAGATAGTAGCAAAAAAATGATATGCCCTGAGCCATTTTATTCCTTCTAATCATGATCATTCTGTCCCATTATGGGAGCAGTTTCTCAGTTATTTATAAATACCCCAAATCTTTTTCCAACTGATTATTTTCCCTAAGATATTTTTTCCTTAAAAAATATGTTTTTGATTTAAGTTACCAGTTTCTTTTTTCTTCTCTGGGTTTCTGCAAAAAGAGAGGAGAATTTAGAATGTCCAAATATCCTCTAATTAGAGACTGGGAGAGTCTTTTTTCAGGATGGTATGCATTTTCTTTATGGTCTTCATTTTTATGTCAGCATTTTGTGACTTTTTTCCTTAATGTGATACTTCAATCCTAAAAAATATTTGTCCCACATTAAAAAAATACAGACAATAATGTAGAGTTATTGTATATTGTCTACTTAAAATTATCCCATACTTTCCAATTATTTTATTTTTGAAAGAAAAATACTTAAAAAATAACACTGCCAGAAAAGAATGTAGAACAAAGGCCAAGTCCTGGGCCTCCCAGAAGGTAACATGGGGAAAATGGCAGTCGCCAGGCAGACCTGTAACCCGCTGCCACTTGGGAAAGAGGAAGGAAAGGAAAAGCCTTCGCAGTCTATGGCCAAAAGTACAAAAGTATCGAAACTGTGCTGTGTTGGATGCTGTTCTGCTTAGTTATTGTTATATAACAACTGGCTCTGAAAGGAAAATCATTCTATCTCCCCTCATGGCTTCTGCAGGAAGAGCTTGGTCAAGATTTCTGGTTGAGGGTCTGTCACAGGGTGACTGTCAGACGGGGGCGGTGCTGGGCCTGGGGATGGTGGTATGGGGGAACAGGGCCCTGGCTCCGTCCACCCTCCCTGTCCCATCAGGGCTTCCCCCTGCTGTGTCTCTGTGGGGGTTCATCTGGACTTTTCCTAACTGCAGCCCACAGGGGCCGCTGAGCTCCCTACCCGCTCCTCAGGGCTCAGGGTAGTGTGCTGGTGAATGATGGGGCAAAGGCACAGCCTTCTGACCTGGCTTCAGGGCTCACCTCCCGACCTCTGTGTCTAATCTGGGAACAGTCACGAAGGGCTGCTACCTTCCGTTCAGAGTGGCCCCTCCCACTGTCAGAGACCATGTGCCCTGGCAGATACCCTGAAGTTATCTTTGGAAAATGCAACTGTATTAAACATTATTCATTTGTTTTATTCAAACTTGTGTCCATTTACAAAATAACTTACTGGGATCTAAAGTTAATCCAAGCAGAGGAAAAATTATGTCAAAGAACCACACACATGTCACAATGGACGTTACACTGTAAAAAGTCAAGAACAAAGAGACACTTGCTGGGCGTGCACTAGACAACCTTGCCTTGACCAGTAGTTGCTTATTTTCATTCGATGTTCTGCCTTCAACAATTATAACACCCGAATGCTGTGGAAAGTGAACATCACAGCTGCAGGACAACGTCTAACACACGTCCTCGTCCAGCCCTCCCTGCTCCCTTCCAAAATAAGTAATGTTTTCAATGTTTAGAAAAAAAAGGAAAAGGGAAGGGTCAGGCAATTCCCCCTTCCAGTAAAAAAATAGGTCACATGTACAGCTTTTGACAACATTCATAAAAACTTTTATATTTCTTTCCTTCCCATTATATTTATATTTAGCTGAGTGAGCGGGCAGTGATATTAGTCTTCTATTTACTAATAAAGCATGCATTAAAATGTTCAGGTCTTAAAGAAGTCAATGTAAAGGAAAATAGTCAATAAATAACAGTGAGAACTGAAGACAGACCAGTCACCTGCCTGAAGTCAGGACACCCTACCGCCTCCTTGCAGGGTGAAGGGGAACGACCATTAGAAAAGTCTCAAATAAAGCATCGCCCAACCATCACGTATTTGTCAAACGTCACTTTATAGTTTTACGCAACCCTCTGTCTGAGATTTGGTATGCTCATTTATGTGCTTCCCATTGTCTTCCCTCTTTAGCAATTGCAAAGGCAGCATCTGCTCTGCAGCCAGGAGACAGATGGACAGAATCCCTCAGACAGACTGTCAGCCCCACAGTGAACAGCAGTCCCCAGAAGGAACCCCAGGAAACAGAGAAACCCAGGACCATGCTTACCCATCCCTCACTTGGCAAGTTCCTGACAGTCAAGCACCATCACCTCTCCGGCAACCATGGAATTAGGATAAGAAAAGGGGGGTGGGAGGAGAAAAAGAGACGGAAAAAAAGAAAAGAATGCATATTGTTCTTCCTCATGATCCTGTTTTATAAAATAATATTAGTAATAGCGATGATTCCTTAAAAAACAAATAAACAGTTCCTACTTCCTGCTTGCCAGGAAGCAGTTGGCTTAAATAAAGGGTTGCTTATGCCTCCCTGCAACGATTACTTTCACTTACACTTTCGGCAAACAACTGCTTGATATATTACTGTTAGGAATTATCAAAGATTGTAATATTACAGGTTGTAAAGCATCATGTTTACTTTACAAATAATTGGCATTTAAGTTAGTTTTCATTGTAAAGTGGCTAATTGCAATAATCTGCGAATTCCACAAAAGTGAACAGCAATTTGGGAAGTTCACCTCAGTAAAATGATTCAGCCTTTCATAATAACCACTGCTTCTCAGAGCCCCCCATATTGAGAGTGTGGAAAGTTAGAAATTACCTACTGAAAGCAAGGTCAGGTGGAAGACTTCTTAAAATCCTTTCGTTGTGTTACAAAGTTAAGCTTCAAGTCTTAAATTTATTCCAATTCTACTTTAAAGCAACAGCAATAATGACAAAATACATAAGGGTTAGGAGCATATAAGCTGCCTACTTGTCAGTGTGGCAAAAATTATGTCTGGGAGATTTATGGCCTCTTCTAAGTCAAAGTTCTTCAGTGAGTTCACACTGAGCATATTTACACTGTGCCCCACCCCACTCCCACAGCAGAAAATGTCAAAACGCTGAATGTAAAGGAAATTTAAATGTTACACAAACATGCATGTAAAAGGCACACCACACACGTTCTGGATGGAGCATATCCCTCAGTGTTTACAGGTTTCCTCAGTAAGACGATGACAAATTGAACATAGGTGGTCAATAAATTATGTTCCTAAGCCTTCCGAAGGACTTTTCAAAAAGAGTCACCGTGAAAGACCAGATGGCTCAGCAGATTGGCAATTTATGAGCTAACTTTAATCTCTCACTGGACAAAATGACTAAAGGTCATTGTCATCTGCCATCTGCCATGTGGCATCTGAATAATGAAGTGGTGGGCTTAGTCTTGCTACGGTAGGCAGGTGTCTACCAGAGAAGAGATGAGCCTCATTCCAATTGGAAATCATTGATTTACATCTCCAAAGAGAGAGCTTTGATCAATGGTTTGAAAGTTGGGTTTCCTGAATAAAGTTGAAAACATGCTGAGGTTAAATTTAATAAAAGTGAGGAACTAATAAAAGTGAGGAACTAATAAAAGGGATTTCTACACTTTCTATTTCAAAAGAAGATATATATTTCCCCACATATTTTCATGACAGTGAATCAATATATCTTCAGAATAAGAAGTTGTTATTCACCTTTCCAATGTCTAACTTTGTAGAACATTTCTCAAAGTAGTTATGTATAAGCACTAGAGAATGTTAGGTATCAATATGTATGGCATAAAATATATATTATTTTAAATTTTTATTTGTAAATATGTGTGTATATAAATAATTGAGATTTTTAGCTATATATGATTAAGAAAAGGAAAGAATGCATGTTTGAGAGAGTGAGAAAGAGAGATTTGCCAAAAAAATTATAAACATAATTTTGTTACTTGAACTTGAAAAAACCCAAATATTTCAATATATTTGCAAACATACCTAAATATCAATTATTGAAAGACTAATGTTTAAAAAAATGTTGAGTAGGAATTTCGTGGTTAGGATGTTTTTCTTTGTCTGTTGTGCATTTTTCCTTGAACCCAGAGTGATTAAAGCTTGCATGCATTGAGGCATCTTTATCCACGAGCATCTTGCCAAAAGTGGGTTCTGGTGATTCTGAAGGAATCTTAGGGGATGCAGGGTCGTCCCAGTTAAATAACATTGAACCACAGCGCTGTGAAGGTGTTTCCTTTAAGTCCTTCTGACCATACAGCGGGGGCACTCCTGAGTGTCCCTTAGGCAGGTACTAATCTCCCCTTTTCGCAGGCACAGAAGTTAGGATGTAGACAAGCAAGAATTTAGCTAAAATATAATAATTTCATCTTTTACTTTCAGTTATTTTCACAGCTAGTTTAATTAATCACACTTTCTACAGACTTTTCAGTTGTTTTAATTTTTTTAGTTATAACGATTTACATTTTCAAAGGCACTCAGTTTAGTGCTACTCACACAAGGACAAAATCAAGGGAGAGGGTAGAGGTGGGGGAGGGAGGTGGGCCTGGCTGGGGTGGGATGGAGGGATGGGGAGAAAATGCAGACAATTGTAATTGAATAAAAATAAATTAATTTAAATAAATAAATAAATAAATAAATGTGCCTTTAAAGTAGTGCTACTCGGATACAGAAAAATCAATACGGAGAAACGACGATGTAATAAGAGTGTGATAGAATTCTAACTTGGTTCATTACATATCTGCAAAATATGTTCACATTATTCCGCGATTCAAACAATATGCAAAAGCATATTTGAATTAACATGATTATATCAGCCTTTGCCTGTTTTCCAGATCTGTAGCCTTTTTCTCCCTTGAGCTCTACCCTATCAACTCAATTTGTATGCCACTGGAATCCCGTTTAATCGTAGGCACATGATCCCATAGGTATTCCAGACTAATCTGAGATCTCTTTAACTAGTTCTATTTAATCTTTCCACTATTAACCTGATAACGGAGTCTGAGAAACTACTATTTAATTTATTTCTACCACCTTAATTCTTAACTTTGGACTTAAGTATAGCAACTGTTTCCTTGTTCATTTGCTGTAGTTGAGCTGATGTCTGGCTGCCCTGGTGCATGTCACAGTTCTGAGCGTCTGGGAGCCCGAGCTGACGGCTCCTCCGCCTGTTGACAAACTTCTCTACCTCCGCGCCCCTGCACTCTCAAGCACTGCATCTTTAATGGATGTCCTGTCTCTATACTGATACAGGAACCTTCTTCATAGGGCCATTCAGACTTCTAATAGAATTGCTTTCTCTAGATACAGTCCTTTGGGCAGCTTACTCTTCCGAAGGCACGGACTTCTAGACTCACAGTGGTTTCCTCTTTCCTCAAATTTGGAGGCTCCACCCCTGACTGAACTTCTTAGCAATAAGCACTATGCTTAACAGTATAAAGTGTTTTATTACTCACTGTATTCATATATATATATTCACACTATATTAGCTTTTGAATGTAGATACAGGTAGGCATCTGCTTTGAAAAATACAAACTAGGTAACGTGATAGAAAGGGAGGGGGATGGAGGGAGAAACTGATTTCGCTGGTGTGCTCATCAAAATGATAATTTGTATAATATTTTTTTAGGCACTGAGAAAGTTCACAAAAATTAGTTTCCTCTATATTCAGATGAGTGCTACCAAATTTTTATTGAAGGCAAGCAAAATTATTGGCGTGTTACCAGACAAAACGTAAATAAGATGAGGACTCCGCACGCTAAGTATTTATCAGTCCAAAATGGTTCCCGAGACACAACAGGAAAAAAGACCAGTATCTTAAGATAATGCTCAGCTAACTGTGTGTACACACGGGCGGTTGCCCCTCTGAAGCACAACGTGAGGCAGGAAGTCGGGTGGAGGGAAAGGAGGAGAGAAGGCGAGGCCACGATGGTCCGGCAGGGGTGAAGCAGGGGTGGCACCTCCCCGAGAGAAGAAACTTTTCTGTGTGGGTCCATTCGAAGTGACAGACACGTGGGACAGCAACAAGGCAGGGACAATGAGCATACACAGGAAGTCAGTACTGAAGATGGAGAAAAACGAAAGCCTAAGGTGTGTCCATGAAATATTATGTAATCCATTTGGACAGGAAAAGAAAAATCAAATGGTGGACAGTGTTAAGTAAAGCAAAGAAGGTTTCACCCTGTTCGTATTTTGAATAGGTGTCGCCTACGTACAGTATACATACATTAACTTTAGAGGGATACACAAACGAGCACACATTGATATAATCACATGCGTCAAATGACTGAGAGATATCTTCTCAATACAGGCTGGGGCAAAATAGGTGAGTACACGAAACACAGAGTTTATTGCTGTGTTATCATTTATTAATCATTGTATTGCTTGCCATACAAACAACTGTAACCCTACTTTCCCCCACCCTGCATGTAAACTCTATAAAACATGCATATGGAATACCTGGTACCTAGTTTTAGAAAATATACGTGAATGCCATGTGCTGCACAAACTCATTAGAAGAAAAAGCCGGAGAAACCCTGCTGGGCGCGTCCACGGAGCCCCTGCAGCTCCGGCGACGAGCGCCCCTGGGAGTCAGCAGCTGTCTAGGTCAGACTCACCAAGTTCACTTTTACATACACACCAACACCACTCTTAAAATACTAACCATGACGTAGTAAGAGAATGATATGCAACTGAAAAGTGCATTGTTTCTTACACAAGCTTCAAAACAGGACAATGAAAGATGTGGTATTTGTTGTAAGAGCTGGGACAAGGCGCTGGAAAGGAGGAAAAGCAATGCCCTGAGGATTACCGAGCTATAAGCACAGGCAATACGCATGACTTTAGGGGCCTTTAGGGGAAAGAAACTACATTTTTAAAACATCCCAGTTTAAACCATTAAGCATCTACAGAGAGCTATTTTTACCTGTTGGGAAGTAAAAAGATAAAACTAAACCTATGTTTGAAATATTACAATTTCATTGAATAGGGACAAAAATTAGGACATTTTAAGTCTCTATGGTTTACCTAAATGGGAATACTAATTCTATGGTTCATATACTGTTTTTTAAAAAGTAGCAAATTAGATCACTGAATGTTCCCAGAGTGATGGAGCCCACTTTTCTTAAGGGAAGTAAAACTGTAGTGGTTTTCATTCCTTGAAAACTATATTATTTCCAAGAGTCATTTGAACAAACATTAGGATTACCTCAGTTAAAGAATTACCTGGGAAGGAAAGGCTTTCTTGGGGGGAAGGGTGAATATAGCCAACAATCCCAACCATCACCATGAAATACTTATAAAGCATTCGGACGCAACCACCTGCTTTTGGGATGGCTCTCCATTGGGAAAAAAACACTCACATGGGCACGCACTTACTCAGTAAATGCTGAGTACCTACTACGCGCCTGGCAGCATTGCAGGGACTCAAGATTAAGTGGTAAAGAAGACACACAGCACCCTGTGCAGTCACAGTGCTATCGTGGGGACACAGATAGTAAGAAAGCAAACAACTTCTGACAGTGATGAAACTGTTCTGCAGACAACGAAGCATATTCAATTAGAGCTACATCCTGATTTAGATGCCTTGGTTGCAGAAAGCAACAGTGAGGATGTAATTGGATAGAGCTGTCAATGAGGAGATCTGAGGAAAGAGAGTGGGAGTTAGGAATGAGCCTGGAATGTTCAGGAAGCGGAAGGTATTCATTTCCGTATGGCTGCAACACGTGAGAAGGCGAAGAATCTCCTGAGGCTGAGAAGGAAGACAGGTGCCAGATCACCGAGTATACTGGGGCCTCACTATGGAATTTAGTTTTCAATCTCCATGCTACAGGAAGCTGGGAAGAGACCCACTCCTAATTGTCACTTACCTATGTACTGTATACGTCCATAGTGATAGAACACATAACTACCCAGAGGTGGGGGGATGCATTTATTAGGATCTCTTGCACTAAATATAACCATATGAATAAGCTCACACCAATGGGATTTGAGCAGATGCATCAACTGGTCACCCAAAGAACCTTCCTTAAAAACAGATGTTTCCTGTCTCCTCTTCCCCTTCTTCTCAGTTTCGGTTTCTTTCCTGTGGGCTGGACTGTGGATGGGAAGACTACAGCTAAAGAAGCCATCTCTGGCCATGGAGTGGAAGTCACTCTCTTGATAAGACGGAATTAACTAGGGTCCTGAGAACCTCATGAGATCAGAGTCACCATAACAATGTGGACACCCCCCCCTTTCCTTTTACAGTTATCTCATATAAAAATAAAATGTCTCTTACTTAGGCTACAGATATTTTGAAGCTTTCTTATTTACAAGCAAACCTAGTCTTCATTGATTTCTCCTGATAAAATTGTAAGCAGAGAACTGCATGATTTCTGCATTTACCAAGATCATAAAATGCCATGGAGTTTGGCTGAAGCCTTAACAGTCAAGAACAATATAACATATGCCAAGTACTCCCTCATTATAAAGTCAGGTGCTATTCCACTTAGTTGGGACTTGGAGGGAAATGACCAAAAAGTGTTTTATCTCTCATAAGCCAATATCCTTCTCAGAGAACAAATGGGTTGATGTTGAAAAGACCAGAAGAGATTGTTTCTTTGGATTTTGTGGCACTGTGGACAATCATTTCTCCTTGAATTAAGGTCAAATGAGAGGGGCTCTAAGGGAAATAAACAGCAAGCTTGTCATGGGTCCCTCACAATCTTGGGGTACAGAGACTGAAAAGTTTGAAGCTGCAATGCTGGTGCTGATGCCCTGAGCCTTACAAGTTGATGGAACTTGTCCTGCCTTCCCACAACATTGGGGGCAAGTACGAGTGGTCACTTGTTGGGAAAATCATCCAGCCTGAAGTTATCTGAAAAGTTAGTAAGATGGAGGAGAGATTAGATCCCAATAGGAATGCACAAACTGTGGTTTGACCCACCACTTGCCCAGATGGTAAGGCTTTTGTTCTTAAGTGACTATTGAAAGCAGAAATAAAATCACTGACATCAGAGCAATTGCAGTTAGAATTTTTCAAGCATCAACATTTCTGCAGAACCTTGAAAGTGCTGTACAGACAGGTGAAATGCCACTATGAGAGCACTTAGATGCAGTCACAACATTATCAGTGATTTTCTTAGAGTCCTGGATGCAAATCCTGGGGGACCCAGAGTCTGTCGAGTTGGGGAGAGGGAGGGGAGAAGAGAGGAAGGGGAGCCCTGGGGGCTGAGAGGAAGACGATGCCAACCAGGCTCCACACTGGCAGCATGAGGCAAACCCAGGCTGAAATAGAGAAAAGGCTTGATTTTTAAACACTGTTTTGAGTTTTTGCTGGCCATTTTGATAACCAAAGCTAACAATTCTTGTGATTAAATGTGGCATCATATCATCAAAATGACCAAAAATATAAAATGTGACCTAAAATTGGTTTGAGACATAGGACAGAGCTACAGCAAAGAATAATTTACAGAAGATGCCTGGGAGTGTGATGCATGTGTGTATGTATATTATTTGGAAAGGAGAAAGAAACTTTTTTTTTCAGTTGTGACCTATTAACTTCTGCTTTTTCAACACATAAGTAACATGGCCTTTAAAAGTAGGCAGCAGCTGCTTGGACCACAGAGTTGCGTGAGTAGAAGCAGGGAGACCATTTCGGTAGTTCGTGGAAGTGACCGGAGGAGCTTGGGCTACAGAGAAGACAGGTCAAGACCGAGGGAAAGGAATGAATTCAGCACATATTTAGGAGGCAGTGCTGGCGATGCCTGGGGCAGAGACTTCACAGCAGTGCGCCCCACCAGCTGTGGCTCACTTCGTGGGGCGCTCTGACCCCTGCACTCCTTCTCATGCCTTTTGGTCACACCAACATGGAGAGGAATTACATACTCGCCATCCTGTTCTACATTAATTCCCACTGGTAACCAGCATCCTGGTCACATGCCTTTGCCAAGGTGGTTCTTAAACGTGAATTTCTTACCATACGTTTAAACAGCATTAGTTCAGTTTCTTTCTACATGATTTAAAGAAACATTTCGTTAATATTTGCCTTTGGGTGGTGAGCATACAGTGCAATATATGGATAATCTATCACAGAAAGGTACACTTGAAAGCTATGTGATCCTGTTAACCAATGAAACTCCAATAAATTGAGTAAGAAATGAGAAAATCAGTTCATAGATACAACATAAGCACTGGAGTAAAAAGTTATGCTGCCTCTATTCACGATCATGTGCAGAAACTTACAAATAAATAACAAGCAAAAACAATTTGTCATGGTGAATGTTATGTGAACTAAGTTATTTTTGAGGAAAATTGCTGCCCAGAACTTGTGAAGCAGTTTTATTTTCACAATGCTAGCCTCAGAAACACTATTTGAATATAACTCTATACTTCTAAATCGATTGGGAAAAAACTGAGCCATCACAAAGCTGGGAAGTAAGCTGCAGGAAACCTCCCAATTCCACTCTAAAATAACAAAATGGCCAAATTATTTTTTTAAATAATAGTCAACATCTTTGAATAATCTTTTTCATACAACATGCAAAGCTGTTCAACATTTTATTTTTCATTTCAAGGACGTACGAGCCAACTGTTATATATGATGTATCTTGTAGGGATTTTGAGACTAGCATTACTTATGTTCATAATATTTGGATGTTTTGTATTTTTCTTGGACTTATCTACACATTTGTGTCAGTGCCAGCAAGAGAAAGGAGGGGGGGAAAAGGATCCAGTCCTGATTCTCGAGTGTTTAAGGTTATAACTGTGCTTGTTCTTGCGTTCCGGCTGCGGACAGAATGTCTCTTTCTCTCGAGTGGACTGGCTGCATCTGTGACTCTACCAGCCTCAGTGAAGTCTAAAGATTAATAGCAGCTCTGTGGCACAAAGAACCTGCTGCTTTTTGAAACTAAAGAAGAGTCTAGAAGGGAAAAGAAACCCCAAAAAACATGCTGCTTTTGACTGACAATGGTAAGGAGTATCCACCATTCTCCTATCTAGACACTTTTCCTCCATCTGCAGAATAAACAAATTCAAGATTTACAGCTGCGCTGGCGTTACGTACAGACAAGACGGGTAAACAAAACTCGCCTTTCTTCCCGTGCAAGGGGGCACAGACACCGAGAAACATGTTTCCTACACTGTATGTGCCACATTTCGTCTGCCAAGGGGAAGGCCTAGGGACCCACATGCTCGTGCCTCTGAGTGATAAGTGGACAGTGGCCACGTATTTCTGCAGGGTCCGGTTCTCTCCCCATTCATCATAGACCCACCCACCAAAGTTCCAGAGTTTTAACTGTAGTAGGCAGTTCTGAACATGCCCATGGCCCCTCATCTCACGCATGCTCTGTGGCTCCCTACTTCTTTGACCCTGCTTTCTCCGAAGATGAAGCTCCCTTACCCTTCCAGCGGCCACAACCCAAACAGGCAGCGTGGAGGGAGGAGTTGATGCCTTCAAGGCCAGTTTTCAATGTACGAGGGACAACGAAAGCCAGGAGACAAATGTGCTTGTCTCCATTCTTAGGAGAGACAATGCAGAAAATAGCATTCTGCGCATTTCTGAGACAATCCTGCAGAGTCAAGCCCTGTGCGTTGCCTATAAATGGAACCTTCAGACAGACATTTCACTGTCTTTCCTCCCTCCCTGTCTCCCTCCGCCAATCCCCAAGACTCCCTACTTACTCTGATCACCTTTCAAACAATACACCCAAGTCCTTTTGTACCCTCTGTGCATGTGATTCCCAAACAAGACAGTTATCAGTGAAGAAATACGCTGCACAGAAATACACATCTCATAATTATCCAGTTAATTTCATGTCAAAAATTGCAACACGTGTCATCAATGTATGTTGGCATTTTGAGGGGCTTGAATTGCTTTTGAGAATCTAACAGAACATAGAGACCTCATCTGCAGAACGTCAGGGGCTTATTCATCAGGAAATCCCATACTTAGTCTGAATTCCTCAAGATTCAGAATGAGACCTCTACCCTCAATTATTTTTAAGTTTTTTTAAAAATATTTTTTAAATTATTCCCTGCTTCATTTTATGTTGTGTAGGTAATAAACCTTTGAGCGAAATATCAAGAGCCACATTTTGGAAGATTCGGGCAAAAGGTCAAGAGCACATTGTCCTCTGTGGGGAAGGCCGTGGAGATAATCTTTCTTTCCCTCTAATATCCGTATTTCCCATCTACCGGCAAGTGAGCACTTCATAACCATTTCCGACAGTTTAATATAGTTTCTAGGAACTGCATTGCCCATCAACGGGCAGGAAGCAGAGTTATTAAAAACATTTTGACTCCCTGCACATCAAAGGCTCTAAGTCAAAATATTTATTTTTTAATTCCTTAGGAAGGTTGGGGAAAAGAATAGAGACTCCTCAACAAGAAGAACTCTGAACTGTCACGGTATCATTTTATAAATTTCATTTCAATTTTGACTAAAACAGAACATCCCTCTCCCCAACCCTGATGATTATTTGTAGTCAAGAATCATAAACCATCACATCATCTGCCTTCTACTATCATATTGTAGTGAGAGGATAACATTTTTCTAAGAATTTCAATTGGTCCTAAGTAAAGACAAACATTGTTCTCTCATGGTTAAAATATAGCAATTCTAACATACAGTGGCTCTGTGATAGCCACAAATCATTTGGTATATCTTCATAACTGAAATTACAGAAATTAAGAAGATGTTTGTCTTCCTTTTCCATATAGATTTAGACTCCGGCCATTGTTAATACAAAGAGAATGGCTTTTGTGACATTGATGTAGCCTGGCAGCCAAGGAGAGTGGACTGGAATGCTCATGTGTGAACAATGATGACTTCATTGCACTAGTCAGTGGGGGCGGTAGACACCATTGAGTGAGCACGTGTACTGTGTGGCATCACATTCAAAATGACTGAGCAAGTAGAGAAATGAATCTGCACCACATTTTGCATTAAGCCTGAACATACCTCTGTGGAAACTATTCGGATGATTCAGAGAGCCGCAGCTACAGGCACCTGATGATCAGCAGCTTCATCTTGACAACATGCCTCTGCTCATGCACCATGTCTCATGCAGAGTTTTTGGCAAAACATCAAATCACTCAGGTGAGTCAGCCCCCCCTACAGCCCAGATTTGGCACCCTGACTCTTCTGGCTTTTCCCAAAACTAAAACCACCTTTGAAAGGAAAGAGATTTGAGACCATCAGTGAAGATTCAGGAAAATATGAGGGGGCAGCTGATGGTGACTGGGAGAACTGTGTGAGGTCCCCAGGTGCCTAGTTTGTACAGGACTGAGGCATCATTGTCCTATGTACAGTGTTTCTTATATCTTGTATCTTCTTCAATATACGTTTCTATTTGTCATATCACATGGTTATAGACTTTCTGGACAGACTATTAGTCACTCAAAATTATTCTTTAAAATCTGCCTTAAAAATTACTATATTATTATCCTCCATATTTTTCACACAGAGTATAAAAAGAATCACCATAGATCAACATCAGTCCTCAAACTGAAATTTAAGAATCATTGCTTAACTGAAATTCGATCTCAAATTAGAAATGCAAATCATACCATCTGGTGTTTCCCCTCTCAGCCCCTCTGCTGCCCCCCTAACCTGATACTTCATCTAAAAGCTCTTACACAGCTGGGCACCGTTTCAGGGATTACAAAAGCTGGAGCTCAAGCTAGGCCCTCCTCACGGAAACAGACTGAAGCCATGAACTCACATTGCATAGAGCTGTCTGAAAATTTAAGTCAAATTGCTCCCAAGTTTTCATGTCAGCAGGTGAAAAATAACCTGGATTAGTTGGGAATAAGGAATTCCTTACATTATAAGTGCTTATGATATAGGAATGCATAAAAATGAGGCTGGGGACATACAGGTAGATACATACCAAGAACTCTTGCCATTTTGAAGACCAGCCAGAACTATTTTCCTTACAGATGTTCCTGTAAGAATTTTCTCTAAACACTCTATAATTTTTAGAAGTACTTTAATAAATGTTTGGTTTAGCCTCATCTCTAAAGAGCTCATTTATCCATGTATATTAACACATTTCTCTGATTCTTTCCTCTGGTCAGATGCCATGTGATTTCAAAAAAAAAAAAATCACCTCATCATGAGCTCCATTTCACTCATCCATCCCCAAACTCTCTCCTATGAATAACGAATGGGCCCTTCTTGCAGCAGATTTTGAACATGAGGAATATATTGTTATGATAGGTTTCTCCTGGTTGTTTTATCCTCTGTGCTACATCCATATCATTTTTAAAGGATTCAAATTCCTTTGAATAATAGAGGTATTGGCTGTTCACAAAGAAATCAAACACTAGGCTGCTATTTTCAAGTTTATTTTATTATTTTACAGCTCATATTTCTTTTTATCCAGAGTAATTCATGCCAAAAATTTCAAAAGCACTTTTGGCAGATATGTAAATAAATTGGAGAGCAAATATCCAATTAATAAATTTTGGCAGATAGGCTTTTGGATCCACATGAGAAGAGAAGAATATTTTAATATCCTTGACCAGTTCACTGCGACCCACATAGTTCCGCCCACACACCTCAAACACTGCAGGCCTACAGGAGGGGGTTATGCCCGGGGAAATCAGTCAGGGACCAAAGCTACATGCTCAGATAACATGGAAGTGGTGTTCTTCCTTTCAGCCACTCTGCCTCTTTCTAAAAATAAATCTCAGGAACTTCTGTTCACTTGCTTTTCTCTCTCTGAGTACTGTTTTTATTTTCAATGGCGTATTACAGTGAAAGGTGGAAACATTATTTCAGCTGCTGTGATCCCACACCAGAGAGGCAGCTGAGGAAGAGAGCCTGGCCGTTGGTTCTTGGAGACCTTTTCCTCTTCATTGAACTGCTTCTTGTCCTATAAATCTTCCCAAGGCAGTGACTGACTGTTAGCCGAGTGTGAGGGACTCAGGGAAAAAGTGATGTCCAACATGCATAAGCCTAGTTCGATTGTCTCCTCTCGTAGAGGAAATGATGAGACCTGGAACAATTTCTAAAGTGCAGAAGCCAAGATTTAACCTCTTCAATGACAGGATTTAATGCCAACGCTTAATTTTCAAAGCAAGCTTCCATTACTGAAAATAGCTTGAAAAACCCCACTTCTATTTGAAAAGTCACGCAGAACTTCTTTCATCAATGGCCACTTCACAGAAAACGCCTCTCACAATTTTAAAGTTTGCTGGGTTTTGCCTTTCTGCTGCATGAATAGCTTCAGAATGCTATATACAGATGTTGTTTCCCTTTATCATCAGAAACCATTGCTTTGATTGCTCCTGGCTCCCTTCACGAGGAAGAGTGCATCGGACCTGGTGACTTGGAGCCGAGACACTCTGCAGAAGCCTCCCACCCTCATGTCTTCAGCAGACCATCAAATCTGGTCGCTCAACCCCTTCACTGAGACTCCAGGAGCCCCTCCTCATTAAACCTTTCCCCTTCAGACCACGGTGACTGTACTTGGGGACAGGGCACGGGCAAAACTCTTCTCTCTACCATCCACTGCCGTGGAATGGAACCTTGACTTATTGAGTCCTAATTTATAGCCACATTGAAACATCCTTTCTACACTGTAGGTCCTAATGCCTCTTCCATGGGAAGATGTTTCCTGAGATTGTGGAAATGTGGATGTATACAACACACATGTACATACCTACATATGCACTCATTATGTATGTAAAGTAAGTACATTTTTGTCTGTGAAACGGGATTTGTTTGTATAAGGACATCTTATAGGTCAAATAGCTACATGTTTGTTGTCTTCTGTGCCATAGAAATGATATAGTTTACGTTCTGTTTGATAAGAACCCATCTTGTACTATGGGACAGTGCTCTGTTCTCACTAAAAGAGCCGGAAACACTCCAGCTGTTATTACCTACCGCAGTGTCATCAAGAAGGGCATCTCAGGTAACACAGGAAGAACGCAGTCACAGAGGTTCTACATAGAGAATATTCGAGCACCTCAAAGATTGTTTCTGCTGTTTGTTAAAAAATATATCACATAGTAGCAATTGCATGATATACTGGGAAGGCATTCTATCCTATGATAAAAGCTCAGAATGAAAACCATACTTAGAACAAGTCCATAAACAATATACACACAGGTGGGTAAGAGACACTAAACACTGCAGCACAACAGAGGTGATGTGGGTGCTTTAGGGGGGACTGGACCAGCAACAGGCTCACCTCTTTAGCCCTTTCCCTTCCTTCTGTAGTACTGGAAATTTGGCATTTTAACTCCTCAGTTTAAATCATCCCTCTTCTACTTGATATCTGAGAGTGTGGGGTTTTGTTTGGTTGGTTGACCAGTTGGTTTTCATCTTCACTTTCTTTTTTTTTTTAAGGCCATTCTTGTAAAGAAGAAAGTGTATTTCCATGACTATGTGGTCACTTGACCTCTAAACAGATTCTGGCATCTGCCCTCAGCGCCAGGAGGCAGCTTCTAGCACATGCCACCCTCTGGTTCTTGCTGCCCCTTCCCTTAGGGCTCTCCAGATGGGTATCAGTGACTGGAAATGCTGCCTGAAACTGCCGCTCACTTGAGGCATTACTGTCTACAACAAATGGGTCTGGCTGGAATTGGCCCTACAGCCCAGCCACTGCACATGCGACCAAAATGTTAGAGTTACTGTCACCAGGAGCATTTTCCAGACTGAGCATGGTGTTTCAAGGGCAAGAGGCAGAAGAATAGCAGAGATAGACAGAGGGGATGTGTAGATAGTGTTCATTTTTAATTAGTAAGGCTAAGACAGGACTAAGGTAAGGACTAATGAAGGATATCACACACAAAAAAAACACTGGGCAAAAATTCTGAAACCATAGGTATTATGCTACATGTATAACATTTAAAACCATGAGCATGGGTCCTGGCCCAATAAGGCTTATAAATCAGTATGTAAGGCAATCAATAAGGAATCTGAGAAAACAAGGCATAGTAATGCTACCTCTGTTACTCCCTCTGAGTGTAATAGCTGGGAAATGTGTAAAGAAGGAACAAAAGCTGTCTGGATTAGACTGCAGAGTCAGGAAAACCCCAAGTCATGGACTTCCATAATGATAGGGCTCAACGGGTGAAGAGTCAGGGTGAGGACTGCACACAAAAGGTACAGCATGTTCCTGTAAAAAGCACTTGAACTGTGCAAGGACGGCGAAGACCAACGAGGCTGACACAGGAAAAGCAAAGAGTGGCTAGACGTGAGCATTGAGAATTAAATAAGGGCTGGATCACATAAACACTATGAATGATAAAGATTTGGGATTTTGTTTTAAATTTAATGAAATTTAATATTTAATGAAATATTTTTAAGCTAGGGCTGGCATGACCTTCTTTACCTTTAAGCAAAATCACAGTAGCTGCCGGGTGAGGCATTCACATATAAGGAGGGATGGCCATGACAAGGCCCCTGGAGGCTGATATTGCAGACAAGAGAGAGAACAAGGCTGTGGACCAGAGGGAAGTGGTGAAAATGGAAACCAATGGAAAACGTTGCTATATGTTTTGGAAAGGAAAAACGCAATTCTTGGAGGTGAATTGTGGGGTGAAAGATGGACACGGGGAAGTGCAATTTCCCGGTACCTGGTTCACAGCGTTGATGCCGGTTACTGAAATGGGGTAGTCTGGAGGAAACAGCAGGTTTCAAGGGAAAGGTCAAGGGTGCCATTTGGTACGTCTGAAACTAATACACAATAATGACGAACGCAAACTAACTGAAAAGTAAAATTGAAAAAGAAGAGTGCCACTGGGGCATCTTAATTTCGGGATGTTTATTAGTCAGTGAAATCAATACAAGTTGCCATTCAGGTGTAGGAGTGTGAAGACGAAGAGAGAAATTAGAGACAGGGACAATAACTGGAACATTTTCAGAAATAGATGGTACTTTTAAGACAGATTGATTTTTTTTAGATGAAGGCATGTAAGGAGTAACATCCTGCAAATAATGAAAGATTTTTAAATCTGGGGAAGGGAAGAAAAAATAGGAGAGAAAAATGAAAAAAATAACTAAAGATGTAGAAGGAAAAACAAGACAATATGGCACCATAAGAGGCTACTAAAGAGAGAGTTTTCACAGAGAGAGGGTCAGAGAAAACTTCGTAAATACTACTGAAGGGTTTAAATAGAGAATTAAAAATTCTACGTTGGATTTAACAAGGTGAAGTTTCCCAGTCTTTTAGCAAAAGCAGGTTCAGTAGACTGGAGGCATCCGAGGCTAAGGGAGAGGGAAGTGAGGGAGCAAAGGCAAGAAGCTCAAGCAGAGAACCTGATGAGTAGTAACTGGGGACATGTGATTAGAAAGAACTTTTGAAGAATGAGAATCACCTGAAAATGCTGATGGAAATAGCCCAAAAGAAAATATGAAGATGAAAATCCAGAAGAAAAAAAAGCATTAGATAATATGTCAGTGAGAGGATGTCGGCTGGGCATGTATTGAGGCCAGGCTAAACCTAGATATGTTTTACTCAGACCAAGTCTCCAGGTTGGGTCAAGGAGACATGAGGGAGTTCGTGGGGCTGGCATGGTTGTGTAGGACAGAAGTAGGGAAAATACTAGTCTGCGGTTTTATGAGATGTCATTCATTGGAACTGCTTCAAAGTTCACCAGAACTTCACTTAGTCCTGTTTACTAGAAGATTTAACCAACTTTAAAACATGAAAAGGTGATTGTGCATCTGTGCAGAGATGCTGGATATAAATGATCCAGTGGCACGGGGCAGGGGGCAGGGACGTGGCCAGGGAAAGGAATGCAGGTCAAGTAAACGGCTTCAAAGAGAAATAAAAAAGGGCAGGCTGGGCAGTGAACCGGCCCAAAGCAGATCACCCTGTGCGTCCGTGTCCACTGCCTGTAGCCTCTCACCACACACCCTGGTGGTCTTCCTGTCTCTACCCCGAGTTTCTACAATGTCTATAATCGTCTGCTCCCATATACCAAGAAAAGTATGTGAAACCAAAGTGTGAATTACAAAATTTCCCCCATTTGTACAAAGGCTTTGCCTGACTGTGAGATATAGTAAAGATAGATTGTGGTGTTTTCACAGACTTTGTGGTTGAAGAACACTTAAGAAAATTAAAGGGAATTCTGTTTTCAGAAATGGTTAGATTTGAAGCAATGTCTTTTAGGAACAAATTTCTCATAACAATATTGTCAAGACTATAGAGATAAGACCTCATTTAAAAACAATAATAAAACTATAATGAATGATGGATGATCCTGAATCACCTGCTGACTCAAATGATGGACTGAGCTTCTTGGAAGGGAACCCTTACAAAATGCTTTTCCCACGAGGTTTGCAGCAGGCATTGGTTTGTGCCTGGCTTGGAATTCCAGTACAAGAGCCTTTCTTGTGGTGGCTCGACTCTGTGTTTTTGGATGTAGCCAATTCCAGGAAACAGACTAAAATGAAGAAATATAGTGTTTTTGTTTTGGGGGGGTTCTTTATTTTTTGGTTTGGTTTCTCCACAGAAAACCTTGCATCAAAAAAATGAAGACTGCTTTATCTCAAAGAGAGTTTTCAAAGTTGGAGTTTCTGTCCTCAACACAGTTCTGTGATTATCGAATTTTTAAATTAAAAAATAAAATATTGTTTTCCCCATAGAGGACTCATGAACCCACCAGAATTTCTGGTTGCCAAAACTTGGGAACCTGGACTAGGCTCAGCTCTGGGAGATTTCTGACCTCTCCAGATCGCTCTTGGCATATTACCGTGTAGCTGTGGGTACCAGGCAAGAGCCGAGAGTTCCCCACGGGGCCTCAGGTAGGCCCATGCAGGAGATGAGGGATACAGTCCTCCTCAGCATCAGGGGATTCTGACTCATCTCTAGTCATCGCTACAGTTTGTCATTCTGCTTCTCCAAAGGAAGGAAAACTTGATTTTGCTTTTTGTGGTCTGAAGCCCTCCCACTCTGTTCTGGGACCCCCATGAGCAGGGGACTTTACACCCTGGAAGTGCCTGAGACCCCCTTTGGACACCCAAGGAGAGAAGGGCTGCTTAGAAAGTGATGGTAACTTTTCAATTACGAAACCGTTGTACAAATAACTTCAGACTCTGCATCCCCAGACGACTTTAGAAGAGGTCACAGTGTTGCTTTAGGTGCGGGGGTTTGGATGAGGGGTATAATTTGAGGTCCCTTTTGCTTTTGCTTTTTCAAGAAAAATAAGGTCAGCTCTTGGTTTCCTAACCACAGTCAGTTTCATATTAAATTCCTTCTGAACTCTCACCTTCTAACAGGAAAATGCTCCGAAATGGTTTGAATCATATCCTGGGATGGAAAAAGTTGCACATTTTGAGAATTAATTTCTCTGCAGGTTTAACATTGTTATTACTTTAGGTCATCATGGTCTAGTAGAAATTTTCTGAGAGATATAATGAAATTTTATTGAATTATCATTATAATACTATTAACATATTTCATTATATTGATTTTAATTTGAAATTATTACTTTATGTACCTTTGAATTTCGCAGTTTTGAATGGGAGGAAATTGAGGTGCTTAACTAACCTGATGTCTGGGCACATACCCACATACATACACAAATACACACACAACTAAAATCTTGTCAAAACATTTTCTTCCAAAATTTTCCTTCCAAAACTTTCCTTCCAAAATTTCGTCTGCAATCCCCAATGTAAATTGCTTAATGTAGCTCAGATAGAAAAGCACTTCAAGAGAACATAGGAAGCAGATATATTGAATTATGTAAACAAATCTCTTAATTATTTTTGTTTTATTAGTTGCTATGAAGATCCTATTGTCATTTGCAAAGCTTTTTTCAAGCTAAGGAAATCTAAAAGTTTAAAGTCATCGAAAGTGTATCAAAACAAGACCAAGGTTTTCTTAAAGAAAGTGACAGGAAAGGGGGAGCATCATGTGACCAGGAGACTGTGTGTGATGGAGCATTAGCAACTCTGAGTTCAAGTTTCTGCTTCATCCTGAGGTAGAAAGTCACTTATGTTTTCTAGGGGGAAAAAATCTTAAAAAGGAAATAAAAAACATTGGACACTTTCCATCTGTTCCAAACCTAAACATTATCTTACTCTGAGGAATAACAAATGCAGATGTGTTTGTTGTTGTTTTGCTTAGTTTCATTTTCTTTCTTTTTCTTGATCCAAATGAGTTTAATTTAAATTTAAATGCATTTATTTAATTTTGCTTTTATGCATTCCTGAACAATTTGTGCTGTGTGAGAGCACACATTTTAATTTGCATCAGTGGAGTGTAATAGGTACCTCTGCTCTATTTTTCCACTCAGGGCTCTGTTTCTCAGATCCAGCCACGGGTACATGTGAAGAGCTCCCCTAACTGCTGCGCATCCAGAATCTCACAGTCTGTTACGTTTCGCCTACTCCATTTCCCAGATTAGGGACACTCAAGATCCCCCCACACTCTTGGCTTCCGCAGACATTTCTGCCGAGCTCATTCTTGAACACTTTATGAACATGTGAGGGAAGTTCTCTTAGGTAAATGCCTAGGAATGGAATACCTGAGCTATGTTGATAACTTGGCATATTCGTGCTATGATGTTCTCCAAAATGACAAAGGCCAGAACATACTCTCCCCAGCTGTATGGAAGAGTTTCCACATTCCACATCTCCCCCAACATGAGTACTAGCCAAGTTCCTCATTTTTGACAATCTCACAGTATAAAGTAAAAGCCTTTAATTAAATGCCCATCACCTTTAACTCCAGAGGGTTTGAATGTTGCATTGTGTGCGTGTTCCCCTCGGTGCTTCCTGCGACCTATCAGATCACGCCCTTTGCCCTTGTTTTGGGGGCACACGGCTTCAGAAATGTCCCCTGAACATTCCAGATACTAAGTCATTGTAGGTTTTAGAGATTGCAGACACTCCTCTAGCTTTTCCTCTGCATCGCCTTTGGCATGACCCTCCTTCACGGAACACTAGTAATATAAAATTAACCATGTTTACTATAGTTCACATTTTTGAAATTCTGCTTACAAAATCCTTTGTTACCCTGGATCACAAACGTAAACCCTTACATTTTTCTCTGTAAATTTTATTATCTTTCCTAATTATGACTGTGATCCATTTGGTGTCCGCCACATACATGTGATACATTAACAGAAAAATCTTTTCAATAATTTTAATTTGAAAGCGTTTACCATGCTCAGTTTGAACACATGATAATTAAACTGTTTCAATAACATTACTGGAAAAGATCTTCTTTTTCTTGTCTTTCCTAGTAGTTCCTTGGTAATTTTTTTTCTCTGTGAACCCACCTTTCCCTAGGTACTTGCCTAGTGAGAGTCGCGGGGTGGGGGAGAAGGCCCTAATGTGGGTGGGCACAGTGGTTTTGACAGATGAGGGGTGCTGGGAGACACGGGCAGAAAGCCCTGTGCCAACTACGCACTGAATTATGCCTTTGCTGCCACTATGGACCACACACCCCTATCGCTCAGTGGTCTACTTCAAACCCTTAAGGAGAAACAACGGGGCATTTTAAGTGAGGGAAGAGGAGCAAACACACATGGCTCACCCAGTTTCCCGCTTTCATCCACTCCACCCAGCGGGGTCTGACTTCCTGCTATTGTGACGGTGACCCTGGCCTGCAGAGGTGACACTGGGGATGATCACTGATAACCACCTACTTCTGGAAAGTGCCAGCTGAACCTTGCCTTTAGCCTCCCAGGTATTTCTCAACATCATTGTGTACAACACCTGAAGTGTAGATGGTGTTCTGATCATTTTTGCCAACAGTCCTGAGGGGTAGTTATAGCAAATATTATTCCTAGCTTTACCAAAGAAGACACAGGAGATTGAAAATGTTAAAATATGTACACAAGGTCATATATAGACATTAAAGTTAGGTCTATTGATTCTGCTATAGTAGCTATTATTATTGTTAATGATTGTATCGATTATTTTACTAGATATTGTTTTATAATCAAAATATTTTAGAAGTACACATAGGAATAGGTCAAACATATTAGTCTATAAATTATTTTGAATATACTTATTCTCCTGTTTAAAAAATATTTTATTTATTTATTTTTAGAGAGAGGGGAAGAGAGGGTAAGAGAGAGAGAGAGAGACATCATGTGGTTGCCTCTTGAGTGCCCCCTACTGGGAACCTGGCCCACAACCCAGGCATGTGCCCTGACTGGGAATCGAACCGGACACCCTTTGGCTGACAGATCTGCACTCAATCCACTGAGCCACACCAGCCAGGGCTGAACATACTTATTCTCACAGATATGTGAAGTAAAAGAGATGCCCCTGAAAAACAGCCAGATGCTCAAGTGGAAGAAAAGAGTACAGGATGAACAAGAAAGCAGTAGGAACTCATGTTTTATGCAACATTCAGCATATTCACATCCGCTTTAATTACTAGTCCACTAATCCACTCTTCATACCCAGAAATCTCAGCCTCACTCTGCATATAGAAGGAAAAATAATCTTTTGTAGAGACGAAAGTATGTGTTTCCATATACGTACTGCTTTGTTTCACTACCTTTCAGTGATTGCTCCTTAGAATGACGTCTGAAAGGTTGTTATCTTTAAAAATGTTTTCATCTTGCACATTTACTGTGAAAATTCAACAGAACTATTCTTGCTATTACAAAAAAAGAGTAATTTGTACATGCTTTGCATAAATTTTCAAAGTACTATGTATTTTTATTTTCTTTTTCTCTCAATCTTTTTTCCTTTCTCCCTTCTTTTCTCCCTCCCTTTCTTTCTTTCCTTCTGTTTTTCTTTTGCTACCTAGCTACAGATCCATTAATCTATCTACCTTCCATCTATAACTTATATGCTTCACATATAAATAAATGATTTTTAGCATCTATGATTGAAATCCTATGGTTGTATTTAGTCAAAACCAAGTGTCTTAGGTTTGAGAAAAAAAATGTCACTGTTCTTTTTGGCATTGTGTTTGAATACTAAAACTTCATTATTAGACAAAGCTAGTTTTCCATGCTTAATTTTTTAAATAAATGTATTATAGCTATAGCAAGTATTATTCCTAGCTTTACAAAAAGAAGGGGAGACGTGTCTATTTAAAACTGTGCACTCAAACTTTGCATTGCTTTAACAAAGATAATCCTTTCAGGATGGAAAATTCCATGCTTGGACTTAATCAAGAGCATTACCATAAATGGAGACATTTGGAGTTCATCTACTTTTTATGTTACCAGTGCACAAACATGGGAATAGTAATGTTTTTTAAAAGTTTTCATTATTCTTAGCCTTAGTTTTCATTAGAATATATGTAAAGTTTTCATGTACTTTAACACTGGTTGGCGGATAGGCCCCTGTGAGTCGCCAGTAAGTCTCTGCACGGCTGTGCAGATACCAACATTGCTGCACTGACTTGAGCTAACTTTGGTAAAAGCTGGTTTCGGCCAGAAAGTTCTGCAGTTTAGACTTTTACATCGGTTATACCCTGAGATGTTTATGAATCCATAATGTTAGGACTGCCTTTCTGAAGAATGTTTTGAGTATATTTTCTTGAAATTTTACTTATATGATAATGACAAAAATAAAAATTTGGCCTCACCCAATTAGACTTTTTACAGTTTACTGATTTTCTTCCATTTATTCGCTCAGATAAGATAGAATTATATAATTTAAATAAAACTATGTTTCATGAGTTCCATATAGATTTGATAATCAAGTTCAGTTAGCATGATAGTCAGTTTGATTAGTGTAGATGTGCATTTTGACCACCCTAGAACTAATTCTGCGACAGTGAATTGGTCGAGAGTGCCACAGCAAATCTGCCCTTAGTTGTTACTGGGGTGACCCCCTGACTGAAGCAAAATTAAAGCTCTTCTATGGAAGAAGTCTACTTGAAAAGCAAAGGAAGTGTCCTGGCTAGTTGGGTTCATTTGCTTGGGTCATCAGTCTGTAAACCTAAAGGCTGGGAATCTGATTCCCAGCGGGAACACAGACCCAGCTGGTGAGTTCATTCCCAGGTTGTGTGCATCTGAGAAAGTAACCAATTGAAATTTGTCTCTCTCTCACATTTCTCTCTCTCTCACACATACATTTATCTCTCTCTACCCCCCCAACCCCTGCCTTCTGCCTTCTTCCTCTCTCTAAAAGCAGTGAAAAAATGTCCTTGGGTGAGGATAAAAAATAAGTAAGTTAAATGACAAATCTAAGATTCTGTTTTAAAAAAAGTAAAGGATGTGAGAAGACACTGCTGATGGTCATCACTTTCTGCCCATCTTCAGCTTCAACTCTGTACAATTTTTGTCTAGACAAGTTGGTACATAAAAATACATTCCAACCCTGATGTATTATGACTCTAGAGTTTGTTCAAGGTTTTATGTTTTTACTTTGTGTATGGTATATATCTAACAGATTCCCAGAAACAATATTGAGGAAGAGGCCCTAAAGAGTAGCAGAGGCTCTAAAAAATATTTTTTCAGGCACTTAGAAAAATGCAATTTTTTCAACTAAGATGTTCTGAATTGGAAGAAATACTAACTCAAATAACTGACATGTTTTTAGCCTATCATAAAATAATGTTCACATAACTTTTAATTTTATTCTTATTTTTAATTGAATCTATTAGAGTGACATTGACTATTAAAATTATATAGGTTTCAAGTGTACAAGTCCATGATACATCACCTGCACACTGTACTGTGTGTTTGCCACCCTAAGTCAAGTCTCCTTCCAACACCATCTATCTCCCTTTTACTCTCTTCTGCCCCCTCACCCCCCTCCCCTCTGGTAATCACTACACTGTTGTCTACAGGGTTGTTGGGGTTTTTTGCTTAATCCCTTCACCACTTTTACCCAGCCCCCCAACACCCTCCCCTCTGACAGCTGTGAGTCTGTTCTCTGTATCTATGAGTTTGTTTCTATTTGGTTTGTTAGTTTATTTTGTTCATCTGATTCCACATATAAGTGAAATCGTATGGTGTTTTTCTTTCTCAGACTGGTGAACTTCATTTAACATTATAATCTCCAGGTCCATCCCTGCTGTCGCAAAAGGTAAAATTTCTATTGTGTAAATGGACCACAGCTTTCTTATCCACTCATCTACTGATGGGCATTTGGGCTGCTTCCAAATCTTGTCTATTGTAAATAGTGCTGCAGTGAATATAGGGGTGCTTGTATTCTTTCAAACTAGTGTTTAGGGTTTCTTGGATATATTCTCAGAAGTGGACTCATTGGGTCATAAAACAGTTCCTTTTTTATTTTAATTTACAGAGACAGATATAGATAATTATGCTTTATTAAAATGCTATTATTGGAAGTTCAAATGTCATTGTATGGGTTCAGAAATAATTCATTTAATTAAAAATTAACTAGAATGGTTCATGAAATTATTACTCACCTGAGTGTGTCTTTATTTTTATGATGTATTTGTATCTTTAAAATTAGATTTTCTTAGAAACTGATTCAAATAAGTATTGTAGAAACATCACAATATTACAAACATATAGAAATTTTTCTACTAGTTAAATCTGAGTAAAACCTTTATGTAAGTAGTAAAATCATCCCAAGACCTCTAAAAAGGCCAAAGTGCATCTGTTGGATTATGGCTTCCATCAAGACGAACTGCTTTTCCTACTGAGAGGGAAGGTACATCAGATTTCTGTAGCCTTCTGTCCCTGTCAACAAGGGCAGGCCAGGTGCTCACAGTTCACCACTGTCATGGCCTTTCAGAGATGGATGTGAAATTATGCATACTAAACAATGGTCTCAGCAGGTTTGACTTTTAAATCCTGATTTTTTACCTTTACATGTGTACATCCGTGTGTGTGTGTGTGCTTGGGTGGGCACATGTGTGTTTCTTTTGTGTCAAGAAATAGGTTGGTGATGATTTTAAGTTCAGAAGAAAATTACAAGTATAGATATATATATTTATATGTCATAGGACAGCACTATATATTTATAATTATTTTTATAATACTTCCAATACATTCTTTTTTCAGTTTAATATCTATAGAAATGTGACAGGCTTTAAGAATTTGGTAAACACATGAGCTATGTTTGTCTATCCAGATATTTTTCATTATTTTCTTTATTTTTTTAATTTTCAACAAATATAATAACTGATACTTTAAAAAAATGTTCTGTTCCAAGAATTAACTCAGTGATTTTCAACTGGCATGCCACAAGAATTTATAAAACATGCAATACCCGACTTCTTAGTCAGGGACACTGACCTCTTTTCCCTTAGATTGTCAAATAAGAAAGAAATGACAACAGCCAACACAACAATAGCCATCCAGAGTGAAGGAATCAAAATCATACCTATTTTTGTCACCTTGGTAAAAAATTCATGCTTTTGGTGTGCTGCAGAATTTTAGCCATTGGTTTCTGCGAGCCATGAGATGACAAAGGTTGACGATTGCTGCATCATTTGAATATACATCTGTGTGTGTGTGTGTAAGTGTAAATATATCTAGATCAAATGTAAAACATCATGGGCGTAACAAAATCATTCCAAGGAAATGTGCACTCTCAGAATTCATGATAGAACCAGACGAACAGCTCTTTTCATTGCGATGGGAAATGTGCGGGTATTTAGTAAGAGCAACCCGTGGAAAAGTTCACAGGAGGACCTCACTCATTCAGGTTTAGTTCCACAGGCCGCTGGGGTTCAGATTTGTGTTGGCATAGATTCTCCACAGATAAGAAAACATAAAATAAAAGTAATCCTTCCCATATTTTCACCCTCTGGCCAATCACCCCTAAATAGTAATGCAAAGCTCCGTCTCTCATCCATTCCGGTTACTTTTCTGTTCTACATCAACACACCCTGCTTTAACAATGCTACCTGGACAAATGCTTAAGGAGACAAAGAATAAACTAGTATTGATTGTTTACTCAATGGGTGAGGGCCAGGAATCACCACTCCTGAGCAGGTAAGATGGAAAATCAAACTAAAGCATTAGCCATACACTTAATTTGATTCTATACCTATTAAACACTAAAAGTCTGGCCAAAAGGATAGGAATATAAAGGGGGAACCATAGCCCCCTTTTTCTTAAAATGTTATATTATGTGTACAACTATGTTTTTCTAATGTGATAAAATCGTGATATATATCCTATCATGAAAGCCATGATTCCAAAATTTTCCTAAGATAGTACATATACCACCTATTCTGTATTACCTGCCCCATCATTGTATTTGTAGTTTCTAAACCTCATATCCTATTTTTATTTTAGAATAATATTATTACATATCTCTAACAGAAATATGAAAATGGGCTATGGGTGGTTTGAGAAAGGGCTTATTAAATCCTGCTGTGGGGCAACTGGGACCTGGGAAAGCTCCCTCAAAGAAGTCAAGTTCACTATTCAAAAGTCACCCTATTTCAACAGAGATGGTTTTTCAGGTTTACATCAGAGAATTTAAAACTCCAGCTACCCTCACCTGGTTCGACTATTGACGATGATTTTTTAATAGACACAGCTAATGAGCTGATACTACTCAGGTTTTGTTTACCTCACACAGTGTTGTAAATATTTACATTCATGTGATATAGAAAAGTCAGAATATTTTATTTAAAAAGCTGCACTTCCAGCTTCTTTTAAAAATCTGAGTACATGGGAACACTTAGCCCTCATTTCCTCTTCGCAAGCGTTGCCTGAGTGAAGTGTCCAGTCCAGCCAGCCACTCATTTCATTCCCCTGATTGAGCGACATAGTCAGATGAGCTTTCCCCCTGCTTTAGAACTGACTATAAAAAGACATGTTGGCCTCCCTCAACCTAGAAGATGAAGAGTTATATTACTTTATGAAAAGAGAAAATGTTTTCCAGGAAAAGAAACAAAAGGTAGAAATAGTTGTATCTACTCAGATTGGCAAAGAATAGAGTTATTCCACTTATTTGTAATTTCTAAATATTTAAGATTCTGATAATAACTTGACCCTAGGTAGCTTAATGGAGGTGTGCAGAGTCTCTATAAACACTAAATAATCTGGTTAAAGAGTATGTGGGTAAATGGTAAGTAAATATTGAACATATATGTGAAGGCTATTACAATCAAGTAACTTCGGTGTATTCATCAGAGAGTTTATAACATGATCCACCTATGTTTACACTGCCGTGGTGAAAGTAGGAAGCAAACCCAATTATTTTCAGCTACCAGTATATTGTGAGCTAGATACAGGGGGCAAATGAAATCTACATGAGGCAGAAGCTTTTTAAAACACAAAGAATTCATTTTATCTTAACCTTCGTGGTGTGGAGACCATGTGTCCAATCTATTGATTGCCTAGTTTTGATCTTTTTTATGCTTCTATTAAGTATGGACACTTAGTTTTCCTTCTAAACTCCACCCCCCAATCATCAAAAGGGATTTTGCTGTTCTTTGTTTTTAGTGCATCTTCCTGACAGAACTCGAAGCAATTGGACACTGGACTTGTCGCCCTTCCTTCTGCACCAGCTGGCCAAGTTTTAAATCCCGTGAGCAAGCGAGCAAGCGAGCCACTTATGCTAGCACCCAAGAGCCTGCCAAAACATTTTTTTTAGTATTATGATGTATTTATTCTCAAGAGCTTAGCTCTATTTTGAGGGAACAGGACGAAAATTAACATGAATGAGGGACCCATGGATGGAGCCATGGGGGGTGGGGTGAGGGTGGGAGGTGGGAGTGAGTAGGGCAGGGGAAAGTGTTGGTGGGAAAATGGAGACAGCTGTATTGAACATCAATTAAAAAAGTAAAAAAGAAAGTATTTTTTCAATATATGATGGTATTCTTAAAATTTCCAAAAATGTATTTAATTTCCTGGTTAAAATATGTCAATTATAAAGACACGTGTAAATTATGAAAACACTACTCATTAGTTCAGAGAAGCACAAAGCTGTAATACACAGGTTTAATATTTTTCTGCTAACAGATAAAAGTCTGAATTAATTTAGATTTAGACTCCTACAACAAATAATTATTTTAAATTCATTTTTACCCTTTATTTATTTAGTGAATTTATATTTAAAGTTAAATGTTCCAGCAAACAAAATATCTAGAAGAGGATCTAAATTAGTGTTTCTGAAAATATGGTACTTGCAAAATATTTGTGAAAAATATTAATTTGTGCTCCACTAATATAGAGTTTTTGTCCAAAAGGTAAAGAGCTCTGCCCACTGTTTCTTACCCTAAATACAAACTGATGAAGGAGAAACTGGCACTTTATCAATCCTTTAATTCAAATAAAAAATAAAACTTTTGTTACATGTATATGTTAACTTGAGTTTCTTTCCCATCCTCTTCATATATTGCTAAGTGAACTAGACTCATTTTCATCATGTTTCTAATTCAAATCAAATGTATTCATGTAGCATAAAAAAGAGGCAGGACATTCAATAAAGAGGAAATATTGGATTAAAATAAATTTTATATTAAAATAAAATAAAATGCCCGACCACCTCCACAATGCTTTCTATTACTGTCCAAAGAAGTTACAGCATTGTATCACTTGTTTATTAAGCCACAAAAATAGTACATTTGGATATTGAAACATGATACATAGAGTATATGGTTTTTCAAAAAGGTGATATATTAAATATATTTTGGAACAAAATTAAATGGATAGTTTTCTTATTAGGATTAAGGAGAAATATAATTAATGTATATTTTCTACCCTTATTACACTTTACAGTTCTTAGTTCCTCCATGTGTCCATGGTCCCAGATAGGTATCTAAACATACGGAAGGCAGACTGTTTTCACAGCTGCCTTCACAAAGCTGCACCTACAGTCGGTCTCTGGACCACACAGGGGAGAGTACAATCGCTCAACTGTGAGAGCAACACCAAGAGATGCTTTGCTCACATGCAGGCTTCCTAAACTCTATTTAATGTCCTGCTCAGTGATCAATTCATCAATTCTGTGGGCATATACATATTGATATGTGAACATATCCATAAGATTTATTTTGGAAAATCATGGTCTCGGATGACATGGGAAAGAGGAACATTGTGAAATAGTTAAAGTCCTGTAATCTTAAGAGTTAAAAGGTAATTGATTGGTCCGTGGTGCCCACGAACGTGCCCATGACATCTCAAACACACGCTTCAGGATGAGACAGAGGTGGTGCAAGCAGAAGGAACGGTGTCATTGTGTAGGGCTGCATGCTGCTTGCTGAAGTAATTTCTCAGCGCATTCAAGTGAATTCACCATTTTCTCGTTCATCAGCTCAGACGATCACATCCATTACATACTCACACACACCCCTCAGAGCCAAAATCTCTCATCTGTCAATAGAACAGAGTGAAACAGAAGGAAGAGAACAATGTATATAGTGAACCTGGTACCCTCACATAGCACCCCTGGGGTCAAGTCCAACTCTGACTCATGTGTGGCATTAGAACCAATATCCCCCTAGCTTTTAAAAAAAAAAAAAAAGGATGAAAAACCTCTCGGGCATTTAAAAATCTAATGAGGTATGTTCCAATCTTCTTTTAAGGGTTTAAGTTAAGCACATGGAGGTGAGAATTTTACATTTCAGGATGTTGTTTCCTTCTTAACGGCTACCTTTGAAATGGCCTCTAAGAAATAGGAAGTCAATTGATTTGTAGCTAGGAAATTCCAACACCAAAATTAACACTCAGGTTTCTGTTAGCATTTCCTTGAGCATTCAGAAGGGTTTACAGATTTGTAAACGTAGAAGTGAGGCCAACCACTGAAAAGAGAAATCTCAACTCACCTATTAATGCCAGATTGCGTCCACCAATCCCCATGGAAACGGTACTACAAACATGCAGTCTGGCTTAGCTGCTTTTTTATGAAGTGGTACGTTGACACCCCTAGATCCTAGTCAACTGTAACAATTTACAGTTTCTTCCAACATCAGCTGCCCTTGTGTGCATCTGTCTCCCACCTGCAGTGGTTTTTACCAATGTAAGTTGATCGATGATGATGTCTATTTTTAATAAAAGTAACCAATACTCACTGTGTTTTTACCCTTCTTTCAAGCATTTTGAATGTACTAACACATTTAGTTTACACAGCTACTCTATAAAATATATAAAGTTAAAGATAACTTAATGATGAGAAAACTGATATAAAGAGAGCTTAGGTTCTTTCCAAAAGTCCCAGACCTACAAGTGGCAGAGTTAGGGTTGGAACCGGAGCAGACAGGCCTCTGAGCCTGTCCTCATAAACACAGTGTCCATCTGCCTTTCTGCTTACCGTCCACTCTTCCTTTCAAAATCCGAACAAGAGATAAGGCTAACTGTGCTCCACAGAGAGGGCTGTTTGATCCATCTACATTTATCTTGAACATCAAAAGAGCTCTGACTGTGCATAGAGTTTTATAAAAAATAAAATAAAATGTTCTGGCTTATGTTGGAAAATAAATATCAAAGATTAGGATAACCGAAGGCTAAGAGCAACATGCTAAGTCTCTAAATATCTGGATCCAGAGGACTTGTGCAAAAACACTGTACGCGAAGGAAAAAAAGTGTTGATGTATGTGGAATAAGAAAAAATGATAGCTAAAATTATAAGCATTACCCTAAAACTGATGCAGTGATACGGTTTAGAATGACATGTAGAGTGAGTATTAGGGGCACAGCTTTAACCTGGTCCACAGACCTGCTGTCTACCGAGCCTCGTTGCTCAGTAAGGTGGAGGATGGAGACCAGCCTTGTTACAAAGGTACGGAAATAAGCGTGAGCATAATGGTCCAATGGCTGCTTGGCGATATATTTTATTTCAAGCCTTTCAGCACTACTTCTTTTTAACTAGACTACTTTTTGAAGATATGATCTCATGAGCTTTAAGAAAATATGTGAAATACTAAACACAAATTGGGAAAAATAAATAGCAGAGCTGCAACCACAAACTAGTTTCATTTCAATTTGAATCCTCAGGAAATTTTTTTGGATTTTTCTACTTTTCCCCAAGTCAACCTTTATCAATATTTTATTGTAACTTTATCTCTACCACCTCCTTCTACACTTTCGTCTTTCTGTAATGTAGACTCATTCCAACAAAAATCAACTTTATACAAAGAGTTCTATTTTGGGGATTGAAAATATCAGATTATTTGTTGGTTTGGAAAAAAATTTGCATCTTTGAATTTTTGTCTTTTAATGTGGATGTTTGGTGGCATATAGACATGCTGTATTCCAGAGATAAAACAATATTTTTTATTTAAATACTTGAATTTTTGGACCAGTTCTTCAATTCTCGAGGGATCTTTTTTAAAGCTATTTTTTTCTTTTTTGTTAAATTCAAAGGAGGTTTATATTTCTCCTAAAACAAAGCAGGTTTTAACTGCAAAAGGTGTCTTTCATTTATTTTGGATGTGTCAAGGGTTCCTTGTGGGTGTCATGTAAGTAAAAGTATGCAGAGTTAGCACTTTCTTTTGAGGTTAAGGCTTTTGGTTTTTTTTAATTGAGATAAAATTTACCTGTAGTGAAAAACAGAAATATTAAATGTGCCTTTTGATGAATTGTGACACATGTGTACAGCCAGTAACCCACCCACTGCTGAGGACATAAAACACCTCGCGTTTCTCCTCCCACTGCCAGTCTCTGTCACCCACTGGCAAATGAAATCCTGATTTCTATTACCAGGTGTTTCTACCCATAAATTCCAAGTCCAAGAACTTGACATAACCGGTCCTTCTCAAATTAGTGTTTGTGTATGGTTGTAGAAAGAGTAGAGTGTTATTTCTGTCCCATTCGTATTTCCAGCTTTTCAAGAAGCATATATTAAAAGCAAAACAAAAACACCACCACTTTTCTTCCTCCACTGAACTGACTTGGTACCTAGACTAGAAACCAATCACATCGGTGCACACTTATGAGCTCTCTATTGATTGTATTCATCTATTTGTCTACTCATGCCGAAAGTACACTGTCTTTATTACTGTGACTGTATGGTAACTATGGAAATCAGATACGTAGCTCCTCCAATGCTGTTTTTATATTTTATGGCTATTTTGACTATTGTAGATACAGTGTATTGACACTTTGTTTTCAAATAAGCTTTGAAAATTTCTATTGGAATTTTTCTTGGGATAACTTTGAATCTCTATTTCAATTTGGAGAGAATTAAATTAATAACAATAGGGAGTCTTCCAGCCTGTGTACTTAGCATTAACTTAAGTCATCTTCAACTTCTCTTACTGATTTTTTTATTGTCCATGTATAGATTTTATATGTACTTCCTAAAATTTATGTATTTCCTCAATATTTCATGTTTTGGTATATTTCAAAATAGTACTTTCAAAATTATATTTCTATTTGTTCTTTTTCATAATATATAAATACATTTTTGTTTATTTACCATTTCACCTGTGAGCTTGCCAAATTTACTTAGATCTCCTGGTTTTGAGGGGTACAGGGAAGAGGTGGCAGATTCCTTAGGATTTTCTTAAATGACAAAGTGTGAGTTCTGCGTTTAAAGAAGGTGCTAGTTTTTCTTCCCAGTCTTTATGTCCTTATTTTATTCCCTGTTCTACTGACCTGTATACAACACTGCATTCACATAAGAGGACAGCACGAACGGACATTCTTCAGAGGAAGTGCTCACCTCATCATTACCCCATGATCATAATATCATTGCTGGGTCTCTTAGAGGCACTTCGTCACACAGAGGACATCACCTTGATTATTGATTTGCTGAGCCTGTTTATCAACAGCGTGTGTTGAATGCTGTTAAATGCTTTTGTCTGCATCTAGTGAGATTTTTTTCTTAAGTGAACATTTACATTAATTTTTTGAAGGAAAAAAATAGCCTTGCATTCCTGAGATGAATCCAAATTTACTATGAGGAAAATTCTAAAATTTTGTTAAGGATTTGTATTTCTCTATTTAAGAAGAACATTAATTCGTGATTTTTATGACATCATGGGAGTTCCTATATCTCGCAGTTATAAGAGCATGTACATATAAGTTATATATATATATATATATATATATATATATATATGCAGATAGGTATGTATTTTGTTTTGTTTTGTTTTTTATTTGCTAGATTGTCAGTTTTAATAAGTTTGTTAGTCTCACTATAAGGTTAGAATAGAACACATTTTTTCTTAAAATTTGGGTTGGTCTTTAACAGTCACAGAGTCTGATAAATACACAACCAGCCTTCAGGCTGACTCCTGACTCTCCAGTCACAGCGGAGAAGAAGAAAATGGTTGAACTCTAGCCAAAGGAGGGAGTTCATATTCAGTCTGAATCTTGATAACAGTGGAGAAAAAAGAAGTGTGAATGAACTAAGTCACTACAGTGTGTGCATCCCAAATATCTCCGAATCAATCCTCACCCTTCGCTATTGGGAGAAACAGCTGTTTTGCCTGCAGGTCCCGGCAGGTGCCTCAGTAATGGCCAGGATCCAGATGCGTCTTCTGCTGCCCAGAGAGAGGCCCTCACCCGCTACCCCTGACCCCGGCCCTTCCCAGGAGGAAAGTACATGTGAGGACATGAGATCCGGTCTCAAGAGCAGTAACCAAGAATTTAGTTCCACGTTCATCAGAGCCAGGCTGAAAAGATATGGGAATCTCCAGGCAACATGCGACTCACCAAACTATTATCATATGTAGCTAAATCCTGTTTTTCTTTCACATTTCAAAGTCACTTAAATGTAAACAACTACATTACCATTCAGTTGTGCCTGCCACTCGGATATCTATAGTGGGCGGAGCTGACTCCCGTGAACACTCCAGTGAATAAGTTTCAGACCAGGGCAGATTTGTGGTTGCTGTCACTTGCTTATTCAACGGAGGCCCCAGATGAGGAATTGAGAGTGCTGCAGACGGGACGTACTAAGGCATATGGGCTTTCTGTTACTTGCATCTGAATGAATCCCTACAAATCACTTTGTTAATGTCAATCTGCTTCAGTACAACAAGTATTCTCTGAGAGAGAGGCAACATTACCCCTTCGTACCTGCACAGGTGGGGCGGTCACCCCTGAGCTCCGGGTCATGCGCCACAGTGAATTCTAACTGCATGAAACCCCCTGCAGCCAGAGGAGCATTATTCTGTCCTGACCCTCTAATTCTCCAGTGCTGTGAAAATTTGCTCTAAAAATGAAACGGGTCTTTCCTCTTAGACACTATTCAGTAGGCAATTCTTTAACTATTTCTTCTTTATCTTTTCATAATACTTACAGGGAGAGCAAGTCATTTTTTCCCGTCTCCCTCACCCCTACACAAATACTTTTTCATGACCTTTATTTGAACTGGAAAAAAACCAAGAATTTCATAAATATTCTCAATGCATATGGTGTCATTAATTTTTCGTGTGTTTCATTCTGACCTTAGGTTGTCATTATTGCACCTGTTAGAACATTTTGCACACATTTTATAGATTTGACATTTTGAAGATAGCTGCTGTCAATAAAAATTATAGATATTTATACTAAGCACTATGGCTAAAAATCATCCAACAGATGCTGGGGAAGCTACATCAGAATGAAGGCAAAAGCCAAAAAATATTGCTTTTCCATATGGTGTCGGAGGCCTAAGAAATGCCAAAGTGCATTCTTAGCATTATTACTTAATGAATTAAAATTAACCTATACAAAAATATTCATAATGGCATGAGTTAACTTTAAAGTAATACAGTTAAGACTATTTCTCATAAATTTGTTATAGATAATACTTATATGATAGGCCATAATTCATTGAATATTGCCAAACTTATATTCTCTTATTTGTTTTAGTTTTTTATTTGATTTAAAAAGTGATGCATTTTCCTGTTTTAATAAAATTGCAAAAAATATAAACCCTCTCAACCAAAAGCTAATCTTCCCATTCCCATAACTGACTGAATTGGCGTTTACCCACACACTCGCACAAACACACACGTCCTTTATTCACAAATCCCTCAGGAAACTGACTGACCGAAAAGTTAGAGGATGCAATGATTTTGAAGTTAATGCAATGATTTCTTCAAGTTAAAGAATACTATTCAATCAAACCTTACATTAATGTCTTAAGAATTAAAGAGAAACTAACAGGAGCCAAGGCAAAAAATTACCCCCCCCAAAATTAGAAAGAAAATAATTATTAAATGATATTTTAGAATATGCTTTGGTGAAAAATAATATTTATTCCAGAGAATAAATTAAAATTTAACTGAAAACGTAGTTTTGGTGACAGATAAATTAGTGAGACAAAAAATAAGATTAAATAGAGCTGTCAAAGTAAATTAAATTAAAAAAGAAACTGCAATCATATAATCAATATCAAATAAGAATATAGAAATAACACAAATTGCTACAGAAGCAGAGAAAAAACACATGTGAAGAGTCCAAAATGATAGGTGTGATGGTTAGTTATATGTGTCAACTTGGTTAGGCTGTAATAGCCAGTGATTTGCTTAAACACTCTTCTAGGTGTTTCTGTGAAGGACTTTTGTAGTTGAGCTTAACATCTATAATCAGTTGGCTTTAAATAAAGGAGATTGTCATCCTTCATAATGTGGTGGGCCTCATCCAATCAGACTCAGTCCTTCAGAGCAAACTGAAGTTTCCCTAAAGGAAACTTCTGCCTCAAGACCGCAGCGTCAGTCCTACCAGAGAGTTTTCAACCTGTCCGACTGCCCTGTGCATTTGTGACTTGCCAGCCGCCACAATCATGTAAGCCAATTTCTTCAAAGAAATCTCTCTCCTTGATAGGTAGATGGGTAGATGAATAGGTAGAAGGTAGGTAGATGATAGATAGATGGATAGATAGATAGATAGATAGGTAGATAGATAGATAGTAAGATAGATAAATGATAGGTAGAGACATCTTACTGACTCTGTTTTTCTTGAGAACCTTGACCGACAGCCGGAACAAAAGATAGGCAATTAACAAAGAGTCAGAATATTGATTGGAATATCTGAAAAATATATATTCAGAGATTCAATAAATGTAATTATTTCCAAAATAAAGGGCTATATGTATTTTTGGACTAATAT
Source organism: Desmodus rotundus (assembly GCF_022682495.2). NCBI lineage: Eukaryota > Metazoa > Chordata > Mammalia > Chiroptera > Phyllostomidae > Desmodus > Desmodus rotundus. Next base: position 5,519,152 of record NC_071395.1, read on the forward strand.
GTCTGACTTTGGATCATGAAAACTTAATAAATTAAGACAGTGATTGCCTTTTATTCACTTTGCATTTATTCATCAATAAGTTTGAAGAGCAAATGCTGTATGTTGGCAGATTAATTGGGTCATCTACAAAGAACAGAAGGTAAGGATGGGCACAATGCTCTTAGAACGCGAGATGCCCGAGGAAATCAGCCAATAGGTGCAGAGTTTTAGTGGGAGGAAATAATGTAAAACAAAGATTTGGGAAGCATTTGATTGTTTTCCCCTGAAAAGAATAGAAATAAATTATCATGTAGGAAACAAAAAGGAAGTAAATTACTCATGTACCTTTCATAAACTATGAAATCAGAGATAAATCTACACTTCAATGCCTGAGCCAAATCGTCTCTTTCTAACATATAAAACATCTAGAAATGATTTTTATACTAGACAAATAACTCTGGGAAGCCCTGGATTATAGATGAATCACAGAAAATATGGAGATAAATATTGATAAATTTTATCATTTAAGATAAATTTAATTTAAAAAATTTAAAAATCTAAGAGAGCTTAAAGTAATGAATTTGTAAAATAAAAAAGCATAAATAGAAAAAATGGAAAATATTTTAATTAGAACATAGGCAAAAGATATAACTTCATAAAAAGAAATAAAAAATAAACTGTACATAAAATAACTTCTTTATACTAAAAATACCAAACTCCAGGACAACTTTAAACATTTCAACATCTGAATCATAGGGCTGCCAGAAGAAGAGGAAGAGCAAGAAATTGTAATCTTATTTGAACAAATAATGAAGGAGAACTTCCCCAATGTGGCAAAGAAAATAGATTTCCAGGAAATTCAAGAAGCTCAGAGACTCCCAAAGAAGTTGGACTCAAGGAAGCACACACCAAGGCACATCATAATTATATTCCCCAAGGTTAAAGATAAGAGCGAATCTTAAAAGCAGCAAAAGAAAACGAGAGAGTTACCTATAAGCGAGTTGACTATCAGCTGATTTCTCAAAAGAAACTTTACAGGCAAGAAGGGGCTGGAAAGAAGTATTTGAACTCATGAGAGGCAAGGACCTCCATCCAAGATGACTCTATCCAGCAAAGCTATCATTCAGAATGGAAGGGCAGATAAAGTGCTTCCCAGATAAAGTCAAGTTACAGGAGTTCATCATCACTAAGCCTTTATTATAGGAAATGCTAATGGAACTTATCTAAGAAAAAAGAAGATCAAAACTATGAACAGTAAAATGACAACAAACTCACAACTATCAATAACTGAACATAAAAAAAAAAACATAAGCAAACAACTAGAACAGGAACAGAATCACAGAAATGGATATCACATGGAAGGTTACCAACAGGGAATGGGGAGAATGGGGGGAAAGGTACAGAGAATGAGAAGCATAAATGGTAGGTACAATATAGATGGGGAGGTTAAGAATAGTATAGGAAATGGAGAAGCCAAAGAACTTATATGTATGGGGCATGGACATGAACTAAGGAGGGGAAATGCTGGTGGGAGGAGGCAGTGCAAGGAAGAGGAGAATAAAGGTGAGGAAAAAAATGGGACAACTGTAATAGCATAATCAATAAAATATACTTTAAAGATAAACCAAGGAAATAGCCGTATACTTGTATGTGTCTTTTGCCTATAAAATTAAAAACTATGACATGCTTGCCAATTTCAGTTTTAACCAGCTTGGGAGGTAACCAGAGTTGTCTTTGAGTGAAAACAGATGCAACCTGTTTGAAATCCCTTTTTGCAATACACACTGTTACCTAAGTTTAAAATGTGAACATCTTTTGCCTCATCATTTTCAATGTTAGAAATGTATACCATGGTAGACAATGGTATATATTTGAAAAAAGGAATTTGCACAGTTGCTCTTCATGGTGCTATCTAAAATAATGAAAAATTATAAATACCAGTTGTTAACTCATAAATAATTATAATAGACCCATAGGTGAGAATATAAGGTAGGCATTATATTACAATGGACACCTACATCTATTTATGGAAATAAGCACAAATATAAAGTTGAAATAACCACAAATATAAGTTGAAAAAATAATATTTATAAAGCAGCATGTCTAGAAAAGTAATGTTGACTAAAAAATATATACATATATATTAAAGTGATAAATAAAATATCAGTTACTTAACTTTCTTCTATATAATTTTTATGTTGTTTGCATTTTTTCTATAATGCACATGTATTTTTTTATAATCAAAAACATTCTATTCAAATAAACTCTATAAACATTATTGGAGACGGGATTACTTGATGATTTCCATAAAAGAATTATATAGAAATTACATTTTATAATATATATTTTTTAATGTAGTACTGATGTGAGATTCTATTAATTAGTAAAGGTTTTTATTTTTTAGAAGGATCTATAGGAAACCTCATATCACCTTTCATATGCTTATTATTGTTATTATAATCATGCTAATAAAGAATTTAAATTCTGATGGAAAAATCTCCCGAAGTCTTTCCCCGAACCTGGCAGGAAGACGGGCAGTCACGTGGGACCACACAGAGCCTGCCAACGCTGACAGCACAGCTGCATCTGTGCTAACCGCGAGTGAGAGGGTATTCCAGAAAGCAGAAACACGTAACCTGGGAGGCCGTCATCTGGGCCTTGGGTTTGGTAACTAACTTTATAGAAAGCTCACTGTTAACCTATAGTTTGTTCCAACTTTTTGAAAAAAGATGCTAATCACATGAAAGCCACATTGGGACATTAAGATCTAGTATACTGGCTCATGTTGGTATTTTAATGTCTTGTAATCCTATCAATTTATATTCACCAAAGCACAACACTAATAAGAGCCAAAGTGGAATATAACTGAAAAGGCAAAATCTATCTAAGTTTATCACATGTGTATTGGAAGAACAAAAATGATACTTTGAAGTCACAAAAGCAGGAAAATTTCCATTACTCTTCAAGACTGAGGAACCAAATAGACACACATTTTCTCCTGACCGAAGGAGTAAATTTACTGCAAGGAAGGGAATGTTTCTTTGACCATATCACACTATAGTTGACATAGCACTTGAAGCTACTCTTTTGTTACACACTACAATCTGAATAAAGCACGTTGAGTGACAGAAAGCATTTATACATTTCCCTGGCCATGCGCTCGAAAAGTCTCAATCTTTTTACTCATGCTTTCAGTAATTTCTTAGTTGACTTGATACCTCTCAGAGGACCACCTTTTTTAACGCTTGTAAGTTGGTGGGGCAGGAGCGCCTGATTGTTGAGGATATAAGCCACCACAGCAGGCTGTCAGGGTCCAGAAACTGGACCACCCACTGCAGCCTCACAGTGACCCAGAGCAAGCGACTCAGCCCCAGTAGATCCTGCTATCCCATCTAGACCAGACACATAAATGCCAGTGTGTCTAGGAGCAGACCTGGCCCAACAATGTAAGCAAGTCAAAGAATTCAAAGTCAAATATGAAGTACACTCCTTCCCCACCCCACCTCCAATTTGTAGGCTCCTTAAGCAAGCAGACAAAAAGCGAGGTGGAAGCAAGCAGTGAGGCTGAACCAGTTAGTGAGTGTGGAGGTGGCCTCTTGCAGCGCAGGGGCTGCGCCAGGGGTCTGGGATCTCCGCTTTAACTGTCAGGCAGCCTTTTCACTCACTGAGCCTCGGGGGTCACTTTATAGGGTTTCTATAAACATTTTACAGCTATTCTCTGGCTGCTCCTTTTTTATAGCTGCCCATCTTATCCCTCCCGGAGATGCTGACCCAGCAGGGGTGAGTTAATGGCTGGTTATGGAGATCAGAATGGCTTTCTTCACCCACTCACCCTTCACCTACTGTTTAATGACCTCCCGGGTCTTCCCAGCACATTCTAGAAAAACAGGCAGGAGGAGCTCTGAAAGGATGAAGTAGAGGAAGTTTAGACCTGAAGGTTTCCCACTGGGGAGTGGCCCATCTCACAGAGCTTCTTTGAATACAGGCAGGGGTATATTTAATCCAGGAAAAATGCAACTGAATCCAATGTGGGAAGAACCATGGGAAAGTGCACAAGACTCCAGAAGGGCCCACCTTTGTCCAGCTGACCTGAACAAAAGTTATCTGATTGGACCCACACAATGGTTAAGGAAAACGCCAGTGCCCAAAGCACAGTTTGGAGATTATGTGTCTAATTAATCCGTGCTACAGAAGGAAAAGTAATATTTAAACTTCTTGGCTTTTCTTAAAACATTGAGGATTTTTAGTTTCTTTCAAGTCTTGTTCTGATGGATTTTACATTTTACTGAAAATTCAGAAAATATGTAATGTCGATGAAAATGCACAGCCAGAAGAAATCCTTTGGGTATTGGGACAGCTAGTCTGATGTGTCAACTTGGCTACGCTGTAGTCCCAGTTGTTTAATGAAGCATTAATCTGGGTATTCCTGGGAAAGTACTTTTCAGAGATGGCTAATATTTACTGTCAATTGACTTTAAATACTCTTGATAATGTGGATGAGCCTCACTCAATCAGCTGAAGGCTGTAAGAACAAATCTTAGATTTCCCTGGGAAGAAATTCTGCCTCAAGACTTCAGCATAAAATCCACCTGAGTTTCCAGCCCCTTGGCCTGCCCTTCAGGTGTCAGATTTGCCAGGCCCCCCAACAGCATGAGTCAGTTCCTCAAACTAAATCTCTATATTTATCATCTATCCTACCCTATCCTATCCTATCCTATCTGTTCTGTTTCTATAAAGAAGCTTGACTAATGCAGTTATTAAAATTTAAATTTATCAAAGATATACATAAATTTATCTTTGAATATGTAAAGTATGTACAGAGAAAATTCTGAGGAATCCACACAAATTACAAACTCCTACAGCCAAATTGTAGTTTGGCAAGGATACAGGATGTGAAAATTCATACACAAAACTCAGTTATATCTTATACACTAGCAATGGCCAAATTAAAAATAAAATTAAGAAAACAATTTTACGTGTATAAAATTGAAAATAAAATACATAGGCACACATTTAAATAAAGAAATGCAAAATGTATACACTAAAAACTACAAAATATTGCTGAAAGAAATTAAAGACCTGAATAAATGGAACGATATCTCATGTTCATGAACTAGAAAACTGAATATTGTCTGTGTGCCAGTAAATCCCAAATTGATCTATACAGCTTCAGAGAAATTTCCATCAAAACTCCAGCTGGTTTTTTCATGGAATTCAGGAACTGACCCAGAAATTCCTGAAGGGACCCAGAATAACAATGGTCAAAACAGGACAAAGTTGGAGGACTCACACGTCTCCATTTCAGAGTTTAAGACAAAGCTATAGTAATCGAGACATTGTTACATTCTCATCAAAAGTAAAAATAAACATAATTACGGCAGCTGATGGATGTGTTGACTCAGTGGGGAAATCTGACACAATGTACACATATTGGATCAGCCTGTTGTGCACTTTAAATACTTTACAATTTTATTTGTCAATTATACCTCAATAAAGCTAAAGGAAAAGAGCAGTATTTTTGCAATTTTTTAGAAAAGACTTTAATGATACTGGTATAAGGATAGACATAGATCGACAGAATGGAGACTCCTTCATATTTATGGTCCGTTCATTTTCAGTAAAGGTACCAAGACAATTTAGTGAACATGGTCACTAAGTCTAACATTATTTTATTCAAACATGTGGGAAAGGGAGAAATACATTTTTCCATCAATTTTCAACTTGCAGTGAGTTTATTTGTTACAAAGCATCCATTACAATATTTATTTTTTATCTTATACTGTAAAATGGTGAATTTTGTAGGTGGAAAATCTCCGCGTTCTGTCAATCATTGTACTTGTCTTCCTTTCGTCCCTGTCTCAGTGTTCAGGGGCCACACCATTTGGAAAGTGAAGGTGTTACTGTTATTCAGGTTGGGTGAGGCCAGATCAGGGGAGGAGCCCCAGCCACCACACCGAAAGGACAGGTCCTAACTCACAGTTCCTAAAAGGGGCATGGGGGTCACAGGTTTGCTAACAACATTCCAGGCCAAATGAGAGCTCAAGAAGGTTTAAAAGGTAAATAAAAACACCATTTAGATGATAATCCCTTCTTCCCCTGAGAAGCAGGGGGTTCCAGGGAAGGCAGAGGACAAAGGAAACCAGTGGTTTCTAAGGGAAGAATCCAGTGAGGCAAGGTGGTTTGGCTGACTAGTTCGAATGATCTCAGCAGACAGGACGTAAGAGCCGTTCTTAGTTGCCTGGCACCGCTGCCCCAGAAGTGATTAGGGCAGAGGGTATTGACCCAAAGTCCAAAAGGGTCATGTGGAAGCAGTGGAGGAGCGTGGGCTCTGAATTGGTAATATAAATGGTGCCCACAAGGTCCAGACCTTCACTGTCTCTGAGAATCGACTAGACATGGGAGGGAGGGTCCCTCCAGGGTCACAAGACCCTGGTATTCATTTACAACTTAGAATAAAAAGACATGCTTGAATCACCCTTCTTGTCTTCTTTACTGCAAGATCAACCCCTAACTGCTTTTACCCTAAATGTCCCCGTCCCCAGGAGAGGGCACACACGGACAGGTCTCATCACACAGGTAGGCTAAATACATGCAGTACAGGAGGGTCTTCCCACCTGGGACTGTCCTCCCCTGCATTTCCCAAAACAAGAACTGGCGGAGCAGTAAGCAAACACAAGTGCTGCCTTGTGGCTTTATTTATTTTAGTATTCTTCTTTGTAATATTTGGACAGCCTTGTACATGAGAACCTGAGCCATTGCAAGCCAGCATTCTCAAATAAATATCCAAGCAATAACACCAGTCCTATCACCAGGTAGCACCTTGCAAATGCTCCAAGTTGTCTCAGTGACATTGGCCGAACGCACAACTTAAGAGAACCAAAAAACTCTCCCCAGGCTTCCACCCTTCCCTTTCCTTCTTTTAAATGTTTGTTTTCTTTCCATTTTTGTTAGGGGACACTTTTTTAAAAAAGCTTTTTCTTTAGACTATAAAAACTTAGAGCCATAAATATCCAATTGAAATTTTTCTGCCCACTATTTTCATGTTCATTTTAGTTAAATTTAGAGAATCAACCACGTAAATTGTGGCATTCTGCATCATAACATAATCAAGAAAAAAAACACACTTGCTTATAGAACAAAAGGCCAGATGAGACTTTAAGAGGATTGAAAGTTCAAATAAAAATGATTATTTGAATATATTAATAACCTCATCCCCTGTCCCACATAAAAATTCATATTTCAATGTATATGTACACTATGATAAAAATGTGTATTCTTGTCTAGCCACTGTATTAATTCGCAGATAGATCTTTCCTTGAATTTTGTCCATTCATAAAGTTTTAATTAGCCACATTTCTAAAACACAGCAATCATGCTGCTGAAAATCAGCCACAGTTTTGATTTACAAATCTGCAAAGAATTACTTGGTAGCAATCAGGATGAACCGTGCAGCTTTATGCCCAAAGCTTTCCCACGTGGCATAAACACAGGCAAATGGTATGGTAATTCTCCTTGATTGCACTGGTGGGGAGAATTCAGCAGGAGCAGCCAAAAGCTAGCTCAAGGTACGCTGTCTACTGGGCTACATGTCACAAAATAGCTGAGCATGCGTACTGTTGGTTTTACAGACAGGGTGGGCAACAGTAGGTTTACAGTTGTCCGAATGGAAAATACCACCATAATTAAAAATAACAGTACAAGAATACTCTGTGTTTCATGGGCTCACAACTGTAAACGTACTTTTGCACACCCTGTTTGTAAAATCTATATATCCATTAAATATATATTTAAATTAAATGCAGAGTTCATTACTCAGCTATGTCACTGAGAAACAAGTGCTGTTAGGAAAGCAGGACCATCTGGTATGCAGGTACTGAATTTCAGGATTTGCTTGAGCTAAGGTGGAATTCAGCACATTTGGCATAGCTTTCCAGCTTGCCCATAGTGCTGTGCTTAACAAGATTTTTGTTATGTATGATTCAGTATTGTGGATATTCAAGGACAGTAGAGGAACAAAACAAAAGAAAGCTGATTTTGTCATTTTAAAAATAAAGTTCTTGCTCCATCTTGAATGTCTGTTAACATGTTTTTGTAGCCAAGTTTTACAAATTTTTGCAGCAAATCAAATTTCCAAAGAGAACTCCAAGGTGTGAGCGGTTTATAGTCACTATGGGAAAAATTAGTATCTCTAATAACATCAGCATTAATATCTTTAACTCAAAGGAGAAACACCACGCACACTAATGATGAGATGCTTAGGTCCAAAGTAGGATTTCCACTTTCAAATTCTGTATCCTGTTCAGCAGCCGAAGTTATGAAGGATCAGGTCATTGGTTTCAGGCCGTCCATTTCAAGTGTGAACAAGGAACTATGATCCATAAACCTGGGGGGTTTTATTTAGGATTAAAAAATCATGAAGCATGACAGATATATGGCCTAAAAAGACTTGAGGTGAGCCCTGGCCAGCATGGCTCAGTTGGTTGGAGTGTTATCCTATTCACCAAAAGGTTGGGGGTTCAATTCCCAGTCAGGTTACATACCTAGGTTGCAGGTTCGATCCCCAGTTGGGGTGCATATGGGAGGTAACAAATCAATGCTTCTCTTTCACATCGATGCTTCTCTCCCCCTCCCTCTTTAAAATCTATAAACACATTTTTAAAAAAAGACTTGAGGTGAAGTTCCCAAGTTCCTATCTCCTGCTGGGACCAAGGCTGCCTGTGGATTCTATGGTGCAGAGAATGGCGGGAGTACTCTTTGGGTGGAATAAAGCTCCCTCCGATAGTATGTGAGAAGTGTTGACAGAGTCTCCCACTCCATAAAAGACTAAAACAAGGACAAAATACAAGATTACTCTGTATCATGTAGCATACAACAAAAATGTGGTAAGTTTAGATTAGCATTTTTAATGCTGAAAATAAGTTATTTACCTACTTCTAGCCCTTAAGTTGGGGAGAAAAGATGAATATACCAAATTCCTAACATTTATTGTATGCATACTATATGCCAGGCTTTGTGCTCTGAAAATTATAAACATTATTTCATGTATACCTAAATCAACCCTAAACCATGAAAACTAGTAACACCCCCCGCCTTTTCTTTCACAAATGAAGAAATGAAATCTTAGGAGAGTAAGTAACTTCCCCAAGTCCAACCTTCAAAATGTTTCAGCCAGGAAGTGAAGGGCTCAAAAATTGCTTGCTAGGAGTGACGTTTAAAAGTACATCCAAATGCTGCTGATAATTTATGCATCATTAGGACAAATTTTCAGAGCATTTCTAACAGGTTTTTACAATATGAATTTTTACAAAAAAAAAAGAGCACTGGTAGAATTTAATTTCCTCTAACGGTGTGTAAATGACCATGTTGAGACAAATCCTTCATCACACAGCTCAGACTGTAAGGAGGTATCTTCAATAGCTTTATGAAAGAGGGGTGGTTCATTCGTGTTCAGCAGCCTTCAAGTGAGTTCACGTCAGAAGGGCTGCAGCAGTGAGCAGGGGAGTGTGATCCCCACTGGTGGAGACCCCAGAGGGAAAGGGAACCAGTGATGCTGGAGAGGTTTGCTGGGATGCTACCACCGCCTTCTATGGGAAATTTCTCTCTTTATGGGGATGGAGCTTGACTAGGGTCAGTGAAAAATAACTTGGAATCTTGCAAAAATGACAGGGTTTATCTTACACTCTTGGAAGGTGCATCTCAGTACCCTCAATCGAGTCATCCTATTGTTGCTATTTCTTTAGAAATGCCAAGTAAATAATTACAGAGATGACATCGATTGAAGCAGAAGTTCCTATCCAAAGCTCAAGACTGGATGAAAACAGTATGGAACTTCCCACACGGCAGATGGTGTTTTCACTCTGATGGCTAATTTGACAAGTGGAAGGGAAGAAATGAGGATGAAGTGGAAGGAAGGCAAACTTGAGATCGTCCTGGTTTGCAGCTCTCTTGGCACGGCTCAGTATGAGGTCTTAGGCAGAATAGTATTTAATTTGTCTGAATGTCAGTGCCTTCATCTATCAAAGAACTATGCATGAGCCTGGCTGGTGTCACTGAGTGGGTTGGGCACCAGCCTGCCAACCAAGAGGTCACTGGTTCAATTCCCGGTCAGGGCACATGCCTGGGCTGTGGGCCAGGTCCCCGGTTGCTTCTCAACCAAGCGATGTTTCTCTCTCATAGTGATGTATCTCTCCCTCTCCTTCTCCCTCTCTTCCCGCCTCTCTAAAAAAATGAATAAAATCTTTTTTAAAAAGTATCCATGATATTAACAATTATATGTACTGAAAACTATATATATATTTATATATTTTTATATATTTATATATATGTTTACATATATATTTATATATTTTTATATATATTTAAATTACATACATATAAATATATACTGCCTGAGACAGTAGCAGGTCTAACCAGTAACTATTATTACTAAGATAACTGAAGCCTTAATCTTATTGTTATTTTTAATGGTTGTTCTGGGACTCCTTTTTAGCAGTGCTTCCTCAAACTTATTTCTCAAAACATTAGATTTATAAGACCAAAATATAGTGATCCTTTACTATAACAATCATATAAAAATGTAAATGGCAAATTTCTTAAAGTGGGGGTACAGTAACATAATGACATGTAAACGTTCCCGAAATTCTTTTAATCATGGCGTCTTCTCAATTTTTTTCTGTAGGGTGCTGATTGCACCGGAGACGATATGACCATGACGAATGAGCATGTATTACTTTTCCCCGGTTGTCTTTCTGCAATAACGGGCAGAACTACAAGAAATACACTAGATCTCTCAGTGCCCACTGGCAGAAAGCAGGGACAGTCATCTGGAAGATGTAAATTGATTTAGAAGATTCTTCGTAGCCTTTGAGGGTAAAAATGAGTTAAGCTTTCAAACTTTTGAGTTCTATAATAAAGGAAAGCGTTAGGAAATTCTCTCTTCCTTTCCACTAATTCATCTAGCCACTTCTGACAGATATCCAAATAATAAAAGTGGTAGAAACCCCATTTCTTGCTCATAAGCCTGAAGAGACTTTGGAGTAAATAAAGGATAAAACTCCAAGGATAAAAGGGTAGAAAAACTCATTATCTGCATCCTGTTTATTCACCATATAAGAGCACCCTTTGATACGAGCACACATGTCTGCCCAGGGCAGGGCAACCGGAGAAGGGAAAGGCTGGCCATTCTATTTCTGTAATGGGCAATTACTATAAGAACTCAAAGAAGAGAACAAAACATCTCATGAGAGTTTTGGGGAAAAACCATGTGCCCTAAGCACACATTCATTCTTTCGATAAAATATGAGTGCCTCGTATCATTCTAGGTACTAGATATAGAACAGTCATAAAAACTGACAGTTTTTGCACATGCCTTAATATCTGCTTATTTTCCTTAGAAACCAGAAGTAAGGTGAAATGAACAGGAGGATTTTACTTGCAAGAAGAAAGTGGGAAGGAACAAGTTCTGACATGTCAATCATTTAGATGGCCCATCATTCATCCCTTGGTGCTTTGCGCAGTGACGAATGTTGCTGAGAAAGCCAGGGAAGGAACGGGATATGTGGCCTCCCTGAGAACAGCATTCGGAGGCATGCCGGTCCAGACACCACGGTGCAGTGGGCTGAAATAAAAGTGTTAGATAAAGAAATGGACACGTTCATCATGAACAGCTCATTTGAGAAGTTTGGCTCTGAAGACAAGAAGAAACTAGGGCAGTGACTGGTGTGTTTATTTTAGTTTACTTGGATAAGTAAGAGTGTTTGATGGAGAAACTTGGGACTTAAAAAGTAAAGGCAGGGAACTGTCGTTGAAAGAGAAGCTACAGACACTGGGAGGAGAAGGACCAACCCGCATGAATTTCTGAGGAATCAGGAGGAGAGAGAAAAGAAATAGACCTTAAACAGGCAAAGGAGCAACTTGTCAACAGAGAGGAAGAAGCAGTCTGTGTCTTCTTCATGTCCATTCGCCTCTAACTTTAACATGCACACAAAAACCTAGGGAACATGTTCAATGCAAACTTTGAAGTCCTGCGGGCTAGAGCCCTTGGGAATCCCAAGTGAGAACCTGGCGAGAAAGACAGAATAGGAGAGGACAAATAACGGGTTATGTACAGAAGAGACCTAGGCAACGTGGGAGAGTGCCAAAGCAAGACTAGACCTTTCTGAAGGGTGGGAGGGAGTATCCAAGTCTCTTTTTATTTAAATATCAGCCTATTAACTGCCAATGGGCACAACAGGGCAATGGGGTGAAGAGGAGAAGGGATGATAGGCAAGGGGCTGTGCCTTTAAAGGGAGAGGTGTAGCATTCTTTCTGCCCACAGAATAGAAACAGATTCACAGATACACAGAACAGACTGACAGCTATCAGAGAGGAGGGGGCATTGGGGGGAGGCTCAGTGAAATAGGTAAGGGATTAGGCAAAAAGAAAAATATTCATAGATTCAGACATCGGTATGGTGGTTACCGGAGGGAAAAGGGGTGGTGGGTAGAGGGGGAGAAATGGTGATAAAAAGAAACTAGACTTTGAGAGGTGAATGCACAACACAATATATAGATGATGAATTATAGAATTATAGTCTTGAAACCTATATAGTTTTATTAACCAATGTAATCCCAATAAATTCAATTTTAAAAGACCCAGTAACTGCACAAATGACCATAAATGGTTCTTTTATCCTCCAAACATTACCAGCGATGCTCAAGAACATACATTTCTTCTCAGTAAAATAAGAGAATATGTAACACAGCCCAGACAGGCAAGAAGCAGGCGATGACTGGGAGGAAGGGTAGGAAAAAAAGAGAGAGATGGGTGATTGATGACATGGGAAGAGGAAGAGAATCAGAACAAGAGAAGTGGCTTGCTGTGGGCAGAGAGGGGGTGGTGATATATGAGGTTTGGCAACAGTTTCCCTTTGGGGGATTTGACTCTTTTCTTGAATTCAGGGTTCTCTTCCAGTGATGTTCTCAACTCCTTTGTATGTTCTCCCTTTAGCTCACTTCCCTCTGCCAATATGCATAGTATAAAGATAGAGGATGCATTGAACCCTTTTATCTGTGAAGAAGTACTTCGTTCTTGAAATATGAGCTCATAATGGAATGCTAATGGACACTTTGATACAGAGAATCTAAACAGCACTTCCGCAGCAGTGTAGCAGGAGCTTAGTGTTATGTTGGTTTTCGTTTTGGCCTAATAGATACACCATGGCTGAAAAATAATTAAAATATAGCAGAAAATATATGAAGTCTTTCAAAATAAATTAACCAGGTAGCAAGGAATATTAAGAGGCAAAAAACCCAATGTGATTGAGAGTCAGAAAGAGCATCGGAAGTGGTTTTTCCTCTGGGAGGTTTGCTGAACCCTGGGGAGCTGTGTTTGCAGAGCACAGGGCAGAAAGCAAGCAACTTTCAGAGCTCGCCTGAAGTTGGGAATGCCGGAGAAACCTCCCCACATTAACTGCCTCAGTGTGTGGGCTAAACTAGAAATAAACCTGGACCACACCAAAAAAGATTGTAAAAGAAATTGCTCATCTCAGGCCTTGCCACAGAATTAGACGGAAAAGAAAATCTCTCTGGAGAATTTGTCCCAAGATGGTATTCATATGTGTTTATAGCTCAATTTTATACAACCCTAGATATTTCAAGCTGATAATTTAGTTTAAAATGGTCTCAGTTGTTGTACTCTTGGGAACATAGTAAAACTTTTCCCAAGAACGCCACAGTCCCGACTAGCTTCGAAGAAGCCCCTCAGACCCAATTCCAAGAACACGACGAGGCCAGCAACACACAGGGAGATGGCCCCCCATCCGATGACCACCAGCAACACACAGCTGAAGTTTTAAAACCTGAATGGAAACACTAATTACTCATGTCGTTCTACTCAGCCCTATAAGGAGGTCATCCTCCTAGTCAGCCCTAACAATAGCCTCTTTGGATCCGTGGATCTGGGTGACATCTGTTCGCGGCTGCACGTTTCTGGCCACACACCACATTCAGGGCACCGAGTGTCCTCGGTCCCGAGCACACAGTGGTGCTGATTTACAGGGGCTTCGTGGAGGAGCTCATCCCCGGGGAGCTATCACATAGCTGGGAAGAAAAATATACACACTGAAATCAAAGTGAGTGGGGCATTTTAAATAACAAATATAGGCTATTTAAATTAGGAAAAAAATGTAAACATAACTTCTCTTCCATGCGTACTCATAAAAGTTAGCCTTTCACTCTCCTAGAACCTCTGGGTAAGAAGACAGACTTTAGATAGAGAATTGACGAGGTCCATCCTATTTAAATCTCTCTCTGTAAATAAGGAGGGTAAAATTGCCTTTTTTAAGAATAGCTTAAGGAGCTATACTACTTGCCCCAGTCCCCCCCACCTCACCTTGCATTCCTGGTATCTGTTCTTTAATATGACACCACTGTATCAATTAGATGAGTACCTTGTGTTCAACCCTAGCAGTTTTTTTTTTTTCTTTTCTTTTCTTAATCTCTTTCCCAGATCTGGTGTTAACCAACATCCAATAGCAAATCGTAGCTTATTACTGTGCTTTAGCCTGAAGAATGACAAGTTCCTCAGCCAGTTGTTGGGAGCAGAGAAAGCATCTTCAATAATCATTCCCTAATACAATTTAGCTTTACAGGAGCTAGGCTCCCAGCAGACACTTTTCATGTTATTGGACTAGCCGAGCTGCACTGCAATGGGACTCTCCAGCAAGAGATTCCAGTACTCATTACCCTACTATATCCCCAAATTAGACCAGAGTTGTGCAGGAAAATAAGTTAGAATGTCCTTGATTATGATGGGGCTCAGAGCAGAATAAGAACAGCTCTTTAAATCTGAGGAGAAAAACAGCCTCGCTTTAGGTCATATTCAATACATATGGCAAGTATATTGTTTCATTAGGAATGCATTCAACAAACCCATTCTCATTTGCAAAAATAAAGTTGAAAGGAGTGCCTTTATTTTGTGAATTTTGGCCCATGTGATTAGAAAAGAGGAAGGTAATTGAGACATCAGATAAGATGTCTTTGTGGCAGATAGGATTGCTCTCTCAAAATTCCGGGATCAGCCTTGGCTGGTGTAGCTCAGTGGATTGCGTGCAGGCTGTAAACCAAAGGGGCACCAGTTCGATTCCCAGTCAAGGCACATGCCTGGGTTGTGAGCCAGGTCCCCAGTGGGGGCCACGTAAGAGGCAACCACACATTGATGTTTCTCTCTCTCTTTCTCCCTCCCTCTCTATACAAATAAATAAAACCGTAAAAGTATGTCTTTGCTTCTAAAGGTAAGTCTTTGCTTCTATGGCTAGCATGTTCAACCGATAATCCAAGCTCCAGAGCTAGAATTCAAATTCTCAATGCCCACAGCTAGCCTTGGTGGCCCTTTTTAGTGAATTAAGGCTTAAAGCCAAACCCTACTTTCTGTTAGTAAAGGATACATTGTGTCATTTCCTTAGTGATGTCACTTTCTGATTCCAGTTCATGAGCCAGTTGCCCCCCAGCTGAATGTAACCCATTCTCACTGCAGAGGGGTAAATATGCCCCATGCTCACAACTGGTAAAGGCTGTCTCACTCTGTATTTATTAACAAATGCACTAGTGTAACCAAGTAGACACTTAGGTCTTTACTACTGCCTGCCTCCTTCTCCCTCACAGGATTCCTTTTATTTATTAAGCTCCCAGGACAATGAAGTTCTGGGTGGCATCAAATAATTTTAGCAACAAAGCCTCCAGTGTGTTGACCCTGGAGTCAGAGGTTTGGTCCTAGGTACAGCATCGAGGCCTCAGATGTGTACCAGCTCTAGACCCAGAGAAGCGGTGAAACTGGGTGAAGCCCACCATGGCTGACCTCAGGAACGCACAAAGTGGTTCCTACCCTCATACTGACCAATCAGTAGAGACCATGACCCTGACCATGACCCTGATGCCATTAGTCATGTGAAGAATGACGTTTTCCCCTATACAAGCCAACCCCTGGTTCCCATGGGGGAGCCAGGCCTTTGAGTATTAGCTCACCTGTGCCTCTGGGACTGGACCACTTTCTGAAAATAAACCCTTAGTTTCTGTGCCATTCTTGTCCTATTGGGTGTGTAGCAAGCAGGCAAATGGACCCCTTTGGTTCTGTAACAACAGTCTCCTCCACATGGGTTTCAAGCAGAAAATGAGTGATAGTTACTCCTTGAGGAGAGACTGCCTGTGCCTGGATGCCAACAAGGAACCTTTGATAGGTTTGCATCATTACAGCGACGGCCCCGTTTACTGTTTGAGAGCCAGTCTGACACAAGAAGAGAGAAATGTTTCTTTTTTCCCCATCTTCGGCATCAGTAGTTTTTGGAACATTGCACATGGCCTTAAAGTAATTAAAAGAAGCCTCAGGAACTGCTGTGAAAACAAAACAGCCCTCAAAGAGGTGACGTTCCCGCCCTCTCCATCCCTCACACTTCAACATCCAGAACTTTTCTCCATCTGCTTCATCTGTGCAAGATTTGTTTGAATAAAAGATGTCACTGAGTACTAAAAAAGAAGAAAAGTTGAAAACCACTCTCCTATTTAATCAACTAAAATGATACTTTGTTATAAATTATTTGGATCGCCACAATGGTGCAGACCTCTTTTTATGCATAAATGACGAGCTGGGAAAGGTTTGTTTGAAACCATAACAACAAAACAAAACAGCACCGTTGTCATCCCTACGTTGCCAAAGATGACGGACCGCGCCTGCTGGGAACATGCTGTGCGCATATGTGCGATGCCTCATACTACACAACGACGGTAATGAGAGTCTGCTCATAAAATAATGCACATAGTGAATTACGCACTAACGTTTCTAAGTGTGTCCGCAATGCTGTAGGGTTCAACGGAGCTTACGGGCTGTGTCTTCAGGGACGTATGATGGAAATTAGCGATGACACCCAGATTTTGTAATTTTCACTTCTTGGTTCTATCAAAGGTAGGATGGAATTTTTAGGTAGCCTCTCAGTGAGTTCAACCTATGAGCACAACCTCATGCAAGTGTGACTGAGGCACACTGTAGAAGAACTCGCCTGAATCTTTCCCAAGCTGTTGTCCAGATTCCGTGGGGTCTTGGAGGACACACGTGCTCCAAAATCAACTTGATTGCTCATGTTTGCTTTATGACCTTAACAGTAAGCATGTGTATACACACGTGGCCACTTCACGGTGCAGTGCCTGTGTGCAGCCCGGTGAGCTGCACTTAACTCACCTATGGGACCTGTTCTGTGAGATGGGTCTTTCATCTCCGCAGATTTCAGACGATGGAACTTGACTAGGTCATATGACTGGATGTAAGAGACCCCTTTTCCAAGGGCTCCATTTCGAGGATCTTTTGAGGACGGGACGAATCCAACCTTGAGCCCACGCTGATACATGTTAATGAAGAAAGTCTGTCCAAGGCTCCGTGGCGGATCCCACGTCTGATTCTTTACACGGGTTATTTACTCACATGAGACCATAGCAGCAGTGACAAATGTCATGTGCAATGCCCCTCAGTAAGTCATTTAAATGAATGGTGTCACCCCATAAAGCTGCTTCTCATGTTCAAGGAAGATTGCATTTTGAGAGTCTTTAATTTAAAGCAATCAAATCATACCGGCACATCTACGTTTTCATCTTCTCTCACTTCTCTTTTGGTCAATAATAAGGAGCACTTTTTGTTAGGAGGAAAGTATGTAAATATTGAGCTGTCTATACGATCAATTGGGTTTTTTCCTTAGGTTTTTAATATGAGTTGTTTGCCACAGGATTAGAAATAAAAGTAATCGCCTTCTTTTACTTTTTTGTTACCTTTGATGTTGGAATAACCAACTTCAGACTCCCCTGGTGACACAGAAGGATATGATGCTCATATAGAGTGTTTATCTATACATGGTGTTTTATCAAGCACCATTCAGTGCCAGGTGTTTGCCTATTTGGTCAAATGTTCCTATGGTAGAATATTGTTTTGTCTCAGTGAAACAAACATGAGAGCTATAGAATTAGTTGGTTTCAACTTGTTTTGTAAGCTCTCTGAGAAGTTTAAAAACTAGCATGTATTATAAATATTGAAGCATATAGAAAGACTCCTATATCACCTTTTCTAACTTCCATAAAAGTGATTTTCATTGATTTTTCTCTACTTTATTACTAAAAACATTGCCTAACTGATTTTCTGTCTTCTTTTGTTTCTCTCGAGGGCAAATGTTTCTAAATGATCTATTATCCATTTGATTTTTTTGAGAGTTTATACAAAACCTGAAGTTCACTCTTTCTTCAATGTACCATATTTTTCAGACAATAAGATGCACTGGACCATAAGAGGTACCTAGGTTTTAGAGGAGAAAAATAGGAAAAAAAACCCCACTCTACCACCACCCCCACCACCAGTGAGCCAGATAAGCTACCTTCGGACTATAAAATGCACCCCCATTTTCCTCCCAAATTTGGGGGGTGCGTCTTATAGTCCAAAAAATACGGTAAGTGAATTGAATTTATTTCAGCATACTCAATGAGTTTACCTACTAACTGGATAGGAATCCTCACAGTTAAGTTCTAAACAAATTTGAAAGCTGAATCTAATTTTACTCTTATCTCTGAGGTCAATCAATTATGTGACTCTATGCCTGTATCTGAAGAAAATGTAAATGGAAGAAGTCTCTGTGGCAGGGGTGTCCAACCTTTTGGTGTCTGGGCCACAGTGGAAGAAGAGTTGTCTTGGGCCTTACATTAAGTACACAAACACTAATGAAAACTGACGAGCAAAAAAAAGAAAAAGGTTTCGAATAAGTTTGTGATTTTGTGTTGGGCCGCATTCATAGCCATGCTGGGCGCATGCAGCCCGTGGGCTGCAGGTGGGCCACTCCGCTCTGGCACAGGTCATCTGCTGTGTTCAGATGGACTTGGCCTAAGGCTTGGTTGAAATGGTAGACTAATCAGAGAACTCGTCAAATCTTTCTCAGATCTCACATCATTATTTAGATCAGGCTAAGCAAGGAAAAATGTTGTGCAAACCTCTAAGTTGAACTTTTAAAACTTACTCATTTGTTCATTTATCAGATGTTAACTGAGAATCACAAGCACTGGAGACTGGACAGGATGCTGGGGACATCAGGCCATGTGTGCTTGACACTGTCATGGGGCAGGGGGTGGGCAAGTCCTGGTTCCTCCACGTGTGAACTAATCTCTGTTACTAACTATCGTTTAATCTTTCTGTGCCCATTCCATATGCAACCTCATGGTACCTATGACATCACATTGGTAGCTGAGAACATTAAACGACAATACATATAAAGTGTTTTAAATCAATGCTGAGCTGAGAACATTAACTCCTAGTAGCAGCAGTAGCAGCAGTAGTGATATCATTTAAGAAATAATTATAAGAAATAATTATTAATTATCAGTGCTGTATTATAAATAATACAGCAGGTAAGAGAACATATAATAAGATGATGCCATAAATAATAACTATTTAAGTATAATTTGTCTAAACATGTAAAAGTACAAGTGAGATGACAATATATCCAATATCGATGATAAAATATTAAATAACACTAAGTTTTATAAATGAAAATATTGTATCTGCAAGTGTATCTTCATTCATATTGTTCTAGAGATTCATCTTCAATTTTTTTCAATTTAACTATTTCTGCATAAAATGTCAAAAAGAAGTTATTATTAGCCTCAGTAGGTTGGGAAAAAAAGATCAGGTTTCAAAATATAAAAGGGATAAAGGAATATAGAGAAATTATTAGACGGGTTTTCACAGCCACGGTGTCAACAGCAACAATAAGTCGGCCATAAAAATTCCCGTGACATTCCCACCACTCCTGTTCACCTCACTTCCCCCAGAGGGAATGACGCCAGAGAAACCAGTGATCTAATTATGCGGGCAAGTCCCAACACTTTACTAAATTGTATTTGAAAATATATGTTTATGTATCGATAGTCAGCAAGGCATTAAACCACATGAGGCATGTCACTGCCTTTGTATACTAAAGAACTCAATCATTGCTGCCCAAATCTCACCAGTATTCTCTACCCCCCACCCCTGGGGGTGCTATTGGGATTCACTATTCTGGGGGGCAAGGGAACTCAAGAAGCTATTAAGTAGGGCAACTCTTGACTTGGAATGACTTGTTGAAGCAACAGGAGACTGACTGGTGAAAACTCAAATATTCACATACTATATATAATATAGCTATATTATATATACAAGATCTGTCTAGAAAGTATCCGGCCACATGCTGTGAGAAATATAGACATTTATCGAAGAAGGTACAAGAAACATTGTTTCCGGATCATAGCTGTAGACCCACAATTCGTCTCTGGTAATGAACTTCTTGAGGAACTCTGGTTCAGTGCTACCAGTGTGAATCAAGTCATTAGCGACTACAGCACGATTTGCGCTGCGCTCATTGCATCGTCCCTGAAAGCCTTCTGAACCACCCGGATAGTTTCCACAGAGCAATGTTCAAGCTTCACGCAAAACCTGATGCAGATTCGTTGCTCAACTCACTCAGTCATTTTGAATGTGACGGCCACACAGTACATGTGCTCACTCAATGGCATCTACCACTCCCACTGGCTAGTACAGTGAAGTTGTCATTGTTCGCACCTGTGCATTCCAGTCCACTCCCCTTGGCTGCCAAGTGACATCGATGTCATGTAAACTGTTCGCGTTATGTTAATAATGGCTGGATTTTTCCAAGACCAGTATATAACATAAATCTATATATAATATAATATAATGTAATGTAACGTAACGTAATGTAATATATATAATATATAGATATTATATGATACAGTGGTACTTGCGTACTCATCTGTCCCAGAACCCGTCAAATCTGGTACTCGTTGCGTTTGACAAGGAACAATGTTTCAGCGCTCAGCGCTTGCTCACCACTCACTGGACTTGCTAGAACCTGTATGCATCACGCCACCCCACAAGAGAAAAGGCTTCATTAATCATCACCTGCTCGCCACTTCTGGGAACAAATTAATGACGAATACCGAGATACCTCTGTATCTACAAATACCTACATGTATGAAAAATACAAAAATTACATATCACGGAGATAGGATTTGTTACGGTGACAGAAAAGTTTCTCCAATTGTTGTCACTCTGTCCTAGTACTAAATTCTTTCCCTTTGTCCAAGAGTTTGATTTCATGTCACCTTTCCTTCACTCAATTTCTTTTCCTTGGTACTTTCTAGGCTTTTCTTTAATCGGGGCTCAATGCCTTCTCTCCCACAGACCTATTTGTACAGCCATCTCCTAACATTCAATCAGACGTCACCTTACACTCACATGGCCCGTCCCGGACCCATCCCTCCTTAGCGGCTCTCTCATTGTGTCCATGCCCTAGTCTCCGCCATGCATCCAACAGCCATTCTCTGCCGCAGTCACTGTTTCATTTCTGTGGCAGATGAAACCATTCCATTCCTCCCTCCCTGGAGAGTGAGGAGGGTAACAGCTGTTCCTCCTCAGCTCAAACGGCCCTCGGTGCCCAGTGCCACGCCTGGCCCATGGTAAGCACAGAGATAGGGACCTCCGGGAATGAGTGCCTCTCTCCATCCTCCCTGGGATACAGCGTCACCAAATGCCCTGACCGCTGGTCTCCACTGGTGTTCGAGGCCTAGAGCTGCTGCCGGCTCTCCTCTTGATCTGACAGAGAGCTTCACTGTGGGCAAGGGGATCTCAGCACAACCTCCAAATGTATTTTGAAGAATAATATTGACATTAATTACAAATGCAGCTCCTTCACCCTCCAAATGTTGGCCTTCCATCTCACTAAAATACATAGCTTTTAATTATTTTTTCCCTAGAAAAGCATATACGGCTGAACCCATTAAAAATATGCTAGTGTTACTGATTCTCATTTTTACTTAATATCAGTTCTCTTAAACCTCATTTTAGTATTAAATAATTTCTCCACAATCAAATAGAAATACGGCTATTCCTGGTAGCTGAGTGATTTTTATCATATTATTTTCCTTTCCAGATGCCACGGTTTTATGTCGTGCAAATGATCCTCTCATTACCAGATGGTATGAGAAAGAAAGTGCTTCAGGGAGGTATATGCTCTCGAAGCCTGTACATTAAGTAGCTATAAAAAAGCGAAGCTTTGTAAACTCGCCAGCAAAGTATCTGAACTCAGCAGCACGGACTGGGGAATGCAAACAAGGAACCCCCCCATCTGACCAGATGTGGACATTCCAGATGCATAAGTTCAGTCAACCAATAACGTGTTTTCAACTAAAAGCTTAAAGTGGTGATAACAATGCTGATGTTCTTGCCTGAAAAGTATAACTGAAGCAGACAGAGATACAAGAAAATTTATCTTGCACACCAAATACGGTGTTTACCGGACTAACTGTCCTTTTAGCCTAGTTTCAGATTTCCACAGCTTACAGTATGTAAGCTATACAAAGAATTACATAAAGATAACTGATGATTATACTTTATGATCACTCCAAACCTGGGATGAACTATAATTGAATTGCTGCAATTCTAAATATGATTGCAGGAGAGGCACTAACCACATAATTACTTATCAACATTATGGCCCAAGTCTCTACTCTCCTGATTGAGAGATTTATACTTTCGACTATTAACATCAACTTGGCATCCCTCTGAAGATGCTGCTGCTGAATCCCCTGTTCGCTCTGCCAGCACCACAGATAAAAACCCAAAGGGAGAGCCACTCTTGGACGGCTGTGCTCCCAACCTTAGGTCTGACTCGCCAGCGTGGACTCATCGTTCCTTCCTCTGGCTGGTCTCCCTGTTCTGTGTATCCGTCTTCTTTCCCATTCCCGCTCACCTGGGAGGCCATCCTCAGTGGGTCCCTGAACTACAGATTGAACCTCCAATCTTCAATTTCTTAACCATGATGGAGGATATTGTTTACCTGAGTCTGAAAGCATGCTATCTCCTCCCTCTGGCCCCGGACGGAGTCAAGGCTCATTGAGATGGTCAGGGTCCCATGACCCAGCTTGACCCTCTCAACTGAGCACCCAAATGACACCCCTGTGGACTTTTCCCGGAGAGGCCCGCCTGCTGCCCTCTCTGTAATGACAGCAGGGTGGCGCCGCAGTGGCCGCGACAGCTGGCTGAGAGCTGATTCCTGCAAGGCTATTGGCAGCACCCTCAACAGCCTGCCTCGTTTTTCACATAAGTGCTTTCTCACACTTATTCACATTTTAATAGTGTTTTATGTGATACCTGGGTTGCTGTTAGCATTCTTTCTGGGGAAGTTTCCACGAACCCCCTTGGGAGTGTGTCCGAGAAGTGCGAAACACTGTGCCGGTTTATGGGTTAGGAGGCAGCGCAGGGGAGCCAGGTTCTTTGTTCCAGCTCCCCCTGGGTTCCAGGCAGGAGACGTCAGGGCGTTCGGCCTGGGCGGATGCTGGGTTTTACTACATTCTTCACTGGGTTTTGCAATCATAATTTTAAAGTCATTTATTCTTTCTTCTTTTAAATGAAAATGAGATTATCACTCTATAAAACAACTTCAAAATTGAGTTCAGTTTATTACTCTAGCATATTCTCAAAATGACACCCCAAATGCTGTTTCTACCAAAATCCAGGTTTTATTTATAGTTTTATGTTACGTGATGCTTTACATACAAACATGAAAAATTCCTCAAACATTCAACATTCCCCTTGCATGTAAAGAAGGTATATGTTTTTAAAGCTGGTTTGCATATAAGCTTTAAACACTTTTATCCTTAGAGGGATAAAAAGCCAATTAGCTTTCTATCAGAAATTAAAATTATCTTTGTACAAGAAAAGCGTGAGTACATGTATTTATAAATAAACTAGTCTTTATATTTTAGTTAAAGTTTTACTGTATGCTTAGTAATTCTTCTTTTGTACTAGCAATTTTCAGAAACTTTTTTAATTTCACAAAATCTCTATTAACCTTTTATGAAAAGGTTAATTAATATAAGAGTATCTATTCATAATAATATTCACTTGAGTCAGGAGGTTTGAAGGAAGAAAGTGACAATGAATAATGTGCTTTGAAGCAGAATACTTAATCAAGTCTATAATGTATTTAACCACAACTGGACTGAGACTTTTGAATTCAAGTATAGCTCCAACCCTAAGGTGTCTATTGCGTGACTAATCTGGCATGTTAAAAAATAAAATATTTTTTGTCAGTTTTCAGGAATGGAGTAAAGGGAGGAGCAAAAAACCTAAACACAAATTCCAATTTTACATAATCAGACCTGAGGTCTGGTTGGAAATAGATGGGTGGACAGATATCTTGTAATTAGAGACCAATTAGTTGACACATGAAGTTTACATAAATTGCTTATAAGATTTTGATTATTTGTTAAAATAATGCACCATTGCTATAGTAATGTAGAACATCCATAGAGTTCGGGGCAAAAGTAGGCTTATAATTGTGAGTGCATTAAATACAGGGTTTATTCTTATATTATTATTTATCAATTATGGTATTATTTTCTATACAAACAACTGTAAACCTGCTTTTGCCCCACCCTGTATGTGACTAGGGCAATTGGTTAGGTAAATTTATTTTTCTTTTACCATTCATATTAAAAAGGTTTATATCTCTCTCTGATAGATGCATACACATACACAAAATCCCCTACTATAGTACATATTTTACTCTGAGAGAGTCTTACAAATATTTTATACCCTTGCTCACGTATTGTAGGTATTACAGAAAGGTGAGAGCAATCCTGTAACAAAAGGAGAATTTATGAAATACTTCTTTGAAAAGTATATAAACTTGGGACTGAATGACTGATGTAGTTTATCAAGCAAGAAATGAAGGTACAGCCTGATGTAAAAGATACAAATCCAGGCTGTGTTAGCTACGTGAGCGGCTGCTGCGTGAATGTTAATAGCAATGCTGAGAAGAGAATGTCACTTCCCCTCCAAAACACACAACCAGGAAAACTGAAAATAGAGACGGCATTAGAGGAAACAGGAATATACGTTGATACGAGTTCGTACCACTCATGAGTCCGTTTTTCATTCTAGGCCATGCTCCACATGCATGCTTTGGTGGGACAGAACTAAGAAATCCCACCCCGGTATTACTTTTCTTAGGAGTATATGTGAGTGGGGAAAGGGGAGGAGTAGGACTAGATAGTTCAAAAGAGAATACCTAAATTAGGACAAGCATGGAAACCCATGGTAAGTCAGGTATTTTATTAGACATAATCCTGGGAACCGATATATTTATGAACACCCAATACCAATGTTATGTATTAAGGGTTCCTTAAAAGTTACTTAGGAGATCATCTTGGCATTCCTTCCACATCTCCAGTCCCATGAATATTGAGTTTTCCAGTGCAGTAAATAGAGCCAATGAAGTTTGGGGGAATTATCTGAGATCACAGGAATGATTAGCTGTACGTCTGCCCTGGAATTCATTTCTCTTGCCCACCCCACAGTTCCTCAGAGGATTTCAGAACTCCCCCAAACCCTACAGGAATGCTACTCCTTTGGGAACTTTTTCAGGCCTTGAAACCCACCCAGGTCTGAGCTGTCTTCAAAGCCGTCACCAATCAGCAGATTCCCCAGCAATCAGCAAAAGCACCTGGGGGATCCCGCATCACACAATCATGTAAGTGCTTTGGAAATGTGTTTTAATGAGGTGCTTGTCCTAAGGGAAAAAGAAAGCCTTAACTCTAATTTAAGTTGAAGCCAAGAAATATTTTTGCAGTTTCATTTAAAGATGATTTTGGGAGGTCTTTTCAGTTACAAAAGCTGCATGACTCCACATTTAGACAAACTTCAGGAAGAATTTGCATTATTACTAATATGCACCCATATGTGTTACGGACATTTATATTTTACTTTGCGAGGAGTGCGTTCTCAAAAAGTTTTAGTGTTGGCAGAAACAAGTGGATTCTAAATTCATCAAATTACTGGAATTTGAGTTTTAAAAATCCACACCACTGAGTTGTAGTAATGGCTGAGAGCAATAGCTAAGAGCTGATTGTAGAGTGTCTCTCTCCTGAAGCAGAAACTTGGGCTGCACAAATGCACAAAACATATTTATTTGAATCTCTTGCCTCGCTTCTAAATTTACTCTAGAAATGGCTTTTAGAAAGTTATATTATGCCAGAGCTAAAAGCAACTTCAAGATAACAAATTTAAAAGTTTCAGGCTCATTTCTAACTTTAGACACTGTGATGCTTGTCAAATATTTTTCTCTGGAACACAGTCCCCGTTCATACTGCCGTTAACTTTAGTCATTATTAACATTACCCCATTTGGGCAAACAAGGGCCTTTAGTGATATCTCCCTTATACCATGAAATACATTTTCAATTTTATTACTGAAAAGAAGGAGGAGGAGGAAAATCTCAAGGAGTTTCTAATTATCATGCAGTATCTAATTTTACTAGGTTAATATCAGCCCCACGCCAATTCTGTGATTCTGAACTCCAAGAAGTATCTAGGCCAATGTTAACACTTCTCTAGGTACCACTACTAAAGTATCCAACACGAATGGACAGATGTGTACTTGTAAAGATTTTATGAAACAATAGTCAGAGTCTCAGTACGTAACTCATCACAAAATTGGAGCTCATGTGCTGTCGACCGAGTACTGACCGAGCACCAAGCAGCAGACACTGTGTCAGCCGCTGGAGACACACAAGTGCCTATGACTCAGCTCCTCCACTCAGAAGGTGTAAAGCCTAGTGGGGAAGACAGGCTGTTATGCAAATAATTACAATATTTTATTAAATTATTTACTATAATCCTAACAGGTCCCAATAAGATACATATAAATTATAATAACGGGTATATTAGGAAATGCCTCTCGGAAACAATGTGTTAACCAAATAATGAGGAGGATCTTCCAGGAAGACCAAAGCAGAAGAGCGGGTTCACAAACAGGAGGCTGAGAAAAAGCCAGACACAGCGAGGTCATTACTTAGGGCTCTCTAATCCAGAATGAGTGGCGGAGCACAATACAACAGCGGATTCAACTTTAAGGCGGTGGAGGACAAATCGTATCAATAAGCATGTACTTTATTTTCTGGGTCGTGGGAAGCCACTTACCGATGACAAGACAAAGATTTGCCTCTGTCAAAAGAGCAACCCTGGGGACAATGGATTGCTGTGGTGTTTTGTGGATAATGCCCGAGGCCAATGAGATGGAAGATCTGACCTTGACTTGTTACGTTTGGCTTCACAGGTTTGAGGAGTTCAACATGATATGGTACCCATATGAAAGATTCTTCGTTCTTTTTTAAGAATTGCTGCCAAATTTTTGTTAAGCACCCTACCTTGCTGGGTAGCGAGGATAGTTCAGCTTATGAAGCAATGATATCTTAGCTTACTCCAGTAAATTTTCAGCAAATTCTAGCTTAAAACTTTAAGACAATTCAAAGCATCCTCTCAACAAGCCCACGCTGAATTACCTGCAAATGTGAGCTGTTACCTGCACACAGACCTGGGGATGGGGAAGATTTCTGGAACCTCGAAGACAGACTTTCTAAACTATAGTAGAACACTAAGTGAAATCAGCCAGGCAGTGAAAGACAAATACCATATGGTCTCACCTATAAATGGAACCTAATTAACAAGAAGAACAAATGAGCAAAATAGAACCAGAGACTTAGAAATAAAGAACAAACTGGCAGTGACCAGAGGGGAGGGGAGAGGGGGACAACGGGAGAAAGAAGGGGAAGGGTCAAACAAAGGAACATGATAGAGTACTCATTGGCATGGACAATGGGGGGATTGACTGTGGGATTGGGGGGCCAGGGGAGAGCAATGAGGAAAAAAGGCTGGACAACTGTACCTGAATAACAATAAAAAAGAATAACCAAAAAATAAAAATATATTATAGTAGAGTACGTTACTACGCTTTGATATGACCTATTGGAAGACAATGGTATGCTGTCGGCCTTAGATTATAGGATTTTCAGATGTGGAATTCCTAAAAATCGGCATTTAAAATGAAAATTTTAAATATTACATACAGGAGTAAGATAAAATTTTTAAGAGACCAGGCTGATTTCAATAAATGAAGTTAAATTAACTAGAAAAAAATTTAACTCACTGAATATATTAGTTGAGGTTTCATCAGGAGAGCAAATATGACTAACAGTAAATAGAAATTTATTCTAGGAAATGCATCTTGCCCAAATATGGGAGATACTAGGGAAGTGCAAGTTTGGAGGTTGAAGTATAATGAGAGAAATAATTACCGATCCATCTGCCTGAAGCACTAGCACAGGTGGGAAAGCAGAGCTTCTGGGCAGACTGCACACGCTCAGCACATCCAAGCCCTGGAGTGGAGAAGCAAAGGGAGGGATCACAGAGCAGCCGATGAGCCCACACTCAGGCATCTGGTGCTGGGCCAGGCACCACATTAGCCGAGCCAGCGTTTGGGAAAACAAACTGGACGATGAACAAAAGACAGACAGACCCGCTGATGACCCACGTGTCTGTCTGAGACCATGCAGGCGTCTGAGAAGGGTGCCCACCGTTTTTCTTCCACTTCCCCATTTTGTGCAGGCTTCTCTGTGGGCCACTCTCATCCACAGGACACAACCTAGCTATGCCAACTTGGCATTTGCATAACCACCTTTTAAGTATATATAATCTCCAAAAAAATACCAAAATTATGCTTCCACCTTCCCTTGTGCAATTCTCTGTCTTACAAACAGAATACGCTAACACTTAGGCAAAGAGTCTGCATAGACTCTCACTTTATCCGTCTTTGAGTAAGGGCGTTCTTCTAGCGGAGCCCCACTTCTTTGACATTCTATAACTCAAATATTGAGATATCAGGTTAACTGCTCTTAACACATTTGATGTAGAGAGTGGAGCAATGAGAGGTGAAGAAAAAATAAAACAAACTGAGTAATACACACCCCCCACACACATTCACATAGGAGCGAAGAATAAATATAACTACAAACACTTTTGTCCTACAAGTGGCCACATGGCCTTAGCTGCTATTTAAAACGTTCTTCGTCCCTTTGTCCTCAGCAAGCACCCCATCTGCTCACAATTCATTGCTTGGCTCATGTATCCAAACCTTCCTTCCTGAAGAGAGTGGGCCAGAAGCAGTGCCTTGTCTATCTGGTTGTTTTGTTTTCCTGTTGAAATTTGTCACATGATACAGATGAACTAGGAGGGCCTCCAGGAGGCCCCTCCATGCCAGACACACTCCTCCCTGTCATTCCACCAGGAATGAAATTGGATGTATTAACAACGCATTTTATCCTGGGTAGTCAGGACCGACCACCTGTTCCGGAAAGCAACCTCCTCTCTGTGTATTGGTTCAGCAGCATGATAAATCCCAAGTAGCAGTTGCAGATTCTGATTTAGTGGACCTATGGCTTTTACCTTTGGAAACACAGTCTCTCCTTGAAAACTAGGATCTATAAGTTACTGCACGCATAAGGTACAGACCCAGGAAGAAAAATTCTGGTTAGAGAATCTTTAGGGGTAATTTGAGAGTAGCACCTCCTTGGCCACCTCACACAATGTAAGTAGACTCAAGATAATTGGTAGCTCAGGAGTTTCAAATAACTGTAAATATGTGAAAAAAATACAATAAAGGATCATATAATGGGTTAAATAATAGGAAGCTTTAGGGTAGATACAAATCATTACTTTCTCTGCCTCCTCCCAAGAAAAGCAACAACAAAAACTTGAGAGAGTTTAACTTGTGGAGAAAATGCTGCCAAAATTTTAAGATAGCCTCACATATGTTCTACACAGTCTGCAGGGAAAACAAGAGAAGATCTTCATTAGCATTCTAATTCTTTCACACTGCGTGCTTTTCACAAAAATTCCATTGTAAGTGTTTTTATGTTATAATATTAGACAGATTAGGTAGATTCCAAAACTATCCACAGTTCTGAAGATAATTTGCCATAATTTCTACAAAAGTGTACAAGTTTACAGGAATGCAAAAACCCAAGAAATCTATCTTTCCTTCCTCTCTGATATTATAAAATAACATACCATACATATTAATAATGCAAAACACATTGATAACAATCCCCTAAGCTGAGACCACTCTCTATTTGCTCACCCTGACTCCCTCTAAGTGTCAGGTATAAATGACCCCAAGCAATGATTCCCTCAGTCCTAGTCATTTTGAAAATATAACAAAGAATGAGTAAATTATGAAAAAGAGTCCAAATGAATATACCCTATTAGAAAACCCTGGTAGTGATGTGAGAGGAAAACCACACATATTGGACTATAAATATTTGTAAGGAGGGAATGAAATTTTAAAAAGTTAAAAGTCAAATGACAGCATAAAGACCTTGTAATATTTCTTATCTTGCTGAAGAAACAAAATTTATCTTGTTTTATGAAGCCAAGTGAAACAATAACTGATTGAGAAACATCCAATGTATATTCTAAACTTAGTTAAAATAAAAAAGAATACATTGGTTAGTTTGAC
Source organism: Desmodus rotundus (assembly GCF_022682495.2). Taxonomy (NCBI): domain Eukaryota; kingdom Metazoa; phylum Chordata; class Mammalia; order Chiroptera; family Phyllostomidae; genus Desmodus; species Desmodus rotundus. The sequence goes on from NC_071395.1 coordinate 5,549,536, forward strand.
CACAGCCATGGGACTAATCTGTATGTGTGTGTTAGTGCATATGAGACGTATACAATTGTATGTGTTGTACAGATGCTAATGAACCATGCGTTGTACAGATGCTAATGAACCATGCAGGAAGAAGGAACTGACAGTGTCACTGCACGTTTTCAAAGACAAATAAAATATTAAATATCAAACTAATAAAAAGCTTTTGAAAGAGTATTCCTGTTTTATGTAATTATTAGACCAATTTTGAATGTCTCAAAACTTTCTTAGCGAAACGTAGCTACGGCAAAGCCCTCTAAGCCACATACCATTGGGATGCTACTGAGCAGATGGCCTGATAAAGCTCGCCAGAGCCTGAGTGAGATGCTGGGTGGGGGTGAGTTTTAGGTGCTGAGCAGATGAGTCAGGAGAGCTCAGTGTTTAGCGCCAGTGGAAAAGCATCTCCAAACCAGGACCGTGCTACATGAGGAGCAGGCAGGTGTGTGAGCAGCACTCATACACGAGCTGCACTCCTCACTTGCTAAAGCATGACCGTGGTGAAGGTGGGAAGTGTGGGGAGTGATGAGAACCACACAGTGTGCCTTTAGTTGTATGAAAGCGTGTACGCGGTACCAACAGTTCTCTGTTAAGGTTCCTATGGGGGACTTCCAATCCCACATCTTTCTCGTGTGGATGAATTAAGGTTACTGTGGAAATGTTAACTGTGGAATTTCCTGACTCTACACCCGTAAGTGCTCAGTGCTAACGCTCCAATACCAGATCTGAATGACCACACATTCAGATATTTCTATCTGCTCAAGATGTTTCTAGAATGTAACCTTTTAAAAATATAATTCAGGTGGAAGAGACACAGAAACAATAAGAATCTGTCCTGTTGGTGAGCAGCAGCTCACTCTGTTCGCAGTTGGCCGAGAATGTGGAACCAACACCCACAGCCGTGACAGAAGGTGGAGTAATGACAGAAAATTAATGGTTGTCGATGCAAAATCTGTGAAAAACCTCAGATGGCAGAGGAAATTTCCAAAGGATCCAGCTTCGTAATCAACATAAGATAACAATCAAAATTTTTATTAATAAGCTTTCACCGCCTTCAAACAAAGTGAAAAGCACCTTTGGAGATCACTTACATGCGCACCCAAACAGCTGCCAGAATGAGGTATGATGCTGAGGACGGCACCCCAGAAACCTCGGGAATATCAGGGTTCCCCCGCCAATGGAGGATTCAGCCTACACAATCGCATGTGGAGGTGCCGTCGCCTGGACTCAGGTGCTGCTTGCTTTCTGCTCAACTGTTCAAATCAGGACCGTGGTCAGAGGATTTATCAGTATGATTTGTTGTGTTTACAAGAAAACCTCACGCTTGTGGACCATGGTGGCTTGTTGGAGACACTGCCTGTTTAACGACCGAGGCTCCTAACAGTTTACCTTGCCCCTGTACTGCAGCCCCTGAGGAATCCTGGAAACGGCGTCCATGACAATGACCCCACTCATAGGGTTGGCCCACACCAGAGGGGGCTCCCTTGCTCACATCTGGCCACAGCAGCCTGTCCTACCACTGGGCACTGTCACCCCTCCCCTCCAGCCCCATGTGAGGTTGAATCTGTCATCAAAACTTCCCCACACAGAAAAGTCCCGGACCAGATTGTTTCACTGGTGAACTCTACCAGAAATTTAAAGGAAAAAAAAAATGAATGAATGCCAATTCTTCTCAAAACCTTCCAAGCAAGCTTAAGAGGGAATCCTCCCAAACCCGTTTCGCATGGTAAGCGTTTTATCCTACACAATGTACAGCATGATGGTGACAGCTAATAATAACATCGGATACACTTGTAAGCTGTTAGGAAAGTAGATCTTAAATATTATCACCACATAAAAGAAATGGTAATTATGCGACCGGGTGGAGGTGCTAGCTAATGCTATGGTAGTTATGATTTTTCAGTATATAAATTGATCAAATCAACATATTGTACACCTAAACTATGACAATGACAATGTTATACATCAATTATATATCAATAAAGCCCCAGGGGAACATGTACTTTTCCATCCAGTAATTTTGACACATAGTTACCTTTATTTTTTTTCTGTTTTTGTGGCCAATTGCCCTGAAATTTTTAGTAAGATATTAAAAGTAAAATCTACATTACCAATAGAAAAGCCTATCTTTTTTGCCTGATCTTTTATTCTCAGACAAGTCAATGTAAAAAACTCACAGCACATCTACAATCTGGCAGTCTTGTCCTCAAAAACTGATGGAAATAATGGCTACTCACTGGTACCTCTATGGAGTTGGGATTATTTTAGTCCATCAGAACACATTGGAGTAGCTCGGGAAACCTCAATAAACTATACCTTCCCAAAGCAATTACCTCCATCTCTCTGTGCCTGTAAGTGCATGGTCTGTTCCTCCACCTCCAGCTGTATAAGCAAACATTCACCATCGTGCATGAGGCATAGTAGGTGCTGAGGATATATTGTTAAAGCAGAATCTCTGCCTGCAAAGGATTTAGAGTTCAGGTCAAGACAGCTTCCCCCAAGACTTCTCCAAGAGAGTATGAACCCCTGAAGAACATGCAGCTCACAGCCAACATGATTTCTGAATTGCTGACAGCTAGTTTTCTGAAACAAAGGCGCCGTCTGAGGCTAGTCCATACTAAACAGAATACCTGATTCCACAGAAGTTCTGCTACTTTCTGGGACTACGGAGATGAAAGTAACATTTTAAAAGACTAAATAAATTAGGGCGATTTAAAAAGAGCAAACAAATGGCAATGATCTGAAATTCCTTTAGCATAATTTCAGAACTGGAATGACATTCAGCCCCATATGTAGAATTAAGTATAAAATTACATAATACAGGAGATCACTAGAAGGCCAGTAGATTCAAAATTTCTAGCTTTGATCTGAGTAGTTTCATGCTGACAAAAAGAAAATTGTACATTTGTCTGCCTTACAATGTTATTGCATAGTCTCAATAACCATCATTAACTAAAAGATAAAATGCCTTAAAAAGATTAAATGAGTATAAGTTTAATACATATCCTGACATAAGTGTATATTATCCTGGTATACATTACTGTGCGTGTATCTCTCCAGGTAAACTGTGGACTTACAAGGGAGAGTGCCATAAGCAACAAAAAAAACAACGTGGATGCAATCTGGTGCATATTTTCCGTAAGTAAATTGTGGGAATTTTGTTCTGCTGACAGCCTGCCCGGCAGTGTTTCTGGACTCTCTCAAAATAAGCCTCAGAAACCCCTGCACCAGTGTTGATACGCAGTGAAAAACTGCATTGGTTTTTATTTGTTATTGTTCCCCAGATACAAACTGACAAGTGTCTTGCTTGAGAAGAGACCGAGTGTATGTCTAGGTAACGACCTTTATCTGTGTGTGAGGTGCTGACCTTGGGCGAGGATCCCAAGTGATACCACAACAGAAAAAGTCCAGAGATGCAAACAGGCAATGCGTCTAATAGGTTTTGAAATCCAGTGAAAGATAGAATTTGCACCGACTGGAAGCACTATGCAGTCATTTTAAACACACACCCTCACGGCCTTATCTACAAATGGCAACCCGCGCGGTTTTGACTATGACATCACTCTGTAGTTATGTCTTATGTCTGGATTCACTAAGGGAGATGCCTGGATTTACCTCTGAAGTTAGAAAATGCCCTGGGCCCTATAGATTATTTGCTGGAATCTGGCAAAGGTCTGGAATATTTATATTTTTCCAATATTATAAGACATTTAACCACCCAGCCCCCTCTTATTTGTGGTCCCAAGTGTAAGTTCTGGTATTTCACCATACACATCACTAGCTACTAGCAATCTGGTTTCCCTTTTCCTTAACATTTCTTCTGCACTTCAGCACTTGGTTTGTTTGTGATCGTGGGCCGACTGATCTCCACATGTTAACTGATACAGTGAGTCCCCATCTCGGGAGGAAGAATTAAATTCAGGAAGTTAGGACTGACAGCGGGGAGGAGCAAAGTATTTCTGATGGCTTACGTGTCTCTAAATCTGTGGGCATTCCTACACGTTTTGTGTGTGTGGAAAAGAATTGTTTTGTGCAAGATGTTTACTTGGCATATAGAGGGAATATTATTTCAAAAAATAAGTAAATGTTTCAGACTTTTGCAAATATTTGGATTTTGGTTTAACCTTTCTAACACACTCTCAAAAGGCAACATTTAGTTGAACTGGACTAATTTTATGCACATTTCAAGTCACACACACACAAAAAAAACCCAACAACTGAAGACTACTAGTTTCATATTAAGACTATGAAAATAAACTTACATTGATGAAATGCTTAACTAAGTTTGGACCGAATTTGATGAAAGCTTTCCAAACATTTGTGAAACTTCTCACAAGCTTCCTTCCATGTGGGATCAGTAGCAACTCCAGATACCGGGGGCAGCTTTTCAAATAGATTTCAAAAATAATGAGGCCTGTCGGGGCTCCATTTGAGTCATTAACTGTACACGGTCCCTCCCCACGTGTACCAATGGCCCCCTTGCTCACTTGTGGTTGCTCCGTGACCTCCCACTGCTCAGTGCACCCCCACCCCAGTACACCCATCTGCCTATTGTAAGTACTTCGAGCTTCCCGTGAAATGAACTGGAAAGAATTTGAGTAGATCAAGGACAGTTTTTGCCTGTTGCTGGTGCACTATTTTTGTTCCCACATAATCAGTTTTTCCAGGTAGAGAAATAAAAAGTATACTGACTTCAGAGTCAAAAAACCTGCAGATGATAAAAAATTTATAAATACTAATTACTATCAGTAACTTTGTGACATGCGAAGTATCAAATAAGAGTCCTGGGGTTTCAATATTATGTTTTGTAAACATAGTAAGAGATTCATCGGGACTCAGGAATACATGGATTAAAATGGGTTTTTGAAAATGGGTTAAAAACTGGGTCCCCACCCATTGAATCAATGGGTCCTAGAGGTCTGGCACACTGGTAGGGAAACCCAGATCCTGAGAATAAATGTGTCTGGGGTCGGGGCAGAGACCCCCGCTCACTGGGGGTTGAACGTCACAGGCATGGGCTTTGATCCCTCGGCAACGGTGCCGTGGAGTGGCCATTTCTACCCAAATACAGTTTCCAGCTCTCACAACCTGCATGCGATTCACTTACTCCTCTCCTCTAAATTACTTCTACCACCCGAGGAAATATGTCTATTCTTATTTTCACAGCTGGGGAAATTACTGTCAAAGTATATTTTGAAACTTATAAAGTGCCCCTTTTACCCCTTCTTAAATGGACTTTTAGTGATAATGTTTATACTCAAATCGAAGAGTGAACTGGTTATAAAAAAATAAAATAAAATAACAGAGGAATAAAAGGCTTTGCCAGTACATGTGCTCAGATATTACTTCCAATTTCCATAGTAAAAAGTAAGTTTCTTCCACAACCATTCAAACATGGCCCTGCTAAGCAAAACTACTATATTTTGCTGTGTATAATGCGCACCCACGTTTTTGGCCAAAACTTACAGGAAAAAAAAATCTTTTGTTTTAATTTTTTAATTTAATTTTTTATTTGTTTATATTTAGACACAAAACTGATTATCATATTGCAGGCTATTACTTTGCATACAGATATCATTATTGCTTTCTGGAGTTACACTTTGAATGCATAAGCATAAATTAAAAATTAAAAACATTTATATAGATACAGAATTAGTCCTACCCATGTATAATGAACATCCTTATTTCTCCCTTAAAACTTTGGGCAAAAAAGTGTGCATTATATCTTGCAATAGTGGGTAGCTTTGCCTAACTAAGCAAGGAAAGTGCAAGAAGGTTACTGAAAATAATTCATAAAAACTTCTGCATTATTTATGAAAGTCTTAATCTTGACTAGTATGTGGATATTTATGAAAGGAAAATGGTTTTGGCAGACTTATAATAATATGGAGTTCTCAAACCTCACTTTGGAAAAGACTGATATAAGAAGAAAAAAGTCATTGCATGAAAATAATATTAATCACAACATGAATTCTAATACTAACAGTAACACTAGTAAGAACTCATATTTTCCACTTCCTCTGTGTTATTGTGCAAAATGATTTATATGTATGAATAGTTTAACCCTCACAATGGTCTTAATCCACGTTATTGTTACCATGACTTGAGTGGAAGAGTCAGTAAATAACTTGTTAAGATCATTCAGCTGGTTGAGTTCACAATTCAAACACAGGAATCTGACCCTATGGTGTCTTCACCTGGAAAGGCACAGCCGAGTCCCAGCAAGAGAAAGCTATCAGATTTATATCGGACAAGATGTGTATTACATCAGCACTAAAATAAGACACAAAACTGTGAAAGTTGTGAATCTTGGCTTATTCCTTCTTTCAGGAGTTTTTTGTTGTTGTTGAAAGCCTCCATGTGCCAGACGCTAAGACAGGTGCTGCAAATACAGCGTGGGAAAAGATACAAGACCCCACATTGCACATGGTCTACAGTCTGGTCTCCTTCTGCACATGGATGTTAACTGCGATCTATGAAGAAAAGGAGCTTTACAGTAACTATCATATGTGAATTACAGTGAAGTCAACTAATGTATAGTAAATAATACAGCCGTTTCTAAACTACAAAAACCACAGTATAATGACCCTTATATTAATGGAGAAAAGAACACACAAAAGTCACGCGAGTTTTCACCTGCACAGCTGGGTAACATTTTCTAAACACAAGACATGTCAGGACCCTAGGAAGAAGCACCTGGGATTCCATTTAACAAAGCATGAACGAAAGGCAACCAGAGATGCAGAGAGCAGATGAATAGTCTAGGCCAGGGTGTCAAACTCATTGTCACCGGGGGCCACATCAGCCTCGTGGTTGCCTTCAAAGGGACAAATGTAATTTCAACTCCTTAACAGTTAAGGAGTAGTGACATTTATATGGTCCTAAAGTTATTTTGGCCCTTTGAAGGCAACCACAAGGCTGATGTGGACCCCAGTGGAAATGAGTTTGACACCCCTGGTCTAGGCTGTTGCTTCCCCTCAGTCAAGGCCGTAAGTGACAATCCTCTAGTAGAGGGAAGACTCTTACAGAGTTGCTGAGCTCTTAATCATTCACTCCATTAAATTCTGTTGTAGATCATAACAGTAAAACTACCCAATTGTCATACCCGCTTTGTTTAGCTCTCCGCAACTGTCTTCAGGTGGAAAGTTTCTTTTATACACCTAATTCAATCACAAACAGCCATCACTGAAGAGAAGAAAGTGGGGTTTCTGCTCTTGTAGCTTAAGTAACACAGTTTGGGGAGCATTTAGCAGGCCTTCTTATACTGAGGGCTTTGCAATCTTAGTTGTGATATCGTGGTACTACTAACACGTTACAAAAATTCACTTTATCAGTGTCACACATATGGAAGTAGAAATGTCCATGCAATAAGTTTTCATTAATAAACACATTTTTATGGTGCAGGTCCCTGAAATGATGGGAATACAAACATGCTTCAGTGCATACCTATCTTTCTCTTTGAAACAGAATTTGATAATTTTTTTGACACATACTGGTGATTTTTTTAAAACATACTGATTGGACCATTAGTTAGTTTTCCTTTTTAGCTCTTCCATCCATAATCACCCATGACACATCATTCATTGGCAGAGTTTTCAGCAACCCACCACTAACCTTTGCCGAAGAGGCTTAGAAAACTCTTTTCCCTTGAGGAAAATCAGAGGTCAGGTAAGGGGTCATTTTGGTAAAAAAAAAAAAAAAAAAAAAAAAAGGTGGGGGTTAAAAATTCCCTGCGCCAACCTCCTGAGGGACAACATACTCCAAGCAAAGACAGTGAAGTGTTCAGTTTGGCAAAGTATGCCTAAAGAAAATGCATCTGACCAGAAAGCGTCCACCCCATGATTATAATCCACCCTCCCCACTACACTGAATGCCCTGCTTAGCCTTTGACCTGCCGAGGCTGAGGAGCAGCCTTGCTTCTTAAGAACCTGGTCTGACAAATGAAATTGGACAGCTGGCTGAAGCAGAGTGTAAATCTCCATCGTAGCCCACCAAGGCAACCCCCACCTCTGCTGAGTCTCAGAATCCCAAGCAGACCTAGGAGATGAGTAGAAATATAAATTGAAGCTTCTTCGTATTTAAGCTCTTTCCTTTATGGTTCTTATTCCCACAGATGGCTTAAATGGGGGAGAAAGAACATTCTTTCTTAGCAACATACTCATGTAACAAAGTCCGAGTCCCATTTCTCCTATGTTTGCTCTCCAGGGCTTCTACTTACTGTGCACTGCCCTCTCCGAATGGGAAGTTAGCAAATTTGTTCACTTGGGTAAGTTTGGGTTCCAGGAACACCAGGGGGCTCTTTGGCCTTGTGTTTACCTTTAAGGTCAAAGCTATGGAAAGCCTGTCACACAGCTTCTTCCTGAACATGTTGGCTCATTTATTTCAAGGGTTCCCTATTCCCTGGGAAGCTGTTCTTTCCAAAGTCAGTTTTAAGGTTAAGCAAATATTAGTGCATCTAGCGGTATGTCCCCTGTGCTTCCTTTGATTTCTTTTACATGCAAAATCCTAAGACAGTCCTGTGAGTGCTTTAGAGAAAAGTTGCTCTGTGCTTCTAACAAGCCAACTTTCCTTTTACGTGTATTTGTCCACATGCCAAAGTGCATGGATCTTTAAAGATGCCTTTAGAAAACTATAACTGATGAGAACATAATCCTAGATTTGCCGGATCCCTAGAAAACACTAACGTAAGAACTGGAAGGTCTCAGCTCCCCAATCCCTCATTTCCTATTACGTGCACACACACAGAGAATAATGGTCATTGTTCCTGAAAACCGAAGACTGTAGACTGCTTACTGTGCATCTTTAGTTCTATCGGAATCTCAGTGGTACTTCATGCCACGACCTTGGGTTCATCTGACATCTACCCTGAATTTCAGGCAAATAGACCCAGTCCTTTCCAGTTGACAATAACAGATAGGTTACCCTATTTACAAAAAGCAGTTTTCTTTACTAAATGCTGGTCCATGCTTTATTTCAACAATATTGTCATAAGATTATTACATCTTAAAATCTCTAAAGAAATTATGATATCTTGAATTGTATGCAGTATTTCTAAACCATGAAGAATGTTCCTCATCACAGTGCAGGCTTTACTTCTGAAGGCCGACCGCTTGCAGACTAGACAATTATGAATATCTACATACAGGATGGGGCAACTTAACACAGTGTTTATTCTGGTATTATTGTCTATTAATTATGGCATTAATTTCCATATGAATGACTGTAAACCTAATTTTCTCTACCCTGTGCATACATAGATATACGGACAGTTATATGTACATAGATTATATAGATGTACATATGGGTATAGATCTCCATATGCATGTATGTCTGTATTATTAAGCACACATTTCCATAACCTTAATTTATACTTGAATAAACATGTTCATATCATGAGATGAATTTATACTGAATAACACTTTAGTACAAAATGTATTTCATATTTTTACACACTGAAAACGGTTCAAACTCAAAATGTTTTTCATATTTCAAGACAGATGACCTGGTTTTATGTCTTTACACTTCTATTCATTGACGTCCCCTTGGTATTCAAGAGCTTCATGGACTAGTGCTGCATCTCGAAATGTTGTCACTGTTACCTCCAATAGATTAAAAAGGCCCCTACCTACCCTACACGTTTGCTGAAGGCCCCACATTAGATACTACTTGGAAAAGGAGTCACTAAATTGTCATGCGCAAAACAACCTGAAGTAATTTCATTAGTCACATATTATATTTAGCAAATATTTCATATCTAGTTATTAAAGTATTCCTTGAATCACTTCTTCATGATAGTGATTTCTGAAGGATTGAAACATTCACAAAGTAGCACACTGTTATGCATTTTATAGCCAAAATGGTAGCTTTAACACATTATACACAAAGGAACAAAATGTGATTATTAATGCCCGTTAATAAAATATGTGTGTTTTGAAGATCTTAAAGGACAATGAAAGAAAACTTATAGAGAGACCTACTGACTCATCAACTCAAGTAAATGATTTGGCCTGTGGAAGAGACCACTCCAGCATCCTCAGGGGCTTTCCCTGAACAGGGGCTGTGTCTCTTAGACAAATGCTCTCTCTGACTCTTCACCTGGTTCTCCGCACGAGACATCACGGGCAGTCTGGAAGGTGGAGCTGCTTGAATAACTCACCTATTAGTACAGGAGCTTGGGGTATAAAATCAAGCTAGGCTTTGTGCTCTGTGAACTAATAGAAATGAAATTCCTCCGCTCCTGATCAGTAAGCCAGGAGTCAGCTTTCCTTATATTTTTCTCCAGTATTCCTCAGACCAGGCCATGTTCTCACCATTTCCTAGGCCTGGCTATGTCATGCCTGAGCATAAAAATGAGAAGAAAGTTGATTAATTTATTTCTCTCTCCTCAACTTTTCTCCCAAGTCAATGACTCAAGTCAGTTCCATGCACAATGCCCAAATCAATCATGTGTCTTTTTGGCTTTATTTTTTTCTGTTGCATAACAAAATAGCAAATGTCAAGATTCTTACATGAGTACATATTATTTTGAGCTTTTAGGAGACCATGAGTGAGGAAATTCAAATTTACGATTCCTTCGGGAAGCACCAGCTGGCTGTATTTGGACAGTCCATACGGACCAGAACCACTTCTGTGTCAAGAGTCTTCCGAGATTCACTTATTTATAGTTGGGGAAATACCAGAAGAAACCCATGTGCTAACATGGTAGCCACAAGTTTTGTTTTAATCATCATCATCATCAACAGAATACTGTTCACTCTCTGAAATATTTGGAATGTGACTCAGTTCAGAACTAAGGTCAAGGCTGAGGATGATTACGATGAAAGGAACCACTTATTGGCATGAGGTCATTTCATCTGGGGTGGTGATTAGCATGCTAACCAGGATCTGTCGTTGCCCGAGCAAATCTCAAAAACAGAACCAGCATGAGGACCTTGCCCACAAAGAAGCATTACTCACTTGTGTTCCGGTCGTGGACTTAAAGCCTCACAAAGTATCTGTCCTCTTACCAATTTTTGATGAGATACACAGAATAAATGATTTCTCAGATCCCTTCCTTCCTCCTCAAATCAGTCGATTATTTTGGAGGTCTGTATCCTGTATTGGAGTCTATTTCAATACTTCCTATTTTGGACGCTGCTTTACACATGGTGCTAACTTGACCTGTGGTGTGTCATATTTTCCAGATCAGCAGCTGTGAGGGGCTAGGGTTCTGGTTAGCCTCATGCTGGTTGGTGTCCCTGACTCTAGGAATAGTGACCTTATCACTAGGAGTAATCAGTGCGGATGAAGTCCCCACCAATTTGTGAAGCCTCTTCCCACCCTTCTGAGTTTATCCCTCCCCTTTCTTTTCCTGTCCTCACTCCCTCCACTGTTTAGTGCTCTGCCCTATCAAAACACATTTTCATGAAAAGCTCTGGTTAACTCATTACACTGTAATTTACAAAGCTTGTGTGTTGTCATTCCCAGGTGTGTTTGAATTTTCACCCCATACACAGAGTCTTAAATCAAAGGAATGACTTTTATAATTGGCTTTAATAATTTATGGTTTCTGTGAGCAGGTGAGAGATGAATTTAAGAAGTTAGAAAGTGGGCTTCTCTTTATCCCTGAAGCCATATATTGATAGATGCTTACTCCGGCTCTGTGATAATGATCATTTAGGCATCAAATCATTCACACCTTGTTCTATCTCTGTTATGGACACATAGAAATCTTTGTGTAGAATCTCCAAAGACATGAAGGCGGGGATTAAAGATTTTTTATATAATGGTCAAGTCAGAACAAACAGAAGGTCTGCCTCCCAAATTTGAATGTTTGCCTAATGCCTTGGAGTTTTAAAATTCCCATGCTTCACCTCAAAAATTCCTTGATGTTTTTATGCTCCTTATTCTCCCATTTCCCCCATTAATAAGAAATAGAAAAGCATAAAACTAGAGGTGAATATCCATTCCCAAAGAGGCCCCCTGCTGGATCTGTTTCTGCCCGAATGACTAACTAGAATAACCCAGAAGGGGATCTTTCGAAATTGGATGTTGGGGAGAGTTGCAAAGTCTAGGTATTAACTTGTTGCTCTTTTAATGTGTCAGTCTCTGAGATTGTGGAATGAAGAAATCAGAGGGGCTTCACCACCCATGGAACACCACCATAACCCCATCTGCAGATCTCCCAAGACCGAGGTGCTCTTGGGGTCCCACAGCCCAGGGCTGTAAGAGGCAACAAAGTTGTCTGGCAAAAAGCAAAGCCAAAGGGGTAGGTTCCAGGGTGTGAGGCAGGGATGGGTAGGGCAGAGGGGCATGGCAGGGTGAAAATGGAGACGACTATACTTGAACAACAATAAAAAAAGAAAAAACAATGAAACAGGACATGTTAGGAAGAGCCTTCGCAGACCTGATACCAGGCCATTCTTACCTGAACACCTCCACTCCAGAAGCAGAACTGGGATCTAATTTCTACAGAAAGAAACTGAGTTGTCTAATTCAGAAAAGCCCAGTATTGTTGCTACAGGGATATTGCCCAGTTACAGGGACTTTTGAGTCAGCAGCCCCTCATGCTCAAATGAGCTATGCTAAAATCAGCCCTCCCCAGTTACTGGCTCTGTGATGGGGAGTTAGCCATGTATCAGCCTAGAGACTCAGCTTTCCGCATTACCAAGTGGAGAAAATCGTGATTTTACCTACACTACAGGATAGCTGTGAAAATTAAATGACATAGTACTTGGCAACTTCCTGACACATTTTAAATATTCAACATTATTGGTGTTGCTGTGTTAGTTTATAATCCTTATCTCCAAAGGTTAAAAAAAATGCCACTTTTCGACTGTCATAAGGGAGAGAGATGAGGAGAGAATACAACATTTTTTTCTGTCATCAAAAGGGTAAACATAACGTTGTGTCATTAGCTCAAGTTTAAGCTAAGAGCGCTCCCAATTTCTACACACTTGAATGTGGAAACCATACTTGACTTTGGCACCGGGCAACGTCATTTAATATGTTCCTACGGCCCTGCCTGCCGTGAAGCATGCACTGTATTATTTTATGATGTTTGAGTTGGACTCACACTCTCTGGGTGCACGTATTTGTGTTTTTTTCAGACCCTTGTGAGAAGCTGGGGGAACCTGTTTCCAATTTCATGACCGTTTATCACTAATCCAGAACGCCTGCAGCAATACCTACAGACCCACACACAGGAAGCTCCCAGAATCGGACCGTCCTGCATTCGCCCAGAAGCTCTCTTAAACCAGGTTTATGCTCAAACAAAGAGAGGAAGGCGTCAGTCTGTGGGAAGCAGATACTATTGCTCTGAGCTACAGGACAGAAACAAATCTTCATATACTCAATGCACAAAGGAGACAAAGGAGCAATGATGCTGGTGCTTCCCCTGTAACACTTACTGCCTCTTGAAGTTTCTAATATTCTCTGTATAATCACCCTCAGCTGCAGTTTTCATTCATGAGCAGACTTGATAGAAAGCAAGCAAGCCAAACCATGGTTTTCACTTGGGAGAGATCTCTTAATCAGACATAAAGTGCTGTTTTCCTGGAAAATCTTCAGACAAGTTTGAAAATATTACAGCTGTGAAGTAATTAAGGTATTTGGAGTTTCTCAAGCAATTTGGGTGAATATAATCACAAATGTCATCAGGTTAGGGTACACTTAATGCTTAAAAGCAGCCTGTAGCATCCTGGGAAATTCCTCCATAAGAACAAACGTGGATGACCTGTGATGAAAACTGTCTTATTTCCAGGACATTTTCATTCAGTCATTCACAGAGATACTTGACCTAAATCTATACAAATGATGTTTTATTTAAAGCATCTCACTTAAAAATTTAATTCAATAACTTCATATTTAGATGAATTCTTCATTAATGTCATTTTTGCAAGCAAGTTCATCTTTAAATTTTTAAGGGCTATGATAAGACATCTTTAACAATTTAGCTTTGTAAATGTAAGAAAGGCTTTTGTACACACATGTTCACAGTAGCATTATGTGAACTGCCTGACTTGGAAAGAATCAAATGAAACTTTAGAAAATACTCAAAAAAAGCTACAGTGCCTCCATTCATTAGAAATCTATGTACCTGACAATAAGTTTATACGAAGTAATTAGGCAGCAGAAATACTTACCCTATAAGGGCAAGTGCAACACCATTTACAAATGGTACATCATGAAATACATTTGCATGAAAAGTTGAGAAGTGCTGCATTCCAACGTTAGTCCTATAGTGGGAGCATAAGCGTGACAACCTGACCCCCTCCCCAAAGTGCTTTGATGTCACTGTATCCCTCCTAAAACCAACTCTATGTCACTATTCTTCCCTCATTCTCTAAACTCTGATCGCATTGACATTCCTTCAAAGTTTCCTTCCTGCTTCAATATTCTGTTCCAATGTTGTTTCTTCATGTGGAATGCGTCCTCCACCCCAGCCTGACCCTGACCTCCCTGAGCGGTTAACTGCATTCCTCTGGAAGCCTTTCCCAAATCGACGCAGGATGCAAGGTTCTCGTGCCCCCCTCGAAATGCACTTTCATATCCCCTTTGACAATTTCGATTATTATTAGGGGATTATTTAATGCTTCTCTCCCACGGTGGAACATATATCCTGTTAGATCAGAGGCATTATCAATTGATACCACTGACAGTATCTGACATACCATTGGTATTCCGTTGGTACTCAACTAGTATTTTTTTGGTTTGATTATGAGTTGCACTTCTGGTATTGGTGGGTTAGCACATATCAATCGAACTCTCCTAGACAAACTAATGATATAAGCACTTAACAAAATAATATATTTACACACACATGCACACCTGGAGGCAAATAAGATTCCCACACTTACAACTTTTCTCCTGAGGGAAGTTTCAGTCCCCAGTGTCAAGGCCTACTCTCTGAGAGAAGCCTGATCTGGAGGAATCAGAGGAAGGATGTCTGGGCTCCCGCGCAGCCGCCAGGTGAAGGGCAAAGTCGCAGGAGAGAGCAGCAGGGGCTGAGCCCACATGTGGGGCTGGCCCATGGACCCAGCACACACTGTGCAGATGGGACCTGGCCCCGCTATGACAGCAGAAGGTAGTGTATGTGTCCACTGCTGCCCGCTGCAGATGAGCGCAAGGTGGAGTCCAAGGTCCCAGCCAAGTTAACGGCTTGTCTACTCAGGCAGAAACTCAGCGTTGTTTGGGCCAGGGATGTACAGTCACTGTAAACACATCTCTGAAGAAGCAGCATTTATGTTGACACCTGAGGGATTTGTAGGAGGAGGTAGGAGGAGAATAAAACAGGTTTCTTTCAGGGAGAGAAAAGCACATGGGAATGTCCAACATGGGGAAAACCTGGCATGTTTGAGACACAGCCAATACCGACATGGCTGATGCATGTTGGGAAAGGAAAGGAGACGGGCATGGGATGGAGTTCCAGTGTTAAGCAGGGGCCAAATAATTTGGGGTCTTGTTACTTATTCTTACTTTATTCTAAGCACTTCCAAAGACTTCGAAGCATTTTAACCAGTGTAGTAGCATGATCAGACTTTGTTTCAAATGATTATTCTGGCTACAGTAGGGGAAAAAAAAATACTGCTGTAGGTAGAGGTGGATAAAGACACCCCGAAATCTCTTGATACTTTCCTGCTGTGATGGGATGTGCAGTGGGCGTTAGGAAGGTAGAGTGGAATCGAAAGATCGACATTCAGGCATCTGGCCTCAATATTCACAGTGCTGGGTTTCAACATAGAGAAAACTGGAGGCTGAGGAAACTTGGGGGAAAGATTCAGAATTGAATATTTAAGTGTTGATGATGTCACTTGAATATATCATTCTTTAGGTCACAAGGAGCTAATGTTAGCAACGTGAATTTGAAAGTCATCGATGTACAAATGGTACCTGGAGAGAGGATAATGAGAAAGAGTAACATGAGGCAGGAACTGGACCCAAGGACAATCCCAAGTGGCTTCAACACTGAAAGTTTGGGTGGAGAAGGAAGAGCCAATGGCAATGGGAATTAGAATTAGGAGCTTACGGGAAGGACAGTAGGCAGCTGGCAGAGCGTGATGCCCCCAAAACTAGAGGAAGACAGGGTTTCGTGAAGGAGGGAGAAATGGTGACAGAGTAGCTGGTTAAACTTGCGCTCCTGCAGATGACACTTATGAAGTATTGACAATATTTTTTTAAACATTGAATGCACTGGAGAGAAGCCAATAAAGGCATTCATCGGGGGTGTCCACACATAAGAGGCAGGACCTGAACTTGTGGAAGGTGAACCACAGCTCCAGGCGGCTCCTACACCTAATTACTCTACAGAACCGACAGTTTCAGTAATATGTAACTACAATTACATATTACAATAACTACATTATTGTAATTGTCATTACAATTACAATAACTACATTTGCATGTAGTTATATATACTCTTTTTAAATGAGAGTCTCTCAAGCATGTTTAAAAGCTGATTGAATTAGTCCTAGAACATTAAGAGTTGAAGATGCAGGAAAAACAATGAGCAATTTTGTTCCTGAGTAGTGAGATTGCTAGCCAATTGGATTTTACTGTGCAATGATCTAGAAAACTTATTAAACCACTGAATTTCTATTTACATCACATTTCCTAACTATAAATGTCAACGTATTAGTCCAGTAGCCAAAAGGGACCAATAAAATAGGGTTAAAAACAAGAAGAGCAAGTGCATAGGAGAGGCTGATGCAGTATATAAGACAGGCAGCCAAGTTTCAGAGATGTTCCCCAATTCCTTCACAAAAAAATGTTTATTTACGAAAGATCCAAATAGGGCTAAAAGCACAGAATCTCTCAATCAGGAGCTATCAGCCCTAACTTAGGAAAGTCTCTCGGGCAAATTACTTTACCTTTCGAGCTCTTAATTTACCTGTAAAATGGTTACCCATGTCCCAATGCTTTTTCAATCTGAAATAATCTAAATTCCTGACCATAGTGCCTAATAAATATTTCAGTGATGATGAAGGTGACGATAACGATAGCTCCAAGATAAAACTCAGCAACTAGAAGAAATGTGAGGTGTGTCCAGAAGGTATTCATCCATGTAATAGGAAAATTAGAGACATTTATTGAGGAAGATACAAGCCCGACATACACAGGGCAATGACACCTCAGTCCCCTTCAAAGTAGGCATCTTGGGACCTCACACACTTCCAATTGCCATCAGCTGCCCTGTCATATTTTCTGAATTGCATCAGTGGTCTGAAATCTCTTCCCTTTCAAAGATAATTTTGGTTTTCAGGAGTCACAGAGTGCCAAATCTGGGCTGTAGGGGGGCTGAGTCACCTGTGTGATTTGATGTTCCCCCATAAAACTCTGCACGAGACATGATGCACAAGTGGATGTATTGTTTCGATGAAGCTCCCAATCACCAGTTGACCATAGCTGAGGCCTTCTGAATCATTTGAAATGTTTCCATAGAGGAATGTTCAAGCTTAATACAAAATTTGAGGGAGATTCGTCGCTCTACTTGCTCAGTCATTTTGAAAGCAATGGTCAGTCAGGATACATGCTGACTTAACAGCATCTACCACCCCCACGGACTAGTACAGTAAAGTCGTCATTGTTCATGCATGTGCATTCCAGTCCACTCTCCTTAGCTACTAGGTTACATCGATGTCGCACAAACCATTCTCATTATATTAACAATGGCTGAACTTTTTCCAGACAGACTTCATATATTTCGAAATGTATACCTACACACAGGTGTACACACATATATTCAAACAGAAAACTGGGAGCAGAATGAAGTGATAAGTAGCACTAAAATAATCTGTTAAAGAAGCATTTGTTTCCATCTTATGTTTGAGAAGAATGTATAATAATGTCTAGTAAATAAAAGCATGTATAAGCCCTGGCTGGTGTGGCTCAATAGATTGAGCACTGGCCTGCAAACCAAAGGATAGCTAGTTCAATTCCCAATCAGGGCACATACCTGGGTTGTGGACCACATCCCCAGGAGGGGGCATGTGAGAGGCAACCACACATTGATGTTTCTTTCCCTCTTTCTCCCTCTTTTCCTTTTTGTCTAAAAATAAATAAATAAAGTCTTTTAAAAAAATAAAAGCATGTATGATTTAAATGACATTTAATTTGAACTTCATGTTTATAAGAATTAGAAGTTTGAACCCTGGAGACAATTCTCCTGGCTTTAACTCCCAGCCCTGCCATTGACTCCTTATAAAATGGAATATGCATGAAACTCCTTGTCCCTCAGTTGTCCCATTTGTGACGTGGGGAGAGTAATAGTGTCTGTGTTGAAAGAATTAAACAAATAAATACGGATGTGGCCCAGACTAGCTAGGTGATCACCAGCCCTATTCTTTCTTCCTAGACTCTCAGGATTTCATCCTCACTTCCCTTGTGTTTAGCTTGGGGCAACACCATGGTGTTCCTGCCAGAGGAGTGTGATTCAAAGACCTTCCAGGCCTTAACTTAAAACCTGTGGCATAGTCCCTTCTCTGGGATTGCTTGCTGACCGTTTCAAGCAGAGTTGGAAAGAGCCAGCATCTTTGATCACCAGGGGGAAGGCTGTCTTCTAAAAACCCAATTAAACCACCATGTGCACGAGAAATACACCTACACTTGAGCCACTGCAATCTGCCAGTCACTTTTTCACCCCTAGCATTGATTCCCCAAGTAATGCCACAGTGCTGGGAGCAGCAGCTGGCTAGGACACAGTGAGAGTTCCATACCTGCTAGCATTCAAAATACTGTTGGGCCTCCCTGGGTCCAAAGGTCAGAAAATATATTGACTATGGAAATGATGCTCTAAATAACGAAAATAAGATTCCTTAAGTCGGAAAATGAAATCGGACCTTAAAGCCAAGCATGGAAAACATGCTCTGTGCTAACCTATCATCTCAGTGGCAGGGGATGCTTATTAGAACACAGTTCCAACCACGTTTAGAGAAGTGAGCTAACACACTAGTACTGTCAGATAAATCATCTTTGCCTCTAGCCATTTGATCCTAAGCTCTTTGATATTTCACCTGCAGAACTGGGTGAAATTGGGGGGGGACTATCCTCAACTCAGCCGCACCCCTGGCTCCACATTCCTTCTCAACAGTATTCCCAATTCACTCACTCAGGTTCTCGTTCTCCAGGTAGAAGGTTTCCATGTATTTTTATAAGCGATGAAAAAGGCATTGCATGCATATAGATTCACTACATATGACAATGTATCAAAACACTGAAAAATTTGCTTGTTTGTATCATAATTATTCTAGTACATAACATGGTAGGGCACCAGCTACCTAAAAACAAAAATTATGACTCCACTTGGTATCATCCAACATCTTCCAAAGCACTACATAAATTTTAAACAAATAGCTTGAGCAGATACTTTCAGCTAGAATAGGACTATACAAATGCTTATATTTTTTCCATATGGACAGAAATTATCTACATTACAGCCATTTTACTACTCATTGCAGAGGATTATGTGAAGCAGACTGCATTGAAATTTTTTATTTCCTTTAGAAAACTAAACCTGGATTTTTTTTTCCTACAGAAGCTGTATATAGACTGAGCACATTCACTGAACCCTGTTATAGGCATTTTTTCACCAGAGCCACAATGGTGGATGTCTCTTAATTGCTCACTGAGTGCATGGTGTGTGCTAACACCAGACACACAGAAGCCATAAAGGAAATCACCCACAGCTGTCCATGAGCTCGATATTCAAATATCTGTGTCTCCATATCCTTTCCCAAAGCGGGGGTGCATGGAAATCTTCTAGTCTTCACGTGTTTTTATTCTTCTGCATGGAAGCATCCAAACCAGTAACAGAATCTTACAGCGATGCTCAGATAATCACCAACTTCCGCACTAACAGGGGTCCCTCTGCATGTTCTAAGTATTTCCACTCCAGTTTAGGTCTTTTTCCCCCAGCTGAACATGTTGGAAGTATTCAAGCACACAGAGAAAATGATCCTGGGTAATTCTACTTCAAAATCTCCAAGTTAAGCAGTTTTTAATGACATCCCATTACCTCAAAATGGGTTTTTTCCCCCAATTTTAAGACAAAGGTTAACAACGATGCTATAAAAAAAAACAAACCTCAGGACCAGAACTGAATTTTGTTTATCTTTTTATCAAACATACATCCTGTGCACTGTATAAAACTTGAAGTATTGAACCAAAGGGTCGCCGGTTCGATTCCCAGTCAGGGCACATGCCTGGGTTGCAGGCCAGATCCCCAGTGGGGGGCACATGAGAGACAACCACACATTGATGTTTCTCTCCCACTCTTTTTCCTTCCCTTCTCTACCTCTAAAAATAAATAAATACAATCTTTAAAAAAACTTGACATATCATTTATTTATTTTACCCCCTTACTGACTATGAATGGTTCTCATTTGGAGCACTATCTTGGCCTCAAAAAATACCAGTGTGAAAGACAGAGCCCTGACCTTCATGGAGCTGACAGTGGGCTAGGAATAAATGGGTGAGGGAAGCAGGGATTATTAATATTATTGATTAATAATGTTTTGTGAGAGTTATATAAACATATACACACTTACATGTATTTTGTCCTCTGGTAAGAGGAACAGGAAGTTAGATAACAGCATGATTCTTGAGATCTTGGGATTAAAATTGGAGAACAGAAAGGCATCATAGCTAGAAGTGGAAGGGCAGGTGCCAACGCAAGGCGGCAGGAACTGGACGGTGCTGAGCAGCCTGAGGTCAGGCCCGGTGGGCGGAGCTAACAAAGAGTAAAGATTGCACAGTGCGGGGTGGGAAGGCGGTCCTGCGTGGCATACAAGCATTCAAATTTCCCAAAAAGATTCTCATGAGTGATTCATATCCACTCTGCTTTTACAACATACGAGACAAAACAAAACAAATAAATAAAAATACACTGTATTTCTCCAGATAGAGTCTAGGAAAAGGCAGGGATAAGACAGAAACAGTAATTCTATTTGATGGAATGATTCAAGGAGGAAGTGCTGGGGCCAGCTCTAAGGGAAATAGCACCCTTTCCTGAAAATAGTGAAAGAGACAAACCTGTATCTTTTAAAACTGCCTTGAGATTAAATTTTCTATTTCTTCGATCTGCAAAATATTGGGTGTATCTGTGTGGGTCACACAGGGCATGCACTGCACACGAGCAGGGGACGGGTCGCCACGGCAGGCTTACAGGGTGGCCCGGCACCTACTCCACACTGGCCACGTTGCCGGCGGAAGAGCTGGTGCAGCACGTGGATGAGATCAGCTAGCATCCTTAGCTTCAGCACCCTAGTCTGCTGCACCCTTTGCAGAGCCGCACCTGCCTTTCTCGCTGATGGGCTTTGGCATGGAGTCGAGTGAGCCTAGGACCTGAGGACAAGGGAGCCTACCAGTCAACCAGCTACCCCCAAACATTTGAGAGCCACAGCTTAAAGAATCTAAATGTAAATATGTCTACTCTTTGGATTGCCACTGATGGACCATACCTGCTTGAAACTGCAAAGGAGCTGAAGCAACCCCAGTCCTTGTCCGAGTCTTCCTTTGGCCTCCTAGGCACACAAAGAAATAATGTCCCCAGAACTTCCTCCCACATATTCAGTGCATTAACTTCTGTCATTGTAAGATAAAGCAGCCTGGGGTTAACACGGTATTCTCACATTAATTTTACTATTATTTCTAGATGCTTATATTAGTGTGGCTTCATTTTATAGTAATTCAGAATGAAGTCAAAACTAATTATGGTTATTGTTAAGCATGGTCTCTGGGATAGATTCTGAAATGTCCTTTCACATGTTGGCTTAATAAACCTCGCCATGCCAAGGTCACTTCCAGGGACCTCACAGCTCCTGAAAGCAGCCAAGTCCACACTCCTGATGCTTAGTTGCTGTGACAGCCCCTGGAACAAGGCGGTGGCAGCGCAGCTGCAGAAACCACAAATGTGCTGATAAATGGAGTTATTTGCTCAGCGAGCTTTCAGAAGATAAATTTGGAACAGAAGATACAATATTCCATAAATATTATTTCTTTTATCTGATTACATAGGGTGTCAGTTCTTGGAGAATTTTGAAGAGTTTTTACCAAAGATGACTTGCAAAATAGGTATTGTTGGTTACATCAGTTTTGGGAGGGGGTCCGTATATGCTTTTCAAGTGTATATAGAATCTGAGTGCTGGAAGGGGTAGGGAGTTTAGAGAGTTCAGCTCTCATTTTTTACATGTGAGAACACTGGCCATGGGAGTTGAGAATGGCGTGCTCAAAGTCACAGAGTGGACGAGCAGAGACAGTCACAGAGCTCAGGTGCCCAGGTCCCTGGTCCCCTGCTGTCTTCTGAATCCTGCCACTGCAGAAAACACAAATGAAAACACACACAACTGTCTACACCCTGGTCAGTCTGAACTCTTTTTCTCACGTAAAAGCACCTACTTTTTAGGTACATACATGCTCCTCAATAGGCATTTCTCAAAGGAGAATATTTTGCACATTGTAGAAATAATTACACCTTCAGATGGCTTCTTCTCCATGAATATAAGAGCGTTCCTTCTAAAACTGTTAAAGACTAACTCTTGTTTCTTTTGGTGACACAAAGCATTCTAAAATCTAGACTCCAGAGTCAAAACTGGGAAAAAAATGTTAGATTCCATGCAGCTAAGTCATTTCATTTATGTATTAAAAAAAACAAAAAACTGAGGTCATGAAAGCGTGACTTGCACGTGGCCACACCCCGGTTCGCTGAATTACGCTGGACACATAATCCTTCCCAGTGTCCACATGTCAAAGGCCTCCTGGACCTGGATCGGTGATTATTTCTCTGTGGAGGGACAATTGTTGCATAGCCCCCACTGCCACGGAGAAAACGTGAGAATAAAAGTGAATACAAATCATTCCAGTGAGAGTTAATCGAATCTGAATCAGTTTTTAATTGAAGAAAATCAAATAGTTTTAGACATTTGACCCTTCTGGCTCATTATACCGTGACTTCGCTGCATGTTTGGTTACATGCATATTTTTCTGTGACAATCAGCAGCCCTTCTGGAGTTCCCATGATGTATGACATTTTGGGAAGACATAAAACACATAATCACATGCACATATATGAGCATGCACACACTTATGGGCCTAAAATCACACACACACACTTCAATGTCAACAATGAAATTTGATTTTTCTTCTTATATGATCATATATTAATCTCCCTGAATAATAATAATAATAATAACAACAATAATGAGGAGGAAGAGGACATGGCCAAAAAATAACCTTAGAGTAGGACAGCTTGATTTTACTAACTTTCCCAAAATATATTGAGAGAAACATTATCTGTTTATAATATCAATTACTTAAGATGTTCCTCAAAAAATTATATGAAAAAATATGCTTCACATTATATTAACTGTTTTAGAAATCCACAATGAATTGGAAAATCTGAGAAGTCTTGCATTAATGATAATGATGAGTAAAAATTTCATTGAATTTTTTTAACAGTTTCCTCAAACTTATTTTTACCACAGAACGCTCTTCTTTTCTTCATCACTAAACATGGAAATTGTGATTACTTTGAGAGTACAAAGCCAATGCTATGGAATGAAAATGTAAAATTCTAGTAAAAGAATTTCTTAAAAACTCAAATATACTATTATATATAACTTTGCTAAACTCTATAAGATATATAAAGGGGTCATTATAAAAATTTAATTTTCAAAGTTGTTATTACACTTTCAGATCATTAACTTAAAAGGAAAAGTATTGTGTTGAGAACTTTGTGTATATATGTTTATGTATAAATATATATTTATATACATATGTATATACATATACATTTAGTAAATGTACATATGCATATACATATGTCTATTTATATACATACATATACATATATGTATTTAGTAAATTGCAAGTCTCTCAGGTCTTCTATGTTCAAAGCAATAGAAAGATTAGAGGAAAGCAACCTTAAAAATAATAATGTAAAAGCTTCTTTAAAAACAAATATTTTTAAATTAAACATTTGCTTAAAGAAACCCATCTCTAAGAAGGATTGCTTATTCAGAACCTACTTTCTCCTGGGTGGTAGAGAAGGAAACACACAAAGAAGAAAAAGACAAGATGTGACAAAATACTCCAACTGGCAAGTTAAAACACAGAAAAGTAAATCCACTGGACAGTGAAATATGATAGAATCCTTGAAAACGGTAGGATGGGTGCGCTGAGATGGAAGTCCCTCACCTGGCTGGACCAGGGAGACAGGGAAGGTGCACAGGCCCTGATCTTTGAACAGGGTGTCAAAGGGTGAGGTTCCAAGTGAATAGTAGCTTCCGAGCACAGAACTCCTAGAGAGAAATTCAATATAGAGAGAATATCATTCCAGGAAAGATGGAAACATAAGATTAAGGACAAATTCAGGGAACAAACAGTGGTTGAGTGTGGCTGGAGCAGGTAGAACCTCAGGGGCTGAGCTGCAAACACAGAAGTCAGATAAGATAGAATCTTAAAGGCTAAACTCAGGAGGCCTTCGTAGAGAAGCTAAGGCCACGGCATTGATAACCAGTCCCCTGCCTTTTCTGTTACCATTACTAGACTGTTTTAGCGATCTGGTAACTTCAGAGTCAAGTCGATGCTGCCTTCCCAAATATCTCCTTCATTATCCTTTCCCTCCTGCCATTCTTCAAAAGACAAGAGAGGTGTGTCTCATCTTTTCTGTCCTTTCCAGCAGATATGTCTTAATGTCCTTCTAATGCTGTATTGAACTTCTGCCTTCCCTGTAACATTAGAAAATCAAAACAGGTAACACCTTCTTTCAAGAGAAGTACAATATTCCAAAACGATTGCATTCAAATTTTAGAAGTAAATTTTTGAGTTTAGGAAATGGAAGAAATTAGCTTACAATATTTTATCAATATTATTTAAGGATCTTGGAAAAGCTACAAATGTCTTTAATTCCTCCTGAAACTTTCTTACTTAGCTGCAATAACACAGAGTCTTGGATTTTTCTATTTTACAATTGCCAGATCCCCGACCAATTCCTCCCTTCTATGTGAAATTTTACCAAATCTTTTGGGGCTAGATATGGTTCGATTCTTGTAAAATGTCTTTAAATGTATTGCATTACTCCTTCACAGCTTCCTGCTTTTTACCCATTCAGTCTAGGCGGGCAGACTGAGTTCTGAGAATCACAGAGGCAACTGCAGGGACCGGTGTGATGTTATGGAGAGAACGGAGCTGGTCACAACTTCTTCAACCGCAGCACCTCTTCAGCTCAAGGGCACAGGGCCTGGGTCTTTGGCCTTGAATCCTTCCCAATATGTCAATAATTCAAATACCCGTATGTGTACTTATTTTAATAAAAAAGCTAAAATTGGAGGCAAAATAACAGCTTTTTAAGGAAAGGTCTTATAAAACGCTCTGCTTGCGGCACAAAATTATCGATGCTGATGTGCAGATAGAGGCTCGCAGGGTCCCTGGTCTTCCGTACGTCAGGAAGCTCGAAGGCACTGTTAGCTCTTTACAAACACAGTCAGAAATTACGTAATGCACTACACTCATTTTGAATCAACTCACATTTTACACTGACTATTTTAAAAAGAAATGGAAACATTCAAAGCAAATAAGACTCAAAGGTGCTTTACTTTTGCATTTAGTCATTCACCAGGATGAATACTCATGACCCCTGAGATATTTTAAAACACAAAGTACTAAGCCACCCTGGTAGAGTGTACAACTCTGGTTGTTTCTCAGCTCACTGTTCCTTTTCGGTTAGTGAGAAGACAGCTTGGGGCAATCTTTCTGGGAAAGCTTCATGGAGTAAACCTTTTTCGTACAATTATTCAATTTTGATAATGCCTTCATGGGTAGTAACCGTTGCCCCATCAGAAATGAAATGAGACCTCAACAGCAATAATCTCTCTATTCATAGGACAGATCCATATATTTATGAATATGTGTACAGACAGATATGTCTATCATATTCATATATATATGTAAGAGAGTCACATGTATCGATATCACACAGGAGATGGATAACACCTGTAGATCCTTTAGGTGGCTTTTCCGAGACTCCGCTTTTTGTTTCACAAAGTTCATTCACCTCCTATCACTTCGAGTTGATAATACCCAGCGCAGCCTCCTTGGGAACAGAAATGGGACGGGGCTTGGGAGAGAAGAGTTACTACAATAGCAAGGTGTATCCTGTAGTTAGCGAAGGGGCCTGGTTCGCAGCCAGGAGATCCATGCTGGAGTTCCTCTCTACCGCTGACAAATCACGCAGCACTGAAAACATCGCTTAGCCTCCTCGGTCCTGACTCACTAGCGTAAGAAATAAAGCACGCATGTGCAAGTATATTGGAAACAGAGTCCCCTAGTCACGTGGCATATTGTTTTGATTCCTGAAGCTTGGTACTACTTTCCGAGACAGTAATTTCTGAGACAGCAGCTATCTCATCTTAAAAGTTCTTAGGGAATCATCCAAACCAGAAATTCAGCAAAATCTCATGCTCTGTGAGTCATAAAAATGTTTCAGTCTAGGAAGCGTGTGTGAGAATACAGTTGGAGTTGAGTACAGTATGTGGAGTTCAGTTTTCCGCTACTTGGGAGGCAACGTAATTGTGATTCAAGTGTTCTGGGCGGCCTTGTCTCACTCCCCGGACTATTCTGTTCAACCCTTTGGGAAGTGCAGTTGCAGACTTTTATTGAGTATTCAATGTAAACAGAGTACTGACCTGAAGATTGAAATTTGCACCAGATCTACTAGCATTCTCTTGAGGAATTTATAATGTTTCTAATAGAAAAATCTATAGGAAAAATCTATGCCCACCATGCATTCCTTCACTGAATTATTTTTTAGCAAATATTTCTTCACAATCGTTCATATACTAGATGCTTAGAAAATAAAAATGAGAAAGATATGTCCCTCTCCTCAAGGCTGTGGGTGGGTCACGTGACAAATGGAGAGCAAGAAGAGGCATTTATAAGGGAGAATCATTTAGTTAAGGCCCAGACCTTCCAATTCTAATGCATTTTAACATCCTTATTTTAATTACAGTTTTAGCTTCGTTAATTTTTTTAATCTAAATTCCAAAGAAATGTTGTGACAAGCTGCTATACTTCCTCATACCAGGTCTCTACATAGATAAAAAGCAGCAACAATAACAAAGAAGGCATTAATTCTAATTACTTTTGTTTCTGATTAATTTCTCTTACTAATTTTAAATGTATATTATTTGGAGGTCATAAAAGTCATGTATACACACTATAAATACATTGAAAAATGAAAACATACATAAAAACGAAAGCAGCTCTCACCCACAGATTCGGCCCCTAGAGACAACCACTATACATACTTTGATATGCACCCTTTCGGTCACGCACACGGTGCTGAATTGGAATGACCCTGTCAGCTGCTCCGGATATCAGGCACGGGAGGGCGGGCAGAACACCATGTTTATAATCCAAGAACAATAATACACAAATGTATCTTCGTCCTTCTGCTCCAAACATGCTGATGAGCACTGTATTTTAAAAAGTAACACAGGAAAAATCACCGATTTTTCCTCTCACCCCCAGCATGTGTGAAAGGGAGCGGTCTTTACACTGAGCTCTAGAGAACCGCACACTAACGTGGCCCAGCTTCCTGTGCACTTGATCTCAATTTTATTGGGGCCTGTTTTTTGTTTTTTTTTTTCCATTTCCAGTCCAGCAGAAACTACAGAGATTTCTGTCAGATATCTCTGATAAAAGTTTATACACAAAAATATTTTGTTTTATGATCTGTAATAAGCATATTTGGCACATTTATTAAGCATATAAACCCTAGTCCCTTTTGGAGAGAATGTAGAATTAGACAAAAAGGCTCTACATAAACAGTGAAAGCATAGCTCACTGGTCAATGTCAGGGAATAAGAGCATTTTTACTAATTTCCCAAAGCGGGCCTGGCCAGTGATTGTGTCCACACTTTGAGAAGATCTATCTTTACATAATTACAAAGGGCTCTACCGTTGTCTTTTGCTGGTGATGCATAAGGAAAGGAGAAAGACAAAGTAATGTTTTGTGAAAATTGAGCATAAAAGAAAGCTCACCAGCGTGCATTTGACCTGAACATCCTGGAGACAGGACAAGCCGGAGCGAGAAGGTGAGAGAGTTAAATGTCACCGCTGCCCAGATGTCTTTTTCCAGCCCCAGACAGATGACTCTAAGGTGTATTGGAACTTTGTCCCCTATCAGCCGAAAATACAGTGGGGTAAAGTTTTCAAGTAAAACGTGAAAAGCACATTAAAAAGTATCAATTATTTTTGTAAGGAATTTTTAATAATATACTTTCAGAAAAGGTATATATACACATATATATTTCAAGAATATATACTTTCAAGAACATATATTCAAGTACATATCGATGCACTATTATATATGTGTATATACAAGTATAGATATTCATAAATATATGTGATATATATAATAAACACACAAAAAAACCCAGATAAATTATAATCATTTCACAATGTTTTGGAATAAATCTTCAGATCCAAATATACTTTGGGAGTAGAACCAACTATAAAGCTATAGCTATCAGGAGTAGCACGTTATGGGGTACGAGAGCAGACTAGCCAACGTGTTCCATGGGAGCAAGAGGGAGTCTAACTGAATCAGCAGGAAGACCAGGTGCCCCAGTGCTATCATTGATCCAAAGGTGGCGTTCAGTGCAGGGCCTGGAAACCCGAGCTTGACCTGAGGGGCGACTGATCACAAGGGAAGCACCTCGCCAAGAACCATGCAGAGCACAGTTGAAGGAAACACAATCCCAGCCGTGAGTACTGTACTCTGCCAAACTCCAGAGGCCAAGAAAAACCAGTGGAGAAAGGAGTAGAGATATGGAACATACCTACTTTTTGGTAGGAGTAAATGAATCTCTACTACATTATTGAACACAGAGAAAATTCAGTTGATTTGAAAGTGGGATAGAATGAACTCGGGACCCCCAATAAAACATTTGCAAAAATGAGGAAACAACACCCAGAAAAAGGGACATAAAACCACACACAAAACCAATGGGGCTATCAAGTGGTAGGTTGTTTATTAATGTTGAAGGATTAAAGATGAACAATTCCGTACCTTACTTAGTTGTATACGTGCCTAAACTGATCGTTAAACACACATGCAAAGTATTTTTTGGGTTCTTAATCCATTTTTTAAATCAAAGTTGTTTGTAAGAAATAGGTTGATATTGCTAATTACACATGTATAAATGATGTTTCTTCAATGACCTAACGTTTTTTAAATGCCTATGAAAATTAAAATCAATCATGCAATCACACTGAAAAAATCATTGAATGCTTGTATCTAGGTAGCGGTAGTATTTACAAAAAATAAAGTACAGCTGTGTATTGTTTTTATTATATTTCATCTTGAGACTCGTCCAGATAAGTTCTTCTTGAAACATTTTCAAGGTACTAACCTTCTCTCTTAAGACCTTTAATTTTCTAATTCTTTTCTGACTCTGCTCCTCATATCTTTACAATTTACCCTCAGACATCCAGAAAACGGCAGGTTACAGTGAATTGACCTAGCATCGCTCTTCAGATACCATCCCAGTGTGTTCCCAGGCTATTCTGCTCAGGAAGAGGAGGAAGTCACAACAAATAAAACTCTCAGTCCTAAACCAGTTACTTAGTAACTTTGTTTCAAAATGCTTCTCAGAAAGTCCACAACTGGTAATACATTCCCTAAATGACCCCTCCTAATTACGGGTTTTAAATTGCAATAGAATCTTATATAATAAAATGTCAGGAAAATAAACGAAAAACAGCAAGAAACACAGTGCACCGCTTTGTAGATGTTAATGCACTTATGCGCCTTTATCTCTGATTATGACATAATCCAGAAGTATCGAGGATTATACAGATTGCCAAATTTTTAGATGCTATGCCCTAGTGCAAAGGAAATGTGTTTTCCATACAAAACCACAACATTCGGATACACCAAGCCATATTTCCAGATACCCTCTACCAGCACAGCACTTTGGCTTTGCATTAAAATAAAATTGACTTCGAGGCCCCAAAAATAACAGCTCCCCAGTGTCCA
This sequence comes from Desmodus rotundus, assembly GCF_022682495.2. NCBI lineage: Eukaryota > Metazoa > Chordata > Mammalia > Chiroptera > Phyllostomidae > Desmodus > Desmodus rotundus. The sequence continues at coordinate 5,579,573 of NC_071395.1, forward strand.
ATTATTGCTTCACAATTCAAGGAAACATCTACTTATGGAAAGGCATTGGGCCAATCACAAGTCCAAGTAACAGCCTTTGAAAATTCAGTCCTCTATTTTGCTAGTTTTCCTATAAAAACATCCTGCAGGACACTATATATGGGGTTAAAAAGTCACAGAGTTGCGTGCAAAACATTTAAGTCTGGACATTAACATTAAGCTCAATGTCAATACTTCCAGTATATGTGTGGATGCACACACATAAGTGTGTAACTGTACATACAGATAACGAGTTGTCGGGAGGTGTGTAAGAACACGTCTATGGATGTGGCTTCTGGTTTCTGACCGAAAGCTAGCTTGAATGACCGCCTCCCTCCTCAAAAATCAGTCACAGAGGTGAAGGCAGCAGGTATCCGATGAACAAAAACACAACAAAAAACAAAACAAAACAAGAAGAAACACTGTGAGAATCCACCTGAAAACAAAAGTCTGACTTAAAACTTGACGGGGGAAAAAATGCATCCATTTAGCAGCATTGACCAAAAATGGTGCCTAAGAAGAAATAAAGGAACCCAAAATCGTAGACATCCAACATGCTCCCATTCAATTGCAGAACAAGTGCACAATAAAGCAGTAAGTACATAGCATACACAAATAGCAGGACTACTTCACTTTACCTAGCTGACAGACAACCCAATGAATTAAAAGTATACATTCCTTTCAAATGCTTATGGATATATAACAAAATTGCCTATTGCTAAATGATAATGCTAATCTCAAAAAAAAATCATTGTGCTAAAACCACATAGAATATGCTCAAACCACCTTGGAATCCAACTAGTAAACAAGAAAAGCAGAAAATGCACATACATTTAAAATGAAGCAAAGGCAGTTCTCAAAGTGGAAGCTTAGATTACTAACCTGAGGTCCTGCTCTACTTTAACTGAAGCTCAAAACTGTTGATATGTTGAACTGTCATTTTCATTCCGTTCAGATGTAGATATATACACACACATACATACATATTTTTTTTGTTAAATTCCCTGAGGCTTCCACTTTGACCCAGGTGATTTTTACAAATGTGTTTTTTAACCTCCAAATATCTGGTGATTTTTCAGATATATTTCTTTCACTGGTTGCTAATCAAATTCAGTTATCAGCTATGAAAATACTTTGTATCCTTTTAATTCTTTCAAAGTTAAGATTTGTTTTACGGCCCGGAATATGATGTATCTTGGTGAAAGCTCCGTGTGCATTTGGAGAACAGTGCACGCTCTGTTCCGTTGGGTGTGTCGTGTTCTGCAAATGTTACTGAGGTCAGGTGGTTGGCGGGGTCGTTCAAGGCCTCTATGTACTTACTAATACTCTATATACTTGCTTTGTCAGTTAATGAGGGTGGAGTGTTGACGTCTCCAACCATAACAGCACATTTTCCTTTTTTGTTCAGTTCTGTCTTTTAATACATTTTCAAGCTCTGCTCTTAATTGCAAACTACTTAAGGTTGTCATGTAAATTGATACCTTTACATTACATAATTGACAATGTTCTTAAAATTGGTACTTTTATCATTATATAATGACCTATTTATCCTGACAATATACTTCGTTCTGGAGCTTATTTTATATGATATTAATACAGGTAATCCAGTCTCATTATGGTTGGGTTTTGTCTCGCATATTTTTTAATAAGCTATTTTTATTGTATTTTTTCCATTACCATTTATCTCCTTACACCCTCTTCCACATCCATCCACCCCCTCACCGCACCCCCCGCAATCACTACACTGTTGTCCGTGTCCATGAGTTCTTTCTCTTTTTGGCTCGATCCTGCTAACCCCCCACAACCCCCTCCCCAGAGCTGCCCTCCTGCTCTCCATCTATGAGTCTGTCTCTATTTTGCTAGTTAGTTCAACTTGTTCATTAGATTCCACATATGAGGGAAATCGTATGGTATTTGTCTTACTTTGACTAGCTTATTTCACTAGCATAATGTTCCATACTTTTTACATTTATTCTATTTTAATCTTCATATTTGAAGATAATTTTTATGCATCTATAGTTTGATCTCTTTTCATTTTAATCTAATCCGAGAATCTGTCTTTTAATGGATGTTTAAGATATTAACATTTAAATCATTACTGACATGTTTGTTTAAAATCTACTTCTGGATAGCTATTTTCCATTTGTTCCATATGTTTTTTCTACTCTTTTTCTGTTTTTTTTTTTTTAACTAATTGAACAATATTTATAATTTCATTTTTTATCACCTCTCCTGATTTATTTTCTTTAAGAAAACTTAGTGGCTGATTTAGGCCTTATAATATACATATTTAATCAGTCTACAGTCAAATAATATTTACACTGCTCTATACATACTGTAAGGACCTACAGAAATTTTAAACCTTCTTTATGGGGTATGACTCTTGCAGTAAATCCCTTCATTATTTGTCTGAAAATGCACTCCCTCCCCATCTCTAAAAGATTTTTTCCCTGGGCAGAGAATTCTGGGTGGATAATATATATGTATTTTTTCCTTTTATTTCAGCACTTTAAAAATGCCACTCCGTTGCCTTCTAGTCTGCATGTCTTCAGGGAAATAGAGAGCCATGGATTTCAAACAGGACGGGGATCAATGGACCAAAGACTGAGTGTTTGGTTGATGATGCATAAGAACTGGCTCACTGTATTGGGAAAGTAAAATTGAACTTCAGTTGCATTGCATAGAAAAAGGCACACCCCAGACGACTCGAAGATCTAAACGTGAAAGATCCATCTAAAGAGCTGATGGAGGTTAGCAAAGGGTACCAGAGATGAATAGTACATGAATTCTATAACATCTGACATAGAGGCTTTGTGTCCGCAAAAGACACGATGGGCAAACTGAATAAACCTCTTGTTTATTACTCCCAGAACACATTTACAACACATAAAACCAACAGAGGTCAAATGCCTATACCTAGAACAAAGGACTCTCCCTAACACACACAAAAAATACAGCAAATCAAAATAAAATAGTCAAAAGATGTAAACAAGCATTTGACAAAAACAAACTGAAAAAGAAAGCCACCAAAACAAAGACATAATAATTTGTCCTTATCATTAGAATCACAGGAACTGTTAGAAAATTGGACAGTGCAGGTGCTGCTGGGGAAGTGGAGAGGCTCAAATCTCACGGAGCACTTGTGTGAATTCACAAGTGCTCTGTGAATTCGATGTGGCCCGGCCATTCAAAAGGGTAACAGGACCGTTTTAAGTTCAGTTCAATGTGGGCACGTGCTGTGATCTTCATAAAGTCATATCTTAGATGCATATCCCAGAGCAATTCCTGCACCAGCATGAGAAAATAGATATGAATGTTCATCCCAGTGTTGTTTTTAGAAGAAGTGACTTGAATGCAATGCAGGGAGGAATGGACAATAAAAGGTGACCCACGAACACTGTGTGATACTGTGCCGCACTTACCACAAAAGACTAGGTCTAAACACACAGACATGAAGAGACCTTTAAAACATGGAAAAATCGAATGAATTTATAACATAACAGCATTTATGTAAATTAAATGCATGAGCATATAAAACAAAAGCACATGCAAATAAATGATCAGAAAGATTACTGTGGCAGGAGAGAAATGTAAGTGGAGAGGGGGTTAAAATGGCAGGCAGGAAAGAAAGAAGAAAGAATTGCTGAAAGAACCGGGGAAATCAGGAAGGGGCCTACATAAATCTCCAATAGTAGTATCCTAGGAATTTGGGCCTAATCAAACACTCCAGAATTCCAAAATAAATTAATAGAAAGGCTAATAAATATTTAAGTAGTTCTGCAGATAAATGAAGTAGATCAATGCATGTACGTAGGTAGTAGGTAGGTAGTAGGTAGGCAGGTAGATGAGAGAAAGAGAGAGGAGTGTGGATGGATAGATGGCAGATAAATGGTATAGATAGATTATAGATTGATAGATGATATATATAATCTGTATTATATATGCATAATATATAAAATATACATTCCGGTAGGTAAATATATATCTGTTATATGTATATACAGGTAGATAAAAAAGGGAAAAAACTTTCTTTGAAATTAAATGCTCAAATTAGAGACAGAATGGTACAACTTGGTGAATTTGGACATGTCTCCGTGACATTTTCTAAAATGTAAAATATGTTTGAAATATATATTTATTTAGAACAATATGCACAGATTTCAAGTCCAAGGGCCCACGGATGTGTTTTTCCAGTAGAAAGGTGAACTTTCTCCTTCGCCACATCCCTATGTTCCACCCCATGTCCAACAAACCAGTTCCTGGGCGACCGGCTATGGCCAGTCATAGTTTTCCCTGCAAGTTGCTACATTGCATAAACTCCTCCTGTGGAAAATACCAGTCATTTCAAAGACAGACTGACAATTTAGGTTTTGTCAAAATAAGAAAGGCAATAAAAAAATCCAACAACTGACTCTATATGGGTTGTCTCATTTGATCCTTGTAATAACCCACTAAAATAGAAAAGCTGCATTTTTCATTTTGAATATGCTGTTTATCACCAATTTATTTATGAAGACAGATTATGATGGTATTTGTAAGAAACGACTACTTTCTTACTATGTTGCCTTTGTTATTCTTTCCCTCTACCATGTTATGCAAATACACAATTACCAATTATAAACATTGTGAATATCTCATAAAGTTTCATCACGCGTGAATATAACATTCATATAAAGATGTAGACAATTCAAATTGACAAATAAAATTCCTTCTCTTCCTAATACCAGAGTCTCACATTGAACAACAACAAAAAGTTGTTGGGTTATGATGGTGAGATTGCTTTAACAGCGACTGGTCCAATTAATACTCCTTGTATCTTCTTTCAGTGTGTTTCATCCCTGTCTCTTCCTGAGTGGAATAAAACAGAATGATCCAATTTAAGCTGCATGCCTGTTTAGCTAAATGACATTACTCAGCGGTCTAGTTAATCTTGAGCCATTGCAAGGCCTCAAATAGAATGAGGTAATAGATTCTACCCTCACTAACTCAGCCCCACCTTTTTTTTTCTTTTCCAAAGAAGAAAGGTTTACACTGTGGGAGAGGCAGAGGGTCTTAGATCAAAAACCACACAGCGTGGGGAAACGGGAGAGACCAGCCACCTCTGTGTGAGAAGGTGCAATCCTATCTGTGCAGGTCACTGCCAGCACGGAAGGAGACAGGGCTCCGAGCGTGGGCGGGAACTGCACTTTTCACTGCATCCACCTAGGAAGAAGGAATCGCCTTCCTGACCAACGCTACAGGTGAAATCTCTGCTCATTCACCAACTTCTCTGGGGTGCAGAGGCAATACCCAGGAGCAGTCAGCTGGCTTTCACTAGTCCTGACACCTGCCTTCCAATCAAACCTCTTTCAAGCCGTTAGGGGTCCAGCCAGCACCCTGCCTCCTGCCCTCCTCCCACCCCTCCCATACCTTTATTCTTGATGAAAGCTACTTTAACGCTTTCCTTAGTCAAGGGACAGTGCTTTCAGGGGGGAAACATTGGGCTGCATACATGCTTTTGATCAAAAACATTTGAAACGTGAACAAAAGCAGCCAAGTCAGAGAAAGGATAGGACAGCCGCGTAAAGATGTCAGAGCCGCAAAAGAGCTGGTTGTAAAATCTCTGGCAAGCTGAATGGCTCCCTTCAACAAAGCAGATCACCCCTCTCCCCTTCCCTCCCCCCTCCCAATGCATATAAAACTCTCTAATTAGCGTTACGTCCTTGTCCTAAATTCTGATTGCACTTCAGTTTCTGGACAGCCCTGCTTTCATATCTGACAACATAGGGGCAAAACTCATTTTTATAGAATTCTTGCACTTTTCAAAATATTTTACCCATTCTTTTTTACAATCATGTGTATTTTTTCCTATGAATAAATATAGAAAAAATACACATGATGTACCATAACACACTATTTTTTTCTGAAATAATTCACTGAATGTTTTAAATTAGAAATATCCAGATATATTCTGGCACTTCTTTGAATAATGTAATGGCAGACTCTTTATAAATTTTAATTTAAATATTAGCTTCAGGCAGCAGTATCCAGCATTCTCCAGGAGCAAAACAAATAAACAAAATAAAACAATAAAGGCTTAGCTAATTTTTCCATGAAATGCCCCAAGATTATGTTAGGTCGCTTGATCAATGACACTCGGTAGCACTGGGCTGTGTCACAGGCCAGTTCCAAGGCGACCAGAAAGCATACAAATACGAGCAGAATACCAGGATTAAAGACACTCAAATTTATGAAGCCAGATACCAGTGTGCAAGACAAGATGTGATATATTAAGGTAATGCACACTCATCACCAAAAAAAAACAACCACCCCCGACCACCACGGTAGAAAGCACAAATGCAGCTTCACGGGAGTAACCGTGTCCACATCTCTGAGCTGTTAGACTCTGCCTCCTCCTGGTACTTCTGAACGACTGTGGCCTTGAGCCTCTGTGAGATGGGGCAGATGGATGATAAGAGAACGGGTTTGGAAAGCTCTCTTGTGGAATTTCTCTAAAAAGAGAAATTAATCTTCTAGTATGATCTCCTATGTTGTAATTAGAGGAAACTGAATGCACAGACATTTTATAACACTCAGAGATAAAAGACATAACTCTGGGAATAAAATAATTATATACCCAAGATCATCTATCTATCAATGTATCTCTGAAATGATTTCTAATTGAGATGTTTTTGGTTAGAAAATCAGCAAACTCAAAGGGAAAACAGCTCAAAAATACAAAATTACATAACATTTTTATTTTGTGATGTTCTTCATATCATTAATTCATGTCATTTAATAACTGAAAGAGACACTTGATTTCAGTACAAAAAACAGTTTCTATTCTTCTTCTACTTTCATTCATGAAGATTTGATAGTGTCTTTAGTATATCACCATTAACATTTCCATGTATAATCATTTTCTACGCAGTTCTGCAATTGTTTTTTTTTTTCCTGGAGTGTAAAGCAGTTTGTAAACTATAGTGACCACACAACACTGTGTTGGTGTCAGGCGTACAGCACAGTGATTTGACATTTACGTCCCTTACGAGGTGACCACCACAGAAGCCTAGCAAGCCTCTGTCACCGTACAGTTACTGCAGGACGGCTGGCCGCATCCCCCGTGCTGTCCATTACATCCTGTGCCTTATTTATATTATAATTTTGGTGTTCTCATTATGGCTTTTAGTGTGTATTAGTAAACACTGTAACCACGTGCATTTTGAAAATATTTTCAAAAATATTAATATAATTTTGTTTTGTTCACTTGTGCTAACAAATGTTATCACCTTTTGAATCAACATTTGGTAAGCATTAGTTTTTCCTTCTGTATTCATTTTTTCAATAAAATTCTCCATCTGCTTTCAGGGAACACAATGGAAATGAGCTCTATTTTATTTCATTATTAAATATTAGAATGGTTGGGTCTCCCTCAGCGCTGCCTATGAGGTGGCCATCATCTCCAACTCAGCACCACAGCTGCCCTTAGACCCCTGGTAAGCCCAAGGTCATCAAAAAGAGGTCCAACAAGTTCAATCTGCACCAATCAGGCTGATGTCAAAATTACGTGGAACTGGTGGAAACCCAGAGGTACTGACAGTAGGGTGCGCAGAAGATCCAAGGGCTGGAGTTTGATGCCCGGCATTGGTTAATGGGAGCAACAAGGAAACAGAGCCCGTGCTGCCCTGTGGCTTTCAGAAGTTCCTGGTACACCATGTCGAGGAGCTGGCGGTGCTGCTGAGGTACCACAGACCTCACTGTGCTGCGGTGACCCACAACCTCTCCTCAAAGAACCGCGGGGCCATTGTGGACAGAGCAGCCCAAATGGCCACCAGTCACCAGTTCAATGCCAGGCTGTGCAGCGAAAAAATGAATACACAGCTTGTGCACACATTGTGCTTTTGTGAATAAAACCATAAAACTCTGCCATCTGGCATTTCAAGAAAAAAAAAAAAAAGAATGGTTGGACAATTGGCTAATTATTATGAACATAAAATTTTGTTTCTAAAAGTATTAGATTAGACCGTTAATCCATTTAATTTTCTGTAACTGAGGAGAATAATCTATCCATATTTTAATGTTGTTTAATACAGCCTACCATTAAAAATTCAAAAGAATTTAGATTATGTAAATTGTTGAAGGAATTAGGTTTTTGCATTGATCATTCATAACAAAATGATTGTTACTAAAATATTTAAAATCCCAATTGTCTTCTCTCATATTTGAGTAAGCACAACCAGGCAAGTCCTTTAAAATCTTGGGGATGCACAGTGGCTTCAGGTTATCACTTGTCTCATCGTATAGTCCTGCCTAAGGGTGTGAGACGATGCATATTATCCAACACACGCCTGCCACGCAAGTTTATCTTCCCCAAACTGCATCTAAAGAGAACACTGTGCCTGCATATGTGGACACACACACAAACGCATACACAATCACCCTTATCCATATTTAGACAAAGAATAATTTATCCCCTGAGTAGTTGTTTCTAGATAACAAGGAATTTTCACTTGTACATCTTCTAATTGCATGTAATATCTCATAACCTACTATACACTCTTACAAGTCTAGTCAGATTTTTTCTGGTAGCTGTTTGATATTTGGAATACTTCTAACAATCAAATGCCTTCTATCTATTTGGATAGTCACAGGCTGTTCTCAGTACCAGAATGCAAAATACTTTGATTAAAACCATGCACACACATTAAAAAAAAAACCCCATAAACAAAAATGTCCGGTTTCAAACATAACACGACACAAACAATACCACATATGGGGGAAAATAGAAACAGCTTTGCCAAAGCCTGGGGCATCTGGCAATACTGCTACTCGGTACAGTCTTTTGAAGAAGTCCCAAGCCTGTGGCCAACTGTCCCCGTGCACATGTTACAGCCGGGGACACAGCTGTACTGCAGGATGGGTCGCTTGGAATACACTTTGGACCCAGGATTGCCAAACCAGTTCTTCTCACTCCCCTCCTGATTTGCCAAGCACCTTGCATTCTTCCTTCTCTCTCCACTCAAATATCCTCTTATGAAAGAGATGTTGTAACAATGAGTGAAATCGTTTTTGCAACGTACTCGGAGATTCCGGGCAAAACCATTAGACTAATACAGCACATAACCATGACTAAAGCCACTGATTCACCAGCCAGTTCCCGTGACCATACTGATAACTTCCCTTTGACCTAATGGTTATATACCCCTTCCACCCAGCATAAACACAAACCAGTCGTTTACATATTCATGTAACAGCAACAGGCTTTTGCATCAAACTTGCCCCGAAGAACTCTGACAGTTTGCTTGGCAGTACTGAAGAGGTACAGGTGGCCAGCTTTCTCCAGAACTGAACTGAAAACCTATTCATCTGTTAGGCACTGTGTGTGAACACCACCACAAAAACAACAAACCAAAACCAACCTCTCACATGCCACAGGGAGGATCTGGAAGAGAGAAAAGCTCTTTCCAACACTTCCAAGAATTAAGGTAAAAAGTACATCTTTTGAATTGGTGAAAATACTATTGATGGTTTTATAGTTTTAGTAAAAACACCTCCTACATAGATGCTTTTCTTTTCTTTTGTTTAAAACAAAAGGCCTCTGTTTCTAGAGGCCCATCTTTCCTATAAAAAAGTATTTCTTTTAGCTTAAGGCCCTGGAAGTTCTGTGCCAGAGGATAAATATACTGTCCAGGTGGATGCTGAGGAAACCAGTGTGAGAAGTTCTGCTCAGGTTTTGTCTTTATCAAATGAAGATGCAGAAGAATCATAAGAGACTTTCCTGGAAATCCAGGAGAGACATGATGATAATGGGTTAAGGTACCATAGAACTGAAGAGGATGAATGTGCAGATAAATGGAGTCTTACACAATCCTTGAATATGGTCTTGGTAGAACTTGCTGAAATAATTTGTATGGTTGTGTTAAAATGAGAATAAGCAAGGGTGGTTCCTAGGATACTTTTTCTAGAGTGACAGATGGTGCCAGCATTTCCTAAAACCTGGAAGACTTGGAGAGGGATAGCTTTACACGTGGGGCATCAGAGTTCTGTCTGGGGTGTGCAGAATATTAGACATCCAAATGGAGCTGCAGAATAGGAAATGAGATATGTAAGTTTGGTGGGGTGGTAAGGACGATGAGGTAAGTTTGAGAATCATAGACATACAGATATGATGTAAAGCCTCACACACATGAAAATCATGTTTATAAAGAGAGAATGAAAGAGCATCAGGTCCACAGATGGAAACACTTTAACACATAGAGGGGAGGAGGCAAAGTACCAGCAAAGGAGATCAAGAAGGTGCATCCAAGGAATCTAAGTCCACTTTCCAGATAAAATTTAATTTTTTAAAGGGGTCTATGACTTATATCTGCGATGAATCCTGATGGGACAGACAATAAATTCTAGTGTGATCTCATGGGTCCTAAGACTTTCCTGTTGGTCTCGGTGAGTAATATGAAGTTTTGTACAAATTTGCAAAATTTACCAGCGGGGTCATGACCAACTGGTTCCCAAGCTTTGTAAGGAATTTTCATTGAAGTATAATATGCATTCATTAAATACGTAAAGTGCACTTAATCTTAAGCACGCACCTCGATCATTGTTTATACACATGCAGAAGTCTTTCTTCTGACACTGAATTGTGTGCTTCTCCAATGCCAACTCAATTCGATTCTGACATCCACCCTCGGAGGGAAGCCAGGCCCCACAGGTTAAGGGATCAGTCCCACAAGAAGGCCCCCACTTCTGGCACCAGTCTCAACTGGGAGGTGAGGGGTGGGGAGGCACCCACACCTCTGACCCACTGGCTATAAGTCAGGAATTCCCATGACCCTTCCTCAGGTTCCACAGTTTGCTGGAATGAGCCCTAGAACTTAGGGAGACACTTCAGTTACATTTACTCATTTGTTATAAAGGCTACAACTCAGGAACAGCCAGGAAAAGATGCACGGAGCCAGGCCAGGGGGAGGGGGGCAAGCACAGAACTTTTGTGCCCTTCAGGGCACGCCGCCCTTGATGTGTTCACCAACTCAGAACCTCCCAGACCCTAACACTTGGGTACATAGGCATGGTTGATTCAGCCATTGTCCACTGGTTATTAACCTCAGTTCCAGCTGCTCTCCCCTCCCTGAAGGTCAGGGCTGGGGCTGAGAGCTCCCCCCCACTAACCAGGCTGGTATGTTTGGTGCACAACCCCCATCCTAAAGCTATCCTGAGGCCCCAGACACCAGCATCTCATTAGCACACAAAAGACACTCGTCACTCAGAAGTTTCCAAGACTCTTAGGAACTTTGTGCCAGGAACAGCAGGAAAGGCCAAATATTTATTTTTTTTTAATACCAAAACATATATACACTCTTGAAGTGAAACTTAGAACAAGATGTAGAAAATTTGGGGAATTTGCTTCCCTAGTGTGTTGACAACTTTTTGAGGCTCCAATATCAACAATCCTTGTAAACCTTCCAAGGATTCCCCTGACAAAGCCAGACTGAGATTCCAGTGACATCTCAAAAAAAAAAAAATTGGGCCCTGGCTGGTGTGGCTCAGGGGACTGAGTGCTGACCTGTGAACCAAAGGGTTGCTGGCTAGATTCTCAGTCAGGGCACATGCGTGGGTTGTGGGCCAGGTCCCCAGTAGGGGGCGCACAAGAGGCAAACACACATTGATGTTTCTCTCCCTCTCTTTCTCCCTCCTATCCCCTCTCTCTAAAAATAAATAAATAAAATCTTTTAAAAAACACAACAAATTTGTGACAGGTTTGATCTGTGGGAATCCTATAACACATACTGAATTTCCAGAAGATCTTTAGTTGTCTATATTTGGCAGGCCAGAGAGAATAGTGAGGGACACTTCTGAATCTGAGTTTACTCGTTGTTAAGAAACAATATATTCTGCATAATTACCAGAGCAGTATAAAAGAACACGTATCAACCAAGGATTGTGACGTTATTTTTTTCAAGGCAAATGGTTCATGTAAAAAGATATTTTATGTTTTTTTCCAAAGTTCTTTAGAATATTTTCTAAATATTCTGAGATTTCAAATTCCTCAACCACACTCTCCATTAGTCTTTAGAAGAAAGTGAGACTCCATATGCCCTCAGACATTCTCTCTCTCCAACTGGTCAAACCTAGAGAGAAAGAGACTGTTTTCTGGTCAGTCCTACCTGGTAATACTCCCTCCACAGAGCCCACGGTGACTCTCAACACCCTGGCACATCTGAGGACCCTAAAGCTTGGAGCAAAATGTTTCCATCAACTGTGGCCCCTTTGGTTCTCCATTAAGGTCCTGTCTCTCTTTCCTCTTCTCCCCTAATTCATTCTCTGCCTTTTGCTTTGGCCTGCTCTGTGACGAGTGAGGAGGAGGAAGAGTATTCTGTCAAAGGCTGCTTCGCAGTTTTGCTGTCCTCTGGCATGTGGTTGGGTGCAGCCAATGCAAGTTTTGGCAGAAGATAAACAAGAACAAGAGGTTGAAAAAGTCACGAGGGTTCCCTTCAAGAGCCTGAGCTTTCACAGGCTCTAGCATCCCTGTTTCCTTACATTGCCACTTGAGTCTTAGCTGTCTCGATGGTTTTCCTTTTGCTATTCCCTTGGGGTCTCAAAATCTGTTATTGGTTCCCTTTGGCCTTCTGAAAGTCTTTATTTTTATTGTTCAATTAGAGTCTATGTTCAGTCTTATTTTGTATTCATTTCTAACATAATGGTTAGACAATCACATAGTTTACAAAGTGTTCCCCCAGATACTTACAGGACTCACCTGGCACCATACCTAATTACCACAATATTATCGACTACATTCCCTACACTGTACTTTACATCCCCATGACTATTTTGTCACTTCCAATCTGTACTTCTTAATCCTTTCACCTCTTCTACTCAGTCCCCCAACCCCCCTCCTGTCTGGCAACCATCAGTCTATTCTCTGTATCTATCAGTTTATTTCACTTTAGTTGGTTCATTGATACTGTTCTTTAGTTCCACATATAAGTGAAATCATATGGCATTTGTCTTTCTCTGACTGACACATTCCACTGAACATAATACCCTCTAGGTCCATCCATGCTGTCACAAATGGTAAGGTTTTGTTCTTTTGTATGGCTGAGTAATACTCCATAGTATATGTGTACCATCACTTTTTTACCTACTCACCTAGTGACGGGCACGCGGGCTGCTTCCGCAGCTTCGCTGTTGTAAATAGCACTGCAATGAACGCAGGGCTGCCGACATGCTCTAAGATTAGTGTCTTGGGTTTCTGGCTAAGTGTCCCTTCCGTTTCCTGTCAGGACCCTAATAAAGTCCTTCAGCTGACATGTACTTTCTTCACCTTCCTTATCACCTTTGTTCATATTGGACCATATTTAAATTTTAATATCAGCTTTGAGATTAAGGGCATGTAAGTCAAAGAAAGTAAAAATAGCTTCCAGCAGACCCACAGAGCTAGGAAGATCAACGCTGAAGGATCTGCCAAGTAAAGGCCCTGGAAAACACCTTCAGTTTTTAGTTGAGAAGCCGGAAGTGCCTTGAGTATGAGTTGGGGGGGCGGGGGGGCAAGTCGATATTCCCAGGGGCATCCCTCAGCCAGTGGCACACTGAAGCCCGCGGGCAAAGGCTCAGGTCTGCAGACGCAGACAGTTCGGGGAGGCACCCGGGAAAGACCCCACGAAATCCCAGTGTCCACGTGGCCTCACAGTGAACTACTCCACGCAAGGGAGGGACGGCACCAGCTTTAAATAACACTTGCAGACCAGTTTTTTAATGTGAAAGACCTATTTTAAAATAACCAAAGTTTCTTTTTGTAAGTCTAATGTTAATGGCTAGGATTTAAATATTTATTTTAAACTGGTGTGTATATATAAAAGTTCAATTTTTTTTTATGTATTGGTCTTATATCTAACGATTTTGCTTCATTCCTTATTGACTCTAATAGGTTATCTACAGATATCTATAAAGTGTTCAAATATGCAAACCTTACCTGTTAATATATTTCACTCTTTTAAATGCTCATACCTTTCACTTCTTTTTCTTGCCTTATTGCACTGACTAGGAATTCCGGTGAAGTGAAAACAGATGTGGTCTGAGTGAATATCTTATCTTTTCAATGTATCAGAACAAATACTGTAAACATTTTGCCAACAAGCAATAAGTTTCTATGGGATTTTTAAGTATTTTTCAGAAGATTAATAAAATTATATTCCATTTCCAGCTTAAGCTTTGTTCTTAATAAGTCATGAATATTTTTTACTTTTTCCAATGTGTCTCCACATCTATTTAAAGTTATACAATATTCTATATATATATTCTGTTAATTTTGTGATTGATTGATGTCACATATCAAGCCAACTTATTTTTCTGGATTGTACTTAACTGAATGGTTATATTTTTTCATAAATTACTGAATTTGCATTTGTGATTTATTTAGAAAGTTTAGATTTAAGTTTATGAGAAAGATTGATCTGCAAACTAATTTTTATGTACTATCCTTGTCAAATTTTTATACCAAGGTTATGCTGGCCACCTGAAATAAATTCAGACATGTTTCCTCTGCTTCTAGCCTTTTTAATATCTAAATAATTGTTAGTATTGTCTCCTTTTTTACTTCTGATGCTATTGTAACTTCTGTTTTACCTGTGATTAGTACGATAATGTACTTTATAATCTCTGTGGATCTGTTCCCGTATCAGTGTTTCATCTGGAGTGGGAGTTGCTTGTTTATCTCCTGACATACCTAGTAATTATTATTGTTTGCTGGCATTATGTACACAAAATATGTACAGATAATTTAAAGCTCAGTGTAATGGAACCTTCCTCTAAAAATGACTCATTTTGTGTCTGTCAGTTAAACTAAGGAAAGATCATCAATCCAAACAGAAATAGAGCTAATTTAAACGTAGGCTCTAGATTTTGTGAGGGCTTTTCTATTTCCATTTCACTCCTACTCCTAAAGTGTAGCTTCTCAGGTGGAAAAAAAAAAAAACAGTCTCAAGAAATGTCCAGAGTGTTCCTCACAGTTCTTTCACTTTGATGGGTCACAAATGTTTATATTGTTTTCCAAACCCAGTAGCCAACCAGAAGTTGTATTCAGCTTATCAGTCATTCGGCTGAAACTTTTTGCTAAGCTTGTCAATCTCCCATGTCAGCAAATGTTTCAGGTGGGTGAGCTGTGTCCAATGTAGCACTTATCCTTATGCATCGTGTTTCTCTTCAGGGTCATAGCCCTTCAAATCCTCGCTATCTTCGAGGTTTCCCAATAACTTCAAATAAATAAATACCCAGGTAGGTAGTAGGTAGGTGCAGACAGAGAGACAGGTAGATAGACTGATGTTAGATAAACAGAGGACACACACCACTTCCACTCACCATTACCGGTCAAAGCAAGCCAATGGCCAAGCCTCACCTCAGTGCAATGGGCGCAGCATAGCACAGGCAGCAACCTGCAATACAATCTACGACGGGTAGATGTTTTTTAACGAGTGTCACTTAAAACTGTCATAGCAGCTTATAATAAGGGCAAAGAATTATCCAATTATTTTTCTGTAAACTCGACATACGAAGTTATGAGTTATATTATTTTGTGAGCCTAAGGAGGAATGTGTGTAAAATACTGTTGTGTTCTTAAGTAGTTTTATCTCATAAATTTTCCATGGTATGCAAAAGAGATCAAAGGTTCTTTTACTGTGAAAAATAAACGCAGAATCTGTGCTTCCAAGATGTGTGCCTAAGCGTGCATGACCGTTGGGTAATGAATTGTTTGAGCGGTACATTTAGAGTTGAGCTTCCTCGGGGTCCCAGTTGACATAAAGAAAAAGTAGGAGAGGAATTCTGGCCATTTGCATCTGCACATAAGCTGAGAATGACTAAATATTTTTGCTGCATGTTATTACCAGAGTTCATTTTAATGGTAAATATAAACTTGTGAAAAATATGTTTTCAATATAACTCCTAAGCTTCTTTTTCTTCTCATTAAAATTCAATTAGAATATTAGTAATGTTCATTATGACATTCTCTTTCCTATTGCACTAACACTCTAAAACAGAAATTGCTGCTGAGTAAAAAAAAAAAAAAATGTGTTTTTGATAACTGAAACAGACATTTTTCTTCGCTATCCAAAAACGATAAGCCAGACCCACTGTGGAGGGGAAAGCAGAGCTACGGTGTCAGGGACTGAACAATGAACAGAACGCTGACCCAACACAGGGTCTGTGAGCTTTCTGCGTCACAAGCCTTTGGAGTGTGTGTTCACACACACTGAACCTAAATTTCCAGCCCTAAAGAGGTAGGGCAGAAAGGCTCCAGCCCGGGCGTCTGTGACCCAGACACGTCCAAAAATGGATGCGGGCCAACACTGGGCCTAACTTCATGGTTCCATCCGTCAAGATCTTATTACCTCTATTTATAAAAATTATTTTTTCCAAAGAAAACTGAAAGACAGCTGCCTCTTTGTGCCTTTGAGATGGGTATGGATCATCCCTTGCTGTTCAATTCAGGATGCAAGTGTTTCATGCAGACAGTGCCCATCAGAGGAGAGTATCGCACTAAGAGAGCTCTTGAGGAGGGTAAGAATTCGGCCTTGCACTCTGCACTGATAATTAATAAATCCCACTCAACAGGTGGGATGCATGTGTGTTTAGATGGCATTTTGCTTTTTTTTTGTAAGGAATTGATGTTTTATAAGGCTGGCACTTTTAAGACTGTAAAGTGCATCATATATTTTGGAAAAATATAATCACCACACACTCATGCTAAAACAAACTCTTAGAGCTTTTCATTCAGTAATTATTTCTCACGTAGTAGTTTGCTGTACTGGAACATCATTTTACTTTTCTCCACATAACTGCTCTATGGGTTGCCTCACACCAAGGACATGTAGAGGTAAGAGTGAGAGTAAAGCTCTATCCCAAATGAGTTGGCCAACAATGCCTAGGAAGGGGTCTTGGAATTATTTTTAAATTGTGTTTCCGAACCCTTTGGGAAACTCTTTAAGCCACTTGACACTGAATTCATTTTTATTTATTCATTTCCAAGATCTTGTGGATCTCGTTTTAATAGTTTCCATGGTTAGAACAGGCAGTATAACCTGAATTCTGGGTCTGTTTCATGTACTATTGATCTCTGAATATGTGAAGAGTTTATCTTGCCAGTTTTTCCAGCTGTAAGCCTAGGTCTAATAATGCTAGCTACCACTGTTGAGCACTCACTATGTGTCAGGCCCTGTTATAAATGCTTGTTTAATTCTCACAACAGCCCTAAGGGATTACTACTACTACTATCATACACATCTGTTAGGCAAGAAAACTGAAGACATAGAAAGGTTCTTGGGTAGTAAGTGTATACCTAGTACTCACAATCAGGTTACCTTGTCTAGGACTGTTAACCACTACCATCTGTAAATACATAAAGTTCTATACAGATCAAAGTGTTACTATAGCTAAAATTTACTGGGATAGTCAAACCCACGTAACAAACGCGAAGGGATAAACTTGGACGTTTAGTTGTTATTTCTGATGAAGCACGAGTCATGTCTGTTAGCTACCTTCTTAGATTGCATAATCCGAGGTGGGAAAGTACGCACCACACTGTCTCAACACATTCAGAGCTACAGTGAGCAGAACCGTTTAACCATATTGTATTCAGAAGAAACCAAAGCATTTACGTGCCAAGAATTTCCCTGCCTACTGTTTGGTTCATAGTAGCTGTTGCAAGCTGTCCTGTCCATTGAAAAAGCGTCCTACTTAGTGAGTAGAAAATATATTTGCAGATGTGTGGTGGTATCCATAAGTTCCTGCAAACACCCACAACTTTCCCCCTGAGTCTCGGCTAATTTTCACTTTATAGATCTGTGAAATATTTGAAAATGAAAGAAGCATATCAGGAAATCTTTGGTTGTCTGGTTCCTTCCATCTTGGCTCCTAGTATTTTACCTCTTACTTTGTTTTGCCATATTTTTCTGTGCCAGAAGTACATGCATATTCAATCAATTTATTCAACATTTCCTTAAAGATATTCCAACACACAAGGAAGTTAAAGGGATTCTAGGGGAAGTTCATCACCTACGCTCTGCCGTTAATGGATTACTACACCGATCTCATCACACATCTGTCCATCCATCTATCTGCCCGCCCGTCAGTCTCGTTTTCTGGTGCAAAGTAAACTGCAGAGATCTGCAGCTGGCCTTTACATATGTCAACATACATATAATTAACTATAATATTGTTTTTAGTGTTTTTATTTGCATGTAAAATGTACGTTCAGTAAAGGCAGAAATCTGGATAGTATATTTACTGATTTTGACAATACAAACACCTGTGTACTCCAGACTCCTACCCAGGTAGATACCATGCCCGTCACTCACACTCAATCTTTTTTTAAAAATAATTTTAGTCCATATGCTTTTTGTCTGCTTTGTAGGACCTATAACTAATGAAACTTAAATAGTCTATGGTATTTTCTGTCAACTTCAGAATATTCTGCCTAATCAATTTCAGAATTATCTAAAGAATCCTAGCTTCTTACACAGAAAGCTATCGGAAGGATGATGAAGTCTATGACTCTTGGCTGGATGCAGTTTCCAGGTTACAGAACGAGGCAGGGGTGGGGACAGAAACCAAAGGCGCCCAGTGGTCTCACTGCTTAGAGTGCAGAGATAGGAGGGTGAAGAACAGGGTGACTAGGATTTCTATGGCAAGAGCAGAGGAAGCTACAGAGATGGCTAGAACTCTAGAAATCTGTGTGAGGTGAGTGGCAGGGGGTCCCATCAAGCATTTGGATTTGGTGGAGTACTAATCTTCACATGCATAAGAAAAAATGACCCATGACTGGGAAAAGAACCACTGGACAATAATAAACTAAGTAACTCTTGGAGCTCAGTAGGGTAAACAATAATTTGTCTTCCTGCCAATCAGAACAGAAAGATCTTCTGATGCACGGGGTGTGAAGTAGGGTTCTCGGAAGGGTATCACCTTAGTAACCTGGCTAAATCAGCCTCGACTACAAGGCTGCTCTGGGCTCATCTTCACAAAGCGACAAGACACCTCGTGAAAGGGCCAGACTGATGCCAAGTAACCAAACTGCCTCCCAGAAACAGAACATCTAAAATTATTTAAAGAAGCAAATAAACTCCAGTACCTAATATCCTAAATTTACAATGTTCGGCATGCAATTAAAAATCACCATTCATGCACAGAACCATATCCCAGAGGAAATAATTCAACCGATCAAAACAAAACCAGAAATGAAAAAGATGATGGAAATAGGAGAAAGGACATCAGAACATCTAGTATAAATATGTTCCATATGATCAAAAAGTTTTTTAAAATTATAAACATCATGATAAAAGAAATGCAATAAATAAGAAGGACCCAAATCCAGCATATGGAGATGAAAAATACCCTCTGTGAAAAATATACTACATGTGATTAACGGTACATTAGACATTACAGGAAAAAAATCAGTAAATGTACAGATGTAACCACAGCAACTATTCAAAATAGTGCCCAGAGAGGGTAAAAACATTGAGTAAAACAATGAACAGCATATCCGAGACCTGTGGGCCTGTGTCAAGTACAACGTAGTTCACACCTGCAATGAAACAAGAGCGGAAAAAAAAAAAGATGAAGATCAAAAGTTTGTTCATTTGAAGAAAATGTTCAACCTGCCATTTCAAAAGGCACAACAGAATGTCAGCAGAATACACTGAAAGGAACGCGCTCTAAAGCACTCCATAACCAAATCTCTGAAAGCCAACCACGCAGACGACACCTGCAAAGACCCACGAGAGAGGGAGGAACAGAGGGGAAAAGTACCAAAGACTTCTTGCCAGAAAAAAAATCGAGTCACATCTTTAAAAACCTATCCAATTAGAAATCTGTACTCGGCAAAAAGCCCATCATTCAAAAATGAAGGTCGCATACACACTTCCAGACAAACCAAAGTGAGAGGACTTATCCACAGTAGACTTGTACTAAAAAGAGATGTTAAGGAAGTTACTTAGGGAGAAGAAATAAATACAACAGGCAGTCGGCTAAGCCGTGCTATTTCCTACCCACAGAAATGTTAGATGATAAAGGTTGGCGTTTTCATCGGCTGAGTCGCAGGGTAATTTGTTCAGAGGCAGTAGACAACTAACACAGCAGACAAGAGAGCTGTGTTCTGTGACAGCGGCCAGGCAGCCAGGGTCCTTCATGGGCTGGTGATTCACCCCTGATGCCAAGCCTCTGGCTATGCCCACTCAAAAGTAAGGTTGGAAATAAAAAAAACTAAAGTAAGTTTGAGTAACTTTAGAAATTACCTCAATTACTAACTTCCGAAGACATAAGAAAAAAAAACAGTTAAACCACTAATAATAAATATTTGACTATCACATGCCTAACTTATTAAAAATATAATTGTTTCATATGTATTTCATTGTTTTTAGAATATCAAGTTTGAAAAATAAAAATGAGGCACAAATAACCTTCTTATATTCATCAATAGCTCCTCGACTTCAGCTATGATTGACGCTAACTGCAATGCCAAATCCCGGGATTCAAATCTTTTTTCCAAGCTTTGCTGGGTACCAGAGGAGCATTAGGGTGTTCTGCTCCCCCTCGCGGGCCTGCGCGCCCCTCACGGACACTGGTTTCATCCCCGGCAAGTGTCACGCTCCAGGCTCCATGTGTTTCTGAACCTCTTACCTTTGGGGGTAGTACGACCCCACTATAGGTAGGTCCCATGAGAAATGAGGAAAGTTCCTTCGGCATTTGCTTTTCTCATACCTTCTCTGACCTGAGTAACGTTACCACATGCAAAACTGTCACAAAAGAGACCTGAATCCAAGGGACATCCTGTTTTCCAAAAGGACTATAATTGTTAAAATTGATATAAAAATCAAAACAACTGACAAATTTACATAAAAAAACCCTTGAAAGTTGAAAGTGGCTTTAATTTTAAAACATTTGTTGAAAGGTTTTTGTTGTAAAATAAAACCAATCAGGTTTTGGTACAAAAGAAATTTTTGTACCAAGCCAGTTCCAAAGGAGGCTTCTCTGTACGCTACTGCCACCTAGCGGGCAGTGCCATGGGGCTGGCTAGCAATCACAGTCAGGTAGGTTGGCTATTGGTGAGCAGAGGTATTTTGACGCACAGGCATTTATTGAGCACCTGCTATGTACACGGCACTTCCTTAAGCAGGGGAAGACCTTTTAATGATTAAAATTAAAAACTGGACCCTGAGTTCAAATATGCACTGACAGCTTTATGTAGAATTTTAAAACCCCAACCTGCAAAACAATCCCTTTTAATCTCAATGATTCAACATTATTTTAAAGGTACTGTGATGTATCCAAAAAGCCCCTTGCACCTATCCCCTCCTCCTATCACCCAGTCTGCTATGAATTTGCAAGATAATGTGAGAGGATAGATGGGAGTTTCAACTTATGTTTATGTTGCCTTTATTGTGGTTCTCTTGAACTAACGTATAACGTTTTCTTTTTCCTAGTGAAGCATTCCTTTCTTCTTGCTCAAGAATGATAGTCCAGTTTGAAAGTAACGGTTTATACAACGGACTCTTCATTTAAACCTTATGTAAAGAAACCAGCCCGGTATGTGCACAGGGTTTGAGTCTCTACCTCATGCATTTATAGTGTGTGACATTTCCCTGCTTTCTCATATTGAATGTTTTATGGTGTGTTCTCCAGATTCAGGTAGTAAAAGGTTAGAAGGTATGTTTAAACAGACAGAAGGACTGCAGAAACATATTTTAATTAAAAATAGCTTGGAACAGAAATTTTGCCCACTTTCAAAATAGATTGCACCAAAAGCTAACGAGCAACTGAGAAATCTGACGTGTGTTCCAGCGATGCCTTGTGTAGAGTGCAGTATGTGCTGTTGCCTGTTGACCTAACAGTGGCTGCTTCGAATTCAGCCAAATGTAGCCAAGGTTGTCTAATCACTGATTAGCAGTTGTTCATTTTCATCAATTAAAAACAATGGTAGCAAAATATAATTCGAGCCAAGAAGTTTGGAAGAATAAAGTAAGACTGAATTTGGGAAGAACAACTTCTGAAAAACCTTTAGCTGCCGTCTATTGAATTAGCCCAATCTCTTCTAGAATATATCAGCCTTCTTCTGTATTCATATATCTTGTGGCGAGTTTCATAGGTGATTTCACAAATGAATTACTGTGTATCTCAGAATGGGCATAGGGCAAATGCCTGGGCCCACACTAACCTATGTTAGGTAGGTGTTTAAAGATCAAACTATTAGGTACTTAAATGTGTGTGCCTCCTGACCTCTGACATTTCTCTATGGATAAAATAAAACAAAAGGAGGGCTACAATGTCACCACATCCACTGAGGGCTTGAATAAAAGGCATGTAAGTATGAAACTATATCACGCGTTGGGTAATTAGTCCACACCCCCTGCAAGGCCAGCTTCTGTCCTGAAAGATGAATCAGGGATTTGTGGTGAGAAATCAGAGAGCCAGCAGCTTCAAGCAGGATAGCTAAAGGGCTGACCTCTAGAATGGTGGAGATATGGAAGCTTAGGATCCGGGGGCAGCCATTGTCATCCGTGCAAACCACGTAAGAGAGAAAGGCCCTCTGCGGAACGAAAAGGAAGCAGTGGGGACAGAGACGGGAGCACAGGGGAGAGTCAGAGGGCATACATCTCACGTTCCACCCAAGTTTTGTGTTCCTGCTCCGAAAACAGATGTACTTGTTGGTCTGTTTGCTTAAGTGGAGTTTAGCTGATCCCTTATATTTATAGTAAAAAGCCTTCACACACCAAATCCTGAGATGGAACTGTGAGAGGACTGGGGAGTGAAGTAGCTGATTCTAGAATTTTAAGGTCCTTTATAAAAGTGAAACATTTGTAACATAAGGATTTAAAAAAAAAAAAAACTATTCTTTTCAGAAAATTGATATTAGTTTAAGAGGTCCTACTTCCGCCCTGGCTGGTGTGGCTCAGTGGACTGCGCGCTGGCCTGCGAACCAAAGGACGGTGGTTTGATTTCCAGCACAGGCCTGGGTTGCGGGCCACATCCCCAGTGGGGGACACTCCAGAGACAACCACATATTGATGTTTCTCTCTCTCTCTTTCTCCCTCCCTTCCCCTCTGTCTAAACATAAATAAATAAAATCTTTTTACAGAAAGAGCCCCTTCTTCCAACTCTTGTGGTCTTTCATCTTACCCTACTGTGCAGAGACTCTGCTTTCCATCAAAACCCCAACTAACACTTCTACCTCATACACAGTCCTTTACCAATTACTAAAGAGCTGACCGATACATCAATGATTAATATAAAATTATGGTATTACATTAGATTTCAGTTAAATAAAGCTAATCATTCACCTGTTCTTCTGTTAACATTAGCACAGTTTTTGGTATGTGTGTGGCCTGTGTAAGTAGTTAAGATGTAATAAAGGCTTTTGCAAACCCATGAATATGAGCTGACAATATTGCATAAAGCAATCTTTTGTGAAGACATTAAAAAGTAATGGGGTTTACTTGAACTTAATGCCTAAGGAGACCGAATACCCAGTGTACTAAGGTTTGATATTTACATTTATATTTTAACCTGAGTGAACATCAATTATACATGTGTCTTGGGCAGTGTCAAACTTAACTGAAGAATGTGCATAATTTATTAACATCACCTTTAGATTTTTCACACGGCCAATATTCTCAAAAATATAATTCATTCTTCAAGAAATACAAGGCCTTCTTTTATTTTAAAACATGACTATACCTATATCATCTGGAAAAGGAAATTTGGTCCTATTTTTTAGGTAGGAAACTGTATTTTTTTTCAAATAAGTAAGAATATTAGAAACATTCCGGAAAACAATTATATTGCTTCAGTTTACCTTCTATTATGAGAGTATTTTTATCTTTAATTATTGCAATGGTGTCTTCTAAAACAGTCCCCTTTTCAGTGTTAAAAATCTATATTTGAGAATTCAGTTTGAAAATATATGTTTAGTAACACATTTTAGAATTTTTACAACAGAGTTTTCAGTAATGTGCTCCTGTGTATGAAAACACATAGAGATAAATATTGTTAATTGTCGAAATAAATTTGATGTAATATAAGTATATTGTTTTCATTTTCATCAACATACTATATTTATACACAATTGTTAATGCTGGAGAAGTGGATTCTGTATTCAATAATAAATGCATATTTTACATAAAAAAGCAAATCTTTTAGTCGTGAAATCTCACTTGAAAATCAGTTTTACACAGTGCTCTCTAGTAGAATTCTCTGTGACAATAAAAATTCTCTGGATCTGCACTGTCTGATACAGGGGCCGCCAATCACACGTAGCTATTCAGCACTTGCAATATGTCCCATGTGACTGATAAACTGAATTCCACATAATTCCACATAATTTTCAATTCCACATAATTTTTAAGAATAGGAAATGAAGTGACTATAACCTAGTGGGACCTGGGGACGTGGAAAGAATACAGAAGGCCATGTCGAGAATACCAGCTAACGGGAAGACAAGCAGTTGAAAAGACAGTTGAAAGGCGAGGCTCATGGTCTTCAAAGTGTGCATGTGAGTGAGTGTGTGGGCGTGAATGGCGATCATATTGGCAATGTTTAAAGCAGGGGTGTCAAACTCATTTTCACCACAGGCCACATCAGCCTCACAGTTGCCTTCAAAGGGCCAAACGTAATTTTAGGACTGTATAAATGTAACTACTCCTTAACTCGGGGCAAGGAGCTCGGCACTGCTGCCGGGTAGAAACAAGGTGCCCGGCTGGATAAAACAAGGTGGAGGGCTGGATTCAGTCCACAGGCCTTGTTTTTGCTACCTGTGGTTTAAAGGAATCCATTGGAAAAAAAAATACAAACATTTTAGGTATAAAAGATACTATATTTCAGATGTGGCAAAATTCTAGAGTTTCTGGGCACAAACGATCTACAGTAAAATAGAAGATTTTTCCCTTGGAATGATCTGAATTCCTCAAGACATGAACAGAGAAAACAAGAAGATTAAGGCATTCACATTTTAAGACAGGAAGGTAGTGAAGGAAAACTCATGTTAGATTCTTCTAGCATCTTATCTTCCGAGAGTGAGGAAACGAAGACCGTTAGTGCCTATGTCCTAGGGATTGTACGTGGGCACGGGAGATAAAGATAAAGAAAACCTCCTCACTGCTGTTTGGGGACTCATGGTCCAATGACGAGACAGACAGACAAGCAACAAAATACGCTGAGACTCACTGTAATAAAGGCACATAGAAAAGTGTGACATGGGCATAGAGGAAGATGTAATTTACGTTCTTTTGGGGAAGTGAAATTCAGTTGATGGTTACAATTGAGAAAGGTTCACATAAGAAGCGACATAAAGCTTTCCGAGGACAGCAAATCATACAGGACTAAGTAATATAGGCAAAGGCATGGTAAAAAGTTCTGAATTTGGGGGTAATAAGAAATATCTGTGGAGGTTGAAAATGTGGGTATTTCTAAGCTTTGCTTGAAGAGATTTAGTTTCGTATTTTATAATAAGCACTGCATCCAGCAATCACAATTGATATGTATTAGCTCAGAGTCCTCATAGTATTTAGATATGTGCTATCATTATGTCCCTTTTTACAGATTCCTAAGTTCCTCCAGTCCTGATTTCAAGAGATCAGGGATGAGGTCCCGTCAATGGTAACTTTTAAAAGCTCCCTATGCAAATGATATACAGACACTATTGGGAATTGTTTTCTTAAATCAAAGGAAAAATTATAACTGGCTATTTCACTCGAAAAATTAGGGATTGATTTATGGATTTAGGAAAGTGTATGGCCCTCAGGAACCTTTAAATCTTGCTATCATTTATTCACTCAAACATTCTTCCAGTAACATGCTATGTGGTTTTTGGAGCTGCAAAGCTAGGTAAGAAATAACAAAAATACAAAATAAATAAAATAACTATATTTGGTTTCCATGCACGTATAACCCATTTTAAAAGAAAAGATCTTGAGAATATCAAGCTAAGCGAATGATGCCAGTCAGAAAAAGTTAAGAACCCTAAGATTTCACTCATATGTGGGATATAAAACTGAAAGCTACAAATGAACAAACAAGAATAACAAACAAAACTCATAGACACAGACAGTGGTTTGGTGGGGACCAGAGGGAAGGGGGTGGAGGAGCAGTAAAGGGTAAAGGGGGTCAGCTATACGATGACAGAAGATGACAATGACCTTCGGATGGTGGGTCCACAATACAAATATACAGATGATGTATCATAGAATCATACACTTGAAACCTAAATAATTGTACTAATCAGTTACCCCAAAATTTCAATTTTAAAAAAAGGAAAAGAAAGAAAAGACAAGCTTATAAAAGTTGCACAAAGTAATGTGCCACTAGGTACCCATACAGATCTAGCATTCAAATTTAGGGAAACAAGAGAGGTCAACGATAGGTTTGAATATTCATGCTGGAGGTTTGAATATTCATGCTGGAGGGAGTTGGATTTGAGCGAGACCTTCAAAAAAATGACTGGACTTCAAGCAGACTGACACTATGGGCAGGCCATTTTATTCACAAAAAGGAGTGATAATGAGAGCTACGAAGAAACCGGTTCGGTGAATACAACAGATGATTTAGAACAAAGATCCATACACAAAATAATGAGAGATACTTTGGGGTTCACAGAGTGAGTCTAGATTGGGGATGCCTCGGATACAGGGCTACGTGATTGTGACCTATCACCCAGGACACACAGGGCAGAGCCACAGACAGACCCACAGTCACAGCACAATGTCTCAGAGCGCCAGTTTAGTTGGAGCTAACTGACATCAGGGATAAACAAACAGCACTGGAAGCATGTACCAACACTGGCGCAATGCCCGTGTCCAATCCACAGTCCGTCTGCACATGGAGCCTTCACGCTCCTGCTGCACGAGCCTGTGACCGAGGACCGTACACCGGATAGGTAGGCCACAATGCCAAGGAGAAAACACCCAAGAGCAACTCGTAACCAATTGCCAAACGACACTGGTAGATGCACAGCTCAGCCTCCACAACCACAGGAGGCACAGTGCTGAGGGACTCCGAGTGCAGTTTCAGCAGACAGACCCAGTTCGATGCTCGCTTTCATGCTGGCAGTGGTAACCTGCTCAGTAGATAACGCACTCTGTATTGGACGGCTTCATCCCTAATCTGTCCCACTCCCCAACCCCTTACAGGTGGCTCCTGGGAAAGATGACCGGATACACTATTTTCCCTCAAACTCTTCTATCATGGCCAGCTTCTGGGGGAACCCAGCCTACCACAATTATCAACAGATGCAGTTTTATGAAGCCGTCTTAAGGATGGGGTTGTGGAACTGAATCACTTACCACTCATATGGCCACAGTACACAATGGCCCTGCTAAGTGGGAGAGAAAACACAGAGCCAGTTTTTTTAAACCATCTTTTTAAAGTCATGGAGAAGTTCACATCACGGTTTTTGTATACAACTTCATGTGTGGATCAAGTTAGACTAGATTTTTCTAGGGTAACAAACAATCTCAAATCACAGTGGCTTAAAACAGCAAAGGTTCACTTTTCCCTCAGGCCACAGGTCTAGATGGGACATCTCTGCTTTGGCAATAGAGGAAAAGAACGTTCAGCGTCAGAAGCATTGCTAGTCACCGTGTCAGAGGGAAACAAAGAGTGGAATAACGTCCAGTGGCTCTCACAGCTTTTTCTCAGCAGTAACAAGTGTCCCTTGTAGTCACATCTCATTGACCAAATTAATTCACCTGCCCTTACCTACCTTCAAGAAGCCCTGCCTATGCCGTGTGGAAGAACCAAAGAGATTGTGCTTCATGGTGCCAGAGACCATCATGTCATATTCCTGCCTTCAGGATTTTCTTTGTTTAATCCCTCTTTCCCCTTAATTACTCACTCACCAATTTTCTATTTTTCATAGTTTTAAAAATCTTTAATATGATTTTCAGTCATCTTCCAGTTGGGAATTGATACTTTTTAGGAAAAGACTTGATGGAAAAAAAAGAGAGAGAGAGAGAGACATCAAACATATCACTTAGATAGTCATCTCATTTTTCCGTGCATTAAAAACAAGTAAAGATAATATTTACTTGTTTGTTTCCCTTCTATATACCTTTCGAACACCTGCCCGAGCCCAGTCGTGAGCAGTAAATAGGAGGTTATTTTTCTCTCTCAGTGGGACAGTGCCAAGTGGCAGCACTGCGACATCCTTGTGGGAGGGCTTGTTCACAGTTTGACAAGCAGCTCTTGTCATACATATTGAGATCGACTGACCCACAACTTTCTGATTAGTCGCTGTGATGGGTACGCACTGATGATTGCACTTTAGCCTTCAGACACATGAGGTGAGCTTGGTAAGTGCAGGAATCATGATTCAAACCAATATTATGACTCCTTCTTCTTGCCAAATTCACAGCCCTTTCCCTCACTCACTCAGGTAGATTTAATGTGGTATGTAATGTGTTGGCTGTACACCATTGAGTAAGAGCATCATGTAATTTTCTATTGTCTAGCAAAACATTTCTAAGAATAAGTAGTAGAAGGAAGGGGATCAAACCCTTGTATGAACTATCATTGGCAAATATGTTTTCCCATACGGTTGTTTCCCTTTTCATTTTGATGATGTTTTCTTTAGCCATGTAGAAAGAAGCTTTTCAATTTGATGTAGTCCCATATGAAAGGATGCTCAACATCACTAGACATCAGGGAGATGCAAATTAAAACCACTATGAGATACCACTTCACACCAGCCAGAATGGCCATCATTAACAAATAACAAACAACAAATGCTGGCGAGGATGTGGAGAAAAGGGAACCCTAGTACACTGTTGGTGGGAATGCAGACTGGGGCAGCCACTGTGGAAAACAGTATGGATTTCCTCAAAAAACTAAAAACAGAACAGCCTTTTGATCCAGCAATTCTACTGCTGGGATTATACCCTAAGAATCCTGAAACACCAATTCAAAATAACCTATGCACCCCAATGTTCACAGCAGCGTTATTTATAATAGCCAAGTGCTGGAAACAGCCTAAGTGCCCGTCAGTACATGAGTGGATCAAAACACTGTGGTACATTTATACAATGGCATACTATGCAACAGAGAGAAAGAAGGAGCTCCTACTTTTCATAACAGCATGGATGGAACTGGAGAGCATTATGCTAAGTGAAATAAGCCAGGTGGTGAAAGACAAATACCATATGATCTCACCTTTAAGTGGAACCTAATCAACAAAACAAACAAGCTAAATTGAACCAGAGGCATGGAAACAAGGAACAGACTGGTAGTGACCAGAGGAGAGGGGAAAAAGGGGAGGGGAATAACGGGGGAAAGAAGGGAAAGGGACTAGTCAAGGAACATATATAAAGGATGCACGGACATGGACAACAGGATGGGGACTGACTGTGGGAGCAGGGGGTGGGGCAGGGGAGAGCAACAGGGGACAATTTGGGACAACTGTAATAGAACAACAATAAAATAAAAATTTAAAAAAGAATAAGTAATAGTAGGAAGAGAGCAACAACATAGTAATAAAACCACAGTATAATTTGCCATGATTACCCATAGTTTAAGATTTAAATTATAAAATAGAGAATTTTGCTCTGCAGGTGTTTTATAATTTTCTTATTGCCATATGCTAACAGGGTGATTGCAAGGCCGAAGTGATCATTAGAGTGATAAACACACGCATGCAATAGGGTTGGATGTAGATGGTAAAAGTTACAAACAATAGTGTGTGTTGGGTTGGGGTGGAGCCGAGGAGAGAGACGTAAGGAATCAAGAAACCAAGGCATCGTGCTGGCAGCCATGGCAAGGCATGGAATTCTGAGAAGAAAACATTTCTCCAAAACTTACAAATGCACATGAGGGCTGAAGTTTACTAGCCGGTTAAACAACAGGCCCATGAAGACAAGAGAAAAGCCAGTTCCCCACTCTGATGATGCTCTCAGACATAAAAGGTAAAGCACTCCCAAAAACTGTTTTGAAATTATATTTTAGTTATATCCGCAGTTGTGTTCTCTTGGGTGCTCTCTGAACATTGCCTGGGGATGTTCCGTTCCCGGCTGTTGGATACGTGGGTGTTCTGTGGGGCCACAGTCAGAAACAAATGAGAACCGGCCTTGGGATCTCACGGTCAAAGCCATGGCCCAGCAGGCGCCAGCTGTGCAATGGGAACATTATATTCTTAATGGAATGGAATGCCTGCCCCATTTAGTGTGCAGCAAATTCAACTGAAAGGAGAAACCAGAAAGAATCCACATTAAGGTGAGTGTTCAGGATTTCTTATTTTTGTTTAAAGCTCTTAGGGCTCCTTTCATGTCTTTTGAATAGTTTCACGTCATGTTTCCTCACTGACAGGAATGAGTCTTCAAGAGAACAAATTATTCATAAAACCCCATTTAATTTTATGTTACTCTTACGGCTTTTTCATCATCCCATCTTTCCCTTGTGTATCAGGCACATGTGAGAAACTCGAATGCAAGCAGTTATTTAACTAACAACACATACATTATTCATTATCGTTTTCTTAGCTTTTATGCATAACATTTTTTCATGGGCTGATTATATTTCAGCTTGTCTTTTGGATTCACACACACTTGAATCCCGGCAAGGATATTTTAACACATATGGCGATCTGTCTACTGTAGTTAGAGTCTTTCCAGCCTAGAGAAATTTTCATAATAATGGCATTTTAAAAGTAAAGTTTCTATCATAAGATTCTGCAACGTTTTCAGAAAGGATATCTCCTGAGCCAATGGATACCCTTCTGAAGTCCAAGGTGATTATAGGAATTCTAATGAAGTCAACCAACTGCCAATTATACATATGGTCTTGCACCTGGTCAGTCAAGCTTCCGTGTGTGTTAATTTATGAAGAGTTAATAGAGAACTTTAAATGTACAAATTGAGGACATTAACTCAATTCCGATTTGATTAGGCATAGCTAACTACCTTTCCGTCTGTGTTACTTCATGAATTCCCATGGGCTTACTACATACCTCTACCTTCAGACTTTGAAACACTGAATGTATAATAGCACACACAATGATGTCAGATGTTTGACCTTTAAGAGAATGATCCAGGAAAAGCAATGCTTTGATCCTATAACTTAGAATAGGAAAAATTTAATTCTTCTTTCAACTAATTATATGATTTTATATCTGACAATGCAAATATAAAATTGTTTACAACATCTCTGTTAATGAAGTCACAAATACTGCAATTTCTGTACATTCACACAAACTTTAAATAGAGAATGCATAAAGATAATTTAGAAAAATGGTCACTGGACAAACAGCATGAAGACTGAATGCTCCTTGAACACCCTCTGCAGCAGGCCCTGCACGCTCGCTGCCCCGCTCTTCTGGGAGCGATTACGAACACCGAAGTGCTGGCTGAGGCTTCTGCATTGCTATCCTGACTTTTATCTTGTCAGTACAAGCCCCGTAGTATTCATTGATTAATGTCAACAAATATTTTGTCGAGTTACACAAATCATCGACTTCCTTAAAAAACTGAATTTCCATTATTACGTTTTTCATTAAACATGCACTTTTGATTTTGAGCATCTTATTGTGGAAAGGATTTACCAACACATCAAAAAGAAAACATGACTAAGTACACACACACACACACACACACATTTTTAGGTCTACCTTATACAACATAGCAGTAGTGACCATAGCAAGAACGCTCGAAGGGGTCTTTGTAAGCTTGACAGAACTGCCCCACCCCTTTTCCTAACATACTTCATATATGCCTAACCTATAATTGCCCACACTCCCCATCACTCTGGTTACTGGCACGCTGGCAACTTCGTGGTCTCCCGAGCAAAGGCACGCCCTCGTGCTCTCGGGGAACACCTGACCACTGCCTTCCCCGGGAATTAGAAACCGAGGGTCTCCGCAGCCTCGCTCCTCTATATCAGGTCCAGCTATGCCGGCTCCTCCCAGGTGTCCAGGTGGGACAGCTCACGCCCTTGACCATGCTCTTCATTGTCACCTACACCTTCCATATGACCCCAGTCTCAAGACGAGGGACCATTTTTATGAGCACAAAGGCCTCCCAAGGGCCTGTGTAACCCTGTGCTGGAGGGAGACTGAGGAGGATGACAGAGCCCAGGTGGCTGCTTTCTCATCTTGGGCCACAAGGGACTAAAGGGCTACCAGGCCATTTGCCAATATTCCTACAATAGCACAAGCCTGGAGCCACCTCTGCCTGTCAGACTCCCTCTTCCCTTCCACCCACTGAAGAGGAGCTTCCCCAGGGCTGCCTGCCCCCTTCCAACCTACCAACAGGTGTACATGTTTTTGTAGATATTAGACAAATTTCCTGGGCTGATTCATCACAAAGGGGAGAGGACATTAGCTCTAGGGATCCTTTTTTCCTTGCATCACCTCTTGCTGATCACAAATGCTATTTTGGGCAGCTAATGCTCCCTCCCCACACTCCATGGGGCTCCCTGCACTTGAGGGTGTGGAAGTGTTATTAAGTGCCCATCCTGCTTGGCTCTCAAAATAGGGTATGTTGATGTGTTCCCAATAAGCAGCGAGCAGTCCACTGAGGTTTACTTTGGAATCTAAGAAGGACACAGCCACATGGCAGGGCTGCTCGTGATGACTGGATTCTGCCATTTTCCCACCAGGAATGGGTGTTTTCTTCCTAATAAAATAAAAAACAGGTCACCAAACTGATAAATAACACCTCCCACCAACACTGGGGATCTTAAGGAGTCACCGGTCTCTGTACATATACGGTTGAGAGCACTTTGTTCATTTTATCAACAAGTATTCTGCCTTCTCTCTGAAAGAGGTTTAGGTACTTTGTATCCATAAACGGTGATGGGTAAAAAGAGGTGGGTCAACTTATATATTTAACAATATATTAAAATAGGAACTCTGCTCATTCCCCACAAATCTCACGTATAACCAACTGAAACTATAAGTGAAGCTCAAAGTACCAAACCCACTCCAACTTTTTTCAATACAAATTCACACTCTGTTAAAACTGAAAAACATAGGAGGGGACGATAAACTAATCAGAATACTGGGATAACTAGACAAAATAGGGACTAGCAGGGCTAACACAATTGTAAAGTTACTGTGTACCTAAGGACATCTTTGTTTTCTGAAGGCCCATAAAATCATCCTCAATAATGAAAGCCTATTTCACTCTCTTTCCTAATGTTCCCCAAAATATACTAATAAATTAAATAAATGTTTTAAAAAACATAATTTGCAGTAATGTAGCTAAGAAATGAAAACAAGCCTAAATGGCCAGTTTAATGTCTGACCATGTGATGGACAGAAGGATGGATGGATGGATGGACAAATGGACAGTCTGAGGGACAGGTGAAACACTAGGGATGACTGGGTTATGGCTCTGTGTAAAGTGACCAGGACACAGAACATGCACTGTCCAGAAAGGTGAGGCCCATGAAGACGACAGGTGGAATGATATCTGGAGATTTTCAACATGAGCCTGAGTTGTGTGACCCTTTTCTGTCGCACACAGCCATGAGGCAAAGTTTGCCACTTACTAGAAGTTACGCTAGTTAAGAGTATCATTTGGGATGTCCTGATGTTACAAGGAATCTGTTACATTTAAAAGAAAAAGTTATTTTCAACAAACCCTTCCAACAAGCTGAGGAGATCGGAGACGCACCAGAGCCAGCCCACTACACTGGGGATGTGCAGACAGCTCTCTGCTGTCTCTGGCAGCAGCCCATGCATCTGAGCTGGAGGGGGGTTGTTTTAAAAGTAGCTTTGTCTTTATTTTTGTTGTTTCTCCAAATACTCAGTTTGCAGCAGCATCTGCTCTCTCGGCTCAGAGGGTCCAAACAGATGTGTCATGACCTCATGTGATGAGCAAGCCCGTGAACCAAGTGCCTGCCCCCCCTTGGCAGGTAGTCCTGGATGCTTGTTTCAACCCAGTTGTAAAAATAGCCAGAATGCACCAGGGAGTGGGAGCTAAGGAGGGGCAACCTCTCTGCAAATGTGGTGAGAACGATAATGGACTCCTTCTGGGCCCCCAGTTTTACTAGTATTTCCATTTCAGCAAAAGGCGCTTTTGACACAGCTCGCGAATTATCACTGAATTTATCAAGCCCGTTCCACTTGATGTTGATACTCTTGGTGAAGCGAATTGGGAGATGACTTCAATGTTTCTAAATGCATAGTGAGTGTGAAGCGTGAGCAGTCAGACGGTGGTGTCCTCGGGCTTTGAGTCCTGTTGCATCGGGGCAGCCAGCGAGCAGGGCCCCGGACACGGACACGGGTCACGAGGAGAAACTCTACACTTGAGCTGCGGTATTGAGTGACTACGGAACGCTCTTCTCTCCACGGAAGAGCACAGCCAATGAGCCCAGTGATGACTTTTCACCTGCACTAGCTGTTGAGGAAATCATCTAGTCCCACCACCATCCTCCCCATCTGGCTCTAAGCCTTTCCCACAAAGTTGCCCCGTGTCCCGGGAAGGTAAGGCTACTCGCTCCTGCCTTTGGAAATACAGTAGTTGAACTCAAGGAATATGAGAAAATGGTTTCTCTCTGTAGGCAACGTACCATGTGGTCTTACATACATTTTCTCATTTAAATGTTGTACTATCTACGTTATCTATTACTCCCTGAATTTGACTAACATGGAAACTGACATTAAGTTTCTTCTACTAGCTCTCATCTAGAAATTGGCAAAAGTATTAAAATTCAGTTATGTGTAACTACAAATTGTACTTGCTTTCTACCAGGCATACCATCAACCAGGCAAATAATTCTTGGCATATTAGTAGCAACCTCCGATACTTGACTTTTCTCCACAAACTGGTTATTTTCTAGGCTGAATGGAAACACGAGCATGCTCAGAGACACACACAGGCAAAAAGTCAGGCTCACACTCATGTACACGCTCACTTTGCTTAGTATAGAGTCTGGGGGAGAATTAGTGATCGATATATAACCTAGGGTAGCAAATTTCATTTTTTGGTATTTATAAATTATTAACAGCCATTAACCACTTAGCACTTATCCATCCTAACAAAGGGTTATGTAAATTTAAAATAAATGGCCCGGAAAGCACATTATTTACCACAAATAGTACCTTAAGGATGGCTTTTCTGGCCACTTGGCAGTTGAGTACATGAGTTTTGGGGAGTAGGGATATTCCCTGGAGAGGGCCCACTGTATACATCACCACTTGGCCTTCACCTTGGCCTTCACCTTGGCACAGTGGCAGCGGTGGCCTCGGGCACTGAGGCTCCTTCTGGACATGGTAACAGAGGTCATCTCTGGTTGATGGGGCAGTGGATACGTATTTTCTGCCTGGTTTCTCCAGCCTGGTGGTTTTGATCTGGGCTCTAGAGCAGTTTGATTACTCTACAATATTGAACAGTTTCCTTAACCATGCTAATCCGAAGCTCCTCTCGTACAAATTGATGGAAAAAAATCACTTGCACATAAAAAATGCCTAGCCTTGTAGTACCTCAAACATAACCAGTATTGAATAATTGTTAGCTATTATTTTGTTGACTAATATTACTATCACTACTGATAAGATTTTTCTAAATTTCAATAATATCTCTGCTTCTTACAGTTGTGAGAATTTCAAAGCAGTTCAAATACTTATAATCATTAACTTAAAAATTGTCTAAAGAAAAAGAGAAATGAAGATTTTCTATTACAGCAGACACAATCAAGACACAATTGTTTGTAATGTTTTAAAATGATATACCCTGTGGCAAAAGGCAGAGTCAAAGGCTTAAACATTGCTGGAAGCGACAGACAAAAATCACACAATTGAACATTCAATAATGAGAATTATTAAAGTTGTTGTATGTGCACATTTTTCTCTTAAGTTGGCCAGGAAGGGAGTCTGGGCAGGGGTGGAAGGAAGGGAAGGAAAGAGGGAAGAAGGAAGGAAGGGAGAAAGAGAGGAAGGGAGGGAGGGAGGGAGGGAAGGAGGAGGGAGGGAGGGAGGGAGGGAGAGAGGGAGGGAGAGAGGGAGGGAAGGGAAGGAAGGAAGGAAGATACAAATAAACCTCCTAACTTTGTATTTCTTTGATGTCTGTTTGACAGTGTGTTCTGAATGATCTGCAGCTATGTGTGCTAGAACTTTAGAGCTAGATGGGTCTGAACAATAATTCAGTTTACGATAGACTTTTAATAAAATATGAAATAGCTGAAGCCCAAGGAACTAATGGATTTTCCAAAGGTATTTGCTTAAGTGATGGAAAAGCAGAGAAGCATTCAGCAGGGTGAAGAGATGTGGAGTGAGTCTAATCTTTATGTGACTTTCAGAGTCCTACGTGGATTTTTATTTCTTCACAATCAGAGCAAAGGCTGGTGCACATAACCTGCTGAGAGTTTTTCACTGAAATTGAGAAAAATACATTGTTTTTCAGATCAAGATAATATGACTTATTTTAATGCCAATAATTCTATTCCATGCAGAGAATAGGGTGAAGCCGATATGTTGGGTTTTGTTTTGTAATGTCTCTGGGGCAGGCTTTCTTCCAAAGACAGTAATTAGAAATATTGTCAAACTTGGTCAGTGGCCAGAGCAGGCAATTTCACACTTCAAAAGTATTTTTTTTATTTAAAGAAGAAAAACAACCTAGATAATTTTCCCCCCACTGAATACACCCAGTTATTCCTTTCTGAGCCAAGTGGTGTGCTGAGTTATGAACATGGGACATAATCACAATATTTTAAAAAATCATTGAGTTAAATGAAACAAATCATACAAAGCACCTGTTTTTCCTCATCATGGTATGCAAAGAAAATAGCGTCAGCCCCCGCAGAAATAAAGAGAGATAAACAATGGACAAATACTATGGCTTTTACAAAGAATCCTAATATAAGGGATGGTTCCACCAATTTCTATTTCATGATGAATTTTGCTTGATTTGATTTTGCATTTAAATTGTGCTCATATACTTCGAGGTAGAATTAGAAAGGTGTGGAATTTGTCATCACAGAAAACAGGGCATTTTGTTACTCAGTTTCAATTTGCAAGATTGAAAGCCTCCACATTGGTTCATACATTGTAAGCTTTTTCACTAATGCATAATAAAATCATAACTATTTAATGTATATATTCATACTTGTATAAATGTAACATTCCTCTTTCTCTAAGGATTACACAGAATTTTAAAGCTTAGTTTGGTCATGGATCTCGCTCCTTATGAGCAAAAAATTTAAAGCAAAAACTTGTACTCAATTCCAAACAAAAATATAAAACATTTAACATTAAATGATCCATATTATCTTCTCCAAGAAATGTAAAAGAAAAATATGGGTTGAATAAGCAAAAAGCATAAACACAGTAAGAATGAAAATAAGAACGAGAGATTGCTGAGGAAATATAAACCTAATAGGCAAAATGAAGAAAGGGAAAAGGCCTGGTCGACCCTGCAGAAACAAATGCATGGATTCAGGATGAGTTCTCTGAATAGCCTATATCACAAAGAATAATAAACCTGGAAAGCAAGGCAGCCGATGAGCTTTATCTCTTCTGATATTTAATGGGGGCAGAAAATGTTCATTTGCTCCCAGCTTGCTGGCTGAGTTATGAAAACAATTTGTTAGCAGTTATAATTGAGCAATTTCTTTGTGAAAAGAGCCTGACTCCCTAGACCGTTCTCACCAGCAAACTTTGAATGTGTTTTTTCCCTGGGCTCTCTCGGGTTCTGCATGTGGCCAGTCCCTGTCCTTCCAGTTCCTCTGCTCCCCATGCTTTGTCCTCCTGGAAGCAAGGAGTCCTTCCTGGCTTCACAACATTGTCAAATACAGCCTATAAGCTACCAGGATGCTCCTTTAGAAGTGAACATCAGCTAAACCAAACTTACGATAGAATGGAAAGGTCACAAGACTCATTCAAATTCCAGTTCCAGAACTTGTCATCTGTGTGACTGAGGACTATTTATCCTCTCTGTGTGTGTTTCATGTTTCTTATCTGAAAATTAAGCATTCTATAGGAAAATATACATAAAGGCATAGACCAGCGTGCATTCAATAGTGTATGAGCAGAACACGATGCAGTTTCTCAACAGCAGTAATTGCTACTAATATTACTATTGTTACTACCCACTTGAGCACTACTATTAATAACAAAACATTCTTGCTCATCTAAGAGAGGAGAATATTTTTCTGGATAACTACCAGAATTAAATGATGTCATTTATGTAATACACCTGAAATTATCAGTTAATAAGTTTTATTTTATTTTTACTTTTAATTATGGTATATCCAATCATTTCTCTAAAAATATATTTACTTTTCAAAAAAAATAAAACACAGCTTCTGAACAGAAACAAAAAATGTAGGCAAAACATTTTGTTGCGTCTTCAATAGACACTCCTTCCATTTATTGGGAATCCAACATCAATACTTCACTACACAGTGTCTCTTCCTTTTTAGCTTCACTCATTAATAAAATTTACCATATTCATATTTTATTTTTATATCCAAAATAATTAGTTTCACACGCATCATGTCTTATGATGGCCTCAATATAAAAAACAGTTACATTCATTTGTTAAGACTGTGTCATTAGTTACCACAGACTTAGTGGCATAAAACAACAGACATTTATTTTCTTAAGGTTGTGGAGGCCGGAAATCTAAAGCTAAGGTGATGTCAGGGCCCCACGCTCTCTGGGGGCTGCAGGGGAGCCCCGTTCCTTGCCTGGCTCCAGGCTTCCTCTGGCTATGGCTACATAACTATAATCTCTGCCCCCTTTCCATATGACTTCCTCCTCCATGTGTACGTTTTCTCCTCTTGCCGCTTTGGACCCCTCTAGATAATCTAGGATGACCTCATCTCAAGATGTTTAATTTAACTGTATCCAAATAATGTCACATTCGCAGGTTCTAGGAGTTGCCAAATAGGTATGTTGGGGATGGGCACCATTCAACCTACTACAGCAGGTCAGGTAATACTGCAGAAGAGGAGAACAGATCCTCCTACAAGTTTAATGCATTTTCATAGTTGAAGGTGACATGGTCCACAAATGGTGGAAATGGAGCTGGAACCCAGGTTGTAACACTCCTGTGATGCTCATTACGGACACTCGGGTGTGCTGGGAAAGCGCCTTGATCCAAATCCACAGATAAATGCTGTCATTTAACTCAATCTTTCTCCAAAGTGGCGTTTCATGCCATAATTCCGGTAGACACAGTAGAGAAGTCATGGAGAAGAGCTCTGAGGTCTAACAAGCCTGTCAGAGCCGAGTTAGACAGGGTTAAGTGGTTTTCTGTAGTGAAGGATGCGGAGTCTTTGACATGATAAAGTACACTTACTATTATTTTTTAAAAAGCTAGATAGTACACAGCATTGCCAAAACATATGTAACCCTGGAATTGTTTTTGCCTCCTTGAATATCTTTTAAGACTGGTTTTTGTAGCACACATTTTTGGGACAAGATGGTTTAACCTAAAAAGAAAAAAACATTGTGGGACTGTAATGTCTGAAATTTGGGGCCAGGGAGGAAAGAGAAGTTCTGAGAAATGATTTGTGAGGCCAGAGCATCCAACTAGCAGAACGAGAGGTACAATCGATACTCCAATACTCACTGGTCACCTGCGATGGGTCAGCAAAGTGCTGCATTCTGAATGTTGAATGTAACTGCCGTGCCCTCTGACTTGGCGTAGCTTATGGTGTAGGGAGAAAGACAGTTATTAAGCAATCAATCTGAAGAAGTATGAAGACCTTCATGCCAGCAAAAATACATTGTGGTATAGGTGTATATAATGGGGAACACTGCCCACTCTAGGGACCGAGGAAGCGGCATTGGAGCTGACCCCTGGAAAAGACAGGAGGATGCAATAGAGTGAAAGGGAAAAAGATTCAAGTTCCTGTTTGCCAGGATTCAGAGCTCGGAAAAGCATCTGTACTCTCAGTCAACTCCAGGAAAAGAGAATTTAATGTTCTTCTGGATTGGGAAGATGATAACAACCCCTACAAATTAAAACTACAAATCCAATATTATTGTAAGTGATGAAGGAGACAGAGCCTTCCCTCCATCTCTGTGCAGTGACCCTTCCTGACCACCACGGCATCTCAGCCCTTCAGTAATTCTGCACCAGTTCCTCAACGCTGACCCTACTTCACCAGCTCGAGTTCCTCTCTCCCTGTGGCAAAACACAGTCGCTTAAGTCAGAAATTACTAATAATTTGCATAACAATTTATACTCAACACCACTGCACTTTTCATGTCCAGACAAATGGTTATAAACAACAGACAGGAAGGGCCTACTTTTCTGAAACAGTTCCGCATTTATGAGCATTCTGGTAGTATGTTATCCTTGGGACCAGCCAGGTGAAAATATGATAGTAAAATTTAAGGTATGAAAGGTTAAGACCTCACCACCAACTAAGAAGGAGAGTAAGTGACTTTTTTCTAAGCCACATTGTAAACATACAAGTTGACAATCTAAGATGAAATCTATCGTGATTTCATGATTTTTAAAAAATCTAACATAGCCCAGTATACCTCTTTTTTAGATTCTTTCATTCCACCCTGCTTTTGCCAGTCTCTACTCTCTGGGTTTACTCCCAGGGGTGTCAACCTTCTGGCGTCTCTGGGCCACACTGGAAGAAGAAGAGCTGTCTTGGGCCACACATTAAATACATTGCAACACATAATCACAAAAAATACTCAATCCTTTAAGTAAATTTACAACTTTGTGTTGGGCCACATTCACAGCCATCCTGGGATGCATGTGGCCCATGGGCTGCAGGTTGGACACCCCGGGGCTACTGCCTACATTTTTTTCTCCCAGATTCATATATGCTGCTGCTGAGCAATTTTCACTTTCCTACTTTTAGTGTATGCCAAGAATTGACATCAATAAGAAGAACCTTGGGCCAAAAATACTATTCCCTAATGAAATACACACTTAAATGATATTTTCCAAAAATTTCTCAGCTTGGAAAACCAAGAAAAATGCAAAGTAATTTATGGAAAGATGACTCTCTAGAACTTGACATTGAACATTTTCATTATAAATACATATGGGCCATATGTTAAAACTATATTTCAATGTCTATGCAGAGAAACCACAGTACCTGCTAGGGTAGAAGTTGAAAGGAGGGATAAGATGTCTTTGTATCTTTTAAAAATTCTTTAGAATCTCTAGAGAGAACATATAGAGTCCAAGTAGATTTGGGTTGATTTAGTTGGACTCTTAAATCTATATATTTTCTCAAATTTTCATGTTGCAAGTAAGGCACTTCTGTTCATGTCTCCAAGAGGTTACTAAAGAACGAACACACACAGCAAGGTTCTTCCACATGCAAAGCTTTTAGGGAAACAAAAACGTTTCTGCCTATCAAAGTATCACTCCGGAAATTTAGAACCCACGTTAACATGTCTATGTCAACATAAACACACAGTCATCATTTAAACTGCAAAAGACTTGACTTTTTCATGTGTCTCATAATACAACTTACTGAATTCTCTTGGGTCTTTTGAATCTGAATTCCGTCAAACCAACCTTGTATCTATTTGATGACTTACAAGGGAGCAGGTGGCTTGGGGTCTGTCGATGACATCACAGCAGATAACTCGGAGATGGTCTTCAAACTCTGAGATT
Organism: Desmodus rotundus; assembly: GCF_022682495.2. Classification (NCBI taxonomy): domain Eukaryota; kingdom Metazoa; phylum Chordata; class Mammalia; order Chiroptera; family Phyllostomidae; genus Desmodus; species Desmodus rotundus. Next base: position 5,621,128 of record NC_071395.1, read on the forward strand.
CTAGTTTATCATCGCAAGGTTATGATGTTATACACAGTTTTTGCCAAGAGTCCTTTCTTCTAACAATTTCAATCAATTTGCAAACATAAAAGCTTTTTGACATAACTCATAAGTGATGACTGCTCACCACTTGCCTCAGAATTGCCTAGCATGCTGTTACTTTAAACATGCCAATTTTCAGCCCCACCCAAACATACTAAGTTGGAGTCTTGAGAAAGGGGTCCAGAAATTCACATTTTTATATAAACACCTCAGGGGATTCTTCTCTACAGTTTGATAACTACTAATAGGCAGTGGATTATTTTGATAGTTACATAGCATTCCATCAGTATTATGTTTAATTTACAAATCGAGTCAACAAGAAAAAGAACACCTGCCATTTGCATAGGGATTCATAATTACAACCTCAAAGTTCCTTTCTCCATGCCAGAGGTTCTTGTCAGCTTTACAGGAAAAGAGAAATTTCAAAAAAGAAACAGGCCACAGACCCTTCCGAAGCCCATTAGGAATGTTGCATTCGCAAATTAGGCACAAGTGTGATTGGAATAAGAAACTCAGGTGAGAAAGACTCTGTTCTTAGAATCCAATCTGGGCATGGGCGTTGCCAAAGAAAACAGAACTTGGAAGCTGGCGCAACACAAGCGGCCCACTGACTATCCCACCGTGGTGCAAACCTGAATGGATCACTGCCCAGTGTGCAGTACCGAAAATGACAAGTGAATGCGAAGGAATCACAGCCAAGCACAGAACAGAGACTGTTCTGCTCATCTTATTGGATTGGATTGTACCAATTTCACAGTGAATCAATAGAGCTCCAAAACATATTCGTATGCATTACAGGTTGCTTTGCAATGAATTTTATTTCTAGCACGTGAATAAAGCTGTCATATCCTAATCTGTGAAATTAGGCAACACTTCCCCCTAGTGTTCTTGTCTTTGCTTTGAGCAAACAAATCTATTCCATGCCAACCAATCTTAGGACTCTTAACGTTCATGACACACTGGGGAACACGTAAGTCAGGTATCTGCTCATAGTCTTCGATTTTCCAAGTCCCACAATAAAATAAATAAGTGACAAACATGAACTCACAAATGGCCGCTTAGATATACAATGAGCGTGACATAATATGTGGGTTACGTGTACACACTGGGTAGGAGGAGGGAGAGCGGTTTGTAAAACCAGACCATGTATGGAGTCAAAACTCCACAGGCAGCACCAGCAAGAGAAACTGGCCTGTTTGGTTCCGCTGACACAAAGGCGAGGCCAGTCCAGGATGTCGAAAGGGGCCACGGATGTATGAAGTGTGGGGCGTGCTGTGCCCGCACACGCAGCACACAGTACACACTCGGGAACACATGTCCAAGTATGCAGGCTTGTGCTAAAAGGGAGCCTGCGCACTCTGGGAACCAAGGTGCTGGGGGCCTCTGGCAGGGAGGGGGGACGGGGGCTCCTGTAGTTCAATCATCTGTCCTACACACCTCTGCCTTCGAAAGACCAGGGCCCTGAAGGGAAAGCTCTTTCCCTTCGTGACTTGACTGATACAGAGGGTCAAGAATATTGAAGTCACAGTGCAGAAATTGATATACTAGAAGATTCTGGTAGTTTTTGTGAGCTCAAACCCCCAAAGACACACTTCCCAAGGAGAAAAGAGCTCCTAGGTAGACTTGGGTGATGACGGGGAGCATGGCCTCCAGGGTCTAGGGCTACATGCCTCCCCCCAAATGCCCCTCCCCCAGGACAGGTGCCACAGCTGAGCACTCCCAGCCCCAGAAGGCCCTGGCCCTGGTGCAGAGAGCCCATCCAGTCTCAGGAACACTCGTGGCAGCAGCACACGTGGATCAGGCTCCACCAGGAGCAGCCTGAAGGGGCGCCAGAGCACCGACAGCTGCTCAGCGGTGGGAACCTTCAGGAGTGCCTCTCTGTCTCAAGGCCCTCTAGCAGAAGCCCTCTCCCACACCCTCACTACTACACCTGGACCTGGAGCCTGGGGACAGCTGCTCTCAGGGGCCATGGCTCCTGGCCTAGTACCTGCACAGGGCTTTGTGGGGAGCCAGCCTCACCAGTAACCTGGGGTGCAATTTGAGCTTTGTGTGCTTCTGGCTCCAAGCGCACCACACCCTGCACACAGGTGAGTGCTCCTTCTAGTGCCCTGAGTGTGAGAAGTGCTACAGCTGAAAGGAGAACCTGACAACCATCGGCAGCTGCCCACCAGGAAGAGGCCCTTCCTCCGTGCAAAGTGCAGCCTCAGCTTCGTGCGGCAACAGTGTGGTCAAGACCAGCTGAAGCTCAACAGGGCAGCCAAGCAGCACATCAGGCTGTGTCCCAGCCTCCTGGGCCACAGGCCAAGTCTGACCAAGAAGAGGGCCGCGTGAGGATCTCTAGGCAATACTGCAGTGGTGGGGGATGTCTAGCCCCTGAGCCATGGGCAAGTCACCAAAACCTGCCATGAGCATAACAGAGCACTCGGCGGGCCACACAGCCTCCTTTGCAGGCATCCCACGACCCACATCGGGATCAGAAACACTGGGTCCCAAGGCAACAGCCAGAATGGGGTTGCCCAGGACTCAAGCCCTGTGCCATCCGGGCTGAGCACCTGAGGGTCACCAAATCATCCACACTTCGCTTTTTTCTACTGATTGTTCATTAACACGATTGATGTGAACATGAAAAACAAACAAAAATAAAAACCAAGAAACACCCCCCCCCCACCCCAAAGGAACTACTCACAGGTGACCTGGGACAATCAATGACAGTGGCTTTGATGAACACAGGGATGTGCTTCCCAAAACTCGTTTCAATTAAAGGAAGAGTTTGTTGCCCTGGCAGCTGGCAGCACAATCCCCTGGGGCCCACCTCTTGGGAGGTCGGCTCCGCTGCAGAGAGCTGCCTTATCCGAGTCATATCATGGCCCGAAAACGCCCACCTTGTGAACTGCTTGTTCATTAAGACGGCTCATGTGAATATCAAACAAACAAACTTCTGCTTCCCTGGGAAGCCCTCGGTGGCCACCTGGGACAGTCAATGAGAGCAGCTGTGACGTACACTCTGAAGGGCCATCTTGACCTTCAGAGCTCCCCAGCTGCAGCTGAGCTCTCCCACCCGTGCTCCGGATCTTCTTCTTCTGCCCAGTTCTGCTTTGTTACCTCCCGCTCCCCCTCCCCCAGTAAGTATTCCTGTCCAGGACTCTCCCCACACAGCTCCTGCACATTTGACTTCATCTCAGCATCTGCTTTGGGGTCTAAACCGTTGACGCTTGATGCCAAGCGTGGCCCAGAAAAGCAGGCATGACATGGGCCAGCAGCAGGCATCAAGGCCTCCTCACCCGTGGTAGGGGACCACGGCCAGGCCCTGGCACACGGTGTTAACCCAGTTATTAACAGGTCACTTACGAAGCAGAACAACTGACAAGAGAAAAGGACCGCGCAACTCATCCCTTGTCTGAAACACATTTGGGGGGCCTACAGTTCACCCCCTACCCCCACCATCCACGGTTTTGCATTCCGGTGAGGTTCCAGTTACCCGCAGTCAACCCCAGTCCAAAACTATTACATGGAAAGTTCCAGAAATAAAAAAATCATAATTTTTTAATTGCTCACCATTCAGAGGAGTGTTACGCAACCTTGCTCTTCCTGTCCAGGACGTGACCCGGCCCTTTGTCCACGTCTCCCCGCTGGAGATGCACCAGGCCCTGGAACCGGTCAGCAGCCACCCGGGTATCAGATCCCCTGTCTCGGGATCCCAGTGCTTGCGTTTGACTGACCCTTATTTTACTTCATCAGGGCCTCAGAGCGCAGGTGCAGTGATGCTGGGGATTCGGAAATGCCAAAGAGAACCTGGGAGTGCTTCTTTTAAGGGAAAAGGTGAAAGTTCACTACTTAGCAAGAAAGAACACGTGCCGAGGTTGCTAAGATCTACAGTAACAGGGAAACCTCTGTCGGTGAAACAGAAGAAGGAAGAAGAAGTTCATGCTCACTTTGCTCTCATAGCTCAAGCTGCCAACACCATGGCCACAGTGCACACTAGGAGCTCAGTTATGGTGGAAAAGGCATCCTGTCTGTGGGTGGAAGCTGTGAACCAGGCCGGTTCGGACTCCCTGCAGTGTGTTGCCCCAGGAAGCATGGAGCTCACAGGGAGACTTCAGTGAGGGGACCCCTGCAACGAGCAACCCCCAGGCATTCCCTGCAAGGGAGGGACGGTTACACCGATTGGGGGAGTGGTTTAGACTGAAAAAATATGAAACTTACTGGAGAGAGACCACATTCACATAAATTTATTACAGTATATTGTTAGAGTTGTCCGATTTTATTGTCAGGCATTGTTGTTAACCCTTACTGTGCCTCGTTTATAAATTGCACTTCATCCCAGGTATGTACGTACAGGAAAGACTATGGTGTGGTAGGGAGGGTTCACACTACCGGCAGTGTCAGGCATCCCCCCACTGGGGGTGTTGGAATGTACCCCTCATGAAGAAGGGGGAAGTACTGTGGGAAAGTGAAGAAAAATAGCCTTGAATGTGCTGAACTCAATGTATGCTTTCCAAGATAACAAAAAGCTGGGGTCAGTTGGCAGGCACCCGAAAGCAAGTGAAACTGCCAGCCACCCTGGCACCTGCCCGTGTTAGCACATCAGGAGCCAGAAGCTGTGCTGCCCTGTGGGAGGGGTGCGATGGGCGTCCCCGTCAACGATGGGGATTTACAAGAGCCAGGAGTGTAGGTCTCTACCCCACTGCCAGTGGCCTGAGGAACCAGAGGCGAGGGTCCTGACCAAATCTGCATTTGGCTTTCCCTCGTCCTATCTCAGCTGGTGTCTGGAAGCAGTGGCTCTGTTACCATGGCTGATTTTAGTGACACCACTTTTCCCGATTGAAAGTATCTTCACTGCTCAGATTTCCTTAGAATATCAGTTCCATGAGAAATGTAAATTTCACTTTCCTGTGCTCACCTACATCTTCAGTGTCTAGGCCGGCGTCTATGGAATAGAAATGCACGCTACATGCTCTTGGGCACCGTCGTCCATTACCATCTATATATTCAGATACTACGGAGCCTGGTAAAACCTTGAAAAGTAGGCCAGCCGCTTCTGTTTCTATATGTGGCCAAATCACTCCTAATCAGAATGCTTAATACTATGTGAAAAATTATTTGAATGGTCTCCATTAATTACATAAATACTAGCCAACTAAGAATCCACTGTCCTCATAAATGTTCATTAAAAATATGTGTATCATTTGGAGATGAATACACATATTTTTTATACAAACAGCACCCAAGACATTGTATTGAGAGGCATGTATGCTGTACGGAGCGTTGAGGTCTCCCAGGGAAAGGTCAAACAGGGAGACTTCGGGATGAGGTTCTTTCAGCTGCAGTACCAGAAGCTAAGCAGAGGTAGCACAATTAGGGACATTCACAGAAGGATATTGGGTGACCTCACAGAATCTATGCTGGACCTGACCTATTAAGCTTCAGAAAGGGTAGAAATAAGAGTCATCTTAGAGACCTCGGCTGACTGAAGTCCTGCACTTTCTCTCTGTGGACAGGCCAGGGTCCTGCTTTAGCCACAAATCATACCCAGGAATGGCTCAGCAGAGCAACACTCCCAACTCCTGAGAGAAAGAATCTGATTGGTTCTGCCTGTTTCAGGTGTTCACTGCTATGCAAAGCAACGCAGGCTGGCAAGGGCCATGCTGCGTACACATGGCTATGTATAGATAAGCTGGGTACTTCCTATATTCAGGAGATTTAGCAGAACAGTGCTAAAGCTCTTCTCTGTTGCTTGTATATGGTTCATCTATACATCTCTACTGAAGCTACCTAGCCTAGCGACATTTCCATGGTGGACATATGTTGAATTCATAGTGCTTTCCTTGCTTCCATTTTTTCCCTAGAGACCTATTATATATATCACAAAATCACCACTCAAGCACAGAACTTGCAAATATTTATTGTTCTGTTTTCATTTTAGAAAGTTCTCAAAATCAATATGTTTTGATATTACTGTCATTCAAAAACTGTTGAGTCTGTTTTTCAAGTTTAAGTAAGTTATAGTTGTTGCAGTGAGCACCTTATAAAATTATTGAAGTAATACTATCAAAATGACAGGCAGTGAAATTTAGCTTAACTGTTATAATAATAAGACTTTGTTCTTTGTTTTATTGTGGTTTGTGTTTTGAAAGATTCTAATTATACTCATCCAGTTATCTTTGTCTGTTTCTTTACCAGAATCACATAAATTGTGTGAAATATGGATGAAATGTACATATGACTGAGAATACACAAATATTTTGGAAATGCTTAAAGTAGCTTATTTCTTTTGTTCTCATGCTCTTAAAATTCTAAATTTGATCAGAAATAATCTTTTTAGTAAAATCTGATGTTATACCATAGTTAAAATCAAACATAAGCATAATTTGATCAAAATTGTATTGCAATATTCTCTAAAGAAGATACAAAATTCGATCGCTAGTTTCATGAACACCAAGTACACTATTCTCACTAAAGGTAAGTGTGAGACCTCATTCCTGCCTTCCCTGGCTGTCTTCCTCCCCTGAGACAGTCTATATTCTCAAAGGGAAATGGTTGGATTTGAATTGCAAATCTTATCACATATAGTTTTATTCTTTTCTATCTGGGTGAGTGACAGTGGTACATAAGACTTAACAAACCTTATCCAGTTTTAAATACATTTCTGGTATTGAAAGCTAACAGAGCTGAAAGTTGAATGGGTGAACGCTCAGCTCCTGCATTCACTCCTTTATTCGTGTCCTGAAAGGCCCTTATGGAAGAAACCTGATAGAAACGTCATGGCCGTGACTAAACAGAGCGAAGGCCAAGGTGGGAAAACAAAAGGTTGGCTTTGCTGTGTTTTTTGTCATTTCATAAGGAATGGATAGTGCTTTCAAAGTGGGGGCCTGAGGCTATGCGTGCCCTTTAATTTCACAGACCCTGAGAAGAAGCAAGTCCATCCTCAATGGTCTGCTGGGAAAAAAAAGCCTTTAAAGAAACTCCGTGATCTAAGAACATGCATCCCTTGTACAGATGACAGTAAAATGGGGGGGAAATCTAAATGAAGGAGGCATGTACCCCCCACACATGGGAATATCCAGTGGCTGCCCGGTGGGGACATTCTCAGCATGAAACCTCTTCTCTGTGATTTGTTGGGCTGCGTTTCACTGGAAAATGGGGTTCATCTTTAAATTGTGTGTGAAGTACACTGACAATCTGGGTGTCTACAACTTGCTACATTGCTAACGTATGCCAAATAAACATCCTACATCCTGAGAAGCTCCTAGAAAATTGAACAATTTCTTTCTCATTTGAGACCACAAAGTATTATGAAAAAGCAGGGTCTTTCAAGTAATGGAATCTTGAGATTATGTCCTTACTCACTCCGTTTCTAACTTTCTACCTTAGGCCAGTCAGTAAGCTTATGGGTCTCCGTTTCTGTCCTTGTTAAGTGAGGATAATAATATGGAATGTATTGAGCCCTCTGGAGGATTCATTGAAATGCCATAGGTAAAACATCAGTAGATAATTCAACTCTCCATAGGGATTAGTTTCCTGCTCTCCATTGAAATTAATTGGGCTCTAATAGGGATGGTGTTTTGTTTTGTTTTTTTGAGGTTTTTAAACTGATGACAACAATTATAAAAATTCAATCTTTTTCTTGGAATAATTAGAAATGATCAAAATTTTTACAGAGTAATATGTGTTACTGATTAAGTAAAAATAAAGATTTGGAGCTCAATTCTTATGCAGAATAAATAAGCACATGCTATACCTCAGCCTCTCTTTTATCAGTGAAGTTGTAAGGGGAAGAATATACATTTGTCCTACAATTTTGTACTATCAGAGAGCATGGTATTCTCTTGCCTGATAACAGTGCCACTCATAATGAAATGGTAACATATTTTAGATTGAGGAAATAAGACAGCTATAGGTTTAACCTAAACTTAAGAAAACGAAGTAAATTATATAGATGTTAGCTCTATAATTTAAATAAAATGATACCTGTGAACAGATAACTATATATGCCTGTTTACCTGGGACAGTCCTGGGTGACATTTGAAATTCCAATGATATTATTAATAGGGTCTGCTTAACTTTTAAAAGAAATCATTAATATAATTATTAGAAATAAATGTATTTTTCTGTTATATGCTGATTTGAGGAGAAACCTTTCTCACTCAAGATCTAGATGCAATAAAAGAAAATAATGATAATTCAACCACACTTTAAAAAGTATTATATGGAAAAACACCAGGCAATGTGAAAGGAAAAATAAAAACTGGAAAAGAAACATATGAAACATATATTACATAGACTAATATATAAATGAGTCTTCAAAACTGATTTTAAAAAAAGACAAAATCCTTAACTAATTAAAAGGGGCAATGTAATGAACAGTTTATGGATAAAAGATACATAAAACATACTTAAATATATTAAAAGATGCTCAGTTTCACTCTTATGAAGAGACACACAAATTAAACCCACCACGATACCCCTTTCACCTAAGAAACTTGCAAAAATTCTAAAGCCTTGCCACCTGCTGTGCTGGCCAAGCTTGGGAAGGCAGACTTGCTTTTATGTACCACGAGGGAGAGCCGTGGGTGGCACAATGCTGCCCCTAGTGTTTAACTGAAGGTACGACCCCACCATCTAACACACCACACAAGCCAATTTGTTCACTAAGGTATTATCACAAAATATTGGAAACAACCTAACACAATGGATTTCTATGGAAAAATAAACAAACATGCAGAACCTCTGTAAACCACTATCGAATGGTTTCCTAGGCAGATTGCCAAATGAAAAACATAAAGTACAAATAACGCTTCACACACCACTGTTTTGTAAGGGAAAAGAAAAAGAAAGGAAAAGGCAATGTATGCACTTGCTATTTTTGTGGAAACATACCAAACAAGAATAAATCAGGATAACAAAAATCACTACCCAGAGACAGTGGGAGGAAATGGTCTTATGGGATAGTTTCAGAGTGAGAATTCCCTGAGTGTAACTTCTAATATGGCTTTGACTTCTGAACCATATTAATATTTCATATATTCAAACATAAAATTATAAAGGATAAAATAATCAACTCCAAACTGCTGTTTCAAACTCCATCCAACTAGTGATATGATTTGACTTTTGAATTAAAGCTAGGGTTTATATCATCTTCGAGGAAAAAACATGGCTACAGCTCACAAAACTGACATCGTTTGGTCAATGAGAACATGAGAAACTTCATCAAGAGTGATGACAGCAATAAGAGCGTAAACTACAGCATCCATTCAGGAACGTTCTGGACGCTCCACTCAGTCCCAGGACCATCCCCACTCCTCCCAAGATTCCACCCATTCCAAGGAAACGATCGTATCATAAGGAGACCACGTATAATATTTTTTAAATGATGTTTTTTCTCCTAACATGACATAGGATATTTTCATCCATCTTTCAGATGAAAAGAACTTGAAAAGCATTCCAACGTTTCCTTCTCCAGGTTAAAATGTACAACGCTTTACATTTTAACCTGTTTCACTGATCCTGTGTAATGGGTGACAATAAGAATAGTCTCTTAGAAATACAGACCCATATTATGGGACAGGAAATCACCCTGGCAGAGATTTTCCCAAGAAACACCCCCAAACTCCCCAAAGTTTATAGGAAGGTGGATCTGGTAGGAGGAATTTATAGCACAGGATCTGGCACTTTCTCACTTGTGACGCACTGGGAAAAGTACCCAATCTCGTGGTGCCTCAGGTTCTTCATTAACAAAATGGAAACGCCTGCTCTATTAGTTTTATAATGCTGTGAACCAAACCGCCACAGACGTAGCAGCTTAAAACAGTACCCATTTTAGTGCATTATCTGGCACATGCTACCTGGTAAATACATGTAGAGGGTTATTAGTTCTGTTCCTGTTAGAGTTTGTTTAGATGTAGGTACTGAATAAGGATGTAAAAATAAAATTAATCAGTCACAGGGCTTAAGCATGAGTCATGTGATCAAAGATGAGGTGTGAGGTTGCTTTTCTGAAACAGGAGTTCAGAAACTCTTTCTCTGAAGGGCCAGACAGAACAGTAAATATGTTAGGCTTTGTAGGTGACATGGTTTTCATCGTGGCTCCGTAACCCTGCTGTGGTTGACGCATGAAGGCGGCCTTAGTAAATCCGTCGATGAACAGGGGTGGCCGTGTTCCAACAGAACTTGGTTTACAGAAACGGGCAGCAGACCAGCTTTGCCCCAAAGACTGTAGTTTGCCATCCCACTTCTAAAAGGAGAGATGACTCTCCTAGTTCCTGATTTTATCTGTTATTTTTTTCTTACATATTTTATTTTATTTTTTTTAATTTTTATTATTATTCAGTTACAGTTGTCTGCATTTTCTTCCCATCCCTCCACCCCATCCCAGCCAATCCCACTTCCCTCCCCCCCTCTACCCTCCCCCTTGATTTTGTGCTTGTGTCCTTTATAGTAGTTCCCGTAAACCCTCTCCCCATTAATTGACCTTTTTTGGAAAGACTATGCTCCCGATCCACCTTCAGCACATAATCAACGATCTAAAGCGCTGTGGGCTTTGTAATTCACATTTCTATCATAATAGTTTTGGAGAAATGGCGTTTGATGGGAAGAAAGGAACACGAGGAGCTGGGTAATGTCAGCGGTGCTCCTTTTCCTGGCCAGAAACAAATGACTAAATTCCAGCGAGGCATTTTTCCCCACCTAGAAGCTGTAGGTAAAAAGTCATCTGGTTGTCTTTTACATGTCTACCTGAAGTGCTGTGACCATAATTTATTGGGACTGATTGGCATCTAAAGATCGTAAGTACACCCCAATAGAACCAAAGCAGCGTCTGGTCCTGTTAGAATCGTCCGCACAAAGTGCTATGGGGTCCGGGCCATTGTCCTTTGCATTTTCTTGTTGGTTTCGAACTCTGATTGGATGATGTTATTACATTAAAGGGGTGATCCTAAAAAGAATCACGTTATTTTGTTTTATTCTACTTATACTGACTCACAAATATGGTTTAGTATTAATTGGTTTTATACCATTGGTCTGACTAACTGAAATTATTTCCTTAGATTTTTTTTTCTGCTTCTTTCTTTGCATTTTGCCAAGTCAAAAGCAGCGTGGGCATAATAAAAACTAAAGTGAGCATTCAACTTAATTTTCTCAAATGTCTGCAATTGAGGTTAAATTCTATCACATTTAAAATCACTATAAGTAGTATGCTAGTTGTTCTGAAGGAATACATAACTTTGAATTGACAGGGCATTTAAAGCAATACTCTCTCTTAGGTGTGCAGTAGTACTCCTTCCTATGTGTTCAGTTCATTGTAGAAAGAAAGAAACTTTTTTCGAAAATTTGTTTTTTCCCACAATGCATATGTTGATTGGTACATAAATTGTTAAAATGTCATTGTAAACATTTTAATCATAGACAGCAGACTTTTATTTATGTTCTTTATTTATCCTAAAGCTGTTACTCTTATAATAGCTCGTGTAATTAAAATTCTTTTGTCTCAACCATAAATAAAACAACAGCTCCATAGCATTGAAGCTCTCAAATGGGGAACAGTCCTTTGGTACAAACACTGAAAAGTTTCGAAAACTAATGGTGGAGAACAAAAAAGAGTCCCATGAAGTGAGACTTTGTAGGCAAAGATCAAAAGTGTATTTCCATTTATTTTTCTAACAAACAAACAAAAACAAGGATACATTGACAATGGCAATGGGCTCCAGGATCAGGAAAACAAAGGGAAAACCGAGACTGTTAGCAAAAAGAATACATGTGTTACAGAAATTTTTAGGCTGACTCCACTTTTTTTTTTTTGCCTCTGACACACATAAAATGCATCACCAGCGCTCCATCTAACCCCTTAGCTACATATCCAAATATGGCAGAGATATTCTGAAAAATGATATGAAGCGTGCTATGCAACCCACCAACTTGAAAAGACTGTTATTTCAATTTTTTCCTTTTATTCTAGCCTAAAATAATAAAATAATGGGCCGAGCACAGTTTCAATTGAAATGCACCATCAGGAGACTGTTTCAAATTAAACAGGAACGGCTCCGAATGCAGTCGGCATGAAGAGATAAGAATTCAAGCACCTCCGTGGAGTGTTTGCACACAACAAACCCCTTCTTGTTTACATGCCTATTAAGAGTTCCCAGCCTCTGAAATTATTTCACTCAATTTGATTCCACCCTCATTCTCCATGGCTCATTTACCAATTCCTATGCAGGGCCATTCATGTTCCTTGGGAGAAAGTGAAGGTGAATATGGTATTTACAAAGGCCAAAGCCAGACAAAAAGGATTTCGACCATTGCTGCTACAGCCCAGATTCCGCAGTCCCCAAAGACCGTCTTCTCAATCACAAGCCAGGCATTAGCATTCCTTGTTTCTAACTCCCAGTGACCATAGTCAAAGTGGGTGGAGGATAGAGGTTCCAGCGGGGCGCAGAGGCCAGGTTCCCAGCTCTGAGGTTCCATGTGAAGAATATTTGGCCTATTTAGTATTGCTTCCAACTTTCATAACCTAGTTCTTGCTGATTTGTTAGCTACTTGCAGAATCTTATTGGCTTCAGTTGATGAACAATTTGCTGTATTCCTAGAGATAACTCTCCTTATCCTAATAAGGAAATATAGTTAAATTGATAGCTGCATTTGGCAAGCTACCAGGTAGTGTTAACCATCAGGAGAATGTGCACAATCCGGGGGGAGTGGTGCCTGGAAGGGAACAGCAGGGGCATTTCCGAGGACCCGGTCATGTTCTGTTTCTGGAGCAGAGCACCAACATCGAGGCTGAACTCCAGAGAAGTGGATCATTCCGAACGCCGGGGTCTGTGTAGTCTCTGCCTTCAGGTTCAACCTAAAAACAAGCTCATCCAGAATCTTAGTTACAAAACAATAATGCTGCAAATGTACTTGCTAATTGAATGCATTTAGTAATTTAATGTGAGAATTAAATATAATGAAACTATCATAGAAGGAAGTGTGAACTAAAGGTGAAACTATAGCGCTAAAATTTCATATATTTAATTTGGAAAAAAAGGCAATCCACACCAACCCGATGTTGAACAAAACATGCTGTTGTACTAAATTAGAATTTTACTTGCAAAATTTTTCTTTTATTCTCATTCTATCAAAAATTGATTTGGTGTTTTCAGGACAGTAAGCCTATACATCTGTTTAAGTCTCCAATACTGAGAAAATTCCTAGGTTACCCAAAGGTAGAGGAGCCCCAGTGTGGTCTGGAATGGAAAAGCACTGCTATGCTTTCCTTCTGTTAGGTGAAATAATGCAGGTGGCAATGAGGATAGGAGGTAACAAATATTTACTACCATCGAGTGAGCAAAGCTCAATAAATGATGTCTTTTAAATCAATCTATAAAGATGGTGTGAATTGCATCATAATTTGGACAAAGGGGAACCCTTTTACATTGTTGGTGGGAATGCAGACTGGTGTAGCCACTGTGGAAAGCAGTATGGAGATACCTCAAAAAATTAAAAATAGAACTGCCTCATGACCCAGCAATCCTACTTCTGGGAATGTATCTCAAGAAACCCAAAACACTAATTCAAAACAACATAAGCACCTTTATGTTCATTGCAGCATTATTTACAATCAGCAAGATACAGAAGCAGCCAAAGTGCCCATCAGTAGATCATTAAATAAAACAACTATGGGACATTTACACAATGGAATACTACTGGGCCATAAAAATGAAGAAAATTTTAGCCTTTGTGACAGCATGGATGGACTTGGAGAACATTATGCTAAGTGAAATAAACCAATCAGAGAAAGACAAATACCATATGATTTCACTCATATGTGGAATCTAATGAACACACTGAACTAACAAGCAAAATAGAGACAGACTCATAGATGGAGAGCAGATGGCAGCTATCAGTGGGGGGGAGGTTAGGGGTAGAGGAATTGATCAAAAGGAGAAAGGACTCATGGACACGGACAGCAGTGTGGTGATTGTTGGTGGGGGGAAGGGGGTTGTGTAAGAGGGATAAGTAGCAATGGAAAAAATACAATTAAAAACATGGAAGAAACTTAAATATAAAAATATTAGGCACTCACTACTTGTCAGAGACCTTGCTGGCCATTTTGCATGGATCACAGTTTGTTCCCCAAATGAACTCTGACTTTGGCACCATTATTTTCCCCATATTGGGCATGAGGAAAGTGACAGAAAGTGGAGGTGTTGCACCCATGTTTACGAAGCTAGTCATTGTTAGTGTCTGGGTGAGCCCAGGCAGACTGACTTCATAGCTCCTGCTCTCAACTGCCTTCGGGATGCAGGTCGACTCTGCTTTGGCAAAATCAAGCATCTGTTCGACTCTCTCACCGTATTTATGCACTCAGCAACAGCGAGGCTCTAGAACAATTTCGTCCAACTTTGGATTTTTGGCCACAAATATGTAATCATGAAGGAATCTGGAGATGGAAAATTCAGCAGCTGTCTTGCAAAAAATGTAAAGTCATGCAACCAGGTACTTTATTTATATTAATTTTATTTTCAAAAATAATGTATTGAAAAAGAAAAAATTAAATAACAGAAAGTACGTCATTTGTAGATTTTAATTCTGTAGAAAGAAAATAAAGAATACAGATTTTGAAAAACCCAAGTTATCCCCTAATTTCATGAGAACTAAATTAAGGTGAATAGCAACAACCACAACACATGAAATTTCTTCTTTAAAAAAAAAAGCTGATTGAAAATAGCTATTTATAAATGTTGCCCGATATCACCTAATATTTGAGTCAATGAAAATCAATGCAATGAAAAAGAAAAAAGTTTAAAACTCTCTGCATAATGTTGATTTTCTAATTACTAAATTTTCATCTTTCGACTCTTTCTTTTCATGTCTTATACATGTAGATTAGATGGAATCAGAACCAGAAAAAGAAAAGTAGAAAGTGCCAAAGACAAATAAAAGGGATTTGTGACTTTAACCCTGTTAACCTGCCTTACTTTGTTCGGTAAAATTTAAATATTTTTACTTACAAGCTATATTTTTCTACACTTACATTTCTGCTCTGGAAATTTTTTCTCAGATAAGCCAGAGCTACCTTGCAGTCCTCTCCCACGCGCAGAATTCCTACAGTTCTCTTTCAGAGGGTAATACGTTGAGTAGGTGGTACAGCAACAATGCTAATAATGTAGATGCAGGTGAGCCAAATCTGATCAAGATTAAGCATCTATGCAATGTTTTTTATCCCTGGTAAACACCCCCTAGCAGTTTTCCATATGAAAACATGGCGGAAGGATAAAGCATGCTTTATTTCAAAACTAGATAGAGAGCCAGCTTCTAGCTCATCATTGGTGCCGAAGAGCTCATTTTAAATGATAAAAGCAGCTGAAACATGATTCATCAAGTATGAGCTGTGTCAAATATATAATTGTCTACAACTTTCAAGTTTATCATACTTTCTCCATATATTACTTATTGGAGATACAATGAGAAAAAATGTAAAATGCTTTCATATCCTGTATTGCCCTGCATCATCATAATAACTGGAAAAAAAAAAAACCATTTCTTTAGTAGCTTCAACCCTAATCACTGCATGTACTCAGCTCACACACCAACCCTCCAAGCCCAAGGCTCAGAGAAGGGAGGACTGTGCCTCCGTGTGGCCTCACGGCATTGAAGTAACCCTGACAGTGCTTTCAAAGTCTTTTGCGAAGCTGCTGTGATGCTGAGTCGCTGACCTAGGACCCTGCAGACTGGTCACCGTGGTAGGACACTGAGAACCTCCTTCCTGCCTACCCTGGTCTAGTTCTCTGAACCCCATTTCCGTGCCTCACCCATTTTCCCTTTATGTTTGCTGAATTCTTCCTCAGGAGACTATCTGGGTTTCCCCCAACCCCAGACACACACGATTGAAACATTCAGCGCCTACACCAAGCTCCATTCCGCTTTGCCATAAGCTGTGTGCCCGTCTGTCCTGCTAGTGGCTTCCTGAAGGTGATCGACATTCAACTTCAGGGGCTCCTTCCCCCTACAGGCTGGACTGCACGTGTCCTCATTCAGTGCCATACAGACGCTTTTGCAGTGTGTATAAATTTCAAGATTTGCACAGACAAATGGAAACTTGGCCAATGATTTGATGTAGTAAAAGAAAAAAATCAGCCTTAAGTAAGAATAGACTGGAACAGTTTCGTTGATGGTTGCCCCTCATAGGACCTTTACATTTCAGAAATCCTTGAAACATTTTCAGAAATAGTTTTTTCCTTTGCAACCTTGAGTAATAAAAATTTGATTACTCTATTGATAATCAAGAAATATTTCCATGGAGTCAGATGAAAAGTATCACAGTTATCCTGACTTTTCTTGTCTTAATTGGAGAATAAATGTGAGGTTGTGGTCACATGATATTTTACGACCTCTTCTCTTCTTTTGTTCTGAAATGTTTTTGGATACAGTTGAAAGAAAATGACAACATATGGTCCATTAGCTTAAATGAGGTGGGGGAAAAGCAGGACGGATTATTAATGATAATAATTTATACTTCCCTTTGTATCTATATGCTGTTGCCTTATGAGAATTTGGCAGGACTCACAGTTAAATGAAGTTTGAGGTTAAAGGTTGAAATATGACAAAGGATTTTGGGGGGCAAAAAGAAAAGCAAAGAAAACTCTCCACGCTGGATTTTTATGGTCTCCCTAACTGTGCTCCTGCAACACAGTTCATCTGCTAGGCAGGAATACTTCTGCTGTAAATTCACAAATACTGACCTAAAATTGTATCTTCAGATTTCTTTACTTCATCTTATTGTAATTAAATGGTTGCTCCAAGTTTTAATAATTTAAGATGAAAATCTGGGTATTTTCTTCTGGGTATGTGAAGGCCAAGAGTCTTTCACCTACTGAGGGAACAGTTGTGGGGGGTTGGCTACCTCTGCAGTCTGTACCTCTCGGTCAACAATTCTCAGAAGTAATGACCGTGGGGATGTTCACAGACTACCTTGAAAAACAGAAAGGCCGATGTACTTACACCCTCACACACACACGATACATAAAATAATGTGTTCCTTCTGAGAATTCTCAGCCTTATCATCGTCCTCAATTTTTCCATTCCTTATTACAAGCTGTCATTAAATTATCACATTTGTTTTTAATGCTTTTTCCGAACAGCGTACCCCAACACCAGCTCTTCCAACAACATCGCTGCAGCAGGGCCACCGGGAAAGGGATGGGGTCTCACAAACCAGTGCTGCTGTTTCAGCAGTGAGGTCCTCGCTCTTCTGAGGACAGAAAAATGTTACAAAGAACCCTGTCCAGGTGGAGGTGGGAGTGGAAAGCCCATGACTCTGCCCCTCCCTACCATCCCTCTGCGACTCCCCCTCCCGCCCCTGCTGACCCCGGGGGGGGGGGGGGGGGGCACTTTCGAAGACCCTACCACCCTGGGAACTCGCTTTGAAATCTGCTAGCTAATGAGCTATGAGAGTGCACCCATCCTTTAACAAATTAAAAACTGTTCTCAAGAATTCATTGAGAAAAATAAAACAGCATCAGCTCTTATAGGGATTTTTTTTTCTCGTAAACACTTTTATGGTAAGTGGAGATATATGGAAATGTTTTGTCAGGATGAAAAAAGACTTGGCCAATAATATGGACCCGTGGTCCCTGACCCAGCAAGCCTGACCAGCAGACTAACGTGTCCGTTTATTGAACCCTGAACAATCTCTATCTGTGTACTCTAAAATAAAATACATGCATTTCATACAGCTGGGAAGCAGAGTGTATGTTCTTCAAAAGAGCTGGCAGCACAACTGAGCATTTTAATTATTAAGGCTATAAATCCTTCTTTTCCAAGCTTTGTATTTAGGTGAGACATAGAGGCCAAAAGCATTAAAGTGGATTAGCGTGCCTTACTGGAAAGCCCTGAAGATACAAATCATTCCCAGCTAAGTGTGACATTTGGAGGCTACACCACAAATTTGTCAACTCCTTTCAAGAGTAATAGAAGTGTGACCAATTTGAAAGAATTAAGACAACGATATGGGCCCTAATTTTCTTCTCAGCTTGCAAATGGGTTCAGGTTTGCTGTTCCCCATGGGTCAGGAGCAAGGTCTCCAGCGGTCCCAGATTAAATGACCTATCCAGTGTCCGTAGTACTGTGAACAGCAGGACAGTGTCCTGTGCTAGAAACATCGAAAGCAGTTTAAATTATAAAAATAGACTTAAGCACAACGAGTTTATGAAAACTAAAATAAATGGGTCACGGGCCCTTCTGTAATTCAACAGCCTGGCCCTCATCCCATGCAATGAGGGCCCTCTTTGTCAAGTTGGAAGTCTCAAGTAGCTGGATGCTCATTTGTAGACTGATGGCAATAAATGTGGCAAAGCACTTGGTAACAAGAATAGTTAGAAAATGTTGTAAAATTGTTGACAGTAACACGAGCCTGGGAAATAAACTGTGATTACGGTGCCCCTCAGCTGTGCGTTCATTCTTTTGTAACACTGGTGAAATCTGTGGTGATTCTGTACGGCATGTACAAATTTAAAGTGAACTTGGAATTGGGACAGTCATATGGTAACTCAGTTTCCTTCAAAATATTCGCCGTGATTTTCTTAAGTATTAGACTGTAAACAGAAATATGGATTAGATTTGCATTTCCCATGTAATTACCATCATTGTGTGAATGTTGAGATTTTTAAGGTGCATTTCAGCAGGAATAACAAAAACAGTTAAACCACAACTTTGTATACAGAGTTTGATATTAACAGGTAAAAAGAATTTTTAATTCCCATTTTCACTATTCTCCCTCAGAAAGTAGAATATCAGTTCGACTACAACATGACTATGGTTAAGGGTTTATTAACATCTGCTGAGGCAGTAAGGACATAAAACAGTCACTACATTTAGAGTTAGAGGCAAAGACTTAAGTTCTAACTCAGCTACTACCTGGTAGGATGTGGGCAAGACCACGAAGTCCCTGTTGAATGAGAAAGGCAAGGTCTGCCCGACCTCTCTCAGCGGGTTGTAAAAACCAGAAAAAGAGGAATAGTGATAGACACCGATAGAATGGCCTTACCAACTGTTACAGACTGTACAAAGTCAAGGTGTTACTTGCTGATTTCCCAAAATGAGTGCTTGAAATAAAGTACTAATAGAGACATATGATGCTACCCTCATCATTATTTTAATATTTATTGAATATTACACACGACACCCACAAAGCACTTAACTGTGTCCCGCCCACTATTCTAAGTGCTTAACACTGAAGAACTTACGAACATGGTGAGGTCTACCTTCATCTGTATTTCACAAATTAAGGAACTGAGGCAGAGAGTGGATGAGTGACTTGCTGAAGCTCAGCCTCTAGTCAGTTGACGCAGGAAGTTTCAAACACATGTGTACCAACTACAGAGTCTATGCCCAAAACATCTCATATCTTGCTTTAATTTTTTTTAAGATTTTATTTATTTTATTTTTAGACAGAGGGGAAGAGAGGGTGAAAGAGAGGGAGAGAAACATCGATGTGTGGTTGCCTCCCACGTGCCCCCTACTGGGGACCTGGCCCACAACTCAGGCATGTGCCCCAATTAGGAATCGAACTGACGACCCCTTGTTTTATAGTCCGGTGCTCAGTCCACTGAGTCACACCAGCCAAGGCTATGTTGCCTTCTTTTAGGAAGAAATATGAGAATAAGAAGAGAATGGTGAGGAGAATTAGGGGCAGAAGAGAAACCAGACACACATATCCTGAGGTGGGGAAGATATTTGTATACTGTTTATAAATTATATGAACTTATAAACAGCCTTAGTCTTAAACATGTTCTGATCTTTAAAAAGGTGGGGAGGACGAAGTTTAGCTCCACTGTGTAAGCCGTTTGGAAGTCATTACTCCTGTTCGTACAACAGCTACAGCAAAAAGCTGGATAAACTAACAATCAGTGACTTCTCCGAGTCATCAGAGAAGAGGCTGGAGGGCAAACTGCTGCCCTGGAGTCTGGAGGGACAGGCTGATCCAGAGAGACGCAGCCACACTCGACCCACCTGGAGTGGGAAACCGCTGAGCCATGAACAAGCAGGAATACTTGACTGGTAATTTTGATGAATTCCTGGAGACCAAGCATACTCTAGCTTGAGAGTAGAAGTTCCCTAGGGACTGTAGGCTTAAGGGTGTGTGACAATTCTGTTGGCTTTGCCTCCAGGAACCCCACCAGATAAATACCTGAGAAAGAGCCCTTCTGGCTCTGGCAGTGGTAAGAGAAGCATAATTATTGTAAAAGGCCCAGAACCTTTTTCATAACGAAGGCATACTCTCCCAGAAGAAGACTTGTCTGGAGCCTTTACCAGGTAGAGAAAGGCCAACCCCCCCACTCTAGGTCCCTCTAAGCTTCCATTCTCACCTAGGGGGAAAAGAAAAAAAACAAACAAACATAGCCAACAGGGAGGGGTTGAGGCCTCAAAGGAATTGATGGGAAATTCTGAAGTCAGAAAAGAGAGCAGGGAGTTTGGGGGGTGGGGAAGCTATGGCACTGGAGAAATACTTGTCAAATCACAATTCTGAGACACAGGGATACTTAAGGACTGACACATAATAAAAAGATTAAACAATGCCTCTTTTCCCCAAACTTGCCCCCACACTAACAGGGACCCAGTATAAAACCAGTGGATTCCAGATGAAGACGTCTCCCCGCACTGATGAGGAATACTTAGGGAAGCACGAAGAGGCGACATTCAACACCCCTGGCACATGTAACTACAGCACACGCTAAGCACAGTCTAACTCCTCACCAGAGTAACATAAAACCCCATACTAAAGGTCCACTGACCTCCATTCCTATTATCCAAAACATATCAGGCATTCAACAAAAAATCGAAAGAAATGCTAAAAAGACCTAAAAAGACAGTCTAAAGAGACACAGCAATCATTAGAAACCGACTCAGAAAATGACACAGAGGTTCAAATTCTCATACAGAGAATTTAAAATAACCACGATTAACATGGTAAGTCCTCTAATGGAAAAAGATAACGACATGACAGAAC
The DNA here is from genome assembly GCF_022682495.2 of Desmodus rotundus. Classification (NCBI taxonomy): domain Eukaryota; kingdom Metazoa; phylum Chordata; class Mammalia; order Chiroptera; family Phyllostomidae; genus Desmodus; species Desmodus rotundus. The sequence continues at coordinate 5,642,150 of NC_071395.1, forward strand.
AGATGAGTAATGTGAGCAGAGACGTGGAAACTTTAAGAATTTTTAGCATGCAAGAACCCAAAACCACTGTGGCAGAAATGCGGGATGCTCCTGGCAGGCTCACCAGCAGACTTTGCCTGGCTGCGGGAGGGGTCATCAGAAACAGGCAGCTGCCAGTAAACGGACCGAGAATGGTATACACCTTGACACCACCAATCAGAAGAAGTTAGAGGGAGTGACGGCAGCATCCTGGGGACACGTCCTTGCTTTTTCTCTCCCCTTTGATTTATAACTACTCAAACTTCCAGAGCTGAGGGGAGGAATGCCTCCGCACAGCCTACCAGGACAGGGAGAGATCCATCCCCCGCCCCGTGCCCACCCCGAAAGTGGAGAAGGCGGAGTCAATATGCCTCACTCGCTGTAAACACAGACAGGTGTACAATGCGACTTTCTGTTCAGAGTGAGAAAGGGAAAGCATAGGAAAGTCAATAAGGCGTCTAGTCCCTGTGTAAAGGCAGATTTTACGACAAAGAAGATTCTGGCTGCTTGTCCAAATCATTCTGAAATTCCAAGCATGGAACAGTTGCCCTGATAATTTAATCATAATATCTTTGGAGAAATTCCCAGCTACTTTGCAGTTACTGAAAATTTCACGCAGATAAAATTCTTAAGACAACTTGAAGAAATTAACTTACGGACGGAAATGGAATGTGTTTTGCAGGACTGCGGATGGAAAAGCAAAACCTAAGAACTGACAGGTATTGTGCTTTATTTTAAGTTGGATGTTTCCCCATCCAAGGTCGCCTTTATCTGGGTCATAACATGGAGTTATGGAATTTTAAGAAAGCTGAATATAAATTTAAAAAAATAACCTGCATTTTTAAGCCCTCTAGTAATTATCATTAATATCTGTGTGCAAAAATAAACATTTCTCAGAAATACATCTTAAGTGCTAGAAAGGCCAAAGGAAAAGTTTTAGTTGTGTAATTGAGGATTATATGTTCTAGGGGATTTAACTCGAGTTAATATAAAATATCTGTGTGTGCATTTAGGTTTCATATTGAGTGTGCAAATATTTTTGCTATTATTTTATCTTAAATAATGTTTTTGCAGCCATTTAGCCTGAAAAAACTAAACAAGTTCTTTTATGCAAGTGGCACGATTTTTTAAGACTTCACTGGAGTCTTCACTGCCTTAATTGCTCCGACCCACTCATCCTGCTCCAAACCACATCCCCCACTTCCTCGGAAGGTGAAGGCGGGGTTCTTGCCCTGGACACCTCCTTCAGGGTCTATCCCTTCCACTCCCATGATGAACAGAAGGCTCAACCCCAAGACACAGCGAGGACTTCTGTGAACCAGGATGCCAGGTCAGACCCCTGAAAAACCTCACCATTTCAGTTCGCTGTGAGGTGGTAAGATGTCTCTGCCCATCACACAGAAGTTTCTTCTCCTTTCTGGCTGACTGTGGGCAGCTCAGAGTCCGCATTCCGCAGACTTCACGTGGAGGATCTGAAACCTCGGAGAGTCTGCTCAGGGTCTCTGTGAACGACCAGCACGGTGACTTGGACCCTGGGTTAGAAAACATATTTAATGAGTTAACATGGGATATTTGGAAACAACAGAATCCCTAATATCTGGCACACGTGAGACCAGTCCTTGGTAAGGTCGTTCTAAAAGGAAGTTAAATCTGGAAATCATAAAAAGGTGATAGAGTCATAACTAAAATATATGAGTTTAACTTAAAACATAGACATGCTTGTTCATTCTCTATTATAGGAATAAGGCCATTTATTTCAGGGTGGGGCTACAATTTGCAGTTTCTCATCACTTTTTTTACATCAATTCTGCACAAAGTGTAACATCTACTGTTGCAAGCTTGGGTTTAATTTTTTTTTAAGTTAGAATTTATAAAAAGAAACACAAGGCAATTTGAATGCAAGGGCCTTCTAGCACTTTCTGATTCCTCTCCCCTGGCAATCTTACACACTTTCAGGAACATAATTTTATTGCAACTAATCTGTATTTAATCTTTCAAATTATGCCACTTAGTTTTACGTTGAAGCTCACCTGCCACTGATTTCTGCAATACTCAATTACATTTCATTAATACAACAGATTCGACTGGCACGACGAGTTTTGACGAGACACTGTGGAGTCCTGTTAGCTTACAATTAGAGTGGCGGCCGCAGGAATGCGGAACGTTCCTGTGCTGTGGGCTCAGGTCCGAGAGGCTGCAGAGCAAGTGCAGGGCCTCAGTTCTCCGTTGTTGGTTAAGGGTGGGCCACGTTAGCCAACTTCGACTGCACTTATCAAAGTCATCAGTTGACGTAATGATTTGAAAAGGACTTAAATTATTTGCAAAATGATCACATCTCCTAGGACAGAACTTGATCTGCTTTTCAAACTCTGGATTGAAGTAACATTTTTTTTTGTTTTGTTTTTAATTGAAGTAGAGGGAGGGTATGTAGTAGGAAAAAAAAACTGGAATAGAAAATTGAAAAAAAAATGTAAGTTTCATCTCTGTCCCTTACCAGCTTTGGAAATAATAAAATGAAAATAATGATCTCTCTCACAAAGCTGATGTGAGAAAATAGAGATGTAACGCCGGCTAAAGTGTGTTTTTGTCTTCCAAATATTGTCTGCACTCATATTAAAGATATTATTGTTCTGCTATTTGGGCTGTTACTCCAGTTCCCTGGCAGAACATAATAAGTGGCCGATTTAGAAATAAGTATTGTATCAATAGAGCTCACTAACAATTTGAAATACGGGAGTCTAGCAGTCTCTACAAACGAAGATTATTCCACAGAAGGACAAAATTTTGAAACCAACTCCTAAAACATTTAGTATATTGTTATTACAAAAAAAAAAAAGAAATAAGCAAAACTCACTATGCCTGTTCAAGGGTCTGACTTTTAGTTACTTGGAATTTACAATTGGATTAATCATTCTGTATTTGAGTCATAACATTTACATTATTTCTTTGCCAGCACTGGATTTATGCGCATTCCCCATAAGAGGGACATTCATTTGCATTGCATTATGTTATGTTGGTAAACTCTAAGGCACAAAAATCAAGTAAACAGCACTTCCATGGTAAGTCTTTTATCACATACTGTACATCAGATTTCAGAAATGAAAGACTCATGTTGAAATTGGCTAATAACCAAAACATCCTCTGTCAAATTAACTGTTCCCATCTGAGGTGATAAATGGAGAGTTCATAACTGTAAACCATGGCGTACGAAAAATAGCTCATTGACATCTGTTCCTAACATCTGGCTTTTTAATCGATGCACCAAAGCACATGGGATATGCAATTCTATTTTGCCCCTCAAAAGTTAGCCCTTGTGATCATTGCTCTCTGAATTATGTGCCCTCGCAGCCCCATGAAATGAAAGGGCTTAGTGTTATGTTAATAAAGGCCCGGCACCGAGGTCCACGCCCACTTTACACCCACCCTGTACTGGGTGATCGCTCACCACCCGAGACAGCACGAGACAGTACGGACAGAAGCCCCCTCCCCCAGGAAAAAACAAACAAAGGCCACACTCTTTCTGCTCCCTGTCCTAGCTCTTCAGGGAAACACTGCCTCATTAATTACAAATAAATAAAGAGTAAACGTATCCACGTAAATTTAGGTCCTCAAAGAGTTATTTATTGGAAGACATCTTTACGCCTATTACAGATTTGTTTCCAGCAAGCACTAAAAAATGACTTTTCCATATGTTTTTCAAATTCACTTAAAATAAAATATAAATGTATATTGGTTGGCTTTACTGCAATATTTACCACAAATGCAACAGAGTGATATACAGACATATGGAAATAAAAGCAAGTTAAAGAAAGTGCTGAAAAAGCTTATGTTGGTAACTAACTAATGCGCCTGTGTCAGAAAAACACTCAGTGAGTGTGGAGATGATCCCTAAAGAACCCAAAACAACACTTGGTTTATGTGGTTCACTAATAAAGCAACTAATTCGTTAAAGAGTACTTTATGTACACTTTTTAAAGAGGTTCAATAAATCAAATTGTCCCAAGTTTGCATGAGGAAGTCTGTATCCTTAGCAAATACACTACAGAGCATTCAAACCGTAACTCTGGTCTAACTCTTAGGGTTATAAGCATGGCAGACGGCCACGGTAGCCGATGGCTCGGGGTCTTCACTAGTCCCACTTTAGTGACACTGACCTAAGTTAAGGGACATTAGTGATTTATGAAGAACTCACAGGACCTGCAACTTGACAGCCTCCGTGCTAGGACCTAAAGGTGCAGTAAGTGGATTTTCGGGGCAGCGGTCTGACAGTTAAGCAAACTAACAATTGCCTGTTGTGTGTTAACTGAGAGGAAGAGGAAGTACACTGTCCTACAGAAAGGACTACCTAACCCAAACTGAGTCTTCCTCCAGGAACTGACTTCTAAGCTGAAAAGGGAAACAGAAGTAAAAATTAGGCAAAGAATGAAGTGATGCGTATCCTAGGTGGAGGGAACAGACGGCCCAGAGGTCAGAACGGCTAGGACACAAAAACCACTACACAACAAAACCCATCAGAAGCAGAAGTGTGGTAGGGCAGGCAGATGCATAGCATGAGCAGGAGGATGAAGCACGATATGAAATAAAGCCGGAAAAGGAAGCAGAATGTAGAAGTGTAAGACCTTCAACCCCATGTTAAAAATTTGGGACTTCACCCAGAAAGCAAACGGAAGATTTTAGCAGGAAATGGACAAGATAAGATCTGTAGCTGAGAGTGATTACAGAGGCTAGTGTTTGGAAAGGGTAGGAGAGGGGGAAAGGAAGCCAATGGTCGTCTCTGAGAAAGACAGTACTTCAGTAACGCCTTCATTACTGCATGTATGTGGGACCAGTCCCTCCTTGGAACCAAATTAACTCGGCAAACTGCGTGTTACATCAATGTTCTGTGTACCTCGCTGGTTTCTTTAAAGGAAAAGAGATGTGTTAGTCTCTACAAAAGTACTGTATAAAGTTTATATATCTGTAACTCTTGCTTTTCCTTCTTGGGAGGTCCTAGAAGAAATTTACCTTAAGACTTCTGTACCAGTCAGCTATTGCCAATTAACAAGCCGCTTCAAAATTGAGTGATTTAAGCAATAATAATTCATTATTATAGCTTGGAAGTCACAAGACAGATTAGAGTGATTTCCAGCTGTGGTCTCCCTCTTGCCTCTGGGGCAACTCACATCCTTCTACTGGGATTATGGGGCTATCCCAGACACGTCTTCCATGGCAATGACCCATGTGAAAGGTGGAGCAAGTCCAGTCACAAAAGCGTGTTTCAACCCTCTGCTGATACCATACATGTTAACATGCCAGTGGTCCAAGTAGGTAACATGGCTGAACCCAGAGTCAAGGATCAGCAAAGTCTGTGAACCCAGAGTGAAAAGACTGTACAGAGTTACATGGTAAGGGCGTGTTTATCAGAACGATGACGTGAGGTTAAGAATCGGGTTAATTATGCAATCTAGTGAAATTTCGCACCAAGAGAAGTAGCTTATCTTATCTCATGAACACCGTCACTGTAACGAATATTTCATTATTTTTGTCCTGGTTGCTATAAAAAGCCACGGCATATTTTTACAGAATCATGCAATATATTTGATCACATTTCAACTATCAGTGCCCAGCTTAGTGTTTGGCATATAGAAGATACTCAGCATATTTTTCAATGCTTAAAAAATTTGTGTGCTTAATCAAGGTAAATACAAGTTAATAATAATATAAAACTCCAAATCACTGCCAGACTTAAAGAAATAATTTAAATAAATGCAAAGAAATAATATTAATTTATTTTACTATCGATTACTTCTTATTTTTTAGTAATACCACCCACTTTATTGGGTCATGGTTAGGATTAAATGAGAAGGTGCTCAAATGTTTAGCATAAAGCCTGATATATGATCGATGATAGGGGGATGTTACTTTCTATACCGTTCCTCCTCTTCATACAGTAGAGGTCAGAGTTAGAAAGAAACTCACAGCTGACAGCATCCCAGCCAATACAAAATCCAGGACTTATCTTTATGACTTTCACCCCTTGCTGCACAGAGCAACAGAGAACACACAATGACACATACAGAAAATTACCTTTTAGCTACTTTAAAGCTTACTTTTAAATAACTTATTGATTACTCACCATCCATATATGCTATTACTTTGCTATAAGAATAGGAAAGCAAATTATGATAAATATGTTTTTACATGAAAGCCATAGAAAAATTAAAGAAAATTTTATTATTTATCTTATTATTTATTTACTCTGTTTTTAGAAGGAGAAAATAAGGAAAGAGTACTGAAAACTACAAAAAAGAAGGAATGACTATAAACAATAGAGTGGATGCGGAGATAATTATTTTGTATCTTTGTTAGCATTTAATTGAATATGCAATGATAAATAGTTTCTATTCATTTCTCTCACAATGCCTGTTCAGATATAGTGGTGCTAGGAAAAAATCAGATTATATTATGTTATAACTTTGAGAAATTGTTTTTGAAGTTAAATTCTCAAACATTAGTAACTGATCTCCAAACCTATAAACAGAATTTAATAGGCATCTGCCCCAAACTGAACTTCTGCCAGGAATTTTGTGCCCTCAAATATTTATAGAGGCTTAATGTGGAATGAAGACCAAGCAGTAAGAAATCTTTTCCCTGTACACACTTTTGGTGCAGATTAGCACCCAATACAAAGTTTAAGTTTTATATTAATTCTTCATTAAAAAATGATAATCCAAATAATGTATAATCCACAAGAGGTGAAGCACCACACTCACACAAAAAGACACACTAAGGAGGAATTTCCAAGAAACCAAATGCTAAGCAGAAGGCTTCCCAACACACTCACGCATGGGCCACCCCTGCACGCATGCCTGACGTGTTCCAGAGACGGGGTGAGGTGACAGAGCGGAAAAAGCCACCCAGTGGGCTTATATGAAATTAGTGGGTTTTGTTAATAGAATAAAAAAATTGGACACAATTTTAATAATACATTTATACAATTTCATAAGAGCCCTTAATTTTGCTATTCTTCTTCACCTTCCTTTAGTTCAACGCTCATCTCAGTAAGGCTAACTACTTACCAAGGAGTTATGCTGAAACATAGGAAATTATTCTTTCAGAAAGGCAAAAGACAGCATTTCACAAGATTCAGCCTAGTTCATGTTCATCTCACCTTTACTCAATTAATATTTTTTCTTCTTCATATTGAATACCAAAACTCCAACAGTTAGTACTGATAATTATCAGAACTTTCATCCCTATGCCCTACTCATTTTTATGTAAATTAATTCCACACTCTTATACATAAATAGGTAGACTCCCTAGACAATGATACTGAAACCATTACTGCTAAATGATTGGCTAGAAGGAATCACAAGGCGATATTTTAAAATATTCTTTCATTGGACGGTGCACAAAGGTGTGAGCGTGGTGCGCAAAAACCCACTGCAGTGTAAGACTTAGTAACACACGGGTGCAGTGGAAACAATGCATCACGGCTTGATGACTTCGAGGGAGCACAGTACTGCACGTTCCACGTTCCCAGCCTGCGGGACTCAGTCTCTGGCTTGGACCAGGCACAGCGGGTCTCATAAGCAGCAGGAGCATTGGGTTTAGAAGGCCTGAGGCTACCTCGGCTCTGGGTATTTGGAGGTGGCCAGGATTATGTGCCAGAATGTCTCAGCCTTCTGCCTATTTGTAGCAGAATGTGTTAACATTCATGTCAGGTCCCCTCTGTTTCAGGCATCGATTTTAACAAGGTGTTTCCCCTGTGTCACCCAACAGGCCCTTTCATACCCTGCCGGGGAGAATGGAAGCCAATCAACATTTTGGAGAGCAATTTGGCAATTTTTGTTAACAACCTTCAGCATTTTCTTGCACCCTGACCCACATAAATTCACTTGTAGGAATCTATCAAGGGGTGTGTGTGTGTGTGTGTGTGTGTGTACACATTATACATAAAGCTTTCTTCACAACAATGCTTGTTGAAACCATATTTACACTAAGAAAAAAGTGAAAAGTAAATCTTTCAAAATAGAGATTAAAAATGACCAAGATTATTCATACAATGGCATATCATGCAGCCACTGAAAATAAAACTATAAAACTCAGACAGAAAGTATATATTACAAAGACAACAAATAATCTCAGCTACTTAAAACATATATAAGAAAAGACACTAAAAGAAAATTACTCCATAATATCACAAAGGTATCTTAGCCCATGGCAGCAGGTTGGATGTTTTGTTTATTTTTTTACAATCGCCTATTTTTGCAACAGTGTATAAACAGTGCCAAATGTGACCAGAGACCAATCAGGGTTTTCTCCCAGTCCCTGCCATAAGAAGTAGGGGGACATGAGGATGCCACACTATACCCTGGTCCGTGTCATCCCCGGAAGATCTGAAGGAGAACAGGATTACCTGTCGCTGAGCCTCGTCTATGAGGCGGCATGGCGAAGTGAGTGGTCATTGGCACATCTGCTGTGTCTTGCCAGACTTGACGTTGCTGTGATGCTGGAGCTGAATCCCTCTCCCAGTCAGGACTGATGGACCAGGGCAGAGTGGCTCCTCACCCTCTAGTTCCACAATTCAACAGAAATCATTGTGACTTCTACTCTTTCCATAGTTCCAAGGAGATATAATTACAGAAGTAACTTCCCTTACGTAATCGCGTTAACATTAGAAACAGGTAGAAAATGGGCACTAACAATTAACTAGAAGTCTTCTCACCCAGAACCACATATATTGATTTTCAGAAAGTTTCAATAACATTTCTGAATTACACAAGGTTAACAATGGCCTGGAAAAAGTCCAGCCATTGTTAATATAACAGGAATGGTTTGCATGACATCGATGTCACCTAGCAGCCAAGGAGAGTGGACTGGAATGTGCATGTGTAGACAATGAGGACTTCACTGTAGTAGTCAGTGGGGGTGGTAGACCCCATTGAGTGAGCATGTGTACTGTGTAGCCATCACATTCAAAATGACTGAGCGAGTACAGCAACAGATTTACATCACATTTTGTGTTAAGCTTGAACGTTCCTCTACAGAAACTATTTGGATGACTCAGAAGGCTGCAGCTATGAGAACTGGTGATTGGCAGCTTCATCATTGTAATGTGCCCACTCACGCATCACGTCTCATGCAGTTTTTCGGCAAAACATCAAATCACCCAGATGACTCAGCCCCCCTACAGCCCAGATTTGGCACCCTGAGACTTCTGGCTTTTCCCAAAACTAAAGTCACCTTTCAAAGGGAAGAGATTTCAGACTGTTGATGAAATGCAGAAATATGATGGGGCACCTGATGGCGACTGGGAGGTGGCCTACTCTGAAAGGAACTAAAGCATCACTTGTCCTATGTACAATGTTTCTTGTATCTTGTATCTTCTTCAATAAATGTCTCTATTTTCCATATTACATGGCTGTATACCTTCTGGACACACCTCATGTGTGTGTATATATATATATATATTTGTTTTTAAAGATGCTGAGTGTTTCTTTAATTAACATTGAAAACTTCATTACACAACCTAACGAGCGGATCGACTTTTCCTCATGCAAAATTTTATTAATGAAATCAATTTAAAATGTACCTAAAAACAAATAATGGTATAAGCAGCCTGTCCAGACCTGCGTTGCATCTTCGCCTCTCGTTGTTCTGAGGCTGTCGTGTGTAGTCCACATTTTTGCCATCTTGCGCACGGATTCTCGCCTTTGAAATGAGAATTGGACGAAAGGGTGTGGATGAGTCAGTGTAAATGCATTACAGTTATTGAAGAAACAACTGAAGACACGTGGCCAACTGACGCGAGGTCAATAAAATCTTCTCCACATGTGCAGGGCATCCCCTGTTAAGTTGATTCTGTTCTTCAGCGAAAACACAGGTCAGATTCACTTGGAGGTTCACGTTTAGGGAAACCTTAGTATAATACATTTAAATGCAAATATCCAATGGTTAGAGATGGTTAAGTCCAAGTTTTATAATTACAGTAACGGTGGAAAAAGGCGACGTCACTATTCAGAAAGTTGTGTGAACGCCTTTTTACATGTAAAATAAATTTAAAATGACATCTTTGACTTTAGCGGTTAGGGAAGGTTTTACTGCATGTGAAAATTCATTGTAAAAATACCTTAAAAATAGTCATTATACATTTCAAGTACTGTAAATCCAAGTAACTATAAATACCATCAAAAGGCATCGTAATAGAAATGAATGACTGGTGGCCTTCTTTGGATTGTGTAAAACGTAGGAGTTTGAAGCATGTTTGATCTTAACAAGACCTCGAAACTTCAAAGATTATAGGGCAAAAAAAAAGTGAAATAAAAGGAAAAGAATTAAATATATAAAGTATTTCAAGACTGCAAACAGTCATGGATTTTTGTTCTTGGGAAGGAAAAGCTACATGCTATAACAGATGCTGTGTTTCAAAATAAGATAATATTGATTTGGCTGGAGCATATGTCTAAAATCACATGTACAATGACTATCCTGAATGTCCTAACTACCAAAACAGAAGGAAAAGGAGCCACCAGTAGTTAAGTCTCTGCTTTTCTTCTAAATATTATAATTGAGGCTATGTGCTTATTTGCATATTCATAATCAAGCTGAGGGCTAAAATGTCCTGAGGCCAATTTCTGCCTTTTAGAAACCGACTTCAAATGTACACGCTCTTAGATATGTCATGTACCATTTCTTAATCAGGGGTTTCACTCCATCGGACGGTATTGCACAGAACACTTGCAGCGGTCTGCAATAGAACTGAAACATTAAGTAACCTGTTTATGATGAAGGTATTGATAAAAAGAGCAATGACAAATTTCATGATACCAATGAAGGAAGTAGTTACTTAAAAGAGACAAATTCAATAAAAAAACTACACAGGTATGGTAAAAATAGATTTGTGCTTTACCGAGATAGTCAATAAGATGCCATCAAAAATTGTTTCCAAATAGTACTTATCACCACCAAGATTTGCCTCGCGTACGTATCTGTTTACTGTTCTGTTCTTTCTCCCTCCTTACTCGTCCACACAAACAAAGGTTTGGTGCAGCTCCACCGGAGTGTAGAAATGCTGCGCTTTCCACCGTGTTTGTTTTAAACTCTGTCCTGTGACCCCAGCAAAGGGCCAGGAATATAATAGATACCAGTGATCACCCCCAAAATTGCAATCATAGCCAAGATTTTTAAAAATCTATATAAAACATGCATAAATTTCGACATGAAATATTTTTCGTTTTCATTTTCTCAGTAATAGGTAGTTCATAGGCTTATTTCGGAGACAAATCACTTTCCCAGAAAGATATAATATGGCACCGTTTGTAACGAAGAATGTTAGGGTTGATTAAGAAAAGAAGATATCGATAAAAATGAGAAATAAATATTTATATATTTAATTATTTATTTGACCAAAAACATCGATATTTTTGTGATAATTCAAAGATAATTTTAGGAATTGACTATGTTATTCAATGAATATATACGCCTACTGCTTACTAAATATATAGGTGATGGACTCTCCGGTAACGGCAAACAAATCTCAGACTACTTTGAAATTATAATGTTAGGTAGAATCAAATTAGAAACATGCATAAAGTATTTAGCATCCTAGAAAATGACACACTGCATGTCACTGAAGTATTTCAAACTGAGCATATTTAATTTAAAGAAATATAGGCTAAATTGTAAAATCCTTAAAATACACATTTTTACTTTAAAAGAAATTATTTCAAGGTCGATTGCACATATTAATGTGACCACCACCCTCTATCCACAAAAATTATATTATTAAAAATGTTATTTAAGGGGAGAACCAGGATGGCGGCGTAGGTGGACACACTGCGCCTCCTCGTGCAACCAGAGCTGACAGAGAATCGAACAGCGAGGGGGACCAACACCAAGGAAATAGAAAATAACCATCCATCCAGACCGGTAGGAGGGGCGGAGAGGGGCACTGGGGTGGAGAGGACTCGAGTGGCTGTCTCGGGACTGAGACTGGCGGAGTGTGGGACAAATGGCGCAGGCAGTCCGAGCACTAGCAGACCCTGCGGCCCCACATTTGCACAGATAAACCCAGAGGGCCGGACTCAGAGTGGCGGAGAACGGGGCAGGCAGAGCCCCAGGTAGCACCCCGCAGCACCACATTCGCCCACAGATAAACCTGACAAACGACAGGGAGGGAAGCAAACCGCGTAACCCAGGGCTCCAGCTCAGGGAAATAAAGGGGCGGCAGCAGGAGAGACTCCCAGCCTCACAGGAGAGGTCATTGGAGAGACCCACAGGGGCCTAGAGTGTGCACAGGCCCACTTACTCGGGAACCAGCACCAGAGTGGCCCAGTTTGATTGTGGGTATCGGAGTGGAAGATTGAAATCCGGAGGAGAGTGAGGCGGGCGCCATTGCTCCCACTTGGCCCCTCCCCCACGTACAGCGTCACAGCGTAGTGCAGCGACCAGCATTACCCCGCCCCGGTGAACACCTAGGGCTCCGCCCCTTAAAGTAACAACACACCAAGAGAAACAAAAAAAAAAAATGGCCCAAATGACAGAACACTTCAAAGCTCCAGAAAAAATACAACTAAGCAAGGAAGAGATAGCCAACCTATCGGATGCAAAGTTCAAAGCACTGGTTATCAATATGCTCACAGACTTGGTTGAATCTATTCGAAAAACAGATGAAAAAAATGAAGCCTATGCTAAGAGAAACAAAGGAAAATGTACAGGGAACCAATAGAGATGAGAAGGAAACTGGGACTCAAATCAATGGTGTGGACCAGAAGGAAGAAACAAACATCCAACCAGAAAAGAATGAAGAAACAAGAACTTGGAAAAATGAGGAGAGGCTTAGGAACCTCCCGGACGCCTTGAAACGTTCCAACATCCGAATTATAGGGGTGCCAGAAGGAGAAGAGGAAGAACAAAAAATTGAAAACTTATTTGAACAAATAATGAAGGAGAACTTCCCTAATCTGGCAAAGAAAATAGACTTCCGGGAAGTCCAGGAAGCTCAGAGAGTCCCAAAGAAGCTGGACCCAAGGAGGAACATGCCAAGGCACATCATAATTACATTACCCAAGATTAAACGCAAGGACCTACATCCAAGATTACTGTATCCAGCAAAGCTATCATTTAGTATGGAAGGGAAGATAAAATGCTTCTCAGATAAGGTCAAGTTAAAGAAGTTCATCATCACCAAGCCCTTATTATATGAAATGTTAAAGGGAGTTACCTAAGAAAAAGAAGATAAAAAATAGGAACTGTAAAAATGACAGCAAACTCACAGTTATTAACGGCCACACATAAAACAAAAACGAGAGCAAACTAGGCAAACAACTAGAACATGAGGGTTGTCATTAAGGGAGTGGGAGGGGGAGAGAGGGGGGAAGGTACAGAGAATAAGTAGCATAGATGATAGGTGGAAAATAGACAGGGGGAGGGTAAAAATAGTGTAGGAAATGTAGAAGCCAAAGAACTTATAAGTATGACCTATGGACATGAACTATAGCGGGGGAATGTGGGAGGGAGGGGGGTGGGCAGGATGGAGTGGAGTGGGAGGGAATGGGACAACTGTAATAGCATAATCAATAAATATATTTAAAAAAAAGAAAAAAAATGTTATTTAAGGTCATTGTTTAAATGCCCTTGAAATTGAGAAAATTTCTTGCTTTCACATTTTAATGTTGGTAAATTCAGAAACATTTTTCATGAATAAAAATTTCAAATTGAGGGCAATTTTGCAAGTCCAAGGAAATATGCAGAACTTTACAGATATTCTAGTGAAAATGAGTCCCATGAGGCTTGGCGATACCAACATTTACAATGAAGAAAACCCAGTTTTGTCTAGACTAAAATAAAAACATAGTAAATGCAAAGAAAATAAAATTGATTTGCTCTCAGTTTCTCACTTTCTATACTTTGTTAACTTTTTTAATTAAAGTGACGGTGTAATAATACAGCAAAGAAAAACTGCTAAAAAAGAAAAAAATCATAATCCAATCACTCTAATACAACTTCAGCTTCCTAAATATTCCAACTTTCAATTCCATCCCATGTTTATTCTCTTATTATTCTCTTATTCTATTTCTCATATAAATATAGTTCCATAAATTAAAGCTTTTATAAAAGAAAAATGAGGAATTTTTACATCTCTGGGGTTATTTTTAAAAATTAAGAATGTAGTTTTACATATATATGAACATGCTTGGCATGCAGTCCTACCATTCTTTTTAAAATTCTACTATTGTAATATTCCACTCTGGGACTGTGCGCACTTCTTGTCTACTTCCACGTTCCCGCCCAGGGCAGCAAGTTGGGCAGTTTGTGACGGCAGCTCCCCAGATCTCTCTGGTCAGCCCTGACAGTGAGCCCTGGAACCGCACGAACCGTGTCTTGCACCACTCGTGCCCATGGAAGCAGGTTCCCTGAAATCTGTCCCTCCAGTTCTTGAGATTACCGTGTGTCCTGTGTCTACTTGTCTCCAGACAATTTAACTTTGAATGCGTCTTTCTTTTTGTTTTTAGGTTGAATGACTCTCTGGTCTTTACGAGGCTTAAAACACCTCACGTGTTTGTGGTTTGGGCAGGTCTGGGAAGTAACTACTTATTTCTGTTCCACGTCGTCTCAGACCTCAGTTGGGTTGACGCCAGTGGCCGGCGCCTAGGACAGCTGGGGACTGGCCAGCACTACTTTTTCTTCATGTTGCCTCAGAGCTCCTTTGTAGGCTCACTCAGTCTGATCTCTCCATCACAGTGGCCTAAGGGTGGCCAGATGTCTTACCTGGTACCTAGAGTTCCAAGGGCTAGTGTCCCTAGAGGCCTAAATGAAAGCTGCAAAGGTTCCAATGACCTTGCCTACGTGTTTCCAGAATGTAATTTCTGATTTAGCCCATGGAACATGTATGTATAGCAAGCACCACTACTGCCACCCCAGGCTCAAGGGGAGAGAAATCAGACACTCGTGCAAAACGGAGCTGTAGCAAAGAATTTGCAACCCTCTTTGATCTGTCACAATTATAGACTCAATGTATTGATCAGTCCACCCAGAATAGTCCCACTTTGACCGGTGCATCTGTTTATGATAGGATTTAAAATACATTATTTTATTTATGTCATTATATAATCTTCAGTTAGAAACTGTTTCATTTTCACTTATTGTCACAGTGCCTAGGAAGAAGTCGGCCTTTCATAAATATCTATTTATTGATTGCATGACATGAAAGTAGCTGCTTGGGACAAAAAACTGATTTTGAAATCCTTCAAAATAAACAACACCGTTAGTTTCAGGTTACACATGGAATGAATTTGAAACTCAAGCTCCTTCACAACCTGGACCCTCCAGTGCCTCTTGTTCCAGTTTCTCCCACCCCTTGTCCTCTTCCCCTTCTCCACAGTTTAGTGAGGTCACACCACCTACAGTTACCCACACTATGCACCTCCCACCTCTCTCCCTTTGTTTAATGTAGGCTTGGGATTCTCTCTTTCCCTTTTCCTGGTGAAATTTTATTCCTCTTTTAACCCCAGGCTCGAACATCTTTCTGTGAAGACTTCACCTAGTTACTCAGTTAATCCCTCCTATTTATATTCCTACACCTCTAATTGATGGTTACGCCTCTGCACTTAGCTGGTCTCTCGGGAGCTGCCTTGGAGTCACACGTCAGTGCAGGTGTAAGTGCACAGCGTGTTCGGAAAGGCTCAGAGGATGAGCCCACTTGGCTGTGAAATCTGGCGGAGGAGCTGAGCTCATCAAGCTCCGTCTCTCTCTCTGGGTGGCTCTGGCTGGAGCCCAGGCTGCACCCCCTTCCTAACAAGGCTTGCGGATTGGGATGCAATGCTCCACCAGTCGAGTGGATGGAAGGGGAGCTAGCAACCTGACAAAAAGCTGAGTGAGTTTGGGCGCATCAAGGCAGTTTCCATGACAGGGAGCCCCAGCCACTCAAACTGAGAACATGTCATCAGAGATGCATTTGGGAGACTAATTCAGGGTGGCATTGTCCTGTATCACCCAGTCCCTGGCTCCCCGATGTACGTCAGTCTCACATGGTAGTAAATCCATAGCCCCAGCAACAGCTAGAACAGTATTTACTAGTCCACACCTCAATCTTCTAGAATACATTCTGTATCCATTCATCTACTAACCCGAACTACACACAGAGGGTTTCTCAGTGAATGAGATAAATAGACTTCCTGGTCAATAGCTTAAACTTCAATGGGAAAGATTTTTTAAAAAGTAAATGAACACAGTATAAGTCACAATGCTGTAAAGCAAGTAAAACATAGAAAGTGATGGGGTAGGAAACGTTTTAGAGAAGGTGTTCATTTGAGGTGCAACCCAGCCTGCCTGACAAAGGACTGGAGACAGGAATAGCTTGATATGTTTCATGATACCAGCGTGGCTGGATACTAGAAAATGAACTCTGCCACAGCAGACTGCCTGTCCTCCCGGGGCGTGGTAAGGAGGTCACTTTCAGCAAATGCAGTGGGAGTCACTTTGGGGTTAAGCAAGGAAATGATACAATCTAACTTATACTTTTAAAAGATCTCTTTATAACGAGTAGTAAATAAGTCATAGAGGTCTAGTGCACAATATAATGGATAGACAATAATATTGTACTATAATTGAGTAATGTGATAAATATCACTATACCAGCAATCATATTACAATTATAAATGTATCAAAGTAACATGCTGGACACCTTAAACTAACACAGTGTTACATGTCACACTCAGTTTGAAATATAAAAGATCTCTTTGGCAATTATGTAGAGAATGAGTCATAAAGAAGGTAAAAGTAATTAACATGAACATAGACAAACTCCCTAGCAGCAGAACCTCCAGCCCACTTCTAATACATATAACTGAATTTTTGAAAAAAATAATCAGCTAGAGATTTTGCTTAAGACCCAATAAAGAATTGATTCAATTTTGAGCTGTCAAATTTGAGTGACAGGTGCCCTGTGTCATCCAGATTTCTAGCACAGTGAACTCCAGGGTGGTGACAATGTCAAGGGCTTATATTGACAGAGAACGGCACCTATTCCCATCACATTGCAGAACTACAAGTAACTAGACAGTCCTGGGTCCTTGGTTTTCAGCACAACAAGTCACTTCTGCACATTAAGGAGTAAGTGCTTTATGGCACTGAATTCTAGGGCCCCACACAAGTGCTCGTCTCTCATTTTAGCAAACACAAAGTCCACTTCTTTTATTTTTGAGGAGAATATTTGTTCTTTCCATAGACTTGGTACTATGTCAGGCAGAAGGGGACAAGCTCTCCTTCCAAAAGCCATAAAGTGGCAATGCAGCACATCGCCCTCATCAGCAAACCAAACTTTCCGAACTAATGGCCGTTCATGCCCCCGCATCTCCAACCGGCCATGCAACTGACCGCACTGTGGTTGCACCCCTGTCTTATATTCTAACGTTGACAGAGTTGTCCAGCGCTCACCGCTGAGGTCTGAGTTCTGCTATAATTCTCAGTGAGAGTTCTTGGAAATTAGGAACAGAAATTAACTGTGTTCATTTTAAAGCCAAAAAAAGTTGAATTTATTGGAAAATGATCAGAGTCTCACAGAAATAATAGGAACCTGAGTATTAGTTTTGGAAAACTATCAGGAACCAAGGACTTCTGAGAAGATGAGGCATTAAAAAATATATAGCCATCAGAGAGATGCAAATTAAAACCACAATGAGATACCACTTCACCCTGGTCAGAATGGCCATCATTAACAAATCAACAAACAAGTGCTGGCAAGGATGTGGAGAAAAGGGAACCCTAGTGCACTGTTGGTGGGAATGCAGACTGGTGAGGCCACTGTGGAAAACAGTATGGAATTTCCTCAGAAAACTAAAAATGGAACTGCCCTTTGACCCAGCAATTCCACTGCTGGGATTATATCCTAAGAACCCTGAAACACCAATTCAAAAGAACCTGTGCACCCTAATGTTCATAGCAGCACAATTTCCAAGTGCTGGAAACAACCTAAGTGCCCATCAGTAAATGAGTGGATCAAAAAACTATGGTACATTTAAACAGTGGAATGCTATGCAGCATACAAAAAGAAGGAGCTCATGCCCTCCGCTGAAGCATGGATGGAACTGGAGAGCATTATGCTAAGTGAAATAAGCCAGGCAGTGAAAGACAAATACCATATGATCTCACCTATAAATGGAACCTAATCAACAAAACAAATGAGCAAAATAGAACCAGAGTCATGGAAACAAGGCACAGACTTGCAGGGGAAACAAGTGGCCAGCAGGGAGGGGAGAGGGGGATAATGGGGGAGAGCAAAGGAAGGGTCTAATCAAGGAACAAGTATAAAGGACCCATGGACAAAGACAATAGGGTGAGGATTGACTGAGGGAGCTGGAGTGGGGGGGCGGGGCAGGGGCGCACAATGGGCAAAATTGGAACAACTGTAATAGAACAACAGTAAAAAAATGCAGCAAAGTTCACACAGTTGGAAGGGGCTGGGATAATTCAGTTGCTGCCACCGGATAAAATACGACCTCCATCCATACTGTGCTGGGCCTTCTGTCTGCATGGCTGGGCCTCTGCTACCTGCTCAGCCTGGATTCATGGGATGGGAAGAGAACATGGCCCCTTTGCTTCCACGTGGGAAGCGTGCATTACTGCTCACCAAGGCGAAACCCAACACTGTTTTCCTGAAGGGAGGGCAAAATACCACTGGGAAGAAAGGTGAGGTGCAGTGATGTATAGCCCAAACAGAGCAAATTCACTCATGTTTTCATACCTTAGTTTATTCAACAAGTATTTATGCAACCATGTGTTGGACACATCCTAATCCTAAGACACAGTTCTGAGAAACACTGAGAGATAGTGGAACAAGAGTAGGTAAGCTAAGTACAGTAGACAGAAGGATAAACGTTGGAATTTGTAAGCTTGTAAGCCCTGGTAAGGAGTTTGCATTTTATTCTTGGTGCAATTTTGAGTTTCTAATGAGAGAAATAATATTAATTAACCTTTTAAAAGGACCACTCTGGCTGCCAAGGAGAGAATAGAATGCAAACAGATCAAGAGTGGAAGCTGGAAGACTTAATATTCTTGGCTGCAAGTATCAGAAGCATACTTGGACTAACTTATACAGGAAAAGAACTATTTGGAATAATATCAGTAACCCACAGAATCATCCAGAAGGCTGGAGGATCGGCTATAGATGCCAAACCGGAATTGAGAAGGGGCAGACAATGGAAAATACAGCAAAACAGGGATAAAGACCTAACCTGGTGGCTGCTGTCCCAGATGCCACTGCCGCTGGTTACTCACACTCTCTGCTGGATTCTAGATGCCTCCATGTTGTCAAAACATTTTCCCAATTTTCCCTGCCTCTGTGCAGCATTCTCTTCAAACTCAGACTGCTGAGTGGTATCAGCCGGAGTCTGGCTGTTGTCATGTGACCATACTCCCACTTCCAGAGGACAGGGCAGAAAGGCCCTGGCTTTCTCGGCTTCTATGGTGAAAACCAGAGGAGGGCCTCCAACTGATTTTCTTATAGTAGAACTCCCTAAAGCTAAGCAGGGATGGTAAGAGGTAGCATATCCCTAGATAAATATTTGCAGAAGGAAGCTAGTAGTGGTGTTTCAGTGAGACATGGAGGGACCCTAGACCTGAACTTGAGAGTGTACTGGAAAGGTCAATGCAGGCTATGGAAAGAGATTGTCAAATCCCTTCCCTGCCACCTACTGCCTGAGTGATATTGAGCAAGTTACTTGACCCTTCACTTTTCTAGATTCTTTATCATTTTAAAATAAATAATAAAAGTGGCTATTAGGAATTATAGGAAGATTGTAAGAATGAATTCATGATGTGTTTAGTAGTGAGCTCGGCACTTAGTAGAAAGCACATTGTAAATCTTAGCTACTGTTTTTTGGAGCAGTGGCGGTGAGTATGGAGAGACATAATGAATGACATGGAAAATCCTGGAGAAAGAGCTGATAGGAACTGCTCACCAGTTGATGGGGGAGGAAAGGAAGGAGGTCCCGGATGAACTCTAAATTGTGGTTGAAGCAAGTGTATGAATTGCAGCTCCACTTGCTGAGACAAAACCAATCTCCATCCCACTCGGTTCCTGAGTTTGATCCACCCCCACCCCGGTGTGCCCATGGATGATTTTGTATAAAAAGCCTCTTGGTTCCACCCAGCTTTAGGAATACCCCAACTCGCTGTGCCAATGTCAAGGGCAGTCTCACAACATACAGAACCCAAAGTTATTGATTTCATACCTATTCATCTAATACCTGTATCCATCTAATATCAGGATTTATAGCAAAGACTGACAAATTGGCATTTCAGGAACGTCCACAGAGCTCTATGTTTAAAATAACTACCATCCAGCTAGCTCATTCCAAAATATAAGGTGGTTAACTGATATTTTACAGACTTTAATAGAGTCTATCTCCAACTTCTACTCTTAATGACTTTTTCCATATAATGTCACATGTTCACAGTTTCCACCTTTGGGAGACCTTTTTACTTACCAGGCTTCTAAAGAGAAATATAGTAAAACGTAATTAGGCAAACCAAAAAGTGTCCTAATAAGATTTGAGAATGTTCTTTTAGCCTCTATACCAAATGAAAGGTATAGAGTTCCAAATGAAAGGTAATACACTCATTAGTAGTTAATCAAATTCCATCTTCAGTATCACATCTCTTCTTTGTCCAGATGTTTAATTAGGACGGAGTAAAATTTCAAAACTCAAAAAAAACTTGAAAAGTGAATTTAACAAGTATATAATGTGAGAGAACCAAGAATCAAAATTCAACAGAAATAACTTTCTTAGATTGTACCTTAAACAAATGTCGTAAATGTAGACAAAAGAAAGACCACCCTTCTTAACAATTGTGCCAACCAGGAAAAGTTTTTTAAATTTTAGTAAACAAAAATAGTTGAGTGAAGAGAATTATTTTTTAAGTCAGATGTAGTCTACACAAAGATTAAATATTATAAAGTCTTTAAAATTGAGACTAGAGAAAATATTATTAAAATTTTGGGAGAGCTTCTTCTCTCTCTCTTTCCTTTGGCTTCTAAGAGAAAACATTTCTCTTTCCACAATGCATATCAGCCAAATGAAAAGAAGAAAAGTAATGGAAATAGCCCAAACTCTCCCAAGCCTCATGATAGGGCAGAGGGCTGATAAAAGTTACTGTGAAAACAAGGCCAACCCAAGAAACCAAAATTAAACAGGACTCTCTCTTATTTCCCCAAATTGTTTTTCCTTGTGTGACTTAATATCTAATGAAAAGTTATGTGGAATAAAAAAATTGGCATCTGTTTATTGCATGAGGACATTTTGTGAAAAAGCATACACTAAATGCTTAATTCTTCCACTGAAATAGTGAAGGAAATATTGGACTTTCATTAATCATATCTATTTTGTATATTACTCCAAAACAGAAAAGAATGTTCTTATAAATTACAGGCAATATTGGAATGGAAGTCAAAGTAATTACAGTATGCTTTTAAGTACAAAACCTGCAACAAAGGACCTCCATGATCTTGTTGGAGACAAATTCAAATACTAAGCTGCACTTGGAATACTTTAAAACTGTGCTTTGTGGGTAAGTGTGCATGTGAGTTTGTGTGTGCGGAAGGGCATGAGCGAACAGAAAAGTCCAAACACAGTCATCGCAGCTCACACTCTGTCACCAAGGAAGGAATTCTTGAAATAACCCCTCTATAAAAATTCTCTACTCCTTTGCTCCTGACAAGTGAGCACTAAAACACTAATATCTGTTCACAAGTTCAAGAATGAATATGGCAACACTTGAATAAGAACCGTGTACCTAGTTCATTGCCTTAAACAAGTAGGTCATCAAAAATATTTGTTGAACAACACTGTAAGAAAAATCACCCCTCATAAATGACCATGGGTGGTTTATAGTTATTAAGTTACCACCCTAGCTGTGTAACGTGACTTATCTGCCTCATCCCGTTTGTATGTCTCACACGAATGCACCTGCTGATACCTTAGCTTGGCATGCCCTTCCCCTAACTTTGCTTGGGTGACTCCTTCTAGTCTTCAATGGAAATAGGCCAATGGCCCTGAAGGAGACAGACAGGTCAGAGTGATAAGGGAGACTTTAATTCAGGGGTTATTTATAAAGCTGTGGGAAGGGAAAAGAGAAACCAAAAGTCAGGGCCAGCAACAGTGTGGAATCACCAGCCCAGGGTCTGAAGAGACAGGAGGGAAGTAGCAACACTGGGCCCAGAGGGAGGGGGGCTCAGCTACAGCTATGAGGGGGAGCCCCGCAGCTCGGGCATGCCAAACCCAACCGGAGCTGGGGGCCCTGGGAGCTGGTGGGTGTAGTCACGACTCCAGGAGCACAGGAAAGGGGGAGAAAGTTCAGAGCAGACGGGGGGAAGGGGGACAGAACAGTCGGCATGCTCAGGGCTCCTCTGGGTGTCCTCATCACTCACCTCCTCAAAGGCCGCCGTTAGCTGGTAAATCTAGAGCAGTGACCTAACACACTCCTGCTTCCCGTGCCACGCCATCAGAATTGACCACACCCAGCAGCATTGTTTTTAAACGTTATTTTCAGTTACAGTTTACGTTCAGTGTTATTTCGTATGAGTTTCAGGGGCACAGCATAGTGGTCAGACAGTCACACTTTACAAAGTACCCATCTGGCACCAGACACAGTCATTGACTAATCCCCATGCTCTACTTCTCATCCCCATGACAATTCTGTAACTGCCAACTTGTGCTTCCAAATCCCCTCACCATTTTCACCCCGTCCCTCAGCCCCCTCCCCCCAACCATCAGTCAGTTCTCCGTGTCTGTGAACCTGTCTCAATTTTGTTTGTTTATTTAGTTCTTTAGATTCCATGAAATATACACGAAATCATATGGTATTTTTTTTTCTCTGACTGAGTTATTTCATAATACCCTGAGCATAATACCGTCTGTGTCCATCCATATCGTCACAAGAGGTAAGATTTCATTCTCTTTTATGGCCAAGTAATATTCCATCGCATATGTACCACAGCTTTTCTACCCACTCATCTACTGATGGACGCTTGGGCTGCTTAGTAGCTTGGCTATTGTAAATAATGCTGTTATGAACAGAGGGGTTCATATATTCTTTCAAATCAGTGCTTTCGGTTTCTTCAGTTACATTTCCAGAAGAAGAATTGCTGGGTCACAAGGCAGTTCCATTTTTAATTTGGGGGGAAACTCCATACTCTTTTCCAGAGTGTGCATTCCCATCAACAGCGCACGAGGTTCCCCTTCCCTCCGCATCCTCGCCAGCACTTGTTGTTGATTTGTGGATGACAGCCATTCTGGCAGGTGTGCGGTGACACCTCATTGTGGTTTTAATTGGCCTCGCCCGCATGATTAGTGATATTGAGCATCTTTCCACATCTGTTTGATCGTCTGTATGTCCTCTTGGGAGAAGTTCTTATTCAGATCCTTTGCCCATTTTTTAATTCAACCAACACAGGTTTTGATGTGCTCTACACATTTCCAGGAACTCTGGCTTTTGGTTTTAGCTAAAATTCCTGGACTGTCCTGAAAAAGCATTTGAATACAATCACTCCTATAGACAGTGTATTTCTAGCCTGGGTGCTGGGCTGAGAAACTTTGACACTGAAAAATGTAGCAGTGGCTATCATGGAAGTATCGATGAGGCTTCCGAGTCACTAACACAGCGAGGACCAGCCTGGTCATTTGCCCCGAGACAAATGGCTGGTGAGGGGTGGGCATCTGGTAAGGATCTCGGAGGCTGCCGCGGTGGGCCACTCTGCACGGCTGGGCATACTCTGTTACTATGGATGGGATGGCTGCCGCCCCCCTTGGTCTGACAGCTGGGAGAGACGCCTCCAACTTTCCACCCTAAGAATCCCCCCCAGCCCCACCAAGGCTGCACAGGCAGTGGACACGTGCGGAGGTGGCAGCAGTCAGGGATGGGCACAGGGGACCCTGGAGGGAGGTCCTTGTAGGTGGGGAGAGATGCCCTGGGTTCCAGCATGGGGCCGGGGCCTCCTCCCGGGCAGTGACGGCAAGGCACTGCCTAGAACGGGGTGCCCCCAGGCAGGCTGTTCTGGAATTCCTCGGTTTTCCACCTAAGCATCAGAGAGAACGACCGTGGGCGTTTCCTCCCTGCAGCAGGGAACAGGATAAATGAACTCCAGTTTTGAGTACAACTTCAAGATCCTGAGAAAATTAGTTATGAGGGGTAAGAAAAAACAAAACTAGCTAACCAGAAAGCCTGGACTTCCTTCTCAGGGGAAGAGATGGAACTTTGAAAATGAGGGGTCGGACTCCGCAGTTTGACAGCTTTGGAGCCCGGCCGCCCTCTCGGCCCCTGTGCCCGACGCCCTGTCCTGCGAGCCGGTGAGAAAGCCTGGCTTCTCCTTCCTGCAGCTCCTGAGGGACACCCCCTGCAGGCCTCCCGCCCCCCCACAGCACCCCTGTTAAACCGCAGGCCAGGCCCCTCTTCTCCTGCTTTTCCCTAGATACCTCAATTTTGTAAGAAATAATCCTTTTCGTGCCCTCTTCGAAAGTGTGCACGTGGCATCATCGGTCCCAGCGTGAACCACATTTTGGGTGGGCGTTGCCCCTGCTGCTGCAGAGTGACCGTAGCAAAAAGGAAATCTGCCCCCTTTACTATTCCCAGCTGGTGGAGAAGTCATACAGTCACTCACAGTCTTCACACTTTGCTGACAAGTACACCTGCTTTCTTCCCACCGGAATTCCGAAGCCAGCCTGCCTTCCGCGTCTCTCTGCGTGCTGTCGTTTACATTAGGCTCAGTTAGAGTCGCACTGTGGGCAGGCTGAGTGGCCACCGCCCAAACGGAAGGAAGCTGCAGTGAGCAAAATGAAGTCAGCCTGCCCAGGGCAATCGGTTTGCTTCCACCTGGAGCTGCAGCAGTAGGTCGTAAGGTGTGCCACTTTAGCAGGTGAATTTGCACATGCAAATGTCTTCCCCAAACTCTCTGCCCTAATCCACCCATCCCAGCTTCTCACCTCTTTCAAGATGCCTGTTGTTGATTCAACAGGAAATTCTTCGAAACTTCATTCTATGTGCTCAGTGGTCTTAGGTAATTCATGTTAGTAGTAGTTTGGACATGTTAGGTTCGATGTTGAACTGAAAATTAGAGTTACATTTTCCCAAATAATAGGATAATTTATTGTGGTGATTTATACAAGATAATTCTATTCGCTGAAGAGCTTTTCAGTGTAGTGACAATTTATTTCAAAGTCACTGGAAGGATTTGTCCACCTCTAAAGAAAATGGTAATATAAAGAAATAATGGGCATCACAGCAACACATTTTACCTTTTTTCAGGGATTTTGCAAAATACAGAGTATAATTCCACAACATTGGATAAAAATTAATGAGATGGGGCCAGTTGATGTCTTGAGACAGCAGTGTGAAATGGAGGGGAAAGACAGAATTGTGGCATGCTAACGGTTCATCATTTCTGAGTGAAAAGTAGGGTTTTGTTTTTAAAGGATGCCCCTGTTCAACAGCAAGTACCATAAGCTACATACAACCCCCCAGCTTCTCACTTCATCACTCTCTCCATAAAGAGTCTTCATTTCAGATTCCTGTTAGGTACCAACATTTCTAGTGAGTTTGGCTCTAGCCCATGGCCCTTATCTGACCCAACAAAAGCCCTTAAGCACTTATGATTCAAAGACAGCATATATTTCTGAGAGAGCCAGACCAGCCTAGGGCTAGTAATAGGTTGTTAAGATTTAACAAGGAAAAGTAAGGGACCATTAGGAGGTTGAAATGGCTTGGCTGGGAAGGGAGAGGGAGGAGATGGAGTCCGAAGTTTAAATAGATTGGAAATAACCATGTTAAAAAATCATTTTAAGAATCAGGTTTAAAAATAGACTTTATTAAACTGCTTAATAGAGCATATTGCAGAGGCAAAAATAAAAAATCTGAAATCGTTAATCACATCTGGTAAAAGCGAAACTGATACAGGATAATTTTATACCACCTGTATTTAGGCATCTATGTGAAAGCCTGGGTATATAGTCTCAGAAAATAATTGGTTGTTCATGTCACAGGAATAGAGCATCTAAATTAAATGTGTAAAAATGTTCATGATGAAGACTGCCAGTGTCATCTCACCTGCCTCTTCCTAAAAATGAAGGTAAATCTAGCTTTCTGCAGGAACATAAAGAATAAAACTTATGGAAGTTAAATCAAAATGTTCCATTTATATTCCATGCTAAGTGAAACAACTTATAGAGTTTATTTCAAATGTAATATTTTCTTATAGATGTTATCAATCTTATCATAAATTTTCAACATATTTCTTGCATTGTTTAATTCAGTAAATTATAAATTCTAATAGATTTAGTGACATTTAATGGCTGAGATGTTCAGGACAACGAAGCATCTCCCAGCAGCCTAAAATATGTAGAACAATTTTCTTTCTAAATTGTAATTGCCTGGAGTAAAATCCACCATTTTGGGGTACAGTTCTGCAAGTTTTGACAAATGCATATGGTCATGTAACTGGTACCACAATCGAGGCATCAAACTTCCCTAAATGAATAACTATTTAATAACAGCTACTTTTTAAAAGCCTGATCCATGACCAAAATCCAACATCTTGCTTTGTTTACTTTGGCTCTGTTTGATAGAGGACATTCAATTACAGGATTGCTAGACATAAAGTCAAATATAGTCATTGGGCAACTCGACCCTGTTGTCCTTTAGAATAGGTGACGTGTATTACGCATCCATCTCTCTCTTTCTTTTCCTCCTTCTCTCTTTTAAATTACAACCCTCAACACGTATATACCCTTCTCTATTCCTTTCTGATATAAATTAGGGTGTTACGTTTTTATTTTTATTTGTTTTATACAGACAGCCACCCTTCTGATTTGTATTAACAGGGAAGAAAATCTCTCCAAACGACATTACCTCACAAGCAAGAATGTAGAACTACATCAGTTTTTTAATATTGGATAAAGCATGTTTAGGCTAAATGTGGACATCAGCAGTTTTAAACGCTAAATCTGATGCATCTGGCACTCTTTATTGTCTTAGAGGTTTCATCACTGGAGGCTTAAAATCTTTCTCCTGGCAGCAAATGTCTCCAGTGAGGTTTTTATATGATTTGCTAAGAAATGCCTGGTTCCAGAAGCCGTTCCGTTCACTCCCCGGGGAGGCACGGCTGCTAGCGGAGCTCTGCCCTTGAGCTACCTGCTAGATGACTTCGGAAAATCTTCTCATACAGAAGCAATATTTAAATTAAAAAAGACAGTTCGAAAACCTGTTTCTACTTTGTTCATGGTAAGAGTTCAATGTCCCTCGGTTTTGTTAGCTGATAACCATTTCTGGTTTTTGTTTCAACTATTTTTCAAATTAAAGGATGGTGAAGGAAAGTTGGAGATCAACTTCCCATAGTTTTTGGAACTAAGGAAGCAGGCACTTTACCATAATTAGTCTCTGGGCGGCTGCAAAGCTGGTCTTCCTGTCCCCATGGCCCCTCAGTGCCAGGTACCGCTCCCGAGTGGCTGGCGGGTTGACAC
Organism: Desmodus rotundus; assembly: GCF_022682495.2. Taxonomy (NCBI): domain Eukaryota; kingdom Metazoa; phylum Chordata; class Mammalia; order Chiroptera; family Phyllostomidae; genus Desmodus; species Desmodus rotundus. The sequence goes on from NC_071395.1 coordinate 5,669,659, forward strand.
AGGGGCACAGACCACGGATCACACATGGAGCAAGAGGTGCCTGCGGCCACTCAGCACCCAGAAGTGTGGAAGAGTAGCAAGGAACTGGACACACAGAGTGTGCGTAAAAACTAGAATCATTTACATCAATTCCTTTTAGCACCTTTTTGTTGTGAGTGCCTGCTCATTTCACAGTAACTCAGGCAGGGTCTTCCTACACGAACACTCCGCAAAACGCCAAGTTCAGCAGGCTGGTTTCCATTTCATTTCTTGCCCGGCCCAGATATTCTTGGACAGAATCGCAGTCATCTTAGCCTCTAGTAAGACTTTATAAAGCTTCAAGCATTCTTTATCCCTCCTAGAATCAAAGTAATACTCATGGAATACTCCTTTCAAAATCTTTATACCAGTTGTCCTCAAAATTTAGTGTATGTCAAAAATATCTGGGGAGCTTTTTGAACTCAGATTCCAGGTTCCGTGTCTGGAGCTTCCAATTTAGCTTGTCTAGGGATGATGGGGTAATAAAGAAAGGTCCCTAATCTAATCAAAAGAAAGTCAGAAAACAACTTGATTGAGATTCATCATTACAAAGATGTGATAATTATGTCAAAACTATCCAATCTCGGTTCTATTTACTAACACATTCTAATAAGTAATAGGGAGACGTATTATTTAAATTAAAAAAAATATATCATCTATCTCATCCTGTTGCTTTCAGGATAACTTATTAGAATATCTGCAAAAGGCTCTGTGCTAATTTTATAATAGGAAGTGTAAGGATGAATCTGGACTCCATCCCATAGTGACTGGGCAAGGAGGGAATTTCAAAGAAAAATAACCAGTTTTTTTCATGGAAAGGAAGGCAGGAAGTTCGATACTTCAGACGAAATAAGGAAAGGAAGGGTACTGCCAAAGAGCAGACTGAAAGAGAAAGCCGAGGCTTTATAGGCAGGGGGCTCTGGGTTCCCAACAAATCCTCTCTGTGGCTACATGTACTGGCATGTGGACCGTTCCTCCCTGGTTTCTCCCCAGTCCTTTTCACCAGTATTTCCCCTGCAGGAAGTTTCACCCCAACTGGAGTAGCTCCCAGCAATGCCCCGGAGCTAAGAGAGATGTGGATGCTATAAGATTTCAATAGTGAACTCAGCATGCTCTTTTAACTCTTTGTCCTAAATCAAGATATATCAAGCGTTTCAGTAAAAACTCTCTTCAAAGTTAAAATTCGCAATTCAAATCTTGAGCCTTTAATGAAATCTTCTCAATTTTAATTAAACCTCATTTATCACTGTTTCATTTCTTTTCTAGATTCTAGAAATTGTCAATACATTTTCAAATCAGTTCTGCAAACATTTTGCCAAAAATTCGAGGAGAGCAAAACACAATAACAACGAAAAGAAACCCATAAAGGAGCTAGTTGACTTACTGTGATGGAAAATACATTCAAAGGGAGCCCCCATTGTGGCGGATTTGAGGGACAGAAACAAAGGGAACTGGGTGGTCCTCTTGGTAGTCGGATCCAGGAAGCAGCAGTTATATCAATTCCTTAAAACTAAGACACTTCCTTCTGAGGCTTGTGCCTCTTGGGGGCTAATTAAATTTGGAGACTACAACCAAAAGGCAGAAAAGCATGTTTCTTTAAAAAAAAATAAATGGTTGGCCAATTCATCTCTATTGAGACCCATCTAGCAATACAAAAACCAGTGCCATTTAAAAAAGACAAATTATGTGTTAGCTGTAATGAAAGGTTTATGGCAGGAATGTCAAGGTGCCAGGCATGTTTGTTCATCTACTTAATCAAATAATCTGGTAATGAGAACTCATTAGACACCTATATGAACCCCAGACTACGAGCAGCTGTGGACATTGTTCAAGTCCAAAAGGAAATGTTCAGAACCACTCCATGCCCCATTGCTTATACTTTTGCAAACTTGTCCCCAGTGCTGATTGTCAAGGACCTAAGTTGCACAGCCTGTGCCCCATGGCCGAAAGCTCCACATCTCTGTCCCAAGCACCAGAACAGTCCTATCCCTCGCTTTACACACTCTGCCTACCGCATTTTCCATCCTTTCATCATTCATCTGCAGAACATTTACCACAGTGAGAACCTACAAAGTGCAGATGCTAATTCAATAATTATTAACAATAAAAATAGCAATAGTCAAGAGACTATCCTCGCCTTTAAGAAGACAGAGAAGTTTAAAAGGCACCTACAGAATAATAGAACGAGCACTTAGGGGGGAAATGATTGCGAGCTGGAAAGAGCACAACAGAGGTTGGTGGGAGTGAGGAGATGTTTCCTGGGCGGACTCTTGAAAGAGGTGTTACTCCAAGGCAGAAGGAAGAGGGCGGAGAAACAACCAGAACTGGAAGAATACTGCAGGAGCCCGAGTCATGCGGAAGCAAAAGTCAGGTGGCTTCTGCTACTGCTCCCGCAAGTCCACTGGTACCTCAGCCTCTCCCCCACAGGAAAGGGGATCTGGCAGAGCGTGGGGGTGAAGCACCCCACCACCACGGTGTCCATGGGCAGCCTGGCTTGCCAGTGTCCACCACAGAAGAAGGACGGCATCAGACTCACTCCTGTGTTCAGCGTCTCATCTCTGGGTAATGTGAGTCTGTCCCTTCACCGAAACCCAGGAAAGAGCCCAAGGAAACACGGGGAGTAGATGCTACGTTTCCAACAGGCTGTGCTGTCCAATAGAGTATCTATTAGCCTCACGCAGCTCTTAAACACTGCAATGTGGCTACTTTGAATTAAGATTCACTATATTGTAAAATATATACCAGATTTCAAACACCTACTATATAAAAATATATATAATATGATGTCAATTACTTTTATACTGATTACATATTAAATATGCAATTGATATATAATGCTTAGTCAGTCGATGCATATTAAATGGTAATTCTTGGATGCACTAGGTTAAATAAAATATTATTAACATTCATTTCAACTTTTCTTTTTACTTTTTTAATGTAGCTACTAGAAAATTTTAAATCATATATGTGGTTTACATTATATTTCTACTGGATAGCACTTGCCATAACATAACATTTCTTAATTAAAACACAGGGTTTCAATCAAATACACAAGTTGCTTTTCCACAGCAAATAATAAAATTGTTCACCAACTACCTTTTGGATCCAAATAATAAAAATGCCATAAAAATTACAAAATTTTAACTAACCAATTACTTAATAAACTCTGAAACATATACTATTTGATATTTGCTTAAATGTATATTTTATATTCTAATATCGATAATTGTTTTATTTTTTCAACAACTGGGGAGAAATAGTAAAGAAAAAAAACAAACTAGAATTTTATATTCTAAAATACTTGTCTTAAAAAATCAAAGTCTCTTAAATTTCCATTATAAGTCACTCTTCCAAAATTGAGCCTGTGTGATTTGAAATAATTGACATTTTACTTAAAACAACATTTATTTATTACTTTCCATATAAATAGGCTGTAAAACTTTCTCATTTCATCTTACCTTTCTACTTTACCCTGTCTGTTCATTTTCATATGTTTTAAACCAGTGTCCAAAGAAAAACCTTTCTTTATTAATTTTATTGATCTCTCTCACATTTTGGAAAGGTTCAGCAGCTCATCCCTTCCAAGAATAATATTTCACTAGCCGCCCATCATATTTAATTACGACTCAGATATTGTATTACTGATGTCAATTTGCTTGCCTCATCAGAATGACTTTGTGTAAAAAGATTCCTCAGTGAGAGACGGGGTGGGAGAAACCCTACTGCGAGCCCTCTGCCTATATGGCCCCAAGCGTCATACTTGCCCTTGTGACTCTTCACTCGGGGTGTTCTCTCAGCAAGAGGCAGCTCAGACTTGCTGGGAGATGAACTCCCTCCCAACCCTCACTGAGAAAGAAACAAAAACACTCTCCGTGCTCTCAAGCCGGTTGTCCACCAATCAAAAAGAATGTTCCCTTGTCTTCGACTCAACCAGCCCTCACTATTGCACCACTGAGACCCGCAGTGAATCCTGGCTGGCACGGGGACCCACCCAGGCAATCGAACGAGCACACAGATTCAGAATTGCAAACCTAAATGCCATAAAACTATAACTCTTCAAGGTATTTCTTAGGTTAAGAAAGCAAGATAATAGCAATTTTTTAAATACAGTATGAAATGATTTCCTTTTTCACCCATCTAAAAATAAAATCGTCAGTGAATTTCTAAAACTGAGGTAGTTTCTGAGGTAGCGGTGAGTTAGGATTTTAGAGATAAGAGGATGGTGGGACCTCAAATGAAAATGCCTACTCTAACTCACCAGCACAGCTCCAGACTGCACGCTTCCACGTATAAATCTGTTAATCTAGCTTCCCGTGTGAGATCACAGTGGAGTCTCACAAGTCTGTGAGCCATTATGATAATTCATATAGACATTATAACACTCCACTGTCACCTGACATTGTCTCCTGTGTGGCTAAAGGGTACAAATAAAGCCCAGCTCGAAAAACAAATATAGGGGAGAAAGAAAGAGAGGAAAAAGTTTGAAAAGTTTCAGTGCAAAATTCATGTCTTAAAGCTTCTTAAATACTCTGCAGCTCTTGATCTGTAAGGAGCCCTTTAATTTGGCTTTCCTGCAGCACATTCTAAAGTCAGAATAAACAATTATGAAAAAACAATGAGGTTCAGCTCAAAAGTCCACAAACAACTGCACAATTAACTATCTTAATAAAATCTTGGAAATAAACACCAACCCAGATGCCAAGGAGCCTAAGGTGAAGCGAATGAAAACCTGAGGAAAAGCAGGCAGCGACCGGCTCATGGGAAATGCAGATCCGCCCAGCCTCACTTCTAGTTTCCTCATTCAACCTTCTTCAGAATTAGGTCCTTGGGGTAATTTCAAGTATGTATGCCAAAGTTAATTGCTTTTGTAGACTTTACGATTGGGGGGTAGTGAGAAAAATAGATCTAACATTTTAAAATGTGGAGAAATTATTCGACTTATCTACATTCAAATTTGTTTTCCTGTACACTAATGGTTGTACTAAAAGCACATTTGAAGGAGTAATACATTGAATTCAACTTTAGTTCTAAAGCCATTATCCACTACAGGAATAACGGTAGAGTCAGTGTATGCTTCCTTTTATAGAGTGTTCTAAATTAATAATTTGATCCATGTTGATGATGCAAAGCTATAGAAATACTTGGAGAGTGTAATGTATACTATAAATACTCAAGTTTCATTTCAATGAATAAATAATTCAATGGCACAGACATACAATAATTTTATAGAACAAGTTTAGTAGCTTGAAAGAATTCTCTGGTCTGAAATCATGAACACCAGCTTCTATTTTTCTGAATATTTTCCAGTACAAATAAATCAAATTAAAATTAGCACTGAGTTATTTGGAAAAAATTTTAATTTAGAAACAGTACATGAGGCAATTTAGGTAGATAAGATGACTTATTGTAACATATTAAAATGGGAACAAGACTGGGTAGCAGTTAAGTATTGGGTTTTAGTGTGTGCATAAGTTTTTTAAGTGCCTGAAGACTCATTTTCCTCCTGAAAATGAAGATTTGGAGCAGATGATTTTTAAGGGCCTTTCTAGCAAAAAAAAGTTCAGATATTAAAAAGAAATTCCCACACCACCCCATCAAACTGCAGGTGACAAAAACCCTTCCAAGTGTACAGAGAAGATTTCAGAAAATAGCACACACACACACACTACTTACGAAAATTCAAATTTGTAAGACCATGGTGGAGAGGAAATTCTTAATATCTAATATACAAATATATGCATAATTTATATATCTGATACATACACATTTTATGTGCATACAATTATTACATATGCACATAAATGGGCTGTATAAGTCAGACAGCATTAGACAAAACAGACCACATTATTTATTAAAACTAGGTCATCTGGGATAGTAGTATTTCATATTTCATAATAGTAGTAGTAATTACTGCATTAACAATGAGAAAAAACATTTAGAATCACATACATTTATCAATAAAGACCTAAAGCTATCTCACCAGCTATCTCAGCCATTCCTTTCTTTCTTCTTATCTTTTGTCTTTATCTTTAAAGATAAGATGATTTTCATTCTTTTCTTCAAAGTTAGAAGATCCTGGCTAATTTCCCACCAGCTCCCCACAGGTCAGTGCAGCCTGGCTCAGCCTGGCTCAGCCCAGCTTCTACCAGGGCGGCCAGCCAGAGGAACGCGCCATGGCTGTGACTGGCCAGCTCCTGAGTCCTGCTGGCTATTACTTAGATATGGTGAATACCGTCAATCCTTAACCAATACTCGTATGATCAGCTTATTATTATCTTGGGGCAGACTGGTTTATGGATACCAGGCTAAAAAGAAAAAATAATAAGCTATGCAGTTAAAAAAAATTTCTATAATTACATGAAAACATCTACACGTTTAAAAGTCTTCACTGGGGTGGGGGGCATCCTAAGAAATCATACAAATCACAAATTGCCAGAGACTGGTGGTCTGAAGGAATACCACCCCTCCCTTTGCCAGCCACCCCTCTGAGAAAGGAAGCAGCCACCTTTCGAGAAAGAGAGGAGGAGCCAGAAGACACCAGCCCATGAGGGAAGGAAGAGGGGAAACATTCAGAGTAGTACAAATAGCTATTTATTCTAATTATTTTTATTAACTTTTTCTCAGAAATGCAAGCATTTTCTCAGATATTCAAACTTGAACACTAATTGCAAAAAATAAAAAAAATTATAAAATAAATACTCATATACATTTACCTGGATTCACCTACTGTTAGCCCTTTATCCCATTTTTCTATTCTCTACCAACCTACCTATGTATCCATAAACACACACACATGCATGCACATGACGACATGTATACGTGTCACGTATACCTACATAAACATGTTTTTTCTGAACCATTTAAGAGTAACTTCCTTATACCATTGTCCTTTACTTTTGAATACATCAACGTGTATTTCTGAAAATAAGGATATTCTTTTACATAACCACAGCGCCAAGTTGTATTGATAGTTACAATTTAAATTTCATTCAACAACAGCCAACCCAATACTTAGTATGAGATTCCACTTGAGCCTGGTTGCACCAAATATCGACTGTATGACCTCGTACAAGTGATTTTGTTCTCTGCACCTTGCTTAGCTCCTACGTAAAATCAGGATAAATATAGTACTTACTTCACATGGAGCCTGGAGCACATACATACTATGCGAGTGTTGCTACATCCAATTTAAATGGTAAGAATAAGTACAGTTCTTCCTGTGCTGGTGATAAATAGTCACCTGGGGTTGTCCATAGTCCCCTTCCCTGGTTATCAGGTTCCAGAGCTCCTCCTGGCTCCCACACTGCACATCATCAAGTGTCACCAGAGAAAAGACCACAGATCCAGGGCTCCAGGGTTCCTTTCACTGACTATGCTTCTGCCTCGCAGTTCCAACAGCTCACTCATCTCCATGTTTGAATAATGGCATGTAGCTAATCATGTGCTCCTTTTGAAGTAACATCAGCACAAAACTAAATAAATGTGCTAAATGTCTATGTCATTATAAATAAGCAGTGATGGAAATCAAGAAGGCAGCAAGGTAAGAGGATCAAGGAAGGTATCCTACAACCTGGCTTTGACCTCTAACTTCTGTCAAATATTATTACCTCATTCAATATTCTAATGGTTATTGTTTCCATTACTATCAGTGTATATCATCTGTACACCCTGCTGGTTAGCAAGTGTTCTGACGGAGGATGCCTTATTTATTGTTCGATCCATCGCAAATACCTGTGCACACCACTCCGTCATGTGAACGTGAGAAAGAGGCAGTCTGAGGAATGAACTCGGGCAGGCAGAGGGTGACCAAACGAATGGACAGGCTTGAAGTTCTGAAGACCTGGTAATACATGGGGTCAGTGGAGAAGTCAGAGATAGAATGGAATACTCTCACACTGTGGGAAAGGGTCACAGATGATGCCTAGAGGCCAGGAATACAATTCTGAGACCGTGTTGCTTGAATAGCTGTGGCCTTTCCAAGTGGGCAAGTCCAAAAAGGAGTGAGATGTAGCTCAAGAAGCCCATGATAGGTACAGACACTTAGGAGTCCTCAGCACATAAGAATAATGCAGATCCAGAAAGAAGATAAACATGCTAAAGCAAGTCTAAAAGAAAAACATCAGTTAGACACAGATGAAGACAAGCTAGCAAAGATATGAAATAGTGGGAGAAAGGAAACACGAACATCAGATTGAAGAGGAAGGAAGGTGGGTGCCAAAACCATTCTGAAGAAAAGTGAGCCTGGGGACAAGCTGGAGAGCTGGGCAGCCAGAGGCCACCATGTCAAGGCTATAGGATCAGATCTCCCCAGGGACCCGTGCTTTCCTGAAAAGGGAAAGCCACACACGAGATGTGTTTGTGTTTTTATAGTTCAGTGTGTCTGTAAAACATTTCTCATTACTTTAATTACCAGTGGAAAAAGTAATATACCTTTCAAAACACTAGATTTGCAAATGCCCAGGGAAGTCTAATTTCTGCCATCTTTGTAATGTCCTGTAATAAAAGATGAAAAGGGGGCCTTTTCAAGATGTTTAGAAATAGAATAAGCAGTGAAGAGAAGATTTCCTTTTCCTTTTAAACAAATTTGAAAATGGGCATGCTTCCAGCTAATAAAGGAATGTTGACTTCCACGAGGCCTCCCCAGAAGACTGGGGTGCGGGCCTCAGCAAGCTGACCAAGCAGCCCCTTGTCTGAGGAATAGGCCATGTCAGTCAGTGCTACTGATAAGATATGCAGGAAAACATTCATGCAGATAAGCACAGGACACTCCCACATATGACCAAGCATGGGGTTGTGTCCCATACCCAGTATTATCCCAACAAAAGCCACTTCTGCTTATGAGAAGTGAATTTAGGCAGCCTGGTTATGATCTGGGATCCATCCACAAACAAGAATGAGGGACGCCATGAAAGGGAAGGGCCAGGATTTACTTTGTAATTCCTCACCCATTGCATCACATTCGTTAGGAAATTAAAAGAGAGACGACTGAGGAAACATAAAGGATTGAGTAAGCACGCCTTGCGCGCTGCAGTCTAACACATCATGTTCATTTAAAATCTGAAACCTGTGTTTATTGGCTGTCTTGTGGGAGTGTGTGGTGGAGTTTTAACAACACGGGGCTAGAAATAGGCCACCGGGTGCTCAGCCCGACTTTGCTGTAATCTGTGTGCGACCCCAAGCTAAGGCCTCTGTGCACACAGTGTTTTTAATGGTAAAGTGAGAAGAATGGGACTCATTCATTTTTATTCTTTAAAAAATAATATTTTTCGAGGAAATCTTATATGGAGCCCTATGTATGAAATCGGCGCCTCTGTCCTCTTTCAGGCAGAGAGGGTGGGCGCCCAGCCACCAGCCCACCTGCCTGTCTTCCTCCCCGCCGGCCCACCGGCTTTGAGGATGGGGGACCACCACAGATTGCAAGGATTCCTCACAAAGCAGTTCTTTTCATTTGCCCATTGATTCAAAAGATTCTTATAAGCAAACCATTTGTTGATCACAGGGAACACAATGATAGTGTTCGCCTTGACCTTAGAAATGACTGAGTCATGTGACCTCTAAGTTGTAATTGGCTACTGGCTTGTCGATGTTAACCCAGTCAGAGGCCAGTGTAAGTGTGTGTTAGGTTCTGAGCCTGTGTGCTTTCTTCTTCAATGAGGCAAAATTGTTTTTGCAGAGACATAAGCATTGTTGCCATAAACTTTAATTATAAAGCTCATCTCATTACAGCTAATTCTAAGGTAGTGTCCAGATAGCTGTAATTCTGTTAAAATTCTGTTGAATAAATTTACACTTAGAACCAGGATGCAATTAGCACTTTCAAGATACAAGTATTTCTTCAATTCCTCTGTAATATACTTCCAAATAATGAGAACCCAGTCCCAATCACCCCCTCCCCCAATCGCAGATGGTGAGACTACGGTGAAGGCTCCCCACCTCAGCCTGCCTTTCTGAATTCCTTACTTCCCTAAACTTGCTTCTATCACATAGAGTAAATGTGTTCTGAGTCTCACTTCCTCTCAACTCCATTACGTCTTGGACACCAGTCGACTAGGCTGGCAGAGGAATCCAGGCTAATGAATACATATATAACTCTAATGGGGAAATACGAGACCATTTTAAAATGAGCTCAGGAGTCAGATCCAAAGAGGTGACTAAAAAAGTGAAAATTCAAGGCATCTCAGGAATGCAGTTGAGACTTTTCTATAATTTTACCACATATTCAATTGTCATTTCTCCTTAAGACCTTTTTTCCTTGGAGCTTGGTGATACTTACAATATAGAGATTTTTTTTTTTTTTTTTTTTTTTTTTGGTAAGGGATCTGGCCAGTCCCACAGGAAGTTTTCCTATTTTCTTGATACTCCAAAATACATCAAATCTGAATTTTTATCCTTAAGTGGATTTTTATGTCTATAATTCTCTTTTCTTTTTGACAACTTACTCATTACTAGGTTTGTCTAATTGCTATTCATAATGAACTGAGAAAAACCAATTATGAAGAAAAGAACATATTAATTCTAACACCGTCTCTAACCAGTAATAAGTCATCTATAGTGAAGTTAATCAGGAGTTCCAAGTGATCTTTATCATACATTATATAAATTTACAGGCTAACACAAGAACAGACATAATGACGTCTAATTATTGCAAATCTGTAGACTTGACTAAAAAAAGTCAAAGCTATTAACTATAGATCATGCGTATTTGAACTCCTTGATGGCTATGCAATCCAGGATTTCCAGTCTCATCGTTGTGAAGCTCTTTGCCATATGCTCAAATGTGACCTTAGGATTCTCCTACTTAAAAATCATTAACATGAGTTAGGAGACTCCCCGTGATCTAGACCCTGCCTCTTTCTCCAGCTACAGCGCTTCCTGCCCCCTTCTCAGCTTCCTCCAGCCCTTTGCCCTTCTGTCTCTCAGCCCCCAGATACACTGCTGCTGAAGCTCTGCTCTGCCTCCGCTCCTTGTCCTCCTCATCGACTTCCTTTGCCCACTGAGGACGACTCAGCCTTACAGGGCCCAGCAGATGGCCCTTCTTCAAGAACGTCTGCTGTGCTTCGTCAAGTGGTTTCAAGTCCTCTTCTACACCCTCTGCTTGCCCTGTCAACAGTTCTCACAGGCTGTTGCAACTGCCTATTGACCTGTCTATAACCCCCACTGTGATGTGAGCAACTGGAAGAAAGCAAGTCCAGGTTTGAATGGCCCACTTTGTATCTGAGTACTGAGTGTTATTACTAGCATGCATTAGGGAATCAAAACCAAATGTTGACTGTATGAATGAATGAGACAGAGTATATTCTGCTTATCTTTTCCTAAATTTTAGCCATTTTCATTTATGTGTATGTATATATAGGCATATATAGGAGCATATGTACATATCTACACACATATACACATATACATACATATTGATATACAATATACATCCACACATGCATGTATACATATGAGGTCTGTCCAGAAAGTATCCAGCCATGTAATATGAAAATGGAAACATGTATTGAAGAAGATACAAGAAACATTGTACTTAGGACAATGACACCTCAGTCCCCTTCAAAGTAGGCAACTTGGGACCTCACACAGTTCTCTCAGTATGTCTTCCACTGTTGAAAACACTGCAAAATTCTTTGTTGGAATCGTCATCATCTGCCCTGTTGTATTTTCCTGAATCTCATTGATAGTCTGGAATCTCTTCCCTTTCAAAAGTGATTTTATTTTGAGAAAATCCAGAAGTCATAGGGCACCAAATCTGGGCTGTAGCAGGGCTGAATCACCAGGGTGATTTTATATTTCGCCAAAAATCTCTGCACAAGATGTGATGTATGCGCAGGCGCGTTGTCATGATGAAGCTGCCAATCACTCACTGCATCATCCCGGAAAGCCTTCTGAATCACCTGAATAGTTTCTGCAGAGGAATGTTCAAGCTTAACATAAAGTTTGATGCAGATGCATTGCTCTACTCACTCAGTCATTCTGAATGCGTTAGCCACGCAGTACACATGCTCACTCAACAGCATCTACCACTGACCGGTACAGTGAAGTCATCATTGTTCACCCATGCACATTCCAGTCCACTCTCCTTGGCTGCCAGGTTACATCGATGTCATGCAAATCATTCTCGCTATATTAACAACAGCTAGACTTTTTCCAGACAGACCTCGTATATACATATGCATAGGAAGTCAATGCACATATCTAGGTATTGATGACTGAAGAGTCATTTACACATGTCTTTATATTTATATGCGCACTCCCACAAACACCTGAGAAATGTCATCTTCTCACCCTAAATTTTTTATAAGTTTTAGTTTATTTTGTATATGGCTCAAACCTTTTTGTTTTATAGCTTATATTATAACCAAACCAAAACAAAACTATTAAACAATCTTGGATACATATTTTATAGGGGATGTATTTTAATTAAAAAACACAACTTCCCTCAAAGAAAGAAAATGCAATTTTATTCAAGTTTGTCCCCCATGACACATGTTAAATTAAAACTTAGTTGGCTTGCACAGGTTTAGAAATGGTTAGATCCTCCTTAGCCAGAAGATAGAAATGTCTGAGAGGTGGAGAAGGAAGGGCATGGTGGCTGCCCAGAGGGCCACCGTTTGGGGCTTTTGGGGAGGAGCAGAGAGAAAAGGCACCTGCCAACGGGGCTAAGGGAAGGCTTCTACCATGTGACTGTTTCTGCATGCAGCCCACCAGAGCATGAGAGAACCAGCTTTGGAAATTGCTCATCAGGGCCAAAAGAGCACTGCTCCACAATAATAAAAAATTGTTTTCATACTTCTACCTTTTATCCATTGACATTCATGCTGTAGGTGTGGACCTATTTTTGAAATACTCCTGCAAGGGAAAGTTACCAGCCCCACAAACGGTGCGAGCGTTGGAAGTGCCAATTGAAACAGGAATGCAATAACGCTGTGAAAGCGCATTATCTGTCAAGTTCTAAAGCTTATTCAGGTGCTGATTTAATCCCTTGGAGCCCGTGGGGAAAGGAACACGGGATGACTTTTCATTCGGGTTGCCATAACATTTCAGTAGTGAAACTCCATAGTGGTCTCCCAGACACCAAAAATAAAGTTTCAGCAGTAAAACAAGCGTCAACAGACCTCTTGCTTCTGTGTAGAAACAGCAGCTACTAATAAGGTAACATCAGAACATTATAAATAATCCCTGGGACAGTCTCCAAAGGGGTCTACAGTATCAAACACATACGGCAGGAATAGAGTAAAGGTACCTTCGAGGCCATCCGAAACGGCCAAACAGAGAGTTTATAGCCCAGGTTGTCTGAAAGCTGCCTGTCAGCTCCAGGTGCCAACATCCACACTTTGGAGGAAATCACCCGGACTTCTCGTTATTTGATGGAACAAGCAGACAACAGGAATGTCTCAGTGTCAGAGCTTTTAGTAAAAGAAATTAATATTCATCAACACATCTTAACTCCGTCAACAGTTTAAAAGTTGGAATGAAGCGTGTCATTCAGGCGAGGAGGTCCTTGGTCCAAGTTAAACAAACTCGAGGAGAATGTCTGGTTATAAGAATGCTTGTTCTGTACCCTAATGGGACTATGCTTTAAACACTAGAAATACCCAGGTGCTACATTAACCTTGTTATTTTATTTTTAATGCCTTAGTTAATGGGTAAATGCATTCGTATTAGAGAAATGTGATGTCAATATTTAAGGGCAAAAACATATAAATGATCTTAGTATGGAGATTCCTGTTTGTCCCGCTAGACTTTCAGTTACTTAATTATGTTTCCTGTGTCTGGTAAGATATGTGCCTCACAGATAGTATGCATTCAATTAATATCTGGTGAATAAATAGAGGTTGAACAAACACATTTATAAATCTTATCAGAATAGTTAATAGTAAAATAGATTGCCAAAAACAAAGTTTTCATCAATTAACAAAATAAATTAGGAAAACAAGACTATTAACTATTTGATCGGTAAAAAAAGGTAGCCCTAGCCAGCTGGTTCAGTTGGTTGGAGGGGTCATCCCATTCATCAAAAGGTTGCGGGTTCAATTCCAGCTCAGGGCACATACCTAGGATGTGAGTTCAGTCCCCAGTTAGGGTGCATACCAGAGACAACCAATTGATGTTTCTCTCTCTCCCTCCCTTCCTCTCTCTCTACAAATCAAACCTATCCTCAGGTGAGGATTAAAAAAAGGGCAAGAATTTCTTTAGTGAAAATTTATACATATAGTAAAGAATTGAAAATTCTGCCCCTCCATTAAGCAATTTTTTTAAAGAGGTAAAACATGTCAAAATCAAGTTTGGTTTTTTTTTAAGATTTTCTTTATTTATGTTTAGAGAGAGGGGAAGGGAAGGAAAAAGAGAGAGAGAGAAACATCAATGTGTGCTTGCCTCTCACATGCCCCAAACTGGGGACCTGGCCCACAACCCAGGCAGTGACCCTTTGGTTCACAGGCCCACGTTCAGTCCACTGAGCCACACCAGCCAGGGCAAAATCAAGTTTTTCTGAATAACTCAAAATTACCTAAAGTCTTGAAGCAACACAGGGAATATGTATTAAAAATAAAACAGAAAACAAAAGAAAACAAAAAAAGGAAAGAAGGAAGAAAAGTAAAGAAAATCCCTAGTTGATTCTTGGCTAGAAGGGTGAATTTGATGGCTCTGAAGCTTAGCTTGGTCCCATAATCCACTCCACAGTGCCGTGGCCTCTGTAAAGGTCACAGCTTGCACTCCCAGTAATATATGGACAAAATATATATATTTCTTCTGTTCTGTCTAATGACTCCTGAGAAGACCAGCACAACACTTTTGCATTTATTTCACCTGTTTAAACTGACTAGCTTATTTCTAAAGCCTATTGCTCCTTTTGAGGGAATTCGTCAAAAACATTTACAATGTATTGCTGTCAAACGTGTTAGGTAATAGGCAAAGAGCCTAAATTAAAAGCTTGGAGAAAGAGGCTGGGGAATGAGACATCTGTAAGGGCTTTGAAAAGATTTCACCTTTTCCTATGAAAGTAGAAGTTTCTGTACAAGCTCATGGCTGTGCATGGGCCCAGGAAAGGCCTGGAAGGCCCTGAATTGTCATTTCTGGATAACCTTGAAGATCTACAGAAGCAGGAAGTGAGAGCACAATGTTTAACTACCTGGACAAGTGTTGACAGTGTGCCTAACACACTGAGACCTTCTTGGGAGCTAATGGAAGACTTCTTTAGTCCCAGATGTTTAAAGAAATCTCAAAAGTAATAAAACACTTAAAAATAAACTTAACCTAAGAAGTACAAGACTTGTTCACTAAAACTACAAAACACTGGTACAGGAAATTAAAGACGATCAAAATAAGTAGAAAGAGCTTCCCTATTCATAGATTGGGAGGCTTAAGATTCTTAAGTTAGCAATTTCTCTAAATTGCAGGATTTGCAGATTCTAAGAAAGTCATAGCAAAATTCCAACTGCTTTTTTATGTGTAAATGGATGGCCTGATTCTAAAATTCATAGGGAAAAATACACAGAATAGCCAAAACAATTTTTAAAAGAAATCACTGTAAATGATAGCCTTATACTGAGTGTTTAAAATATTTCACCTGAGTCAGCTGGAAATAAGAATAACATGCAATGGCTAAGAAGATTACACTATTGTCCTCTACACACAGATTTGTCTTTGCCTTTCAAATGAAAACAGGCCATGAAATTACAGACTTCAGTCCTACTTTGTAAAGTTAATCCATTCAGAAATCTCATTTATCCCCTATTCTTTTTGAAAATACTACAGATGTTTTTGCATCTGGTACATATCCCTCCCCTGCACTGTGCGGATTGGAGCTGATGTTTTCTTACTATTTCTTTATAAAAATACAAATAATCATAGATTTTCAAGATGAAAGTGGAGGAAACAGATAATTCCATTCATTAGACTGGCCAAAATTTGAAGTGAAAACTTCATACATCTCTGTTTTCAAAACACAATTAAATAATTTTGTCTCTTTTTTTTTGGCCTTTTTTTCCCCCTGTGGGAGAACAGCAAGATGAAAAAACATGGATGTTTACCACGGCATGAGGAGAGGCGGCTGTGCCTATGAAACTATTTCAATATTTAAGTATTTGTGCCCTGTAACCAAGTTCAAAGAAAATTATAGTTACTGTGAAGATAATATCTATTTATTATAAGCATTAGGACACATGAGTAATACATTCTTACACTCTAATGATGATGTCATGTCATTTTTTTGAAGTACAAAGAAACTTATACAGTAAATGTTTAAAACATAAGAACACTAACCATTAACTTGATGTGCCTGTATGTGCTTATTTTCCCCCCTTGGTCAGGCTCTCATACGTCAGCTGTAAGTGGGCTTCAGTTCTTTATGCCCCAAGTTATCTTGGTTATTTTTAATCAAACTGAGTACATCTCTCTTGAGCTCACCTGTCTCCATTCCCCAGATCACGCTCTGCAATACCTTTTGTACACTCAATGCACCTAAAAGAGCTCACATTCCTTAACCCTCTCACCTCTTCACCCATTCCCCTCCCATCTGGCAACCATCAAAATGCTCTTCATATCCATGATTCTACCTCTGTTTTTCTTGTTTGCTCAGTTTGTTTTTTACATTCAGTTGTTGACAGGAACATATTTATTGCCATTTTGTTGTTCATACTTCTGATCTTCTCTTAAATAAGTCCTTATCACATTTCATATATCGATGTTTTGGTGATGATGAACTCCTTTAGCTTTATCTTATCTGGGAAGCACTTTACCTGCCCTTTGATTCTAAATGGTATCTTTGCTGGGTAGAGCAATTTTGGCTGTAGGTCCCTGCTTTCATGACTTTGAATATTTCTTGCCAGTCCGTTGTAGCCTGCAAAGTTTCTTTCAAGATATCAACTTACAGTCTTATGAGAACTCCTCTGTAGGTAACTAACTGTTTTTCTCTTGTTGCTTTGAAGATTCTCTCTTTATCTTTTGTTGGGAACCTCCCTGCCTGGTTTCAGAAGCTGTAACCCCCCATGTCTAAGGCTGCATAAGAGACCTTGGGACCATAAGCCACTAAGGAGACAAAGCTTATCTTCCTGGCAGGAGCACCGCCTCTGCCCCCTTTTACTTCACCCTGCTTGGCCCCCGGGGGATGACTGGTTAGCCAATGAGGGGTAAGATTCCTCAAGGGGGAGACAACCTGAGACAGGCATGGTCATGAAGGGGACCTCATGGAAGGATTTGGGGACTATAGGAAAAGGGGGTGATGGACCTTTGCCCTCGGCTTTGACATAGCTTGAGTCCTCATTCTGTCTGCAAGAAGTCTCCTAATCTCTTGGCTGCCTCACTTCCCCCATGTGACTTAAGCCTGAAACAACGCCAGAGGGTGGTACAGTCCTGGGCAGAAACAGGCAGTTCCCCAGGGCCATCAGGCCTAAGAAAGAATTCATAAAATCCTGTGAAACCTGCATTGCTAAGAATGCCCTCAATTTTCTGATAGGGGTACAAGCATGAAATGAGTTTGTTTCCCAAAGTTTTATGGCCCTTTAGCTATCTGACCATACCTCAGAATAAGCCCTCAGAGTTCTTTGAATGTTATCTATTGTTTGATCATTACTGCCTGACAATGATTAATGAATTTTATCTGTATTCCTGTGCAAACTGAACCCAATAAAAGCCCATTGAGGATAAGGCTCCTGGCCCTTCTCCTTTGAGAGATTGGCTACCTTTCCTTCCCAAGCAGATCATGTCTTGGTAGACTTATTCGCATCCGTGGTAGATGGGGGGCTCTGTGGACAACTCCTCCTACCCCCCACAATCTTTAACCATGGGGATATAAAGTACAGTATAGGAAACGGAGTAGCCAAAGAACTTATACGCATGACCTATGGACATGAACAATGGTGTGCGGATTGCTGGAGGGAGTAGGGGGTGCTAGGTGGAGGGGAGCCAAGGCAGAAGAAGTGGGACAACTGTAATAGTATAATCAATAAAATACAATACAAAAATAAAAATAAAGGAGCTCACACTCCATCTGGTAAGGTCTCACTGAGCATGGATGCTATTTTTCATGCCCACTAAGCTAAACCAACACAGAATTATGGAATCAGGCAAAGGTTTTAGGTTGGCAGGAATATCCATTTTTAATCACATCATCTAAGCCTTTTAAAATGATTAAATTTTATGCCTCTATCTGGGTTCTGCTTGTTTCCATACTTCAATCAGAAGACGTCCTGGGAGGTAAGAAGAAACAGAAGTATGAAGAACGGGGCAATGAGAGTTGGGAAAATCTTAGGAGAAATAAATGGTTTTTTTCCTCAAATGCCATTGTCTGTTCTCCCCACCGACTCCCCTCACCCACCTTGCCGGCCTGCTAGGCTTTAATTTTACACAAGCAGAAGTTTCTTCTTGAAAAGAAGTCTGATTTTTTATTTTGTTTTGCCTTTGGATAATATGAAGATTTTGTTGAAACCATGGAAATTAAGTAAGGGATGAATATTCTAATAAAAATATCCAGAAATACTTTCAACAGAAGATCAGGAGAACAGAGGAACAACACCAGAAAAAGGAAAATAAAGAGCATGTTGTATCTGCAATATCCAGAAGTTACTCTGAGTTCTAGTAAACAGAAAACTAGAATATTCTCTAGTGGATTCTTAGTGCCTGGTTAGAGATTCTGACAAGAGCAAAAAATTGTTTTCTTAAAGTTTTAATTGTCATAGCCAGTGATAATAGCTATAATAATGGAGGACAATTCAAATACAAATTGCATTAATTTTTGAAATAAATCTTTCAGTCTTCGCTGAATCTTTTAAAAACATCTTTTGTTTTAAAACATCTGGTGAATACAGTCAAGTATCCTGTGGAACTAAAAAAAAATTACACATATTGGATAAATTTAAATGGTAACATCATTGTTCAGTGTGCAGTTTTTCCTCTCAACACGTGACTATCAGTTACAATCATAGTGTAGCGATGTAATTTTTAATTAACATGCTGCAGCTTGCCAGCTTGGCTGTACTGCAGGGTTACTCACTGGCTGCCTTGCTCTCCCTATAGGACAGGTCTGAACACCGAGGGTTCACGCTTCCCAGGCAGCCTTTGCCGGCAGAGTTCTGATTCGGTTTTGTCCATGGGAGACAAAGATTTTGAAAGTGTCCTAGAAGCCACAGGTATTGCTTCCTCCTTCCTGCCTGCAGCGCCGCTGGCAGCCTCCTGGTGTTCAGCACGCCCGGGACTGAGCAGGGGACTCTGCACAGTTCCCCCAAATCAGCCACCTGCAGGCCTGCCTCAGACGGCTGTGAGTAACCGCAGCCATCCCCTCCAAGAGCACACCGGGACAGTCCTGCCCCCTTCTCTGAATGCCCGAAAGCTGAGCAATCCCAAGAGCTGCTGCCATCTTGCTTTACATTTGATTCTCCCGCCCTCCCGTCAAACTTTAAAAGCACCTAAGTCCCTGTAGTAAACCTCTTCCTTCTTGAAATACAAGAGTTTTTTCTGTTGTTATGATTAAACCTTGAGTAATAATAGTTATACTTCAAATGAATGCTCTTCTTGAGAGATTTTTGCCTTTATTCTAATAAGATGGCATTGGCTCAAAGGAAGTTGTAGAATAATAGCCCAAATAAATGCCTCGATATCAGATTAACCTTCACTGGAGTGTCAAAATTCCATCACTCCATCACTCTGGCGGGACGGTTTGCCTTTTGGAAATAACTAAAAGCTCCTTGAATGTAAAAGTGTTAAGTGAGGTAAGTCAATGTTACGAACTGAATTGTGTACCCTCCCCCCCAATTCCTACAATGAAGTCCTAACTCCCAGAATCTCAAACTTTAACTGCATTTGGAAATAAGGTCTTTAAAGAGCTGATGAAGTTAAAATGAGGTCATCTGGATGGACTCGGAGTCCACGTGACTCGTGTCCTTACAGGAAGATGAAACATGGACACACGTAGAGGCAAGGCCACATGGAGAGGAGGAGACAGCTGTCTCCCTGCCAAGGACAGGGGCTTCAGAAGAAGCCAGCCCTGCAGACAACCTTGACCTTCGGTTTCTGTCCTCCAGAATTGTTGCTTAAGCTCCCTAGCGAACTCATCCATTCATTAGTTGGATAAATTATTTTGGATGTGAAAATATATGTGACTATAAGATGTTAAATTTCATTCTGCAAGTTTAACAAAAGTTAGATACTCATAAAATATCTCTAAGGATAATTGTAAGAGAGGGCTATAGGTATGTTCTAAGGAAAGAACATACTATACATGTAAACCTCCCAAGGGAGACTATTGTGGCAGAAATAATATCCACTTAAATGTCATTTTACAAACTTTATTTTTAACATCTTAAATCATTGTAGTCAGTATGAAAAACACATCCATATAAACAAAGTTTGCATACATATCTATCCATGTATAATATAAATTACCATATCACCATTCATGGAATACAGGGACAAAAACACCAACATTCTTAAATTACTAATCATCTGTCAAAATACGAAGTTATTACAATATTATTGACTCTATTCCCTATGCTGCATATGGTAACTAGACTTATCATAAGGATCACCACCTAACATACGTAAATATCAAATCATGATGACATACCTGAAACAAACAGGATACTGTGTATCAACTATACATCAGTTTTAAAGAGTTTAGAACACAGAAATGAATAAATAAATAAATTAGTTAATCATTTTAGGGAACTCGAAAAAGCAATGGACAGAACCTAACTAAGAGCTGCTCCATGATTTCAAAAATGTAATTTGAGGGGTCACAGCTATCTTTGTTTTCTTATTCCATGAGGCAGAAAATGCGCCCTGCTGTCCCCCAAGACCCTCTGATTCTCCATTCAGGACAGACTGTTGGAAAGCACAGTGTCCTAACCAAGTGTGCTCGTGTAAAGGAAAGTGGAGAACTTGACCTTTTTTGTGTATAGGATTCTGTCAGCACTGTGACTTGGGAAGCATAAATGTATCTGAGGACAAGCTGGATAATAATCCATCAAATTCATCAAATGGGAAAGAGTGAAACATAACTACAATACTTTGATGCAACTCGAAATAAATCTAAGTGCTAGATTTATTTATTTACTGGTGCTAGATTTCTCATTCACAAGTTATAGTTGGTTTTACTGTGTGACTGCAGTTTAAGTATTATTTTTGAAATAAGTATTATATTTTTATAAATCAAAAAGAAAGTATAAAACTATGCAAAGCCTCTCTCCATTCCTGTGTCACCTGACTCTTGTTCCC
The DNA here is from genome assembly GCF_022682495.2 of Desmodus rotundus. Lineage (NCBI taxonomy): Eukaryota > Metazoa > Chordata > Mammalia > Chiroptera > Phyllostomidae > Desmodus > Desmodus rotundus. The sequence goes on from NC_071395.1 coordinate 5,690,887, forward strand.
CCCTCCCCCACGGTAAATCACTTTCCTGAGTTTTTAAATCTCCTTCCACAGTTTCTCCATAAGTATATGAGGAGGTACACATACAGGATGCTTACTACATTAGAAAGTGTGTTATAAACATTTGAAGATGGTTTCTTCTCAGTATATAAAAATCTCCCTTTATTTTATATATATATACACACATATATATATAAAATAATATTTAATCAATGAACTATTGCTGGACATTTTTATGTCTAATCATTTTCTATTATTTATAAAGTTTCAAAGAATAACTTTTTATGATTGTCATAGAGTAGATAAGAATATCTATAAATTACATTCCAAGATGAAATTTCTGACTAGATATAGATAAATATAAATATAGATATAGACATATCCTTTTGTCTCTAAATAGTGAACTCTTATAAGACCATAATTAGGGTCCAAAAATTCAACTGTATAAAATATAGTGTTGTGTTTTTGCAAGTTAATGAAAACCAGTTTATTCAGGCTTTCAGTTAGCATATGTAAACCAAAGTCAAAATGAAAAGTTTCCACGTAATTGTTTTTGTGTGCATGGGAAGCAGAACTGCTACAAAACGCATGCATTTACGCTTCACTGTGAGAGTCTCAAGGGACCACCTGACTCTCAATCCCTAACCTCACCCTATTTTTCAAGCAGAAGGTAAAATTATGCAGTCCCCTCCACCCTGAAAATGGAGCCAATGGTCAATAGCATTGCTCCATGTCACATCACGCCCCAGATGTTTTAGGGGTAGGTGACTTCAGTGCCAAATTGCCATTTGTTGAGTGGCACAAACTTCCCTCTTCAACTAGCTATATCTGAGGGTTTAGATTTCCCCAGTTTTGCCACCAGACTAACAACTGCATTGCAATACCCTCTTAGTATTGTAACAAAGAGGAGAATAGAGAATTTGGTGAATGTGTTTGTACCTACATTTAAATGGAGCAGGTCTTCCTGGAGGTCCATAACAACGAGCCTGTAGTTTAGGTCACTGTTGGCCCGCAGCACGGCTCTCCGCCCCTTATAAGGCACTGCATGATGAAGGAACCGTGTGACCTGACTCTCCAGACTCCGAAATTTCCAGTGAGGACAGCTTATGTCTCTGCTCCAATGCACTTCATCTGAAGTCCCTCAAGCCCAAGGTGTTCCCGATGGCAGAGCCCCATGTGAGGTCAGCCAGACCATCTCTTGGCAGGGCTCTTTTCTGAAGTATTTGATGTTTGCTTTTCTCTACGTGGTCCAGCCCTCTTCAAGACTTCAGCAATGTTTTACAGTTTAAAAGGTACACTGGGGAATCCCAAAATTTTTCTCAAAATAAATCAGAAGATTATAAAACCTTGGAAAATGTAAGTACCTTGTTTTTCTAAATCTCAAGAGACAAACACATTCTGTTTGAAGAAAAGAATGCTTACGTATGTTCCTCCTGCAGACTGCAATCTCATATGTTCAATCCTGAACATTTTTGGTGCTGACAGTAGTATTTGTTGCTGGTTACATGTACTAATTGACATCAGTATTCTGAGAATCACTGTGCTAAAATACCTACTTGAAAGGACCCTTTTGAAGTCACATGAAGAAAATGGCCAACATCACAACTGACATGACAGCAGGACACTCCCAGGGAGCTCAGCCCCACCATCAAGTGCAAGTGCGCGCGGCAGTGGAACCCGACTGGGTTGGAATCCCTGAGAAACCTCCTGACCACCCAGATTTTATGAGTGCCGATGCTGACATTGTATGAAAGGCACGTGTGATTATGTCGGAATTCAGAGATTCTGCATTCATAGCCATAGACTTACAACAGCAAAAGCTGCTCTGGTGCTGATTCTTAGTTAGTGATTCCATTGAACAGTTTAGGACTAGATATGTGAAATGACATATGTGATGTAACTTTAAGATTCCTCCTTCTGATAATGGCTGAGGAGTGTGTTGCAGACCAATCCTCTGCCAAGAAAAACTGGAAAATATCTGAAGTCTGTTTGGAAATATTGGACCACTACTAACTCTATTTGAGAGACCATGATTGTAAAAGAGGAAAAAAATAGTTCAGATAACTAAGGCTGATATTTTGGTCCATTTTAAACAGTTTTCAAATGCTCTTTGGTAAAAATATGTATTCATTTCTCTTGAGTTTATACCTAGAATGATGGGTCACAGAATACTCACGTTATTACTTTGGTAAATAGTACCAAAGTTTACAAAAATGGTTATGTAAATTTACACTCTCACCAGCAATGTTAGAAAGTTGCATTTGTTCAATGTTCAGCTAACATTTGGCAATTATAAAAATTTTATTTATCAAAAGACATCATTAAGAAAAAGTTTTAAAAGCCAAACCAAAGAATGAAAGAAAGTAGCTGCAATGCATGTATCAGACCAAAGATTTGCTCTCAGATATAGAAGGAATTCCTACAAATCAGTGAGAAAACAACAGAAAAATGTAGAGAACTTGATAGGCACTTCGCAAAGTAGACTATCCAAATTTATATCTTACATATTAAAATGTGTTCTATTTTATTACTCACCAAAGAAATGCACATTAAATTCACAATAAGATATTTTCACATACCTATCAGAATTCTTAACATATGTATAAGAAAAAATGCAAGAAATACTAAGTTTTTTATTAAAATAGCAACTATATCTTCAAAATGGGGAGATATATACATATATGTGTATATATATGTATATATATATACATATATATTTACATGTGTATATATAGTCTATAATCCATTATTTCACTGGCCAAATAGGCAACATTTTTTTTTCCTATCCTCACCTGAGGGAATGCCTACTGTTTTAAGAGAGAAAGGAAGGAGAGGAAAGAGAGGAAGAACATTGACGTGAGAGAGAAGCACCAATCAGTTGCTTTTCATACACACCTGGATGAGGACCACACCTGGTAATCTAGGCATGCGCCCTGACCTGGAATTGAACCCGACACCTTTCAGTTTATGGGATGATGCTCTAACCAGCTGCACCACACCGGCCAGGGCAGGAGCTTCATCTATTAGAGTGCCATATCTGGGATTTTACCTTTTAACATCTTGACTGTCTGTTCTTTGAGTGTGAACATGCATATTAAATTGTATGTCAGATCAAGAAAATAGTGTTTTTATTGAGAAAGAGAAAATTGTATAGATTTTATTTATTTGATAGTAGTGTAATTAAATGTGTCAATGTCAGTGATAAACACCTAACTTCCAGAATAGAAGTATGTCTGTTATTGCATATGTGATGTTAAAGTGCATGCATTTCATTTGATTTGCCACCAAAATGTGCCCCATATTGGTACGATAAGCATGATCTATAACTTACAACTTTTTATTTAGTATAAATGCTGCCAATGTCCATAACTCATTTGTTGAACACTCTTGAGTTTTGTTTGGTTTGGTTGTTTGTGAGAATTATTCCATCATAAAGAAATTTAAATCCACTTAAATAAGTTTTTGTTTTAGTTCCTTCTCAAGGATCTTCCATAGAATATGAAATAAGTGTATGGATTATTTAAAGTTTAAAATATAACTATTCTTTTTAATCATTGATTTCAAAAATTTTGAAATCATATTTACAAGTCCTCCTTTAAAAGGGAGAAGCATAACAATCATAGAATATTAAAAAACAGTAGAATGCTGACTAATCAATGTAGAAAGAATGAACAAAATAGATATTCATCATTTGGAAACCATCGTAGCAGAAGTTGCTATGTTACATAAGGGACATAAATGGACACTAGAGCCAGTGGGTCCAGGATATCAGAAAATATTGGAACATCACCTTCCAAAACATTAGATACAGAAGGGAACACAGTGACTTCCTCCTGGAGGAAGGGGACAGATAGCAACTAGACTAGGTAATGAAAGTTAACATCACAAGTAGTGGGAGACGCTGCCATCACCTGCCTCCAGACGGGAAACACCTAGAGGAGCCCTGCGTCCTGGGTGGGATATTCGCACAGGAAAGCACGGTGGCCTAAGGTCGGTCGTTAGGAAGCATCAGAGGGACCCGCGGAGGACATCTAACAGAACGAAATGGCTGCGGTCTTCCAGACTCTCCAGGACACAAGAGACAAAGAAAGACTGGAAAGCAATTCAAAGCATCTTGATGAGACATGGTCACTAAGTGCTGCATGTATTTCTGAACAGCGTCCTGGACAAGGGAAGAAAAAGAGACATTGCCGGAGCAGTTGGTGATTTGAAAGGTAATATATCGATGTTGATTTCTTGATCAGGAGAACTGAATGATGGCCAGGTGGGAGGGTTCTGTTCCGGGGGAAGAGGAAGAGAGAGAGAATGAGAACAGTGTCGTGTTACTAAGAGGCTCTAGAATAAGAGATTACTTTCAGAGAGGAATCCAGGAATCTGTTGTGCTGTCCAGCAAGTTGGATGGCAATTTTAAACTATTTTAAACTATGGAAAAATAAAAATAAAGAAGCAAATTCAAAATAATAAATGAAAATAATGAAAAATTCAACCAAATGTTTCTGTCCTGTGACACGTAGATTACGATTACACCGTTTTTGATCTGGATGTTTGGCAAAGAGGTGATGTTTTGAATTTTGTTTCATAGTTTTGCCTTTCCCATACAGATGAAAAGGCCATCAGATTTTGCCACATGTAATTCTCTTCAGGGTCTGGCTCCAGAACACAGTGATTACAGTTGGAAGGCCCTCTGGAATTTAAGGAAGATGCAGGTCTTTGCTCTCCCGAGACAGAACTGAGTAGAATGAGGCTCAGTAGCTGAGTTCATTTGTTTATCAAATATTGGCTGACTGATGACTGACCTCCTGGAATAGCTCAGTCCCCCTGGCTGACTGGTTGGCTGAACTCCTGGTCTCTCTTCCTCGAGTCTCCCCACCAACTTCTGTTTCTGCCTTTCCTCTGGTTGGCTGCCCTCCCTGAGGTTATCGAGATGTTGCCAAAAGATTGCGAGTACCAGTAATGATAATAAAATAAACTCAATAAAAGCACAGAACTCGGGGGGGGGGGGGGAGAAAGAAACACTCAGAGTGCAAGAGCGCTCCTGCACACTGAGATGTGTGGCCATGAACCTCGTTGACGAGGTGAACTACTTGACCATGTCCCACTTACTATGAAGTAGGACAGCAGTGGAATAATTTCATGTACACATCTGTTTGGCCAATGACATTATTACTTTCTATCTAGTAGTAGATTAACAAAATGCAGTAAGAACAGAACAGAGGCATAAGAAGAGATGGAAGTATTATAGTTTCTAGGTCTAGGCCCTATGCTAGGCTTTTGCAATAGTCTTAGCCTTAGGTTTCCTCCATAGAGTGAGGGCCGTAGGCGTGTCAGACTACTAAGGCCTGCACCCAGCTACACAACTCAGAAAAACTGGTCACTGAGGGGAAAAGAATTCAAACACTTGCTAGAAAAACTGGTCACTGATGTGTCTCTAATGTTGAGAAAGGGAAAGGTCTTCTGAAGGGACAGCCAAGGTCAGGAAACTTCTTTCAAGTCACAAGATTGTAAGAAATTCTGTATTACATCTAAATATAACGTATCAGTGGTCAAAGTGAAAACTATCGACTCCTGTACAAAATGGACACTCTAGGAGATGTGTCGTGGTTCCTGGTGCTTCCCCTACTCTGCCGCACCCTGTGCCGCCGGCGAAGTTCACGTCCACTTTGAGAAGAGGACCTTTCTACAAGAGGGGAGCTAAACTGATCAGGAAATACTTGAAGAGCTAATGTGGTTTAACACCTATCAAATCACATTACCTAGGTGGCTACCTTTCTGCTCCTGCAGAAAGTTGTCCCCTTTTACTGACTGATGCTCCCAAGGCCATCACATTGGCGTGTATGTATGTGTTAATAGGCATATGTATGACTCTCGGCAATGAATTTGAGATGACTCACCCAATTTCCCCATCCAGTGCCATTGTGCACCAAAGACTTGACTTTGTCAGACCTAGAGAGACCTAGATAATGCACCAGCATTGAGGATACCCTAAATACTGGGTGTCCTTAGAGTGCACAATGGTTTACTTCTTTCATGATTTTGTAGAAATCTTGCCTTTGCAATTATTAATAAATACTTAACAAAGGCATTGCTGATGCCCATATTTCTAGGAATAAATCTACACCAAATCACAGAAAATAGGTCTACCAAAATAGCAAGCTCAGAAAATTAACACTGCAGCTCTCAGTATTGCTATTACGTATAATTGCACTATGCACATGTAGCCATTATCAACAACCTGTTGGAAAAACTGTTAGCAATAAGCAACTTAGCGGAAATAAAGTAATATTTTATGTAGTCTAAGAAGTTGAAAGATGTAACATCCCCACTACTGCTCCCAGGTTTCACATGCTCTACAGAGGTGTTACCATAGTGCACACTGCAGGCAACTGTAACACATGGTAAGTATGTATCCGAATCTGTCTAGACAGAAAAGGCACAGGAAAATTACGGTATAAAAGATTTATTGGAAGTGGTTCACCTGTATAGGGCACGCACCAGGAGTGAATGGAGCCCGCAGGATGGGAAGTTGCTCTGGGTGGAGTCAGAGGGTGAGGGGTGAGGGAGGGAGAAGGGCCAGGACAGTACTGCCCATGACTGTCGTCTTTATAAACACTGTGTGCTTCGGCTACACTGCATATCGAATCTTCTCTTCTTCAATAGTAAATTAAGTGTAGCTTACGATAACTTTTTTTACTCTATAAGCTCCTTATCTCTGACAAAAAACTGTTTTGCAATAACACTTAGCTTAAAACCACCATGTTGGATAGCTATACAAAAATATTTCCTTTCTATCCCTATTGTAAACACCTTTTTCTATTTAAAGTTTTCTTTTTACTTTGTAGAGTAATTTGTTTAAATGCTCAGACACAAACACACACACACTAGCCCAGGCCTGCAAGGGTCAGGATGGTCACTGCCACTGTCTCCCACCCCTCATCCTGTCCCATGGGGGGTCTTCAGAGACAGTGGCATGCATGGAGCTGTGGTCTCCTGGGATAACAATGTCTCTTTCAAGACCTGCCTGAGTCTCTTCTGGAGCAGGTGCCACTCTTTTTGGAAATATGTCCAGGGTGGTTTGCTTGGTTTGTTTTTGTTTTTGTTTCCATCATATATTTGCTTACAAGGAGATAATGTACTATGAATATTCCTCTCTATGAATGAAAACCTTTCAGGGTTGGGGTCCATGTATTTTAAACGTTTTTAAGGAGCCTGGTGAGGTCTGCAAAAGTTTCTGCTACATACTTCACTGAATTCTCTTGGAGGTTCTTCTTGTTTTTCTTCTCCTGCAGTGTCCTTTTCTCTGGCCTCTTCTTCAGCTCTGCATTCCCATTCCAGCTGCAACGACCCCTCATTAGTCAGTTCCTTGGGAACCACCTTTAGGAGCTCCTCAATGTCACCCTCATCCACCCTGAGGCTAAAATATTGTTGGCCAGCTCAGCTGCAGCCTTGTTGATTTCTGCAGACTCCTCGTCCTTGGCAGAGCCTTCGAAGTCATGGGTGAACCGCTTGAGTGTCTTCTTCCAGATGCCATTGATACACTCTTTAATGACATCACCCCAAGCCCAAGCAAGGTTCCTGATGCAGTCTTGGATACTGTAATCCCCCAGAATTGTGTCAACACCTTCTCAGTGTCTTTCTCAGTTATCACAATTGCCTGGGCCAAGGTCCTCCTTGGGCAGTAGTCCTTAGAAGCTGTTATAATTCCTTGATCCATCAGTTGGGTCAAAGAGGTAGTGTTTGAGGAGGTCGAGGTAGAGGAGGGAGACACATGGCTTTAATATTGGGATGAAGATCATCAACCAAAGGAGGATATCAGAGAATGTTACTCACGATAAGCAAATCCTTGAGTGGCTGTTAGTCTCCAACAGCCCTTCTCCATTTCTCTGCCACAGCAGTTCAGGAGGGCGAGTCGGGGGAGGAGCTGGGTCACCGTGACTTCCCCCTGCCCCTGCAGTGAGTACACCAGCCCTGTGTGCTCACTGATGTGCGGGGCGGCCCTGGGGCTGTCACTGAGCCAGAGCACAGAGGGTTCCAAGGTGTAGCCTACAGCATTTCCCCCAAACAAGGCGGTCATCCTGTCCTTCAAAGCCTCAAAACCCAGCATGGGCTTGGTAACCTTAGGGATGAAAGACCTTTCAGGTATCTGTTTCCAGAATAGAAAGGTTTCATCCAAATGAATATTTGCTCTGGCAAGTAATATTCCTCTTCGATAAGCTTGTCTAGAGTTCCCAAAATTTCTTCAGCTGCCTCCACACCAGCATTCCCAGATTCGCCACTCACTCTCACATTGAGGAATGAACGGTGATCTTGAATCATTTAAGCCACCCAGGGCTTGTAGAAGATTCAGCATCAGAACCAGGCCCAGCCTTCTCTTTGAACACTGCAGAGGAACTTCGTTTCACCTGCGATCGTCATGCTGCTCAGACCAATATCCCTCTGTGTCTGGTCTTCAGTCCAGGCCATTAGCAGGTTCTCCACATCTGATAGGGGCCCTTCTTGAGTTTGTGTTAGTCTTGGTGCCTTCAGTGGCGTGGACCCTTTCACAGCTTCTGTGACTTTCTTCTTGTTCTCCAAGATCGTGGCTATGGTGACATGGGACATGGCAAGCAATTACCACCACTGCCTTTCCACCTCTGTGGACCTTCATCATTTTCATTTCATTTCTAGGCCAGGCACTCAATATGGCCTCTAACGGGCAACAGGGGCAGCAGAAGTTGTGTGCTCAGGGGCCATACTGAGCAAACCACATGAGGTTACATCAAGCAGAGAACCAGACAAGTCAATAAAGAGACCAGGTAAACAGGAGACGTTTGAGGCTGCTGCTGGCACACCAGGGCAAGCTGTTTTATAGCAAATATTTTTCATTTGCAAGTAGACAGAGTGCACAGTAAAATACTAAATACAGTAGAGACAGTCATTTATTATCATCAAGCATTATGCACCACAGAGAGTTGTACCCGTATATGCTGTTCTGTCGTAAGACTGGCGGTGCAGGAGGCTTGCCCACAGCAGCATCGCCGCAAACACACAAGTGACGCGTGTTGTACTACGACGTTACCACAGCTGCACTGGTACTCGGTGTTACCAATAGAAACTTCCAACTCCATCATAGCCTAACGGGATCGCCTTCCCACAGGTGGTCAGTTGTTGACAGAAGTGTCATTATGGGTGGCACGGCTGGAATTACAGCTTTGCAACATTAAGGATAAGAGTTGGTTTTATAAGTCATACTTTCTCAATAGGCTAAAAAAAAAAAATGCCTCCTGGACCCATGAGACCATACCTGAAGCCCATTATAGAAAGTGAGCACTTTCTGAGAATAAGGGGTTTGTTACCAGCAGAAAAATAAAAGAACAAAACACATTCACTCCAACAGTCTAGAGATCAGTATAAACTTAGACCCTGAAAGTATCACTCTGGCCCACAGAGGGGATTTTTTTGAACTTCCTACAGAGGGGTCAGGTGCCACAGAGTGTACCTGAATGGGGGAGCGTTACAAGTGCTGTGGGACAGTAGGTGGCATTCCAAAAATGTAATACAAGTGGCCAAGAATGTGTTTTAATATTTTTAATAGCCCCAGGCTTTGTAATAAAATTTTGTAGGGTGAGAGGGTTTTTAAAAATATATATATATGAGACTGTTCTCTTTAAAACCAAAGTCAGTCATTATAATTTAATATTCAATGGCTGGGGACTGTAAGTGGTAGGTTTTAAAAATTAATTGATTATTTTTGTGTCCTTTAGGGAATATATTTTCAATTATTACCAGTGTACAATATTGCCTACCTTTTCTCTCATTAACACATTCCATCAAAAAATGCCAAATGGAGACTCCTATTAAAGTCTAATGTGATAAATTGTAATTTTTCTTGCCAATTCTTTCCATACTCAATCCGAATACCAGGATTTTTAGAACCTTGTTAAAATGTAAATGCCAAAATTAAACATACTAAAGTACAAAGAGTTAACATTTCTATCTTCATTAAAACTAAAATTATCCCAACATTCTAAAAGAAATCTATTGGAAAATTCCTATAATATTACCCATAATATCACCCATAGTAGAGAGATGCAACCTTTGGTGAGCGACTGAAATTTCCATTTCTTATTATTTATATGTGAAGTAAGAATTAAGAGTATTCTACAGACATAAAAGTGCTTTGCAAATACGAAGCAATGTGAAAATGAAGTGCTACTTTTAAAAACCATATTTTAAGTTATTTTTCAGTTTTAAAAGTACCTGTTTAATCCATTTAAGTTCAAAATACATAATCTTTGTTTACTTCAATGTTTTGTCAGATGTTCACATTCTAACACATGAACTGATTCAAAATTGGCACATGCACATTTAATGGTGATTTGTAATGTATCTATCCCAAACGCTTGACTTCAAATGACTAAAACTCTAGACCTATTTGTAAAACTATAAAACAAGATTTTTTTAAGAAAAGGAGGAGAATAAAATATCTTCACGTTGTAGAATTAGTAATAGCATCACCAAATGTTGTATCTATATAAAGCTCTATAATAGTGTCTATAATTTTATGTTGTTTTCCTTTTATTTGAAATGGCATTTCTTCTTCCTTCTTTGTGTATTTTCTTGGATCACCTCTAAACTTTTCCTTCTGGTAAAACTTATTTTGGCTTTGCAGGAATAGGAAACTTTAAAGTCAGATTAAAGTATTATTTGAAAAAAATCACTACAATTTTAAGAGCCGCCATCCCATTGTGGTACTTGTCCACTCTAATTCTTGATTTTGGGAGCAGCAAACCGTGGTGCTGCTGCCTTGTTGGAAGATACGTGTGATAGAGACACATACGCTAATCGGAGAGCTCTTTGCTCCTTATTTTTTCTTGAAAATTAGTAGTCCAACTGATCGCTTCTCCTAAGTGAACTGAAAAATGCCTATGACTCCAATGACAACTTTTAAAATAAACAATTAGAATCAAAATGTTAAATAAATTTTAAAATAAAAGAAAATCAATTATTTTCCAACCTGGAATCATTTAATAAGCCTACTTCTTACACACATAATTATAAAAGAATAAGAATCAACAAAAATATTTTCTTTCCATAACATGTAGAGGTGTTATGTTTCTGGTGGGTTTTAATTTTTCCTTTTTCTTTTTGTTTTTCTCCCGTCTCTGGCAGAACTCTTGGCAGGGAGGGAAAGGAAGGAGTAAAGATAACCCTGAGGTGGGGACGGTTCCACTCCCAACTCAGGAAACCAGTCCGTGCAGACGAGGCAGACGTGTGTGGCCGGAGGGCTGGGACGTGGGCCGCAGCCGCTGGCCAGCAGAGACCACAGCTGGACGAGTTCAGAGCCTGCCTGACAGCTGGGGAGAGACGGGCCCAGCAGGCTGCCCGACACCCTGGACATCGCTCACACCTGCTGACCACCCCTCCCAGCCCCACTCTGGGGTTCGAGAGGGGTGGGGCTCACTAGGTACAGCCTGGGCTGAACCCCATTGCTCAGCAGCAGACCCCAATTCTAGATCTAAGCAGCCCTTGCTTTCTGTCTTTTAAATAATTATGAAAAATATCCCCCAAAACACAACACAAATAGGAAGTGGGGCTTTTTTAAAAAAATTAATATTTTTAATTAAAAAAAGCTTTAGGGAAACAATTTCTTGACTACACTGCAGGTTGATAGGTGAATGAGTGTATGACACTGCCTGATACGATTAGTGTGGGTTTCTTCGTCAGGTGTTTGGATTTCACGTTAAGTGAACTGAGAGACCAAGAATCCACAGTCCAGACCTAAGAATCACATCACATGATGCAGAGTTTTGTTTCGTTTGACTTGTTTTTTGGCCTCAGGTACTTAATAGTCATAGCCTTGGGTACATCAAAATACATAAAATCAAAATTCAAGTCTTGATTTTAAAAAAGGAAGACAGGTCCTCAGGAGCATGTATTTGCTGTCAAGTGTGGGTCACCTGAGAGAGCGGTCGTAAACAAGGTTCTATGCAGGTGTCACTCACGGACACGGAAACGGAATCGGTGGCTGCACACTAAGCCGAATGTGGTCATCCACTTATTAATTCATTCCTTTATTCCACGGGAAAGCTCCCCAGTGCTACCGACGCCGATGTGTGCTCGGCAATGTGAGGACAGCACTGGCGAGGAGCCATTGTCCCTGCCACCCGGGAGCTCACAGGCTAACAAGCGAGGCAGACATTAAACAAACACTGCTGCGAATAGGTGTACAAGCACAATCGTAAGGAAGACTCCAGGGGAAAGGGCTCGCTGCTGCGAAAGAATATAGTCAGGGAACCTGAACACTTTACTTTTCTTTGGCTGAGGAAGCAGCAATCAAGTAGAAGGTAGTCAGATAACAGTAGAGGAAGAAGAATTTCAGGTAAAGAACGACTTAGGGAAAAGCAGTACAGCATCAGGAGCTTGAAATCATGAAGCGACCTCAAGAAGGTGAGCAGGCAATAACATGTAGGCACAGGGGATTGGAGCTTGGAGGTGAAAGCAAAAGGAAACCTGGACAGAGAGAAATGGGGTGGAGGGGCCAGGAGTGGGGGGCATTCGACTATGCAAAACCCTGTAGGACCTGTTAGGGATTTAGAGTATCATCTTAAGAGTCAAAAGTAAAAGCCAGCTTTTCACATGGGATAAGGAAATTGCTTTTTTTAAAATATTTTTTATTTTTTTATTGATTTTAGAGAGAGAGGGAGGGAGAGAGAGAGAAGCATCAATGTAGCATCAATGTGAGATAGGAAGGGAGAGAGAGAGGAGAGAAGCAGCGATGTGAGGGAGAAGCACTGATCAGTCACCTCCGTACGTGCCCCGACCAGGTATGAACCTGCAACCTCAGTGTGGGCCCTGACCGGGGACGTTTTTGGTGTGCGGGACAATGCTCCAACCAACTGAGCCATCAGCCAGGGCAGGAGACCGCTTTTGAAGTAATCATTCTGTTCGTCCTGCAGAGAATGGCTCATAGACAGGGACTGTGAGGAAGAAGGGAGAGTAGGCACTTAACAAACTTCGGCAGGACTCAGGCAGTAAGTAATGATGGCCAAGACTGTCGTGTCAGCAGAGACGGGGAACCTGAGACACATGACAGCTGTAGACGTGTCAGAACTTGCTCACTTCATAGACATGAGGGAAAGCGAAAATGGGGCCAAGATTGAAGCCATCTCAGTACGGATGAAGTTGTGTAAAAAGACAGGAGGCATTGAGGAGAGGTGTACCTGAGGGAGAAAATCAGCACAGAATTTGGGACAAGCTGTGATTAAAAATGCAATGGATTGAATGTGTGTGGTCTGCCCAAAATTCCTCTGCTGAAATCCTCACCCAAGGGGGATGGTACTAGGAAGTGCAGCCTGGGGGGCATTAGTTGTGGAGATAGAGCCCTCTCGAATGACATTCGTGACCTTAGCAAAGGGACCCCAGTGATTTCTCTCAGCCCTCCCACCACGTGACAATGTGAGAAGACAGCATGTGCATCGCCGAAAAGGCCAGCACCAGCACGTGGCCACGCTGACACCCTAACCTAGACCTGTGAAGAGTAAAATGCTGTTGTTTATAAGTCGCACAGTTGGAGAATTTGGTGGGGGGACAGTCGGGCAGGGGGTCTGGAAAACAAAAGAAAGGTCTATGCTATAGTTGCAAGTGTGGGAGCCCTGGGTATGGCCCCCCAAAAGGGTGCTCAACTAGAGCCAACAGGGGAACAGGTCTTCGCCCAGGGAGAGCCCTTTGGGATGTCCGACCTCCACATCTATGAGAAGAAGTGTGTGCTGTTCGAAGCCACTAATTTGTAGTAATTTGTTGCAACAGCAATAGGACAAGGACACAATCCCCAGTCAGTCACCATAAACACAACAAAAGGTCCTTCATTCTCTCTGTCCTCTAAACAGAGGGAAGGGATGGCTGCGGGGAGGACAGGCAAGGCCATGAGTTAAACAAACCACACAGAAGATACGGTGTATTGCTTATAAAATATGAAACTGTTCGCATCTCACCATCTAACCTGGCCACCTCAGCCTTATGTCTATTAAACAGACGAAGCACAGACACCCAAGTCCATTTCTACCTTTCTAAAAAGCGCTTTGAACCTGTTTTAACATCTTTCCTCATTAATCAATGAGTTGAAGAAAATACTTGGCAAGCGTTCACGTTGTATCTGTAGCAGAGTTAGGATGTTACCTTTTGGAAGTACACTTTAACAGCAGAAAGGTGGCCTCAGGAAAGAGGAATATGGAAACCATAGGGAGGCCAGGAGAGAATGGTGCTCTGGAAGCCAGAGAACAGGGACTTCAAGAAGTGTCCACAGTACAGATGTGCAAATGGGACACGCAGGTCGAGGACTTAGATGGCGGATTTGGTCAGGCCACATAGGAAGGGAAACATGTTAGTCAATAAGGTTCAAAAGAGTTCAATGAATCAAGAAAGTAGTGGGAGATAAGGAAAAGACTTTCCTTATCTTTCCCCTATAAGACTTTGAGTGACAGCAGAGAGAAAAGCCCACGGTGTGGCTAGTAGGAAAGCAGCACTGTGAGCAATCATCTCTGCAGGGTGAGGGAGATGTGATGAGGAAGGAGCTGGCAAAGAGGAGGACAGGAGTTAGAAAAGAGAAGGACTGAGAGAGGGAGGAGCATCGGAGAGCCTTCCCCACCACACGCTCTAAGCACAGGGGAAGAGACTTCCCTATAAAAGACAAGGGAACTGTCTTCCTCTGCACCAGAAAGGAGGGGGGTGGGAAAAGTAAAACTGGAGGTTTGAGAGTGATTTCACACCCCATAAAAGTTGTTTCCATACTGGCTTCAGAAAGAAGATTGGACCTAGGACTGTGGTAATAAAAGGGCTCAAGTTGGGAATGAGTGGGATCTTTAACAGAAAGTACAGGAAATGCAAGGAAGGGCAAGTACACCAGCCATCAAGAGTAGCTGGAGGGAAACTCCATTAAAATCACTCACACCCATCTGGGTACCTCCTTCTCCTATCCTCAATCTTATCTGCAAAGTCTCTTAAACATTCGATGTGTTTCACCATTTGCTTATTTGACATGCTTATTCAAGGTTTGATGTTCACTTTCTCAGGATTATATTTTTTAGAGCAGTTTTAGGTTCACAGCCTATTGAGCAGAAGGTACAGAAGTTTTGTATGCCCCCCATTATAACATGAATGTACTATGGTGCACACCGGGAATGAACCTTAATGGAAACTATAGACTTTGGGTGGTACTGACGGGTCAATATAGGTAACAATATAGGCCATTAATGGTAACAAGGATTTTAGCTTTTTAAAGGCAAATTATTTCTAAAATACTCTTTCATTGATAGATCATGGGAATCTGCCTGCACCCTTCCCCCATCCCAGGTCTCCTGGACCAGAAGCCTCTGGTCAGGTGCATCTCTGATCAGACAATTATAAGCAACACATTCTGCCCGATAGAATTTTGTAGAGCCCCAAGGCTCCTTGGAACATATAGGGACATGTCTAAGGAAGCCAGAATCATAAAACTGAAAGTATTTCCTATGGTTATAAATGCTCACTTACACCAAATTATAAAAGGAAAATCTGATACACTGTAACAACATCACTCCTACGGGCAGTCACTGAAGTTCTTTACCAACAGTCGGCAGCACTCCAGTCCTGGAGTCTTCCCTCTCAATTTCCTGCTTCTCTACCGTGGGCAGTGGCACAGACTCCACACGGACTTGAACCCTGTGGTCAGGTAGGGGCCGTACTCACAGCAAATGCATTCTGCTGAGATAAGTCAGGCAAAGACAGTTACTGTACAATGCTGTTTATATGCTTATATGCGGAATCTCAAAAAAGCCCAACTGGTAAAAACTGAGAGTAAAATGGTGATTACCAGGCTGGGGGTAAGGGGATAGGACAGATAGTGTTTAAGGAGACAAATTTGCAAGAAGTTGTAAATAACTTCTATGAGACCTAGTGCTCAGCAGAGTGAATGTAGACAGCAACATTGTATTATAATCATCAAACGTGTTAACCGACCAGAACAAAATTATTTCAGCCACTAAAAAGAAATGATAATTATGTGATGTGCTAGAGGTGCCAATTAGCACTACGATGGTAATCACATCACAATATGTAAATGTATCAGAGCAACATGGCGTACACCCTAAATTTACCCAATGGTCTCTGTCGCATACATTTCGATACACAACTTGTAGAAAGAAAATGGGAAATACATTTTTAATTATCAACATAAAGTGTATGGATTTAAGCATACAAAGGAATGTAAAGTATTTTTATTATACCTTTACTGTTCTTTAAACTTCTGAAATATCCCTTTTTATATATTTTGATTTTTCTAAATCTACAGTATGGACCAATTTAAAAACATTCTTACATGGTAACGTGGCACCCACACCCCTGCTTCTAGCCTATGATGTCTTTATGGTATTTTTTCAGCTGTCATGTGATTCATCCATGGAAATCATGAGTCTCTGAAACCAGTTACAGTCCACAGTATTTTTAAGTACGATGTCAGAAATCGAATTACTTTTTAAGATAAATAAACCTATCTATATAAAACGTATCACCACACTTAGGAATTTCAAAAGATTCCATTTACCATGAACAGTTCAAAATGGGAAGGAAAAGTTTCTAGAAAATACAAATATGAAAAGTAAGCATGTGGCTCTGAAGATTTTGTTGTATTTAATTGCTTCAAATTCTGTTTTTTTAACAAAAAATGGCTATAGTTTTTAAATATTCAGTTTTAAGATGTATATAAAACTCTTGTTTATCATCCAAATTGCACTATTTGAAGTCACATTAATTCACTAAATTACAACTACAGAAAATTTTTAAATTTCCACATGTTTTCTATCGATAATAAGCATCATTTCTTCAAGGATAAGGAAACCCCGGCTTCAGGACTCTGAATTCCTATCCTTATTCTTTAGCTATAGTTCCCTAAGTGATAATAGATGCACGGATACATTTTAGAGAATACATCAATCAAATGCACCAGAGCCGCCAATCGGGTCTTTGCTCCCCAACTTCTTTGCTCTCATCTGCCCCGCCCAACTTGGCCTAGCACAGGGCCTTGGAGGGAAGCCTCGCCTTCTGTGTGTGCAAAAACAAGACAGAGCTAAGTGTTACTGGTATTGCCCATGAGCCAGACCCTGCTTTCAGTCCATTTTTCCCTTTAAGCACTTTCCACATATTAATCTAACTCTCACAACTTTGAGACACTCATTTTGCAGATGATAAAACTAAGGCTCAGATGATCTCACCTATAAGTGGAATCAACAAAACAAACAAACAAGCAAAATACAACCAGAAACATTGAAATAAAGAACAAACTGACAGTAACCAGAGAGGAGGGGGAAGAAGGATAATGGGGGAAAATGGGGAGGGGATCAAGGAACATGTATGAAGGACATGTGGACAAAGCCAAACAGGGTGGGTTCAAGAGTGGGAGGTGGGGATGGGTGGGGCCAGGGGTTTGGTGGGGTAAAAATGGAGACAATTGTACTTGAACAATTAAAACAAAATACAAAACAACTAAGGCTCAGAGAAGTATAGTGACTTGCCCGAGGTCACTCAGCGGCTATGGCAGAGCTGGGATCTGGATACAGGCAGTTTAATTCCAGAGACTTCACTCTTAACCATCACACCCACTGTTTCTTTCAAGGAGATAAGAAAGCCTGTGAGCCCTGGCTGCTGTGGCTCAGTGGTTGAGTACCAGCCTGCAAATCAAGGGGTCGCTGGTTCGATTCCCAGGCAGGGCACATGCCTGGGTTGTGGGCCAGGCCCCCAGTGAGGGGTGTGCAAGATGCAACCACACATTGATGTTTCTCTCCCTCTTTCTTTCTCCCTTCCCTTCTCTAAAAAATAAATAAAATCTTTAAAAGCTGTGAGTGGGAGGGGGATACAAAAAGCCATGCAAAGGAGGATGTGCCAGGAGTGCCTTTCACAGCAAAAACGGCATAGCTCCCTTCTCCAAAAGCCTGATTCCCTAGCGCCGGGCCCAACAGTAGCATACTAGACCTGCCACTCTTTGGGAATAGAGAGGAGGGGAGTAAGGGGATGGTCTACTGTTCCATCTGCTAGGCAAAATTTAAATCCAGCACTCCCCATGTCTTCTCCCACTATCCAAAATGGGTTTAATAACTAGGTCTTTGGCTATCTAGAATGGCCTCACTCAACGGAGAAAATCAGCAATGGTTCAAAAGACTTTTCCTTTCTGATATGTAACCACTGTTCCTATGAACCAGCAGTTCAAATTCTCAAGGACCTTTGTGGATGTTCTTTTGAGCTTCTTCTTAGAAGTCTCTAAAAGCAGTGATATGCAGAGCCATATTGAAGTAAGTGGGGAAAAGGAAAAATTAAGAATATTGATCCTATCTTTATTTAAATTTTTTATATATTATTCAGGGACTTTTTTGCATTCCCTTTTATTTTAAAAATGTTGCAATAAAAATTGTAATAAAATACTGGTTACTAAGAGTTCCTTATTTGTTTGCTCGGGGGCCCCTTAAATATTGTGAGCTGACCTAGTGCTCCATCTACTGTGGGTTCTCTCCTAAAGGTAGGAAGGTGCTACCTCAAAGCAATGTATTCCATTAGGCCTCTGCTGATTACCCACAAGCCTCAGATAAAAATCACACAGTGTCACCTCCCTCTGTCCCACAGCCCCTGTGTAATTGACTTTGGCACTTGTCAAAGTCAGTACTGGAGTGAAGTGATGGAAATCAAAGTTCACGTATCCCCTGCCCTATCACATAGTCTACCAAGTGGTCACTCAGATGTTTCACAGGAAAATATTCACAAGATTCTGATGTGCAATCAAGGTGTAACAGGCACGTGTAAAGCTGGCCATATGAAAGTTTTAAAAACTTTTTGTGTTCTCAGTAGTTGATAAAAATCACTGATTTTTCCTACACAGAAAAAGTCACTGGCTTCACTTAATTTGCATATTTTGGTAATCCAGTAAACATCCCTGTTTGATTTCTGTCCATTTGTAATTCTCCTACAGCAAACAATTTACACTTGCTTTTTGCTCATTTTTATATGATCATGTTCACACACTTTTCTAATGAATTGATAAGATTCCTAATTACTAATGTTATTAGCCTTCTATTTGTTAATTTCATTGTAAATTTGAATTATGGCAATTAGCCATACTAAATTTTAACATTTTTATGTACTCAAATTTATGAATCTTACTGCTTCAGGTATTAGGTCTTAGAAAATCCTTTCTCTGAGTGTATAAATATTCACTATATTTTGTTCCAGTGGATTTAGAAGTTCAGTTTTTCCATATAAATATTTAATTTATCTGGAATTCAGGTTGGTATAAAGTATGAGGCTGTTTCCAATTGGCTCTATCACCGTTTATTCGTTTATCCATTCTCTCCTCGCTGGTTTGAAATGTCATCTCTCCGATGCACTGAAATCCCACATGTAGTTGGCTTTTCTGTATTTCCCTTCAGTTTCCCAGATCTTTCTGTTGAGCCCGGCACCTCCTACTGAATATTATTTTTATGGTTTGATAGTACATTTTACAATTTGGAGGGGGCATAGCTCTTCTTTAAAAATAAAAGTTTTGGCTATTCATTAACTTTTTTTCCAGATATACTTTAGAATCATTGGACAAGTTCCCAAAAAGTTCCACTGAGAATTTGATTAGAAATGTGTTAAGTTTATAGGTTACCTTGGAGAAAGCTGACTTCTTCCTCTCCAGAGATCTCTACTTAGTTAATACTTTTTCAAACGCTTCAGTATAGTCCATTTTCTTCAAATAAGCAAGCGCATTTCTTGTTACATTTATTCTATATATCATACACACTGCTACTTTTGTTAAGGAACTATTTCCTAACCTATTGGTTAACTGACTATTTATGGTGTCTATTTGGAAACAGGCATGTTAAAATGGCAAGAATATAGCCTCTCAGTGCTCATTTCTGTTCTTGTCTCTGCTCTTCAGTGGCCCCACAAACCTGGGCCAATCACTAAATATTTCTGGCCTTTGTCTCACTAACAGGGAAAGAACCTGTATTGCCCGTGATTCAAGTTTATTGTGAGGCTCAGGTAAGATAACGTGCTTCAGCGCATGCTATCACACAACACAACACTAAGCTATGTGAAGGCTATTGTGTATAATGAAACACTAACCAACCACCCCTCCAAAGAGTAAAATGAAGACTCAAAGTTTAAAAAAGCATCTAAATATTTGAAGCAAACTATACTTATTTGAATTACACAGATGAATGTTTATACACTCTACTTTTATTTATATATATGTTCAATATTTTTTAAATGAACAATCTGCTCTGGCTGCTGTGGCTCAGTTGGTTGGAGCATCGTCCCATAATCTGAAAGGTTGATAGTTCGATTCCTGGTCAGGGCACATGCCGAGGTTGTGGTTTGGTCCCCAGGTGGGGCACGTAGGAGATGCAACCAATGGATGTTTCTCTCCCACATTGATGTTTCTCTCCCTCCTTTCCACTCTCTCTAAGATCAATAAGCATGTCTTTGGGTGAGGATAAAAATGTAAAAAAATCAAAAAACTGTGGTACATTTACATGATGGAATACTACACAGCAGAAAGAAATAAGGAGCTCTTACCCTTCATGACAGCATGGATGGAACTGGAGAGCATTATGCTAAGTGAAGTAAGGCAGGCAGTGAGGGACATATACCATATGATCTCACCTATAAGTGGAATCTAATCAACAGACAAACAAGCGAGCAAAATATAACAAGGAACATTGAAATAAAGAACAAACTGATAGTGACGTGACCAGAGGGAAGAGGGGTGGGGGATAATGGGGGAAAGAAGGGAAAGGGTCATCAAGGAACATGTATAAGGGACCCATGGCCAAAGCCAAAGTGGGGGAAGACTGAAGGTAGGAGGTGGGGGTGGGTGGGGTGGGGGAAATTGGGGGGTGGGAAAATGGAGATAACTGTACTCAAACAACAATAAAAGAACAAAACATAAAAAATAAATAAATATAAATAAATAAAAATGAACAACCTAAGAAAAATCTAATGAAATAACGTAAAATACTCAGACATGTTTTACTCTAACATAGGATCACATTTTATATCCATATTAGGCTAAAACCTATGAGAACAAAAAATAATAACCTATGAACTGTTCAACTCTTTCTAAAATGAAACTAAAATGGTATCAAAAATACTAATTATCTTGTTTTTATTTAATTTGAAAACTCATAGATTAGCTGGTGTTTTCTTAATTTATGTTGTATATAGAATATACAAAGAGAAATGTGTCTCATCATAAAAAACAGCATCGATCACAGCACAGTGCAATAAAAGTTTATTGTGTGAAGAGTTTACATGGATGTGATGGATCACAGTCTGCTATTTCTGTGACGGTCCCTGTGATCACACAGTGGGGTGAGCATACAACCGCACATACACACATTGCATACACAGAAATACAGATATCTTACAAAAACTCCAAGCAAACATATGGTGAGTAGTAATTAGCAAACTGAGTAGTAATGTCTTCTTAGACACATTTCAATGGTGCAAAATAGGCAGACACTCTGGGTTAAAAGTAGTTTAGAAGTTAACTAGAAAGACTAAAGGCTAACCTACATAGAAGAGAACTAGCTCAATAACCTGAAAAAAAAAAATAAAGCCCTGCATTTTATTCTTGTCAATGTTAGCAATTTGTAAAACTTTTATTTTTTCCTATCTGTTTCAGAATGAAAATACACGATATTTTTTCTCAGTACACATGCAAAAAAAATCTAAACATGAATAATAAACTTCTACTCTCATTTCAGTTAATTAAAAGAATATTAAATTCCATCTCCTGTTATTCATGGTTCTTCAATAACAAGAAAGCCACCAAGCACAGAAAGGGCCGTAAAACTAGGCATATTTTAATTGGCAACTTCACCTTGACTGTATAATATGTATGTTATTGCCATACTTTTCAAATAGTCATCAGGCTCTTTTAATCGCTGCCATCATTAATTTGTCAAGGACAGAGTGATAAGGAGTTCCTTCCTCTTTGCTGTGCAGCATGAGACAAGCAAGATAGGGCTGATTTGTGGAACTTTAACGACCCACCATAAAAACGAACAAACAGGGAAAAGAGTGGGTTTGCAAAGCGCAGGCATCTACAAAACAGTGTCCTACACACACATACGTCCCACCACGCTGGCGCTTGGAAGACTTTTCCGTCTAAAAATTCAGACCTACCGATTTAGATTAAAGAGAGTTCCCCATTTTTCAGTGAACTGAGTCAATGAGGAACATCAGTCCATAAGAAGGAGGGAGTTATTTTATTTAAATACCTAATGCATGTCTGTCATGATTACTTTGATTTAGATGTTTGGAGTGGTCAAACTCACAATTTTACATAAACAGAAACATTACAAATATACACAGCCTTTTCCCTTTCATCTGGCTATACAAAATTCTACGTATTTGTCGTCAATCCTCAGTGCTCTCTAAAGGTATAAAAAGTGAAAGCAATGAATCGTACATACATAATTGAATCTGTCCTACAATATATCCCATTTTTAGGTCAAGATGATTTTTCCTCATGTCTTACCACACAACTCAATGTGTTTCTGCCCTGTGTAAAATTTTACTATGATATCTTCAAACAAGTCATTACATTTGGTCAATAATCAAAATATCTATTGTATCCATTTGCACATTTTGATTTAATTGTTCTCTGGTCTCAGCAGGACTGGAAGGATGGTTTTATAGATCGGACCTTTACTTTGAAAGGAGTTGTCAAGGTTTTGGTGTCTCAGATCTTTTCTGGTAAATTTTAAGCCACTGAGAATTCTTAACAGAAAAAGTAAGAAAAAATTAAAATAAAAGACTTCCGAGTATGATGCAATTAATACATCTAATTTAAAAGGGATTAATCATTACCAATTTAGCATCAAAAGAATTGTCAGAGGAAAGGAGTTCCACATGGACCTTGTCAGGCTAAAAAAAGATGCACCGCTCACCTCCCCCTCTACCCAACTACAGAGGAAAAGAATAAATCAATTTGAGTCTCAAAAGAACATGTGGGTTGTTTTTTTTTTTAAGAATCATGCCTCTACAAGTAAGATCCACATTATCAGAGTCCCTAGAAGCATGAGGAGTCATCTGTAACCCAAGTTGTCACCATAGACCCCTGGGAAAGCAACTCTTAACATGTCCATTCTGCTGCCACATGTCTTACTCATTGGAAGTTATTGGCCTGATCTCATCTGCCCCAGCAGGGGCTCTGGTCACGGGACAGCTGTCCCCCTCCTTCTGCCCCACATTGCTCTCCTCTTCCCTTACAAAGAGTGTTCCAGGCTAGATTACAACACTATTCTTTTTATACACAAGTGGGCAAGGCCTGAGAGGAAAAGACAGAGGATAGGAGAACCCTGACACCTGGAAGATCAGTGAGTGAGGTCAGTGACTCCAGAGCCACACAGGCCAAGGTTTCATATGTCTGTGCAGCTACCTAGCAGCTGCGTGGCGCTGGGTAGGAGACCAGAACTGTATGAATCCCACTTGTCAAATCTGCAAAATGGGTTGGTGTGCCTGCCTCTTAGGGTAGTTAGAAGGGGCTAAACTGTAACAAAATACCTGAAACATATATTTTCAATGAGTATTAATCTACTATGAAGCATTTGGGGGAAGGAGTGTACAAACAGAAGAAAAAAGAGTTATCTAGTTTGTATGGTGACAGAAAATAACTAGATTTATTGTGGCAATCACTTTGTAGTGTATATAAATATTAATCCCTGTTGTGCGCCTGAACTAATATAATAGTGCAAGTCAATTATACTTCAATAAAAAGAATGTATCTACTTATAAAGCAGACTAAAACCAAATATTCAAGTATAGCTTAATTGTAGTATTAAGAGATAATAGTTTGTAATGAAACTATACCCACCTGTATTATCCACTTCAAAGCGCATATGAAATATTTGAAATTCTTTATTATTCTTTTAGGTGTAGGGTAGAAAATAGCTAGTCTTATATTTGTATAATATTTTTATGTCCAAGAGATACAAAATAATTATAATTAAGATAAATCTGAAGATCATAGAAGTATGTTATTTTAAATGTCTTTATTTTACAAATATTTGTTTTATTTTACACCTGAGATCTATGCTGATGAGCCCTTCGAAAGTTTTAATCCATGGAAAGCATTTCACATCTTACGCATGTTGTCTAGACGTGATAGATAAAAGTATCTATAAAAATAGATGATCAGAGAAAGTTGAGAAGGAGGGAAGAACCAACAAAGCAGGGTCAAGGTAGACACCCTGGATTGTTAATTTACCGAGCTATAAACAGCTTAAAGCTCCATTATTCCCAATTATACTTATCCATTTGAGTACTTTGAATTGCTGATAAGAGAAAAGTCAACTCATAACAATTTAATCAAACAAGGGGATCTACGGGCAATATCACTGACAGGTGCTGAGGTGGGCTTCAGGTGGAATGAGATAAAGGTTCTAGGGCCACATCTCTGACCTTTGTCATCTCTGCCTTCATGCATCAGCTGTGTTCAGGTTGGTTTCTCTCGGGGTCACAATAAGGACATCATCTCCTAATAGTCTAAAAACGCCCTGAGTCTTGCCCTGGTCAGAACATCACTGCGCTAATTCCTGCACCGGGCAGGGGAACACCACCTGCTGCTTGGCTGAAGTCTATGCTACCTGAAATAACCCCACGAGGCCAGAGAAGTCAAGATTGACCTGTAGAGTTTGGGACGGACTGCTACCAAATTACATGGCTGCTACACACAAGAGAAGTGGCAAAAGGATATTGGAGAAAGAACTAGAGAACCCACTATGTGCATACACCACAGGTCAATTTTATTTTTAGAAAACCGAAAGTGCGTGACGTAACTAAAAGATCGTTTATCACATGGCATAGATCAGGTGTTATTGTGTGTGCTGATGCGCAGCAGGCTATTCTGATTAAAGTCAGGCCCACACAAGGCAGAACTCTTTGATGGCACCATGTACTCAATATTCACAGGTAATTATCTGCATTATTGAAGAGCAAAGTCCTCACTGCTACCGCCCCAACTGCTTCTGGACAGAGCGCCTACCCTGGAGAACAGGAATGCAAAGTGGCAGGTCACTGACTCCTCCCAGTAAAGTTGGAGGAACTAATTTTATGGACACAAGCAAGTCAGCTTTCAGAATTTTTTAAGGACATAAAAAGATTAATTAATTAAATAATTAGTCAAAGAGAATAAAGTAGACAGCTAGCATATTTAGTCACTGTTGTATAAATTCATGTTGGTGAAATAGAGCATCAGGGATGAAGGAAAAGGAAAAAGATTGAACAGGCAAGACCCAGAGAGTTTTTCGAGTGGCTGAGACAGCTCTGTGTGATCTTGTAGTGACGGAGATCACGACGCCTGCAGCTCCCAGTGCGAACCTTCACGTATGCTACGTGAAACTAACTCGTTTAGAAATTCAGGGGCTCCCAGGATGGAATGCGGAATACGACACAAAGATCTGTCCTTATTACCAGAATATTAATCAGCCTTCCTGCAGGGGTTGGGGGGAAAGTTGCTGCCCTCTGCAACTTTGGAAATATGTGGCGTCTGTAAAAGGCGAAAGGAACTGCTCATCACATGATGGAGTTGTTTCCCACAGCGGTATGGCTTCTCAGTTCAGAAACCACTGTACATGTGTCCTGGAATTGAATCAGTAAGTACGGGCAGAGCAGATGGGGGGATCCAGGCTCCTCGCTGTTGGAACAGGAGGTTACTAGAGAGGAGGAGGAGGCTAGGCTGCTCCCGGGGGTGACACTTCAGAGTTGGAGGCATCAGTCTGAACTGATGTTCAGCTTTAGTGTAAGTACAGAGGGTTACATACAGAAGTATCTGTAGAAGTGTGTTTGCAGATGGAAGGGCAGACACAGCACAGTCTGCTTCCTCTGGAGCCTGCCCCCTGTTCTGGCCTCCTGTGGACACTGGGATGCACACTTATTGTATCGTACACCACACTGTTAGTATCGTTTACCTGCATATTTGGCTACACCTGTATACTATGAGCTCTAAAAAATACATGGGACTATGTAGTATTCCTGCTTCTATTCTCTGGGCATTTAAAAGACAAGTTGTAAAATGGTTTTCCAAAATCTCTGCTAGAGGGGTATATTGTAGATCTTAGGGCCAGGCTCTCGTCCTGGCTGCCACAGGCTCCAGGGCCACTGGGCGGCCTGAGTGAGGCTCATGTTGTTCCCCACCTCAGCATTGGGGTGGATAAAGCCTAGACTGGTAGTTCCTATCTCATAGAGAGATATTGTATTTTTTTAAAGTGATCGAAAATACCTAACAGAGTGATCTGGACAGCTTCACTACTGTGAACTTAGTGTTTCTTAAATTAATTTTAACTGAACTTACCTTATTTCATAGGTAGTTAGTAAGACAATGGTATTTATTAAACTACCACTGTAAACAGAGAAACAAATTCCATTGGGAAAAATTAAGAGGCACAGTACCTGTCTGAAATGAGCCCCTGGACCTGAAATGAGCCCCTGGACCTGAAATGAGCCCCTGGACCTGTGTTAACTACGTGCAGTCGTCACAGATGTCGTGCACATCTCCCGGGAGTAATGCAGACACAGTAATTCACGAGCAACATGTATAAACTATACAGTCTCCCAAAACCTTATAAACAGACACCCTAGTTAGATCATGTGCAGTATTTTGTGGGAGGTATGCATTTGGACCGGGAGAGCTGGGAAAACGCCTTTTCTGTCTTCCAATTTTCCCACCGCACATTTACTATACGGCGACAATATTAATAGAAAAAGTCCTCACCTCAAGAGCCTCAATATTGGCTGAGGAGAATGGGTGAGAAAAGTTAGTCCATACATACAATAAAAGCACAATGGATTAGTGTAAACATGTGTTTCCATGAATTATCACAAAGCAGATACACCTGTAGACTTTGTTTTGCTTGTGGTGGCCGTAATGAAGAGACAAGCCCTTTCATATCGGGCCAATCAAATGTTAAAAACCAAACACCTTGCTTATGGCATTAACACCTAAATTTTTGGTACTGAAACTCTAACATTCTTGTGCCAAACCTTTCTTATAAATACTGTAAAATGGCACAGTGGTGCTGAGAGCCCGTCTTTTTAAAATAATAAAATATGAAAGTGTTTAATTTATTGTCGAATTTAGTGTGCCAGCTAAATTTATGATAAACTCCTGAAAATATGAAATAATGGTTTGCAGTTGCATTTCTCCAGATGATGAAGCAGGTTTATGGCAAGAACCAGGAGCTGGTCTCCCATCAGTCCCAATCAGGCTGCCCGGGCTGGGGATGAGCACAGGCTGCCTGGCTCAGCTTTTAAAACGATGTGACAATGTAATAATCCCTTCCATCACAATGTTTCCTATCAGGGAGGAAAAAAAAAGCTGATTCCCAAATAATAACTGATCCCAGCATTCTGAGGCACAGACAGCCAAAACTTGTCCGATTTTTGTAATACAAGGTCACTGCATATCAAGAATTCCAGTTCGGTTGTCTAGGGTTCTAAATTAACGTGCAAACACACTGCGGCCATTTTTTTTGCGGTCTCATCCTCGGATGGGCTGGCTGGGGACTTGGGAGTCCCTCCTCAGGTTTGTCTGTTTCTGGTCTCCCAGCGGGAGTCCAGGGATCTGCAGCTCTCCACCACCTGCCAGCCAATTAGTGCACAGAGAGAGGCACCCATTTGATGCACTTGTATTGAAAAAACCCCAGCCCCTCATCTTCCTCCCTGAAAAGGTGAGGGTGGGGGGCAGGTTACGAACTTTTCAACACTTTCCTTTCCCTTCCCTACCAGATAGTCTGGGCAAAAGCAGCACTGATGAGGACAAAGACAGCGCTGGCCTCGTGGAGTCTGAACCCCGGCCAGGAGTGGGGCTCCCACAAGCAGCACCATGGCCATCTCAGCACCCACGTATGGGAGGGCTCCAAGGATAAGAAAGAAAGAATTAGAAAGCAGCCATGTTACTTTTTCCAGGTTTTTTAAAATTACCATTTATTGTTAAAAATTTCGTGTTCAGTTGCACTAAAAAAATTTTTTTAAAGCTAAGTACAGTTAAAAATACAGATGGTAGGGTCCTGGCCTGGTGCCTGGATGGTTGGAGTGTCATCCGGTGCACCAAAAGGTTGCAGGTTCAATCCCTGGTTAGGGCACATACCTAGATTGTGGGTTTGGTCCCTGAGTGGGGCACTTAAGGGGAAGCAACCAATAGATCTCTCTCTCTCTCCCTCTCCCTCTCCCTCCCTCTCTCTCTCATCCTTTCTCTCTAAAATCAAGAACCATGTCCTCTGGTGAGGATTTTAAAAACATACAGACTGTGTGTAAGTCTAAGAGAAAAGTATCTAAGAGTCCTATTGGCCTTCTTGCTTGCATTCCCCTTGTGCAATAGAATGATCACAGCATTTGAATCCTTCTTTTCCTCTGTTGATTAACTTAGCAAGCATTGAAAAACCACTTCCACTTCCCACACTCTCCCAGAGTACATGTCACTACATCCACATTAACCATCTCCAATTGTTTTAAACTGATAAGAAATTCTGAATCCTAATATGAGTAGTTTTAAATACTAAATTTCATTCAAAATGTGTGTCACATGCTTTTTACAAATCAAAAATACGTATTTTCTATGTTGCAATCTATGTTTTAAATAGAACCTCTTTTCCAAGTTTTGCCTATTGCTGCAATACCCTTGATTAAAGAGACTGGATGATTTTATTCATGGGGCTTAGCACATAATGGTAAATTCATCAAGACAAAATGTTTTTGAAAACACACATAACAAAATACAGGACACATATAAAGTAAGGCATTTGAATTACATTAAAAGACAAACATGGAAACTCACGAGTCTAGAAACTATATTTCAAAGGAAAGCCTTGGACGTCTTGAAAACCTCAAGAAGGTGCAGACAAGAGCTTTGACTGTTTGGACATTCGTTGTACACTCTGCAAAATGTTCTTAGATAGCATCACCACCAAATCATATCATTGTAAATCTTATCTTTTACCATTACTCAGAAAAAATTGGAAACGTCTAAACGCACAGCATAGAATTTAAATAATACTTTTAAAATAGTACAAGATGCATGCATTCACACTCCCCATCTACTACGGGAATAGATTTAAATTGACACATGAATGGAGTTTCTCCCCCATATGTACAAAGCCGAGTGCAGGCCCTCAGCTTCTATGGGACCCCTGGCACTGGCCACAACCAAGTGACCCAGTGGACTCACCCTAGGTATTCAGTCTGGCACTATAGTCAAATCCTAATATCCAGGTTCATCGGTGAAACAATTACATCACAGGGAGAGAATTTTAAAAATGCATGCCGCATTTAGGACATTATGCTTTTCCTAAAGCAGCCATCGAGATATAGTTTAACACATTGCATATTATTAAGTCAACAAACCTTGAATACAAATACTTATTCAATAGGTTCATATTTCATACCATTTCAATCTGGGTTCATAGTGCACTATTTGTTCTTAACTTATTTCCTTCAGGGATTGTGAAAGTATCCAGCTGGACTGAGGACGTAAACGCACTAGCTTTGCATTTACAGGCTAGAAAGCATGTGCTCAGTTGAGCTGAGACAAGGCAATGAAAAGGAAACATGGGCAATTTCTACAGTACAGTTGACGCAGGGGAGAGCCGTTTCAGATTCCGTCTTTCTAAAGAGAACTCATCTCTCCTTCCTGGAGCGTTCATGCATGGAGAGCCATCAAAGGTTCCCAGCTTTCAGTAACAACTTAAGCTAATTTCCAACCTAATAAACTGTATAAACAGAACGGATGAAGTCAATGGAATCTTTCAAGCTAAGGGATCCTACTTTGTTGCTTATAGCTTCATTTTGCTTCCCTGCTTTTGCTCTTATTTTAATACTGAACAACCATTATTGGTAATAACAATGTCCAACTAGTCATTGATTACGAAAGACTTTATAAATTTGTATCAATATAGTTGTTTATGTACTGTTTTTTTCTAAAAACAAAACCCTGAAATATGACATAACCATGCTACCCCTTTTATAAACATTTTCTCATTTTGTCTTGCAACAAAATGTATTCGGAATATACTATTTGTATCCCATTTCTTGAATGAGAAACATAAAGTTTTGACAGTTTCTCTTTCCAAAGACCGCGGAGCTTGCACTTTGACTGGCACCGAAATGGTTCTCACCACGAGGCCATGCAGGAAAAACAAAAGCATTTGTGTTTATGTCAACGCAAAGGCTTTTTTTGTTTAGTCCTCTCACTAAATCTTAGAGCAAATCAGAGGAAATTTCTCAGAAAACTACAATCCAAGGGCCAAATCTAGCCAATCACTTTTTTTTTCTTGGTGAATAAGGCGGTTTTTGGAACACAGCTCTATTCACTCGTTCACGTGGTGTCTACGGCTGCCTTCCCCCTACAACCACTGAGTTAAGTAGCTGCAACCGGCGCCCACTGGCCCGAACAGCCTGAAATACTGTTTTGCTCTTTACCGAAAATATTTGCCTGACTCTAACATACACAATGGACAAATCCAAAAACATGTGCCAGCTTCTAAATTACACAACTGACAAATCCAGGGAGGTGGTAACACTAAAGGGTTTTGATGGGTGGGGGGTCTCTTGTCATATTTCAGCTTATCAATAGCAAGCATGTCACGGAGATTCATGGAATGGGTACACAGGAAGCAAGCGAATGAAGAAGGATGGAAGTCAAGGCCACGGTGAACAGCTCATCGGAGCACTCACAGGAGCCCTTCCACAAGCCACGCTGCCTATTGACCCTCAATCTCCTGAACTAAATGGCGATTCCAGTGCGATTTCTGTGGACCAGCTCTGCGTCTGCAGTTCTATGAGTAAGACCCTGCAGCTGTTGTTCATGCTTCTTCCCAGGTACTCTTGAATTGCATAGTTATCGGGAAAGGAAAGGTCCCCATTCCACCAGGGAGCTGATTGCTATCCAATTTTATAGAATAAGGTGCTCTTGTCTGAAAAAAATTTTAGGTAGGTTTAGAATGATGTCACTTTCCATTGTCAAGGCGATCATTGAGCAATATTGATCATTCACACTAATTGTTGATGTGCACGGTAGTTCACTCCTAGAAGTAACTCTAATCAAAGTTATTAGGGTTTGCTCTCTACAGTGTATGTATTCAATGGAATATAAACATTCCCGCTTCAGAGAGGACTTGAATTTAGATAAGTGTGCAAGTGCACACTCACACAATGCTCCCACACTCACCACCCCATATACCAAGAAAGTCCCCAGAAATTTTAGCATCCCACATTATTGGCACAGTTCCCGTAAATTTTAAAAATCAGCAAAATTCCTAGTAGATGATACAGTTCCCCAAATCAATCCCCAGCCTCTCTCTGGGCCACCGGTTCTCAAAACATGAAAGAAGAGAGGGCACTTTTCATTTGAAAAATGATCTATTAAAGATCGTATGGGAGGGAGAGAGAATCTGCCAAAGTGATTAAGTCCATGTGTGAAGGGCTAAGTGAAACCTTCAGGCATTCTGTCCCATGTTATTTGCACTTTAAAAAAAAAATTTACACAGCCATGTGGGTGGCCACATGTCTATTTGTTTTCCTTGTTTTTCAACAAGTGAAACTTGAGGTTGAAAGGGGGAGGTTAGAGGAGCATGTTTTTTAACTCATAGAAGTCATGGTTTTATTATTTTCAGATTAAGCTGATGTACAATTGAACAAGTCCTCTCATTAGCTGAGCCCAGAACCAGATGGTAATTGCGGCTATGAGGTTACTCTTGTCCGGCTGATAAACCAGAGAGCATTTACCTTTCATGTTGTTTATACCATATTACACCCTCCACTTCCACAGCTGGCATCCTAACACAGAGTGAGAATAGCAACCTTCATCTGAGAGTTTCATAGAGAGAAACAATAACAGAATTCTTATCGTGTTGATGCCACAGCCAGGGCTTCTAAAGGAGCGTTCACATGACTTTCCTGATTTACATCGTTCAAGACAAAATAAGCATTAAATTGTACATTATGAATGACATTACATTTTAAGTGCAGTCAGCAATGAACAGTTTGCAACAACAACGACAAGAAAATGAGAAGTCAATCTCTCTTCAATACACCCTGTCATGCTGGTATCACGTGTGGTGCTTAAAACAAAAACAAAACTGACCTGAGAACTCTGAGATTGACTTCAGTACTGTGAAGTACCCTGAACAAAACGTATGATAAGTTATTAACAAACTAGTATTCAGTGTCAGTATGTTTCTCATTTTAAAGATCATGTTTCAGTAGAATTTTTACAGGATTTTAATAATTCATTCTGGCAAGGAATTCCAACCAAGAATGTCCACTATTTCACTCAGCTCTTTTTCACTTTTACATGGATGTGAAAAAATAATAAAGTGGGGAAAACCACCCAAATATACAAGCCTGGCATCCTACAGTATAAATAATACTACTACAGAATTTCACTCCCATCTCGGTGATTTTCTAGTTGCCATTGTCCCTCGCTAAGCCCATGAGACTTGACCTGGGAAGGTCCTTAGATCTTCCAAGGATGTTCTCTTCTTACTCCGCTGGTCTCAGCTAAGAAGCCGCCAGTTCGGAGCATCCCACTGTAAGATAGCCATCTGCACCTCCCACCCGTCACTTTTTATCATTACCTTGTATTTAATTTCACTTGGAGCACTTTTTACTCTTTCAAACATGTTGGTCCTGTATTTTTTGTTGTGCATTATGTCTGCTACCTCAATAATATGAGATAAAAGAACAAGTGTCATTTCCATTTCAGTCCATACAATACGCTTTTTCTGTCACAGAAAATAGTGCTTTACATATAGTAGGTGTTTGGCTGGGGTTTTTTTTTACATTTGTGAATATCCACAATAACTTTTTCTGCTCTCTGTTTAGCATATTCTGTCTATATTGGATAGAACCTCGTCAAAGAATTATTGCCTCTATTTCTTGGAAAGCCCAGATATCTCCAGTTATTAATTTTGCTATGTCCAGTTTTCCCGATTAACCACCTGGAAAGAATTCTCTCACAGTGTTTATCTCCTGCATTCCAAAGATGCCCGTGACTCTTCAATGCCCACACGATAAACTCTGAATCCCAATTCTACGTTCATGTCCTCACAGCCCTGAGTGAACATTTGATATTATTAAGGAATTATTGTTATTTTTAGGTGTGGTCATTGTATTATTTCAAGGTTTCTTAAAAAGGATAAAGAATACTAATCTCTTAGAGATACATATTAAGTCACTGATATATGAAATTACATGATGGCTGAGATGTGCTTCAAAATACTCCAGGGATTATAGGCAGCAGAACAAAATTGGCTCTATGCTGATAATCTCTTCTCCCTACTCTTTTAAATGTTTGTAATTTTCAATAATGAAAAAAAAAGTCTTCACAGACTAACTCTATCGAACCTAACTAACCATCCTTATTTCTGAACACTAACTTACTGTTTTCTGCAGTCCGTTGGCTTTCCCTCTGTCCTCTGAAGATGCCCACGCATTTCCCTTTCACCTGCAGTATGTTAATTCAGGACCTACGTGCAGCAGGAATCCTTCCCTGCCCCAGCCCACCAGCATGCATCTCAGCCTCCTGAAGATGCACTTGCGCCATCCAGTTTGACAGTTATTTGACTATTGCTTCAAACAGTTATGTCACACTATTGTTGAACTAGCCTTTCTCTAGTGTTCTGATACGCTTGCACGCAATTCACTATATAATGAATTGAATTCCAAACAACATTCCACAAAGTATTATCTGCTTATTAACTGACCCCGATAGCCTCTTATAATCACAATAAAGGACTTTAGAGGATAATAAAATGTCTCTCACATAAATATTCAGTGATAAGAGTATACGAATTCTAAAAATATTTTAGATTAAAGAGTACATTTCTAAGGCATATGGGTTTTTAACAGCGTTATCGAGTCGTTGATATATAAAATATTATATATTCCAGGAATACAACTTGATGTTTTGAAATCTGTATACATTATGAAATGATTGGCTTAATCCAGATAATTGACATATCATCCTATATAGTAGCCAGTTGAGTGCGTGTGCACATGAGATTGAAGATCTATCCTCTTAGCCAATGTCAAGTATGCAATTCAGTACTGTGAAGTATGTCACCGTGTTTGACATTAGATTGCAGAACTTACTCATCTCAGGGACCTGAACTTTTGTGCTTTTGACCAACATCTCCTCTTCTGCCCCAACCTGCAGCCCCTCTCATTCTCCATTTTATTCTCCACTTTTATAAGTTCAACTGTTTTAGATCACACGGTATTTGCCTTTCTGTGCCCGGCTTGCTTCATTTAGTGTGGCATCCTCCAGGTTTATCGTGTTGTCACTCATGGCAGGAGGGGCCCCTTTTGCAATGCTGAATTGTATTCCATTGTACGTGTAGCACGTTTTCTTCATTCCTTCATCCACCAAAGGGCATTTAGGTTGTTTCCACATCTTGGATATTGTGAACAGTGCTGAAACAAACATATGAGTGCAGATATCTCTTCAAAGTCTAATGGTGACAAACTCCCTCAGTTTTTGTCTGTCTGGGAAAGACCTTACCTCCCTTCATTTCCAAGGGATCGCTTTACAGAGTACAGTATATTTTGTTGATGGTTTATTTTTTCTTTTAGTTCTATGAACACATCATCCCCCTCTCCTGACTTGCAAGGCTTATTGAGAAATCCATTGACAGGCTTGTGGAAATCATTCCTTAGTATGTAATAAGTTGCTTTAATCTTGCTGCTTTCAAAATTCTCTATTTTTTGACTTTTGACAATTTATTTATAGTGTGTCTTATTGTAGATCTCTTTATAGTCAACTTTTTTGGGTCCTATAGGCTCTTGGAGTCTTGATATCTATTTCTCTTCCCATATTTGAGACGTTTAAGGTTATGATATTTTTAAAATAAGCTTTCTGGCCATTCTCTCTCTCTTCTCCTTGTAGGACTCCCCTAATGTCTGTATCAGATCATTTATGTCCCATACGTCCTGTAGACTTGCTTTACTCTCTTTCGTTCCTTTTTTCTTTTTCTTTTCTGATTGGATGATTTCAGATAACCTATATTTGAGTTTACAAATTCCTCAGCTTGATCGAGTCTGCTGTTGAAGCTCTCTATTGCATGTTAGTCCATCGGCTCCAGAATTTCAGATTCTGTGTGTTTTCTTTCTCTTTGTTGAACTTCTCATTTTGTTGTTGTATTGTTTTCCTGAGTTTGTTAAATCCTTTATCTGTGTTCTCTCTCATACTAGCTTCCCGAACCTCTTTAGAATAATTATTTTGAATTCTTTGCCTGGCAACTCATGGATCTCCATTTCTTTGGCATGGATCACTGACAGTTTTCTGTGTTCTTTTGGTGGGTAAGGTTTCCCTGATTTATCGTGTTCCTTGTGCATTCTGGCACTGATGTCTGCATGTTTGAAGGAGCAGTCACTTCTTCCAAATGCATGGACTAAAATCTATACTTCATGGTTTGGGGAATGAAAGCCTTTCACCTGAGGTGGGCAGGCAATGAAGACACCGACTAGGAAGCACACAGGAAGGAGCATGCTGTCACACAGAGCCAAGTGGCATACAGGGTTCTGTGGGGGTGGGGCGGGGGACATGTGGTAGCTCCAGGTCTTGGAGCTGCACTGCCTTGGTGAATCACACTGCTATGCTCTGCAGTGTCACCTGCTATGGTCTATAGGGTCCTTGGCCATTAAACCTATTTATGGGGGACCCATCTTGACTGTGACAGCTGTTGAGATCCAGTGGCATGACCCTGCAGGTCTGGTGGTGAGCACACCTGGGTAGCTCGGCCAGGGGCAGGCAGGAGTGTGGCTGCTAAGGCCTGTTGTGGGCATGTGTGTAGCGGTGGGGTCGGCAGCAACTGCTTGAGCCAGACATCTGTGCACGTGGCTGTAGTGTTTGGCCACGTGCACACACCCACCACAGTGGAAGCCTGGGCTGGTGGCAGGGCTGAGGCAGGTAGTAAGTGCACACATCGTGGCCACACTGTTCCCAGGGACAGGGTACCTGCAGGGACACTAGCTGGATTGGCTCCAGGAGAGGGCAGCTCAGGCAGCTAGAGTCTGCACAGGTACAGACCGTGTGGGACTCTCACAGGTGAGACTACAGGGGTCCATGGTAGCTGCAATGGCTGTTGGTTTCCTCACTGGCTGAAGCTACTGAGATTCCCTGTAGAGCAGGCTGGGGGGATCTGCAACAGCGAATGCCGCAGCACCCTCAGGGTAAAAACTCTGAGTGTCCATGGCAGCCACAGGCATTTGGTGTCCTCAGTGGCAAAGGCTGCTAGTGTCCTCTGCACAGTGGGCCACTGGGAGACGTGGCTGCACCTACTGCGTGGCTAATGCTGACGGCCTCCACCCTGCTTCTTTGTTGCTCATAGTCTGTAGACCTCTCAGCTGCTCCGATTCCCCGAACACACGGGCAGGGACACAACCCGGCAGCTCCTTCGCCTGCCCAGCTGTGGGTGCACACAGCACCAGTGCAGTTGGCAGGCAGCTGGGGAAGCTGGTCTTTTGTCCTGCCCCCCTTTTCCCTGTGGGGTCACTTGCGCTATGTCTGTGGGCAATAGGATGGTGTTGGCAAAAGGAAGCCG
This sequence comes from Desmodus rotundus, assembly GCF_022682495.2. Lineage (NCBI taxonomy): Eukaryota > Metazoa > Chordata > Mammalia > Chiroptera > Phyllostomidae > Desmodus > Desmodus rotundus. The sequence continues at coordinate 5,727,468 of NC_071395.1, forward strand.
TTCTTCCTCCCTTTTGCGTGTTCTTGGGGTGTTTTTCCTCTGCTGTGTGGTTGCCATTTCATAAGTGGGCTCCTGAGCCTCCCAGAGCTCTCCTCACCCACAGATCGCTGTCTAGTTGTGTCTGTGGGGAGATGAAGCCTGGGACCCCTCCTCTGCCATCTCGCAGGTGCCTCCCCCTTCCCTGTAGGATGCGGAGGTTTTTAAAAACGTAATTCCAGTGAAGTCTGGCAGAGTTCAGCGGCTACTTCCCACTCTGCTGTTAGCGCCCTGCTAAGAAGAAAGTATCTCCACCAACTGCAGTCACTGAAGTGTGTCTTGTTCGGTGGACAAGAAAATGTTCAAATCCATGTGGCGTTTCTAGTATATTTACAATAAAAGAATAAACTAGAACATCTATATGAAAAGGTTAGAGAGTTGGATTCTGTATTTTTCAGGAAAATAGTCACGTTTTCTACCAAATTCTCATGATATAAACTCAAATGAAAGTAAGTACTTTAATGAAGAAAACAAATGTTTGCATTTGGTGTGTTTGGCAACATGGAGCAAATCTGGATTTGGAGAAATAAACTAAAAAAAGTAGTTAGCCTTCCAAGTATTTCCAAATATCTGTATGTTTTGTGTTCTTTAGATGGTTGCGTTTCGTAACCATGTGTTTCGAATCACGTTACATAATGACTAGGTATTTACCCGCTTGGACTGCTTTAAACCCAAAGCCCATCTGTGCTAATTCCATTTGTATTGTTTATTTGCACAATAAGTCTTGCCACTGCATAGTGGGAAGTCTTAACACTTGCAAAAACAATTTTAAAAAATAAGAAAACTCTTCAGCAGCTAGGGATTATTAAATGCAAACTCTAGAAAAGAGGTGGGAAAATTGAATGATTAAAGGTAAAGTAATAGTGCTCTTGCCTAAAGTTGAATACTTACTATTGATAGTGTCTCAAATGGTTGCATTGCATGGGCATGCCTCCCTCTGTTTCAGCAAGTTAATGTGCTTTAGGGATCATTAATGCAGTCCCTTCCTCTCCACCTTCAGGTAACTTTGATCTCTTGAATGAAAACACACTGAATCAACCTCTAAACTGATAAGGAGGAAGCAGAGAAAACAGGGAAATAGAAACATACCATAATATGAACTGGATTGAGACAGAAATTGACAGGCTGGGGAAGGGACCAGGGATGGCTGTGTACATGCAGATGTGGGATTTGAAGATATTTTGAAGTACCTATTGAATTTCTTGATTGTTATGGGACTTCTTCCTCTTTACTTTCATTTATCTTTAAGATAGCGTGTTGTTCGATGGGAAGGGCCTTTTGATAGCAACTCTCTATTTGCATTCCCTTTGGAAATTTCTGCTGCTCGGCCCCACATATGCTCCATAGTGGAGCTGGATACACACTCGCAGAATCATAGCCCTTTCTGGACTCGGATGTGCCCCGAGCCTCTGCGTGCCTGAGGATGCGCTACAGAGCAAAGTCAGTAACACGTGCAGGGCAGCCTCCAGACCAGATGCGCAGTGGGGAGAACCGTCCCACCTCCAAGCCCTTCTCCGTGTCTCTCGAGGCACTGCTCCGGAGAAGCGTGGTCCTGATTGATGACAGGAACGGGTAGGCAGGGCTCCGTCAGCGGGGACGGCTGGCATCAGGACATGGCTGTTTATCACTGCTGTCTGAGCTCCTGATACTGTTTTCTGTTTTGGCCTGATAAACTTGATCTCTATAAATCCCAGCTTTTTTTCCCAACAAGGAAGAGGTTTAAACAAATGAAATAAAATGCTGCCAGATACTTTGGTTGTGAGAAAAGGCTGAATGTTTTTTTTTTCTTAAAATCCTCAACTTTATTTTTTTATTTATAATTTATTTATTTATTTTTATTCAGTTACAATTGTCCGCATTTTCTCCCCTTCCCTCCACCCCACCCCAGCCAGTCCCACCTCCCTCCCCCACCTCTACCCTCCCCCTTGATTTTGTCCTTGTGTCCTTTATAGTAGCTCCTATAGGACCCTCTCCCCACTATCCCCTCCCCATTCCCCTGCGGCTATTGTTACAATGTTCTTAATTTCAATGTCTCTGGTTATATTTTGTTTGCTTTTTTCTTTTGTTGATTATGTTCCAGTTAAAGGTGAGATCATATGGTATTTGTCCCTCACCGCCTGGCTTGTTTCACTTAGCATAAAAATGATCTTGTCCTTCAGGGAAAACTGACCTGAGGAAACCTTTTGCAAATTATGTCACAGGAAAAAAATGAACTGTCAGGGAAAGATGTTTTCCTGGACCATCCTCCGCCTGTTGTGATGCTGACAGAGTCCCCTGTGCATCAGCCCCCAGCACAGGTTAGAGTCACAGTCATCTTTGGAGAAAAACTTGAATTATGACATTAGTGTAGGGGTCAGGGGAGTGTTTATTTGATTTATATTTTATTGGAGCTGATAATTCCTCCTCACTTCAATAATATAAATATGAGTGATTATTTAATAAGCACATATTTATATCAATAAGAGGTAGCTCTTAAAGTTGCTCTAGATTTAATACATGATGTGCTTCTTACTGTAGTATCTAATTATGGCATTAAATACAAAATTAATATAAACATAAAATTCGATTCTTATGCATACTAGTTTCTTCTAATAAAAGACTGTGCTTACTCTAGTTTCTGTAGACAAAATGTTAGTGATAACTGAATTAGATTCAAATTCAATATTCCTATATTTGATAGAATATTTTATATAGTTTTCTAGCCATCTATTTTCTATACATCTTAGATATTGGAATAAACTCCTTGAAATCAAAATGGTTTGACAGACCAAATAAATAACTTCTCTGAATGAAAATGGAATCTCATAAGTTAAGAAAGTCCAAATCACAACCCAGGAGGCGAATTTAAGAGTCCAAGACAAACAAAAATAAACAAGCAAAGAAACAACTCTAGATCAACAATGGTGCACAGTTTCCACGTGGACTCCAGGTAACTCACTAGTCATTGCTGGTAAGATACGTGCAGACCCTAAAGCATCACCCCGAAACGCTCCAAGTCTCCTGTGCTTCTAATTAAGTTTTCATCTCCACCACTACACAAAATAATACCGGGCCCATGAAATCAATTGAATTTATATTATAACAATAATATAAATGCTAGAATGCATGAAGTTCAAGAACTTGTAATGAACAGTTTCATATAAATGAGTAGGCAAGCACATACTTTTAGCCTGATGCAAACAATTTTTTTCAAAGATAATAGCAGCTAGAAACATGTGGATATCGTTAAGGAAAATATGTATATATTTAAACAATATGCTAAATAAATACTATATAATAATTTACATTTGCTGATAAACATTTGTACTTCAATTACAATTTATAAATTATAACCAAAGTATGACAATGTGAGTTCAGAGTCCCAGTGTGACAGGAACTCACAGACCAACAGCGAAGTATACAAAATCAAAGTTCAAATCAAAATAATTTTTGACAGGAAATTATACCATCATCTAGAATCTCTACCATGGAAGTTATTGTTATTTTGCAAGTTAGGGAATAAAGCAAAAGATTAATGTATCATGTCTTTTTTTATACGTGTGTGTGTGTGTATGTATATATTTTGCAAGAGTCAAAGTACCATTAGTTATGGCACTTACCCAAGGCTCAACTCATAAATGTTTTCTTGATAAAATCTCAGATGCTAAAATTATGCTATATTCAATTAGATAGAAATATACCCAAAATAGAAATATTGTAGCTCTACCCAATAGATGGTTATTATTAGATTTAACAAGAAAAATCTGCACTGTGACAAGGATTATTTGAGATCTTTTTACATAATTTGTCTTTGTTGAATTAGGTCATTAAAGGAACATATCATTTTATTATTTATTACATGATTAATCTGGTGCCCAGAGACTCAAAACTTAACACACTAGGATTCTTCAAAAGCTGCATTTACAATTGTATTAACTTCCAATTAACTTCCACGGAGAAGAAAAAGAATTCAGTGAAAATCAAGATTATATTTCTATTCCTTGATAATTTTTTTTGATTCCACAAACATAATCTTAACCAAAACAGCATGTGATACTCATAGTGTGAAAAAAAAATAGTAATGGAAGATACAATAAAGATTAAATTAAAAGGAAAAAGATAAAAACTTTCAGGGTTTTAAAAAATGATTATTCCTGGTATCTTTGGCATAATTAGAACAGTAATGAGTGTAGTATTTGAATATCAGGATCAAATTCCACCTCAAACCATTAAAAGAAAGTTACTTAACTAGGCCGAGGCTAAGTTTACCGCTATGTAAAATGAGTAGAGCCGTGCCCGCCATACCTCCCTCAGCACCATTCTAAAGACCTAATTAACTTCTTCTATGGAAGCATGATGTGAACTGCCAAATAATCAGTGTAAATACTTAATTTACTATCATGTTCAATAATTATGTAACTAAGGTTAATGCTAATAGCAGCTCTGGCACTTACACACTTCAAATCCTAATTTATTTCTGTAACTTTTTAGTGCCTGAGCACATAGATCATTGAAATATTTCCTTAATACTGTAACTATATTAGTAAAACTCCCCCTCAAAATTATACAGCATGCCCCTTCGAAGTAAATGTTTTAATTCAGCCTGGTAGCATAGTAAATGAGTATTTATAATAGTTTAAGCACTTACAAATATGCTTTTCCCATGTTATCACTCAAAGTTTTAAGATAAACAATATAATTTTTATAAAGAAGAAATGATATGAAATTTTTACTGTTTATCAGTATTGTATCAGTATAAAAACTATAAGACACCATGAAAAAGGAGAACTTAAAAGCAATTGCAGAGAAAAGACAACTTACTAAGAAATAATTATAAAACATAAAATGACTCCGATAGCAAGTTTCTCAAAAAAAATAGAAGCCATAAAAATGGAATAATACTTAAAAAGACCTATAAAAATACATCTCAACAATTAATATATGCTCAGAAAAATAATTAATCAAGATGAGAATAAAATAAGATACTTTCAGGCAAACAAAAATTGAGACAATTTTCCCTCAACACAGCTTCAAGTTCTTTGAGTTCAAGTTCTCAAAGAACTACTTAGGAATAAAGAATGTACTTAGGAATAAAGAATCAGAAAAAGAACAATATTAAAAAGAAATATTAAAAATTGATATCACTCATTAATATAAATGCAAAAGGTCAAAATAGTAATTCAAATACTAAACTAAATAAAAATAAGATAATTTAAAAATGACTATATTGTCTTTATCCTAGGAATACAAAGATTGGTTTTAGTTAGCATCTGAGAAATGAGCTTCACTGCATTGGCAGATTAAAGAAGGGAAACATGATTACCCCATTAAACAAGACTGATAAAACCAACACATATTCATGATAATAACTCTTTGTAAACTAATAATATAAAAAAATACTTTAACTTAATAAATTGATTAATCTATGACATTATTCAAAGTAATGAACATTAGAAGCCATCTGTTTAAATTAGGAATAAGAGATGTCCACACTCACCATATTACCCAACATCACTGCTTGCTTGCTTCAGGGATGAAGATCCAAATCGAAACTTAAGTCTATAAATAACAAAAGCAATAAAAATGACAATGATGGGGACAAAGATATATATTTCCCTTCTCATTTTAATTTTTAAGAAAGACAAATGACTATTTGAAGCAAAATTATAATGCTTTACTCTTGAATTTTTAACACAGGTAGACCTAGTATATACGACAACAAATCACAAAAGAAGGAGGGGTGTTAGGTGAAATTAACTGTAATGAGCTTCTCCACTTAGTCCATTATAAACACTAATTAGACTCTGATAGATGCATTTTATTATTCTAGAGAAAATAATTTAAAATAATGCAAGGATTTGCAGCTAAAATAAAGTGGAAGATTCAAATATTTAACATAAATGAAGATAGAAAAGGATCAAAAGAACTAAAAATTATAACAAGTAGAGAACAAATTATACACCGATAGACCTATATCCAACATTATCAGCAATTATGCTAAGTATCAATGGACTAAGTTCTCCAAATAAAAAGCAAATTATTAAACTAAATTTAAAAAGTATAACCCAACTATATGCTATATGTCTTTCAATATAAAGGTGCAAATAAGTTGCAAATAAAAGGCTAGAATAATATAAATTACATAAACAATAAAGCTAAGGAGTCTGGAATAACTATATAAGCTCAGCTAAAACCATACTTTATTACAAAAAGTATTGCCAGAATTATAAAAATAATATTTTGTCCTGACAAAACAAGCAAAATGCACATAATTATAACATTCAAACATAAAAGAATATAGCATAATATTTCTGGATGTGTATACAGGCAGTAAAAGTGCAAATGGTTTGGCTGATTGTAACAACATGTATGACAGTGTTCACGTCCAGGAGAAAGAGAGAGGATGGCAGTTGAAAGATGAGCTTATAAAAGACACTTCATTTGTCATGATTAATTTATTGACCAAGGAAGATCTATGGTTAACAGAACTCCTTTTTTCATCTTGGATAAATCTCACAAGTAATGTTGGATTCAAAGAAATAAGCAAATTTAAAAAAGATATATTGGTAATTATATGATCCATGTGTAGTTCTATAACTTGCAAAATAATACATACATATTATTCTTCACAAAATACACATATGTACAAAAAGTATAAGACCTATGCATGGGAAGATAAATGCCAAATCCAAAATGTTTTCCTCTGGAATTGATACATTTCAAAATAGGGAAAGTCACAAAGGTAATTTTACCATAAAAATAATTGTTTGCTCCTTAAAAATAATCCTTAAAAAAAAGCATGTAATGTACACTACTCAGATGTCACCAACCCAGCTAAAAATACACGGATGTATTATTCTCTATACCTTTGCACTTGCTGGAAGTGTGCATGTGCGCGTTTATATCAGAAGAGTGAAAACTGAGTTTCACGTTGCAGCTCTGTCAGGCCTTCATCAGGAACACTGTAAGCTTAATGAACCATGATTTTATGGCTTCTGGGAGACTTTGCATTTCTGTTTTACCAGCCTCGTAACCAAACAAAGCATCATCAAGACTGAGAATAAAATATAAAACTACTCTCTCCAGGTCCATCATTGCTCCAGATAAGGTTTTGATCATCAAATAATGCAAGACATCTGTTTCTGGTTTCACTTTCTCTAAACAGCAAAACCATTATTCTATCTAATGCAGTTATTAACTTTAGAGTAATTATCACCTACAGAAAAGTACAAGCATGCCCTGGCTGGTGTAGCTCAGTGGATTGAGCACAGGCCTGTGAACCAAAGGGTCTCTGGTTCGATTCCCAGTCAGGGCACATGCCTGGGTTGCAGGCCAAGTCTCCAGTGAGAGGCAACACATGAGAGGCAACCACACATTGATGTTTCTCTCCCTCTCTTTCTCCCTCCCTTCCCCTCTCTCTAAAAATAAATAAATAAAATCTTTAAAAGAAGGAAAAGTAAGCATGACTTATTTGGCAAATAAGTTCAACAATACCAAACAGTTGTTTCCAAAGCAAAATGGTCAGTTCATACTGCTGATTGTTATCCTCATGGTAATGAAATAACCGCATCACAGGAAAGAGGACACCCCAGAATCACCATCACCCTGCATAACTGGATTGCATAAAAATCAAATACACTAACCAATCAAGGGAGACTTTAAACATGATATCATTAAGTCAATCTAGTTTTTCAAGACGATATATATTTTACTCTCATTTTGCTATTTTACCGTCCAAATGCAAATGCTAATATTCCAATCTGTTTACAGTCACCAAGATAAGTGTGAAATTTATGCCTTTCCTCAACTCCATCATCGTCGTCTCTTTTGTTGTTGAGTAAAGAGACAATAGGGTCACATGTGCCTGGATTATAAACGAGCTATTGCAGAGTCTGCATCTTGAAGTGAATGGTGGGCCAACAGGTGACTAGGCTGGGTGATTTGAATTCATAAAACAAAATATGTAAATATATGTACATTTTATCTCTTTTTAAAATAAAATATAATATTGCCAGAACACATTTTTGCTTAAATGTCATATTAATATTCATTACTATTCAGATAATACATAAAAATACAAAATAAATAGAAAACTAACAACACGAGTTTAAAAAAAAGGTTCTCTTTGACAATCAAACTGCCAACCCAAATTTCTCCCCCAGAATGAACTATGGCAATCAAATATGTATATCTCTAGAGAATTTTATTTTATACATATATGTGTGTTGATCATTTTGTACATGTTACACATGTGTGTGCTCTCTCCCCCTGCCACACCCCCATTTCCTAAGTGGTGTCATGTAGGTATCAGCCTGCAGTTCACAATTTTCATTACACACCATCTTGTGGGTACTTAACCGTTCATCGTAGTCCATGTTTCTTTTAGCCTTTCCTTTATTGACCCTCTTGGTTATCTCATGTTACACTACGGCAAACAATATTTCAATAGTTTTGTTGCCCATGACTCCGCGGGATATAAACAGCGTTTTGTAGTAAACATGAGTAACATCACTGGGTCATTGGGTATGCGAATATTACATTTGAATGGATACTGCCAAATTAATCATTCTACATTCAAATAAAATGCACACTTAAATAGAATAATTTAGACTCATTTTGAATTTATTTCCAAAACAGAAGAAAAAGTGAAAAACAGAGTAAATTTTATTCCCAAAATATTATCTGCTACTCTGATCACATCTTTTCCCTAATCTCTGCTTCCAATAGGACTTTGGTGGAAGGCTTTGGATACCTAGATTGATGATACCTTCCTGCTACATCCGTGGAATTTACTTTTATCCAGAGAGGATTAACATCCTTGTCTCTACCATCCCCCAATATTTGTTTTGATTCTGTCTTTGAAGATTTGAATGTGCTGATAACTGGGTAACATCTGACACCAACCATTCGAACTTCCAATCCAAGAAGTAATATTCTTGAGAAAGTTCTGAGTAAAGACAGCACACAGTTACGGAAAAAAGAGTAATAACCTTAATTCTAGAGTGTGCTACCACAAATGTAGGAGTTTGTATGACATACGCAGCTAATCCTGCTTTTAAAAAGAGAACCAAAGCCACCTTAAATTATCCACTATTGATGGTCAGCCATGAATTATGAGGCCAAGAAGAAAACATGGCAAAACCTGACCTAGTTTTCTTCAAAGAAGAAACAGGATTTCTAGAGGTTTATTTTAATCCTTTAATCACTGTCTTCCTGCACATCCCACTTCTTGGGAGTTGAGGAAGTCAAAACTTATTTTAACTGGGCACTGGAGTCAGGAGGGAAATTTTACAGAAAGTTAATTAAAATTATAAACTTACAGGAGAGAACTGGATATGAATGATTTTGCACACCATAGCCAAACACAACAAGGAAAGCTAAAGAATAATTTTTCCTTAATAGAGAGTGAAGAAAGTAAGAGACAAAAAGACCTCATGAAGGCAAAAACAAGCATATGGAAAAAGTTACTTAAAACATAAATGCTAAACTATACCAGAATGTCCAACCAGCAGCTTATTTTTGCAGTCAAAGCCATTAGAAAGGAAAATGGAAATGAAGCAAAAAATGAAGATATGAAAAACACAATCAGGTCAAATATGCTTTTTGGATGCTTGTCTAACTCTTACACTTATGTAAAAAAAAAGAATTTCTTTGATTTAATGAAAAGGAAAGAAATTATATATCTTCAATGACTTTGAAGCATCCTAACCATCACAAAATCCAGTACACTGACGTTGTTTGAAGTGTGATTGCAAATATTGAACTTTCAAGATATGCATGGCTTAGCAAATGAATGAAAAATCAATACAGCTTTGATTCCCTAATCTCCTTAAGAGTTGGTAAGTATTTTAGCGAGCAAATGCTGGGGTTGCTTTTGATGACACAATTGTGCTGCAAACACTGAGATATAAAGTGGCTTAAAAAAAAAGAGTTAATACACTGCACAGTAAAAGCTTCCATTCTGAGATCAGTATAGTATAGTAGCATTTTCTACACAGATTGTTTATGGTTTTCACGAAGAGGATTCTGTCCCCTTCTTGCCAATAAATATTACTCTGTGTCTGACATTTCACTTTCCTTGACAGGAGTAAAAGCAAATATAAATACTGAGGGTAACTGAATAAAGTGAGTCAGGGAGTATAGTCAAATAATCAAGATGTAAAAACCTGAAGAAATACTATTTTCTAAATTAAAAACTGACTTAGTTACCAATTGTGAAAACTTTCCAATGGATACAAAATGTGATGCTAGAATTTACAAGACTTGAGCTTTGGACACAGCAATTGAATCTTCATCAGGAATAACAGTTAAATAATGGGTCTTTCTTTCTAACTATAATTGCCATATCTCATGTAAACATAACCTCATATATTGAAAGAAGGAAACCCAAAGCCGTAAATTGCTATTCTTTTTCCTCCATTGAATGCCTTATTCTTTGACTGTCATATGCTATCCTAATATTCAGAGAGTGCATTTCTCTATTTTTCCTTGCTTCTTTCATACCCAACAAAATAAATTCATCTACTACATCTGAAAAATAATAATAAAAACTGCTTTTTAATCTGTGGTATGTTGTCCCTACTGTTCGTGAGAATATGAAGGTAGTTTGTGTTCCTCCCGTGGTAAGGAGGCACAAATAGTTCATTCCAATTCAGTTTATACTGATTGATTTTTTTTTAAATTTACATCAATAAAATGTACTCTTTATGGTGCATTTTATATATTACTAAGGCTTTGATAAAAGCAGAGTTGAGTATCCACCACCATAGTCACGATACAGAACATTTCCATTACTCCAAAATTCCTTCATGCCGCCCCTTTAAAGCCAACCAAGGAGTGTTTTTGAACCTCTGCACCAACTCAGTCCTGCACTTGACCCTAATTCTACATATTTCAGTTGTATACAAAAATAAATACCTTTTTAAAGTTTACGTTTAGGTCATGTTTTTGTCACTTGAATCTCTAACTGATTTGAAGCCCTGAAAAGAGCAGTTAATAAATTAAGATTGTATAACCTATGAAAGAGAGGTTTGGGAAAACGAAGTGTGTCTCTGAGCACTAACAGAACAAGCATTTGATAGCTCCAGACAGTGAGCTAGAATCCAAATTTGAATGGGCTATTCAAGAAAAAGTAAAACCTATGTGCAGGATTTTGTGAAAAAAAGTGAAACATTCCGTGGGATTTGAACTAAAGTGGGTGACTTTTAAGATTAATGACCTATACTTTTATACGTCTATGAAGAGATGGTAAAAGAAGTTATAAATGAGGAATTTGAAGAGTCAGTGACTAAGAAGTTATCATACAGTGACAAAGTATCAAGGTGACTGAATACTATAAAAAGATATTGACAATTTCACAGAAAAAGAAGTGAAGTGGAAGAGGCAGAAAGGGAGGAAGAGGAGCACAGCATAGCTGAAATAGTCCTAATTTTTGTAGTTGCAAGACCGGGACCACAGCTGTGCTTTTCCTACAACCTGTTCAAGTACGTCGGTATGACTGTGGCCAAATCACTTGCATCCCCTGGTATACTGACCTGAAAATGAGTAACAAAAATAAAATCCCTATTTACTTCATAGAGCTGATTTCAAGACCAAACAAGATGATGCACTTGAAAGAATGTTATTGAATTCTGAAGCTTTTTCATAAACATGTCATTATTTTTCTTTCTGCCATTATTATCATGTGTGGAATTTAAAGGATGGCTAAGTATAGATATGCAATGTGGACATAGAAATATGTACCAAGAGCTTAAAATATTTCTCGAGATAGAAGACTAAGTTTTGGAAGTTGTGTGTAGCAAGAAGACAAAAGCATTTTTTTAAAATATAAAGCTGTCCTTATGCATATTTGTCTTTTCATGCAACCCAGGTTTGAGTGAAACTGTATTACAACATTTAGTTCCTCCTTCCACTCTTCTTCCCAAATACCGATTAGTCCCGGAAGTAACAGACAGCATGAACCCTCTCAGGAGTTCAGTTCACATCCATCCTCCCCAAGACCCTGGGTAGGTTTTCATGCGAAAGCAGTGAAGTCTCAAGTTGCATAGGGACATCCCTCACAGTGAGAAGACCGTCCAGGAGCTACTGGCAAGACCTAGAGCTGTGCTCCAGCAGCAGCTATCTCATTCCTCTTGAAGGCCACAAAAACTTTGGCATCTGGAAGGAGAATTCCCAGCTAGGGAGATTAATTGTTCAAGAAGATGTTAATAAAAAGCCTATTAGCAAACCAGAAAGGAGGCTGAGTATTCTTTAGCTGGGACCATTTCCTACTCGGTGGCAAAAATGAATAGGGTGTTTTGTTTGGATTCAAGTTGCTTGGAACGTGAAAATCAGGAAATTTCATTAAAATTCTAGGTCTGAGAGTATATATAGTGCTGTAGCTGAGCAACCAAGAAAGATTTCTTTATGCAGGAAAAGGTAAATTGAGACAGGACCTGTGATTGAAAATATAAGTGTATCCTAAATAGCTGCACACAGAACCACTAGTACAAACACAAAAGAAAGTCCAGGCTGGCCTGGGATATATTGAGAAGAATGAGGGTGTCATAAAAGGCAACTCTCCAAATGCCTCCAAAAAAGGACTTTTATGACTCCTCTAATGGTGACACTGGAGTGACAGGCACGCTATATTTTTGATGACAACATAGAAGAAATCTATCCCTAAGTTTCATAGAAAAGTCAAATGATGGGACACGAACAAAATATAATTAAACAAATTTAAAAGTTAAGGAAAACAAATGCAGTCACCTCACCCTTTGCTACTCTGTTCCCAGCACCCTTCCGCCCCACACACGTGCCCACATAGGTGTGCACATGTGTGCCCACACGTGCAGCAGGAGGCACAGGGCCCACTGACTTCACTGGGAATGAGCAAGATGACACTGTGGTGATGACATGACGCAAAGCACACTCGAAAGCAGGCTGCCTTTCGTTCTGTCTCACCGCAGAGGTTGTGTTATGGGCTCAGGTGCAATCGCAGTACTGCAGGTGACCTCACTGACTTGCTCGGGCTTTACCATCCGTTGCTGTTTATTAGAGCTCTGCTGAGAAGGCCGAGTGAGCCCGAGACCAAACAAGAACAGCCGAATCCAACTGTGAGGCTCCAGAGAGGGCATGGGAAGAAGGGGCTGTTGTTCCCTGGTCTCACCAGAAGCAAACAAAAATCATCACAACAGTTTCAGAAAATGGCCAGAACTCGAACTGTCTCAATGCCAACATCTGGTATGTGTTGAGGGGATCAGTCTGGGGTACAGGACAGATGTGCTTCCGACCAGGTTCTTTCCAGCCGATCCCATGCTGCTGTGTCCGCTGTCTTTGCCGGTGTCCCACCAGGAAGCGCACTGGCTCCCTGTACCCCCGGCATGGGCTGAAAGATGTGGGCCACAGCTGCAGGTCTCTGTGGGAGTGGCTGGTAGGAATCAGGATTAGTGTTGCTGTGTTTCACTCAGCGCAGGTTCTGCATCAATTCCATCTCTCATAGGGATGGAGGCCTAGACCCCAGCCAAGGGGAAGGTTGATCCATTGCCATTCTTCCCATTCAACACCTACTGCCCCCTGTCCAGCTCAACCCCATTGCCATTGGCAAGTTTTTCTGGTAGAAGTAGTTTGTCATCTTGGTCCTCATCATTGTCACTGTGATTGTTGCTGTTTTGCTGAGAGATTCCTGTCCCTTTGTCAGTTTGCCAGATACAGCCAAAGCGTGACATTTTCACCAAAAGGCTCCTCGGCCCAGTGCAGATGACCCTGTGGGGCTTGTGCCACCTGTTCACCAATATTCCCAGATGTGCCTGAGCTCAGCAGGGGGATGAAGGTTTGGACCCAAGCTGCATCCCTGTTACACATATTCATCACGTTTTGGAACACATGCTTGGACTCATCTTCCATGAAGGCTTCTTTCCGTATCCATCCCATTCTAAAAACCTGTTGCTTGCACTACTGTTTAATAGAGGGTATTTCTTAGAACTTATGTCAATAAAGGGTTCCATGTGAGAAGGCAGATAAGCTTGAGAAGGTCTAGATTTTATATTTCCCCATTGGAATGTACAAATTAGAGTATTAAAACCCTGGCTCATCTAGAGAATTTTAAAAAAAATTTCCTACACCAGTTAACTTTTACTTTCTTTAATATATCTTTCTCTGACAACCTCTTGACCAAATTATTCTTACATGCATATGTGCTAATTTTGAATCTATACATTCTGCTATTTTTAAACAATTTCAGACTTTAAAAAGGCCACAAAAAAATAGTACCAAGAATTCTCATTTATCCTTTACTTTGCTTTTCTAAAAGGTAACATATTATACAACTTTATCAGAATCAGAGAAGTAACAGGGATAGCACACTATTTTTAAAAATCTAGAGAAACCGCATGTCTCCCCAATGTCCTTTTATGATCTGGGATCCACCTGAGGGGCTCCCATGGCAACAGAGGTTAGGTCTCCTTGGTTTTCTATAATCTGGTACCGAGTTGCTTTCTTTGATTAGGTCTCAGGACTATGGATTTGGAGAGAACGGCCAGGGATTTTATAGAACAGACTTTAGATTTGACTGTTTCCCCATGATTGTATTCAGGTTTTTGCATTTTTGGTAACAATTTGTTGTTGCTGTTTTTATCATTATTTTTATTATTACAGAGGCTAATTTCTTTGGCACATGGGTTGATTCTTGCCAGTAGCATACATGGTGGGCTGCCTATTCAACAGTTGTTTCTTTTCTTCCTCTTCAGTGTCTCTCGAGTCCTGGTTTTTGTCCTGGTGTTCCCTTTCCCCTACCTGAATCTTGGAAATATTGATTGACTTTGGCTGAACAGGAATATCTCAATCCCCTTGACTGCCTACTGAGACTTGAAAATAATTCTGCCAGAGCAATCTCATGAAAGATTTTTTTTAATCATAATTATTGATCAAGGAAAAGCAATCCTTTTCTGCCTCTATATGTTAGAAGGTGATGAGGAGCTATTTAGGCCTGCCGCGACCATGTTGCCCCCGTGAAGGTAGCTCATACTTGTGGTACCGAGTGGAAAGGATCTGAGTTGTTGAGGAATTTGTGGAGTTTTAACCAACCTTGGGTTTGCCTTACCTCCCGACTTTGCATTATGTAAAGTAATAAATCCCTGACTGTCTAGGGTAAGTTGAGCTAGAGCTTAGTGTTGTTGAAAGCTAACACTGCTAATAGATTCAGTTCACATTATGGTTGTGTTCCACTTGCCCAGGCCTCTTCCTTCACCAGCAGGGCAGTGGGGCGAAGACGGGTCAGCCATTAAGGCTTCCTTGGGTGGAAGCTACAAAAACTCACACACACTGAGGCCTAGTTAAATGCTAATCTTAAAGAGACTATCAAGCATACAGAAACCCTTTTAGAATATAGGAATTTTCCAACGAGCCAATAAGTAATTTTAATAGTTTTTAAATATGTTTTTATTCTTGAAGAAAAAAAAGAGTTCCCCTCAAAGTTTGACTACGTTCCTATTATTTTGGCAAAGTCTTTTGTTTCCTACAAGTGATCGAAATTTTAATTTTGGAATGTATAAACTGACTCTTTTTTTTGCTGTATGCCAAGTTGTTAGTTATATTACCAGTAGTATCTCTGCATCTTTAGCATATTCCCCCTTTCAAGCGTTACTTAAAATACCTGGATTAATTTCATGAATCTCTGTCAAAAAGAATGTTCTACAAACTTTTACAACTCGGCATGTTAAAAAAAAGTCATCAGAAAACAAACAGAATGTAAAATAATACCATTCTTTCTTTTCAAGTTCATCAAATAGAAATAAAATTTAATATTGAATTTTCCGTTCAACTTGCATTAGTCCATGGGAACTTCATTTTATTGCAAATGTTTGCAATTAAAGTCCACTAGCAATGACATTCCTTCATTTATTCACAATATTAAAGATATATTATGTAGAGAACTCAGAAATTCTTTCACTTTTCTGAAAGTCTGGTGAAGATCGTGGTGGGGGAGGGACATGGCAGGCAGGTGAAGGTGGCTGTTCAAGGACAAGGGAGACTCACCTGTGCCCAGTGCTGCAGAGCAGTCAGAGATGAGAGGGTAGAGGACTGACCATGGGACTCAGCAAATGCCAGACCGTAGGATTTTGGTGAGAGCAATTTCTGTGGAGTGCGTGGGTGAGGAGAGTGCCCACCCACTCCGTGAGGGGACAGGGGTGATTGCTCACTGTGGCCACACCCTGCCATGTTGTCAATTGGCTCTACATGGGAATGGGACAATAGCTAGAGGGAAATGGGGGGAAAGGGGGCTTGAATTGTTTCTCTTTATCATTTTGTTTCTGTTTTTCTTTTGAGGAAAGGGAGGCTGGTAGCAATAAGCCAACAGTAAGAGGGAAATGAAGCAGAGAAGCGGGCAGAACTTCTGGAATGTGGCTTCCAAGTGAATCGCAGGGACAGGAGCTGGTGCACAAGTATGAACACTGGCTTGGGCAGGCTGGACACAGCAGACTCCATGCTGATTGAGGAGGGGACCCTAGTGTGGAGGGGAATGGCAAGAGCTCCCCTGGTTTCCTCTTTTATCTCTGTGAAATTGAGGATAAATTAGAAGGTGACAAAAGGTGGGTCAAAGGGGAAACATTATGAAAAAGGAAGCAAGGAAAGAAAAGGTCTAGGGAAATACCACCTGATTTCTGGGGAGCACTGAGGACACATTTGAGTTTAACATTCATGACAGTTGACTGCATGGTACCTGAAACAGGAAATACGAAAAGACACAGGTGCAGCAAATGAGGCTAGCAATGCTTCTCTCTGACCTATCGGCAGGTATGTGGGTATTAATGTATTTCCTTGTTCTGAAGGAGTGAGAGTATTATTTTTTCAATAAATTTTCTTAAAGTTCACACATTAAGTGATGATCCACAGAAGAACAGTTCTATTCTCCGATGAGGAAACATCATTCCATGTCTAGGCTCCAATCAGCAATTGACCTATAATTAGACCAGTCCCTCTTCCTTTCTCTTAGCTAGCCAACCTCCACAGGATATTACATAAGACATCAGATTAATGTCTTATTTAGATCCTTTGTTCTAATCCCATAGTTATTTAATAACCACAAAGTCATACCACAAACTTGTGTATACAAGAAAAAATCCTAGTTAAAAACATTTCCATAATTCAACACCATTTCTTGAGTTCCCATTCTACAAGACTGTCATAAATTATTACCACCCTCTCCCAATTCCCCAGGTTTTCATCTAAGGTCTTGAGAGATGACTTAGTGTCCGGATGTCACTTATCATCCAACCATACTGGCAGGACATGGACTCCATGGCCTCTGCTTCTTGGTCTGAGCCCTTGAGATGAATGTTATCACCCTTCTCTTCTAACCCCCAAAGCCTTTGGGACTGGAGCCTTGAGTCACCCTTACCGTATTAGATGGAGGTAGCCAAAGGCCTGGAATAGCTGGGGCGGGGGAGACAGAGAGAGGAGAGGAGTGGGAACTCAAGCTTCGGTCGACGCAAATGATCTGCATCTCCTTCCCCATCTCCATCCCCAATCCTAGGGAACCTACCGAACTTCAGTAATGGAAATAACTTCTTTGCTTTAATGTCCATTTTCTTCATTATGCCTGAACCCATTCTGTTCCCTTCATTTTCCCTTAAGGACTAAAATGTTGATACTTGAAAAGCTAGAAGAGTTTCTTTTTCCCTCTGTTTTCTATGTGACTAATTCCAACAAATCCTTTTTCTCAGGCCCAGGCCCAGAACTGTCAAGCTGCTGTCCACATCTCCACGGCCGTCACCCGATTTTCAGAGCAGAGCGCCCGGGTGTTGCAAGAAGTGGGGGAGAGAACATTCAAACTTTCACAACTACTTCCCTGCCTTAGCAATGTGGTAATGATGGCTCCCCATTTGCTGAGCTAGGAGGTGAGTCGGAATGCGACAGTACAGAAAGAAATAATGACACGGGGTGGGCGGGGGACTTTGCTGTGCAAACGTGAGGCAAGGATGCGCACAAATGCAGCAGGAGCCCGGACACTCTCAGCACTCACCGCTTTGAAACAGCCTGGATTGCAGTGTGGACACCGTAAAAAGAAGCGAGCGTTCTCTCAAAAATGCAGGAACACACACACATCACACACACACCGCACACACGTTTTTTAAATCTGGCCACTTAACCAGGATATGCTTCACAATTAAATCAACTCAGAAAAAACTACAGTGCTTTCAGAATTTCAATCCCTGCTTTTCCTTCCAGCACATCTGCAGTAGTAATACGTCTTGTGATTTCGTAGAGGCTTGTGGTTAACCTCACAGCATGGAATGAATTATCTCCAATTCCATCCTTCATTAAAACGCCCTTTCTATGAAATGTGTCGATGAAGTCAGAACCTGGCTGGCCACACAGCAGCCAGAGCACTGACCGTCCACTTATATTTCTCCCCTAAAGTCCTTAATTATAGCATTCGTTCATTCCAAAGGGGTTTAAATGGTTTATGTTTGTCCCTGACATGAGAACGCTGATAATGTTTTAATATTTTTACTGGGTGCATATGTACATGTATCTGTGTTAAATGTCATACAACATGTGTAAACACAAATATATTTGGCCTCAAGTAAGAGTGAATGATGAGATTTAATCATCCTTTACTCAAACTGCACAAACATATTTCTTTAAAGCGTACTTAATAATATTTAGAAAAGTCTTTAACTCCTAACCCTGCTCACAAAATCTGTAATCCCCACCCCTAAAAAGTGCTTAAATTTGAGAGAAAGCAAAGGAGAAGTCACTCCAGGCGTTTTGGTAACATTGATTCCACATTTTCACTTCGGAGCAGATGCAAATTACTCCTCTGCCATTTGCTACTTTTCCCTTCTTCCTCTTCATGAGTTTGGTAAAAAGGAAGGAGTTTAGGTAAAGTGCCTTCTTCCATATTTTTAAATAAGTCCATATGTTTATAACTATGACATAATCAACCATAAAGATCCCAAAATTAAAATCATAATATCCCCTCAAATGAATACTTGGGGAGATCCGTCCAAGGCCATTGTTTAGACTCTAGCTGAAGACTGTAGTAAGGAATCGACACCTTCCAACAGCTGCTTGGGATAAATGGATGTATATATTCAGTAGGAAATCAAAATAACAACAGCATTTTCACATGCATTGAAACAGAAATCCAAAGTTGAACTGAATCTCTTATAAGAATTCTGTGAGGGGTCGATGACTATATTACCTTTCAAAACCTTCACAATGGTTTGCAAACCAACGTAAGGACAAAGTAAAAACTGCTACAAAGGTGTTTATGCGGCCTCTGGACATCTGAAATATTCATACTTCAAGAAGAGATTACAGTCTACTACCCTTCATGAAAAATATGACACATTTTTCAGGTACTTTAAAGGCTCTTACTTAATAATTCTATCCAATTTGTATAAATGGTATTAATAGGAAACATTTTTAAAGCTTGAATGACTCATTACTTTGAATAATTGTGTTGATATATGTGCCAGTAATAATCGTTAGTGTGCCAAACCACATATCAAAGTCAGGTGTTTTATTTTTAATTCAGTATATAGTACTCATCGTTATTCTGGAATGTATTAATACGGAGTTTTATAATATTTATGATGAAATTTCTATCATTAAGTGCAAATTTTTCTGGACTTCCTATGGTTTCTACATTGTACTTATTAAATGCAATTTTTTTCTTAACTTGCTATGGTTTCTACATTGTATTTGGAGGTGTAGCTTGGTGAAGAAAAATATTGACTTTGTTGTAATGAGAAATAGGAACAGTACTTAATAAGATTTACTACCACTCTGTAGGATGGACTTCTAACACAGGGAAGCATAATAAAATTGTGTCACAGAGTATTTTTATACAGATTTTAAAACATTCTGGAATTCTTACCAGAAGAATCCTAGGAACATTTTTTTGACAGCAGCAGGAGCCTTGGTTAAAGAGTACCCTAACTTCGTTCCTTCCTCCTGTTCCACAGAATTCTGTCATTGATACAGGAAACAATCTTTGGATGCATTCCTGTCGTTCATATTCTCTTTAGAATAAGGATTAGGAGTTATCTGCATTGATGGCAGGTTTATGCATTATATGCGACTCTCTACTAAGCTTTCTATTTCTCTTTAGATGATGAAAAACTTACAATAGTAAGTTTTCATCACTTTCATTAATTGTCCTATGCTCAAGTCAAGTCTTTTCCATAACTGCAGTTTTTGTTCCAGTGACTATGCTTTTGGAGCTGAAATATATACATACCTTGTCTTCAATGCACATGAATCATAACTAGGTTCAGAGAGAAAAGCAAAGATAAATTTTATGTGTGTGGCTAAGGTGTCCTTAACACCATGCTTTACTTTTAAGATATTATTTTTTAGAGAGAGGGGAAGGAAGGGAGAAAGAGAAGGTGAGAAGCATCGATGTGAGAGAGAAACATCAATTGGTTGCCTCTTGCCTACTCCCTAACTGGCAATCAAACCCACAACCTATCGCTTTGTGGGATGGCACCAAACCAACTGAGCCACATCAGTCAAGGCAACACTGAGTTTTAATTCCCATGTTATACCAAGGGTTTAGAACCAAAACAGTGAAGATGCAGATTCAGGAAGTTCTGGATTAAAAACTCCAAACCGAGACTGATTGACAGCCTATGCCAATAAATCCTAAATTCCATTTTGCAAAGATGGACTCGAGGACTGGCTCTACATGACCTCGGTTGGGGGAGTAGGCTCTTCAGAACCGAATAATTGCTACCATGCGTGTGCATAGCACCCATGTGCAATGCTAAACACAATTCTTCCTTTCCTCCATCAAGTTTCTGAGTATTTTCGTCCAAGTATTTGTTTCAACTGCAGGTCTTGCAAAATCAGAAAAGGCCTCCTAGAGCTTTCCTACCATTGGGCTTTAACCAAAGAGAGTGGTGTCACCACCAGCCTCAGAGTCACCCCTGTTCTGTCCTCCTTTGAATAGACACAACGTCACTTCCATTCTTCATAGGACACTTTTCCACAGACCTGTCTTGCATTTATTCTGGCATAAGCGTTATCCAGACAGTTGAACCTTAAGCTTCCTGAAGTTAGGGAAATGTATCTAATTCATCTATCTTATACATCATTTTTAACTTAGTGTATTGTAGGTGATCAATATAGGTTGAATATTATTTAAAAGTCAAATCAATTTATTCTTTCTTCTAAGCAAAAATGTCTAATACACTCTGGTAATCAAAAAGTCTAGTGAAAAAATCCAAGAAATTCATCACCACCTTGTGTGAATGCAATTGATATTCCTATACCATTCAAAGAGGAACTTTGAAAAATGTCATCTTCCGAGACACTTCATACTTCCATCAGAAACCAACAACGCAGGACAAATTATTTCAAAACTATAAGCTTCTTCAGTTATCCATAAATAAATAAAAACACCTATGCCATTTTGACATTGTACACTTTTAAGGTTGGCCTCAAAGTCATTATTTATCTTCATGCTAATAGCTTAAATGTGTTTCCTTCTACACACACTGCTACAATTTATTTTCAGCTCTCCCAGGGAAAAAAAAAAAACCCACAAAAGTGTACTCATTGAATGCAGTGCAAATTAAACCCTGAGAAAAGTTATTACAAAGGACATTTCTGCACATGCTCCCCGTCCCAGGTTCCTAGAAGTTTCATGAGGGCAGTCCACCCCCAAAGGAGAGAGACCCATTAACCATTTAATTTAAAATCCTTTGGTAATTTGCAATGGGAACGTAAGAGCTGGACTTAATCCAGACTGTGTTCCAGCTCCATAATGTTTAAATACAGTTTTCATGGTCTCATTCAGGCAAGAACACTGTATACCAATGAGTTTGGAAATTGGGCTTGAACATTCATAGAAAATATTTTTTGTACAACCATTCTGAAATTCATCATTATAGTACTAAATTCAGTCTCCTTAGCTTTCTTAGACTTTCTTTAAATATATGTCTCAATTTCCACAAGGAACTCCTTTCCCTCTGTAGTGATGGAGCTGCCAATCACAGACCAGTTGCAGAGGGCTGCACAGGGAAGATGAAAGGAGGCATGTCAATGGAACCAGGCTCCGGGCCTTCAGGAATGCAGCTTCCCCCGGAATCCTGAATCAAAGGTGAGCCTACTTTCGCTCAGTTGTCTTAACTAAGTGTTTTCATTCAAGGACTTGTACTTTCAAAAATGCACCTGTTACACTGAGGCACCCTTGCATCTGAGCCTCGACCAGATCATCTTACTCAGATCATCTGAGTAAGGTCTGCCTACCTTACTCAGGCTCCATTCACAAACAAACCTGAGGACACTCTTGGTTTGAGCATATAACGAGTGAGCCCTTTTACAAAATTGAAATAACTTCTTGAAACAGATGATTAGCTAGTGCTTTCTTCTATTTGAGTGACTCTACATTTTAGGATGAATAAAAGTTACCGGTAGTTGATATTTAAAATTCATATTGTGGACTCACACTGAAGGAGATTCTGATTGAATAGGTTGTAGGTAAAGCCCATGAGTTCGTTATTCTAAGAATCCCACTAGATAATTCCCATTCATATGAGCTGTGGACAGGTCAGAGCTTTGAACTACTCATGGCGAGCACAGTGTCTGCTCAGAACACAAAATCCCATGTCTCCTTTATTACTCCACTTAAAGAAACACTGGTATTGATGTTTCTCATAGGGCATTTCCATCCTAGTTCATCAAGCTCTGTAAAAAATGAACTGTTTGGGCTGAAAAACTTAAGAAGAAATCATCATTTTTCTTCAAATGTTTCTTATTAGAAAATATTTCTAATTCAAGACAGTATAAAGATGTTTCTAACACTCAGCCAGCGAGACAAGGGAAAAATAATTGTAATCATGATAACCATCATCATAGTAAATGTTTTATAAGGCTGTGTCCATTTCTTTCAGGAAACAAGTCTTCTTCCATTAACTGTAGAGCTCGTGTAGCTGAGGCGATAGCTAAATGGGTGCCACAGTAGATCGTTTTTGTGTGGTTTGAACTTGAACACGCTTCTTAAAATCATACTTAGGTGGGGGGTTTTTTGTATTAAAAGTCCTTAAATGGATTTCATTTAACATTATGCTTTATCCTTTAGTACGTTTCTCACAAAAACTTTACGGCATGCATCTTTAATGCCACAAAATGAGCGCAGCTACAAGCATAATTGCACACAGAACACTAGGGCAGCAGGAAGACCAGTGTTCTTCAGGTCGAATTGAATGAATGGGGCAGCAGTTCTGAGACTACCTCTCCATCTGTGCATGCGGGAGGAAGGAACAATGGTAACCGAGCTGTAGAAGGGCAAAGTGAGGTCTGGACAGAGAGTCATGATAAAAAGTTGTATGCGTTTGAATAATGACAAGGTTGGATCCCCAGATGAATATTAAGGAAAGAATAGGAAATCACCAAAGAGAAATGGAAAATTTTCATTCCATGCAGAGGAAACAATATATAAGGGAATCAAGGTAGAGAGGAAACACAGGCTTTTTAGGATACATGTGTATTTTCTTGGGACAAAAGGCTGGAGGCCAGGTGGTGGAATTGGATAAGATGTAGTTGTAACAGAAGGAAAAAGAGCATATTTTAAAGTATCTCCTTCTAAATGCCTATACTTTATTTTCTAGAATTGCAATTTCCAAGCACAATTCTATAGATAGAAATTTTAATCCACAAATGTCCAATGTGAATTTCTAAGATATACATATGTAATAAAGAATTTCCTAAACTTATTATATTTAATCCATCTGCATTGGACAATATCTTAAAATTGACAGGTAATTTTTCTGTGGAATTGTCACTTTTTAACACCCTCACACACACACACAAAAATACTTTTTTGTTTTTAAATAGGGTCATCTGTCATATAATCTATGGAGTTTTGTAAAATGGAAAGGATATAATATTTGGCAATGTAATTCTCCCTGTTCAATACCTGTTAATAATTTATTGA
The DNA here is from genome assembly GCF_022682495.2 of Desmodus rotundus. Taxonomy (NCBI): domain Eukaryota; kingdom Metazoa; phylum Chordata; class Mammalia; order Chiroptera; family Phyllostomidae; genus Desmodus; species Desmodus rotundus. The sequence continues at coordinate 5,751,409 of NC_071395.1, forward strand.
ACTAGTGTCTTTTAATAAAGTTTAGAGCAAAGTATTGATACTATAGGCATTAATCAGTTCCAAGCTTTGTTTAGGGGGGTTTTCAACATTTAACTCCTAAGGCTCATTTTAGCAATGATATACAGAAAAACAAAAACAAAAACAAAAGTCGAGGATGAGCAATACAGCCCACAATAACTTCTCCAAAGTCCAACACCCTCCTTGGGAAGACTCAGTTAAATAAGCATCATCCTCTAATGAAATATAATCTCAGAAGTGTTCTCATGTTATAGAAATAGCACAGGCAGAGAACCAAATTCCTGGTTTCTATGTTCTCCATCTTATTGGAGGGAAGTAATTTTCCCCAGGTCCAGCTTTTCTACCTAAGGATTTTGAAAGAAATGTATGTATATATGTTGGGGGAGATTAAGAAAGAATGGAAATTATTTGAGTTGTTTTTGGAATGATATTACTCTTTTTTAACTTTTTTTTTTACTGCTGTTGAAGTACAGTTGTCTCCACTTACCCTTCACTCCTCCCCCCCACCCCCACTCACTTCCTACCCTTGATCTTATGTCCCTTTGGTTTTGTCCATGTGTCCTTTATAGATGTTCCTGAAAGCTATAGAAAACCTGTTTGAAAAAGCAATGATGGAAAACTTCCCTAATTTGATGAGAGAAAAAGCCACACAAGTCCAGGAAGCACAGAGGGTCCCAATCAAGAGGAACCCAAAGAGTCCCACTCCAAAATACATCATAATTAAAGTGGCAAAATTCCAAGACAAAGAGAGAATCTTAAAGGCAGCAAGGGAGAAACAGGAAGTAACATACAAGGGAGGCCCAATAAGGCTAGCAGCTGACTTCTCAATGGAAATGCTGTAAGCCAGAAAGGAATGATATTACTTTTGACTTGAAATCAATTCTACTCAAAACAAAACTTAGTATACATATTTATCATTCAATTAAATAGATTATATCCCAGGATATGCAGGGAGAGAATGACCCTCAAACTAGGATGGCCCCAGAAATTTTCATGACACAGACACACACCAGCCCAAAAGATGTTTTACTAGACATTTCAGAGAATAATCTGACAAACATCCCCGATGCAACCCATACTTGGGAGACCCAGTTTTGGCTGTTGACCAGCAACCTGCCACATTCACCCACACATGTGCTTTGAAGACATAAGCAGAAAGAAAGATACTAGGAGGAGTCAGTCCTCACCTGATTACAAAGTCTTCCTGAAATATATCACTATACATGTCAGTATTCCTTGGTGAAATACACATTGAACTTGTGGGGTGCATCCTCACAGTTTGTTTGAGGTGGAAACAGAGATGTCAGATGTGACTTTCAAATGATTGGTAACACAATGTGTCACCCGACTGGCTTTGTCATTACCCACCCCTAAGAACTGTTTTGTATATTGAGTCCTACACATTTCCATAGTGCCACTGTGCTTGGTACTTCATCAGAAGTGACTGATGACAACAATGACTAAAAGGAGTTGAGATCCAGGGTTGCTGAGCAAAACCAACACAACATCTAGCTAAACATGTACTTGCTAAGCAAAGAAATTACCAAAGTAAAGCAGTATATGAACTTATGTAAATAACAAGAATAAGTACAGAGCAAGGTAGTGAACTAATCATGTGGGTTATCCGACTATGAAACAGGCAGAATTTAACAATGTGAACAGCAAAGAGAAAGTGTGAAGATTGCCATTTGCAATTGCAAAGAAGAAAATGCAAGATTGAGAAGTGGAAAATGATTTGATATATAGAAAGGGAAGTGAAAACAGTATGATAGTTTGAAACTTATAATCAGTGGAAGTAAAGACAATTAATTCTTCTTTGAATATGACAAATTTAAGGTAAAGATAGTTGTTCTACTCTGGAAAGAGTGGTATTGCCTTCTATACAAACAAAGGTATAAATTTAGAAGAAAATCTGGAAAATTTCTCCACATGCACATGCTATAAACTCCCTGAAATAGAGCAGAGGAATGTAGGGAGAAGACACAAAGGGTCACAGGGTGGCTAGTGGGCTATCTTTTAATAGACTTGAAATATATGGCTTGGGGCTTTAAATTAGTGTGTGAAAGTAAAATATAAAGTACAGAAAAGTATATATACAAGCTAATTATTGAATCATTCTTGTCTGGCATTATTTTAGTGCCAATTTTTATTAGCAATATACACACAAAAACCACTTGTATTACTTCTATGTGACATTCTGAAATAAAAATGTACATTATCCAGCTCACATTTGCTCCCTGCTGATGGTACATGCATCCCAAGGCCTTCAAGCCATTTCAAAAAATATAAACAATCTACAAAAGATTAATAATTTACATCACTGGAGTTATCCTGTAAAAAAATGCAGCAGAATCTAAAAAACCACATGAAAAATCAAAGACTATGCAATCAAGCTTATAGCCTCCTAAAGCATCTACTTTGAAGGTGAAAATACATTTCAAAAAATAAGTTTCAGTGCGATAACTATTTAAGAATACTCATTTTAATGGGGAGAAAAGGCATACAACTGTAACTGAATAACAACAAAAATGTTTTAAAAAAAGAATACTCATTTTATTCCATATTCCTATATTTTATTTTTAAAGCAGAAAGAAAGGTAACTTCTGTTCTCTTACTCAACTGCTTTCTGGAATGAGATGGGATAATAACTAAGCTTAATTGACAAATTGTATCCTTTGGCAATTGTGAGAGTTAATTCCTAGGATAAAGAATGCACCTTCAGGCATTTTGTTTTATGTTCCTTTTTCTCCCCACGTGCCTTAGCTTTACAGGGTCCTGATCTGGTTTTCCTTGCAAGTAGCCTGAGAGAATTAAGTTTTGTCATGGTTCACAAAACCAAAGAGCTAACATCACGATCTCCTTACCCTAAACAGATTGCACACAGGTTAGAGGCTTTACACACAATAATCAGCAATATGTTTTCGATTCTGGAGGGCGGCAATGAAGTCTGCAGTTAATGACCCAGCCTTGTCTAGTCTGTTGCTGCAGGTAATGGTGCAGGAGAAAACAATGCACGATGCATGACAGATGAAGAGCGAGGACTGAGAATCAGAACAGACGGAACGCTTTATTCGCAGAGCAAATGAGCTACAGGAATCAATTTACCTATGACCAATTGAGTGTTAGGATGGTGGAAATTCCAGGGGCTGCTGCCGTTCCCACCCTGGGAATCCCAGGGTCCTCCTGAAAAATGCAGCCCGAACCCAGGAGACTGCCTGTCCTTCACAGCCAGGGGGACCCAGACTTCCTCATCAGCAGGTGCCAGGTCCCTTAAATAAGAGAGGTTTACCTGGGCAGTAGGGAGAACATTTACTTCAGCCGGTGTCAGACGGCAGTAATGCTCGCACTTCCAGACAGCCTGGGGTGGAGTTCGCACACGCTCTGACAAAAGCGTCCCCTTACCTGGAGCGGAGCGCAGGGTCCGTGTGGCACGTCCTTCCCCCTGACAGAGCCCCGCGTGCTGATCCTCTACACTCAACTCCCACGTTGGGGGTGGAGAAAATTTTAAAAAGAGGTGTCAACTTTCTTATTCTTATCAACATTCCAAACCTTAGGAGCTTAGTAGGCTGTAGGGAGTAAATCAATGTACGCAAGTATTGTTCCAGTTGAAGAATTTAAACTCTAAGGCTGTGAGAAAGTTATCGGAGACCTTACAGCAAATGAAAACGTATGTGAAGGGCTGTCTTCCACATGAAATAATCTGTCTTCCAGAGTTATTTCAAGACAGCTCTAAGGAAGAACACTGTTGTTGTTGTTGTTTTAAGAGGGATGGGGAGTAATTATAAGGCTGTGAAAAAAATCCATACTCTTAGCAAACCTCCTTAATTTTCAAAGTCTCCCATTTGTTAAATAGTTTGACAATATTAGAAAATATATTTGCACTATGAAAGCGATTTTTAAATTCAAAGGTCTTCACACTGGCCTATAAATAATGTGAAGATTACTAGGATAATCATTCAAAATATACTGCACAAACAAAAGTAAATATCAAGTTTGAATACTACTCTTCAAACTGGTAAAGTATGACTCTTACATAGGCCTTTAGTGATCCTTTAATCTCAAGTCTCAGAAGTTTCCATTTTCAAACTCTCCTAGTTCATAAGCATTTCAGTCATATTGGTTTAATTGGTTAATAGCTAATGGTAGCCTCAAAGCACCAAATGCTTGTGTTGTTCACTTTAAATACAGGACAAGTTGCCACAAATTACAAGCAAAAGCAGTAATCTTGCAAAGGACAAAAATCAATGGATATTACATTGTAAAATCTTTTTCAGCCCTCATTTATTGCTGTTCCCCCACTTCTAAAATATCGCACAGATGAACATCAACAATTTGAAGGACTAATTGTTGCATTCATTAATATTATTTAAGAGGTAGAGCTGATGGAAAAATACAGCGGCAAATTTAATTGGGTGTGATGATTGTAAAATTAACTTAAATTTGAGTCCCGTGAGCAGTTGGAGAAAGATATCCTAACAAAAAAAATGGGGGGGGACTCTCTCGGTTCAGAAAGTCACACACCGATAGCAGTGCCTCCTCATGGCCTGTCCCTCTCCATGGCGCGCTGTACTCTTTGGTGGCTCTCTGTATTATTCATTTCTCCTCACAGCTTAGCAATTTCTCCCACACGTGTCTATATTCTAAAGCCTATTAAATTACAAAATGTATTTCCCAGTGATCTTTGTAAATGAACAGATAGCTAGATGAATTCTGGAGAAAATACCGCTTCACAGTAGAAGCTGTGAAACTTTGTGAGAAACTTTAGAGAAAAATGTTTTTCACATGAAAAGATTATAGAGAATCTCTCACATGAAAATAAACTAAAAACACAAGAATATTTACAACTGTAAAAATATATACCAGGCAAGAGGACCTGAATCTTCAGGGATTTGTACTTTTGGTAAAGAAAACATGACATATTTTGCAGTTTTAAGAAGAAAATTTTACATTATAAATTCATTAAAAATGTCATAGAACTCACTCATTCCAGTGAAGTCATTCTTTGAAGATCCATCAATCTTTCCAGTCACATGGGCCCCCTTTTACAAGGCTTTTCTAAATTCCAATGCCATTTCTCAGTTACTAAATAGGACTTTGCTGAAAAAGTCAAGCCCGTCTAAAAGGTGAGAAATGTGTCCCTTTATAAAACAAGTGAAACACTCACAAATAATATATGAGTCATACATGTGTCACAATATGAGTGTGTTAATTTTAAATCTAAAAATCACTTAAAAAACCATTTTATGATATTATGAGAAGTGAGATTAAAATAGTAATATTTTATATTTACATCTCCTTTCTCTATTATTTTCATCTCATTTCCCAAACTAAGCCTTAAACACCTCCTGCGTTAGAATTATTGCCCTGGGGGACCACCTTGTGCTCCTCTGGACACAGCGCTAGGAAAGTGTCAGGAAGATACAACGTTCTCCACAGATGCTGTTTATTTGCAGTGTAGCATATAGATCACTGTTAACTGCCTTAAACGTGATACTCTCTCGAACATTTAAAGCGAACATAACTTCATTTCAAACTTATTTCACATGTATTTTGACATATTAGAAATTGTGACATTCAAAAATCAGTGAAGTAAATAGATTGCATTTGAGTCAGTTAGTTGCTTTGGAGACCATACCATCTCTTTTTGGTTTGACTTCACCTGTCATTATTTAGGCTACTGTTTTGGCTTTGTGTAGGGACAGCCTAAAAGGTTCATTCTGAATAAAGACCGGTCCTGGAAATGGAGACCTTCATACCGAAACTAGCAGAGGCATTTTCTGAGGTCTTAGAGTTTAGAGTGGTGCAGTTAATATTTTTTTAACAGGATTGCAAATTAGGTGAAAGAAGTTCCAAATCTGCTTAGAGACATGCATGCAAAAAGACGTGTAACAGTACTGATTATTTTATAATGACTAGAATGCCATCTGCAGTCCATGGTAGAGACTCACTTTTCTTAAGTGAAAAACAGTGAAGAGGGAGTAGACCCCCATTTCCGAAGCCATACACCCTTACAACGATTGCAAAATTGAACTTCAAGTTCCCTCAAAGTCTACTTCCAAGCTGGAAAGTGTACAAAGACAGATCCCTTTGCATTTGAACTTTCGCATCTGGTACTCAAAGAAAACTGAAATCTTTTGGTCTAAAATTGCAATGACCTTCCTCAAGAAGACTTTAAGCCCAATTAGTAATAGAAATTGGCGTGTTTACAAATTAGTGCTTTTGGCTGAGGATAAACTAGAACATATGGATAGAGGCAGATTTCCCTAACACCCCATTCGTTCCACATATTTTTAGCTTAGAAGTCCAGGACCCTAGCTACACGTTCAACTCCTGACAGTTAGTGGCCTTGTGACTGTGTCAGTCTTTTAATCTAGCTATGCCCCGGTGTTCTCGTCTCTGTAAGCCAAGGATTCAGAAGAACAACATCTGTACATCAGATAACCACATAAACCATGGGTGGCTGCTGAGAGGGAGGCAGTGGCTTTCACATCTGAGAAGGACATGCCAGCAGGTGACAGTGCCTTAGGCAGAAACTCCTAGGAGCAGGTGGCCTGGAGGCGGGGGAGGCAGAGCCTGGGAAGTGTGTTGTGTGGGGCCACCAGGCAGGCAGAACCCTGGGGACAGGGAGTGCAGAGGGGCCCAGGCCTGGGGGAGTGAGGAGAAACACAGGAACTGTGTTCCCGGCGCACCAGCCAAGGGCCTGGGGAACCCCCGCTCTCAGCTCTAATCAGGACTACGGAGGGGAGGGGCTGCAGAATAAAGATAAAGAAGTGGAAAAGGAGGACAGAAAGGAGGCTGGAGGAAGGGAGCAAAGCAAGGTGAGAAGGAAAAGAAATCACGTCTGTGGATCTAGCTACTTAGTCATTTGGAGACCACGGCATGGAACAAAAGGAAGAAGAGGGAAAGTAAGACAGGCTAGAGGACTTCTGGAGGGAAGGCCTGCCCCGAGTGCGTCTTGAGGAAGCTGCACTTCAAAGGGAGTGAGAGCAGCTGTTTAGCAAGGGCTACGTGATGGGAGCCATTAATATCACATGAAGTCAAAGAAAATACAGATTAATAGCAGATGATATATACATGAGCTCTAACCATTTTGCCAAAGACTGATCATTTGTTATAATTCAAATAAGAGAGAGATGTTAGATGAGAGCTCAAACTGAAAAAGAAGTTAGCTTAATTAGGAACTTGGGAGAGAGTGTCTCAGCCATATTGTGAACATTCTGATGAGTTTATTAATCAGGTCTCAGATGCGGAGTTTATTTTCTTTAGGAATAAGCAGTGAAGATGGAGAAATTGCAATTTGATTAAAGAGACTGTACTATGAAGACAGAACAGAAGTGCAGGCAAGACTGAGATTTTTATTGGAAGGGAGCAAGACCAGCCCAAGCAAGGGGCTAAAGGATGAATTCATTGACAAATGTTGTCTAGCACAGTGCCTGCATTCTGGAAGAAACATCATAAAAGTGTGTTGACTCCCCTTATCAACATTTACAATTTAATAGTTTATGGCACATAATTAGATATGGCTCACATTTTGCCTCATGTCTGGAGTCAGAAGCGGACATGGTCCCCCCGTTCTCTATAGAGAGCCAGGGCTCTGAACAGATGTGCAGTGGCAGCGGCGGGCACCAGGAGACAGGGAGTGAGCTGCACATCCTGGGAAAGAAATGGAACCTTTGAAAGGCCAGGATCAAAGAGTGCCCTGGATGCAAGAAGGTGGGGACCAGTATCTGAATATTGTACCAACAAGTATTAGATGCCCTGGCTGTGGAGTCAGGAATAAGCACCGGGTGTGCTATGGGCTTGGCAAGGCCCTGGTCCAGAGAGGCACATGTATGGGCACAGATTTGAGTATCAGAGGATGGTTGGCTAGCTGGCACGAGACAGCATGCAGCAATGAGAACTGTGCAATGTCAGCGGTGGGCGAGCAGGGGAGCTTGTGTTCAGTCTGTTTCGAGCCCTCCTCTTAAAGCCAGAGTAGTGGGTCACCGCACTAGTGGGCCTGAATCTGTTGGGTGCAGTAAGGCGCACAAGCCATGAGAAAGTCTCATATTTTTCGGACTGTAGGATGCACCCGACCATAAGATGCACCTAGGTTTTAGAGGAGGAAAATAGGAAAAAAAATTTTGAAGCAAAAATTGTGGTCCTGCTTTTGCCTCCTGTGGTACCGCCATTGCCACTCCCCCTGCCCCAGCAAGTCAGGTAAGCTACATTCAGACTATAAGATGCATCCCCATTTTCCTCTCAAATTTTGGTGGGGGGGAGTGCATCTTATAGTCCGAAAAATACGATAGGTCTGAAATTATGAGCTAGGCACATCCTGACAACCTGGATTTTAACACTTTTGATAGAATCTTTACAAATGACTCCTTGGAAGTATGGAGAATATAGCTTATCTTTGACAATGGAAAAATACAGCATTATCAATGCAAAGTTCTTGATGATTTTATTGGTTTTTGAGATAGGAAGGTAGCAAGGGGTGGCCAGTGAAAGCCAAGCATAAAACTGACTTGTTAACAGAGTAAGACCACCAACCAAAAACAGAGAGTTTTTAAAAAAGTTTATTGTTAGTGCACTAGGACAGACACCTCGATAATTTTGTACACAATATGGTACAGATAACTTTGTACTTTGGGAAGTACCCAAAAGCTTATAACTCACAAACAAAGGAAGGACTCTCTCCAGAATTTAGTGGACACAATTTCTCAAAACAGAAGCTGTGAGGGATGGATTACTGTGGGAGGATCAGGGAGGGAAAGGACTGAGGAGGAAAAGTAGGGGACCCTGATTGGAGCCAGCAGAGCCCTGAGATGAAAGCAGCCGGCCAAGGCGGTTTACTTCCAGGTGGTAAATGGCCGGGAGTGGTGCACTAAATTCAGCTGAGTTACAAAGGAGCACTACTGTAGTTGACTCCAGATGATGGCACCTTTTCTGCTTTGAAGGGCTTAGGCGTGAGCACCACCCTAACTTTAAGCTACTCCATGGGGGAAATATTCTATAGTTTGGTGACTTTCCGATCTGGTGACTCCACACACAGTGGCCTCTTCTTAGGATGATGGAAGTTTGAATCTAACGTAATAACCGCTAGGCTCCAGCAGATGCTAGAGATAACGGTGGAACATGGGAGGGGCAGCGCAGTGGGACAGAGCAGGAGCCCAAGGGTAGGTGCAGTGGTCCTGCATGTACAGAATCTTAAGTTGAATGTGGGATTCATGGTTTTAAGGTTTTTATGTTCCATAACTTATGTGCTACATTCATGTTTTTACATGGTCCAAATATAAAATAATAAATTTGAAAATAAAAGGGAATAGAAAGGAGGTGGAGAGTGAACATATGGATTTAGGGATAATGAAACACAAAAGCAAAAACATAATCAAATATAAACGGGATCGTGTTTTTTCCAAGGTAGCCCCAGTTTCTACCTATTGTCTCACTGTCATTGTTAATAAATAGTTCCCCATCTCACTCTCAGAAGTGTCCCATCCTGAGCACTTCTCCCCCAAGATCCCTGCCCCCTGAGGACTGTGACCATGACAGACCTCACCTTGGGGTGAGGATAAATGATACAAATTAGTTGCCTTTATGAAAGAAAGACTCCCTGGGGTGAAACCTTCTTCACCAAGTGAGAGCCCCTAAAAGAGACAGGGCTCTTCACGAAGAAAGACATCACAGGAGTGCCAGGGATGCGAAGCAAGGGGACTGTCCCTTCTGTGTAAGACAGAGTGGGCCCCGGGACAAGGAAGGCAGTCAGAATCCAGTTGAGAGCGGCCCCTGGCTCACAGCCAGCAAGGAAACTGGGACCTCAGTCCTACAACCACAAGGAACTGAATTCTGCCACCACCATGTACCTTGGAAAAGACCCTTGAGCTCCAGAGGAGGTTACAGCAATAGCCAACACCTTGACTTCCGCTTTGTAGACCTGAAGTACACTGAGCCCATACCTCTGACCTACAAAACCGTGAGCTAGTAAAGCAGCTGGGAGTGATCATGTGTCCCACAGCAAGTGGATGCCAGTGCAGTTCCGTTCACCAAGATACCCAGAGATTCAGATTTCTGTTACAGGCTGTATGATAGAAGACAAAGTAGTAAGAAAGAAATCTTAAGTTAAAAGAGCACAGATTTCAAAATTATGCTCAGTCAAGTTGCTAAAGTTATAGTTTCTGGAAAAATACCGTTTCTGGCAAAATACAAGGATACGCTAGGAGCCAGGGTCTTTCAGAGTGCTGCAAACTCATAGACCAAAGCTGGTCATGGACAGGGAAACACTTTACTTGCAAAGGCTGACACTTCAGGTGTGTGATTTGTGGTCCATGTGTTTAGCAACAAATACTTCCATTCAATCAAATGAAAATTCCAAACTGGCCATACATTCAACCTGTGATAACTTTAAAAAATATAATACAATGAAGTTATAGTTTAGTGGCAGAAGTACAGTATGTATAAGTAAGAGTTCACATCACAAAATATGGATATATTTCTATGCACATTTATATTTCTAACTATAAGAATATAACTAAGACATAAAAGGGGGTAATCTCTTCTGAAACAAACCCAGTAACACGGTCCTACCACTTAACACTTCTGCAAGTTTGCTCTTGCAGTTGCGTGAGGAAGGAAGTCATTCGAAAGGAGAAATAAAATGCTGTGTGATATGCAGCAAGTAAGTATTTTTTTTATGTTCCTCTAATTTTTTTAAATTTTTATTGTTATTCAATTACAGTTGTATGCCTTTTCTCCCCATCCCTCCACCCCACCCCAGCTGAACCCACCTCCCTCCCCCACCTCTACCCTCCCCCTTGATTTGGTCCATGTGTCCTTTATAGTAGTCCCTGTAATTCCCTCTTCCCACTGTCCCCACCCCACTCCCCCCTGGCTATTGTAAGATTGTTCTTAACTTCAATGTCTCTGGTTATATTTTGCAGGAAGTAAGTATTAAAACCAAGTATTAAAGGAACAAAGGCAAAAGAAGGGCCCGAATTTACCTTTACAACTCCAGGAACACTTTAAGAACAGGTGTGCTTGGCTGCATCTTTAAGGATGATGTTCCCACTATTAATTGCTATAAAATTAATAACCAAGATAAAAGGACTGTTGTTTTAAGCCACTAAGTTTATGGATTGTTTTATAGTAATAAATAACTGGAACCTCATCCTAAGGATGCAACTCAAAATCCACGTGTTCTTAGTAACATTTCAAGAGCAATGAGCTTGTTTCAGCTGTTTCTTGCTCTCTTTGCTCCCCTTCCACTTGGTTTGTGTCACTTCTGAAGTATTCACCAGACAGTATTTTACTTCTCCTTTTGAGTCACTGCCTAACTCATAGGACTCTGAGACCCTCAAAGGTAGGGACGGTTTCATATATCACCTGGTGCCTAAGCTGGTAAAAGAACACATAAAAAGACCCTCATTAAGTGCTCACTGATTTATTGACATATGTTACACTAATGAAGAGAGGAGAGAGACGGCAGCTTCGCTCACTTGACTGTGGTGTTGAGATGGCCCTGCTTTTGTTTGCCCAGAGACGTTCCCCACGGGTACTCCCTTCCGTCTGCAGCAGGTTCCCCTGCTCTGGACGCACAGAACAAGGCTTGTTAGTTTTAAGCCAGCTGTGAGCCCAGGGCAGGGGATGCGGAGCTGATCCAGCCTCAGCTGAGTTTCCCAGACTCTTTCTCTCGGCTATTAGAAACTTGAGTGGAGACAGCACCATGGAGAGCTGTTAGAGACCAGTTAGGTTGGTTCTCCGGTTTATAGGTCAGCAAAATTGTCCTGTAAAGGCCCAGGTAGTAAAGACTTTCTGCTTTGCAGACAATGTTCTTTGTCATCACAGTTCTATCATTAAGGCATGAAAGCAGCCATAGACAATACATAAATAAATGGGTGGGACTGTGTTTCAATAAAACTTTATTAATGGACACAAATTCCAACTTCATATGACTTTCATGTGTCACAAAACACTATTTTGATTTTTTCAACCATTCAAAAATTAAATAAACAGAAAAAAATCGCCTTAACTCATAGGCAGCACAAAACAGGCCACAGTGTTTGGGGACTTCAGTTCTCAGGCTACAAATCCACAGAGAAGCACCACCAGGCCCCACGGCCGGACCAAGGGCTCCGATTTCCAGCAGTCCTTTGATTATGGTGCATTTGAGTAGCCTGTCAACTAGTTCTTTTATTTGCTTATTTGTTTGCTTGTTGATTAGTTATTTGTTTGAGTTGACCCCAGTTTTTTGTATATGTTTGCCCAAAACACACCAATGCACACTTAATGTACCAAGTGCAAGATCTTATGATTAATTTTGTGACTTAATGTCAAGAACTGTAAGTGTACAGTAAGAGAATAAATTTCCTAGTTTAAAAGACAACCATGTCTCAAGATCCAGAGTGTGCAAACAGCTTAAAGAACACAATTCACTATTTATTTTGCTCATATTGCTTAACGGAGAGAGTACTGCATGTAGCAACTGTGTTACCCCCAAGGTCTCAAAAAATGTTGAATGGATATATTTTGGAAGTCGAAGGTTTCATTTAAAATGAAATAAAAATCTCCTGAGCGAGGCGTTTACATCACATTGCCAGAGCAAGCCTGCAGGTCTAAATCCACCGACTAGGTTCCTAGGCTACTTTACACAGCTCTCTAAGCAACTGTAGTGTAATGCTGCCGGTATCATCCCCTGAGTAACTGCATGACGTGTCTTTTTAGTCAACTCGGTTTGGGGCTGCACTAAAGGAAACACCCACCCACTGCAGTCAGGCATGTGACTATCCTAAGCCATGGTTCCACTACTGATAAACTCAGGAGGAGCAGGGCCCCCAGCTGGAATGCTCCACCAGCTGAAGGGCGTGAGAATCCACCCCGATCGTATCTTGTCTCCCAAGGCAAGTGAGCATGTCCATCCTCCCCCACATCAATGTTCTGGGCAGGAGAGTGCTCCTTTATTAACAGTGCCACTGACAATAATAACACAATATAAATGCTTCTGCATAGCTGTGGTATCCGTGAACTGGTTATGATTATTAAGATTACTTCTAACATTGTAATTTCGTGACGCCCCTCACCAGGTAACTGACCACTATGTCAAGGACAAGCAGCAGGGTCAGTGAGCACTGACAGATACTTGCCCTGGGTGTTGTTTGCTGTGAGTCACGTGTGGGTGATTTGGTGTTTAAACCTTTTCATTTCTGTCACTGATTTTAAGTTAAAACCAAACAACAAAAAACTATGAGAAACATGAGGGATACATAAGGATGCCCAATTAATTATTTTAGGTCAATCCTCTGCTCCTGCTAGATTCCAGGATTTGTTTCCATTTGTGATATGTTTAAACTCAGGACTCATCAAGCCTTATACTTTCACATAAACAGATCTTGTCTCTTGGAGGCTATGAATTATACCCCCTGCTTCGATTTCCCCAAGGGCCTATGACGTGGTCCATTTTTTCTTCATAGCTATGGGATGGCTGAAGCTAAGGCAACATTCTCATGTTTAATTTTAATTACAAAATGTATGGATGCCTGGGTGCACACACACAGAGAAGGCTTTAAGAAAAAAATAGGATGCAAGGCCCCCTTTAAGTTCCTTTGGAAGATCATTTCAATCCGATACGCCTCTTGAGGAACTTTGCTCTGCTGCCCACCTACCTCTTTATCTTACTGCAGCTCTTGAATTCAAAATAACATGTCTTATTTAATTCATTTGGTTTTGTTTACTCATATTAAAGCAATCTGTTGTCCTACTCTTTGGAAAGCAGAGTGTTCACATTATGGGTTTAGTTAGACTTGCCTAGACAGTGTTTGCTCCTTGACAGAAAAAGAATGGTTCAGCTTTCCACAGGAAAGGCGACCGGACTGAGAATCTTAATGCTGATGGCATGGACCAGACCCTCATACCTCAGGAATGCTTACCAGCTTTTCTCCCTCTCTCTTGCTGGCTCTCGGTTCAGCCGAGTTCAACGTGCCCCACACTGAACAGATCATCAGCAACCATTTTCCCTGCACACCTGCCCCTCTTCCAGGTCTCGCTCTAGACCCCCAGATGGACCATCCTCGGGGAGGATCATCTATAGACCCTTCCTGCTCCTCATTTCTCATACCCAAAAAGTCACTGAGCTCTACAGGCTCTGCCCCTAATGATCTATCCCATCCTTCCACCTCTTCATCAGCACCTCCTGCATCCTAGACCAGGCTCCCCTGGGACCCTCCTGCACTTCCCCGCGCACCCTGTGCAGACCCAGGCTCTCCTCCCTCCAGCTCGTTCCTCATGAGGGCAGCAGACGGGGCTTTCTCAAGTGCTTCTTGTTACTGCACAGATGATAAGCTTTCAAAGACTTTTTATGACTCTTGGAATAACAGACAAAGCCTGCAATAAAACCCATTGCCTCAGCGGCGCCCTTTGCCTTTCTAGTCTCATGCACTCACAGTCCCGCCAACTAATATTTAGTCTCCCTCTCTCAAAACACAGTAAACCGTCTATCGTCTGCTTCTGCGGGCCCCACTGCGGTTCACCATCTTTGCCACTGACTCTGCTTTAACCTTTCATTTACTGTCTCCTTTCTCAATCTAAATGGCTTGTGCTCTAAGCAGAGTCCCCTGACCATGTGGGGTAACTTTAAAGCATTTAGCATTTCCTCTTTTAGATCACTTATTACTCCTTCTGGTAAATTTTGGTTTAAAAAAAAAAAAACTCTGCTCCCTGATGTTCTTCCACCCCCACTGCCCATGGTGAGCTATGTGAGGCTAAGTCATTGTTTAGAAGTAAATGCCTAGTTTACTTCATCCCTCATTCAAGGAATAGTGTCTGGTCAAAGGCTCAAGAACAATAAATACCTCTATACTGACCATCCTGGTCAGTCCCTCGGGGCTCCGGAGAAGGACAGCACACAACTGCAAACAGCCAGCCAGGAAAACGTGAAGGGGGTGCATCAGCAAACATGGAAGAAAGCAAGGAAATAAAAGTGTGTCCTCTGAGGAAACAGAGAGGAGGAAATCGCATCCCAGAACATGCCGTGAGACGGCGCATCTGAGGTGCAAGCCCGTGTGCATTGGAACCCAGGAGAAAATTCCACCTCACAGTCAGCTCATGCCAGAGAGGGACTCGGAGTGAGAGGTTGGCTGGACTCACAAGAAGAACTGTTGGTTCAGTCCCATTGCAGTCTCAGAGCTGCAAGAGGGACACCGTGTATCCCCAGGCAAAGGAACAAATGTCTTTCCTATCCATTAAGTTTTTTAAACATGAGGGAAGCTCTGTGTTTTAGAATTGGCATTGTTGCCCCAGACTGATATGTGGGGCTCACAACCCCAAAGCTGTCATCCCCTCCTCTCACCCCAAGTAGGACCCGGCGGTAGACTTGATTCACCCAGGAACAGAGGGCTCCTCACCAACCATTCCTCCTACTCTCACGTCTATCAGGAAGCAGAGAAGAGAGGAATTCCAGAATCACATAGAAAAATCAGTCTGGTTCTTCAATTTTCAATATGAATGGACAACTAAGATCTTCAACCATGGGAGCAATTTGAAAAGATGAAGTAAGAAAAAAAAGGTGGATAATTGGTCTTGAGAGAATCAGAATAACTTAGAGAATAAAAGAAAATATTTTTAAATCCCTTAATGAATTTCCTAAAGAGATACAAGAAAATTCTGAATTTGTAAAGAAAGATCAAGAAGTTCTAAAAAAGGAAGCAAAAGAAAACAAGAAAAATTTCTTAGAAATTAAAATACATGACTATTAAAATAAGCAATTAAACTGAAAGTCTATGGTAAAAAGTCTCAAATGTACTGCAAAAGACAACAAAGATGAAAATATTAGAGAAGTATATAATATAGAGTATCAATGTAAAAGGTTCAATAACTAATTCATAAAAAAGAATTTGAGAGAAAGGAACAATAAAAATGCATATAAAAACATGAATCTTAGTATGAAGAGGACCCACTCACTGAGTAGCATGTGTGCTAAATGAATAAAATATCTAGATCTATACACAACCTTGTAAAATTGTAGAATGCTAAGGAAAAAAAAAAAAGACCCTAAACGTTTCCAAAGAAAAAACATATCACATACAACGGGACAAATATAAAACGAGAGTAATGGTCAAAGTTTGCTCATGCAACTCAAAGGCAGGGGTAAGAAGGGGCTTTGGATTCCCACTGATGTGGACTGGACAGGGGCCTTGGCATTAGGAAGACTTCCGCATGCATTTAAAGGTGATTCAAAGTTTTCTGCTTTAAGTGAGTCATGTTGTGGAAAATATTCAGTAATTTTAGTTACAAATGATCCTTTCTCCACACCCACTATCTGCTCATCAAGTTATCTGGGGCTGGAATCACTGGGGGGTTCGCTTCAGTAACCCTTTCCCAGTAGGGGTCAGCCTGGGTGGATTATTCCAAAACAACCTGAGAAACTCTACACTGTTACCCATCAAATTCCACAACCACTTGGTCAAGGAGAGATTAACAGATGCATATGTAGAAACTTGGACATGTGAACCTTAGAGATAAATTTTCCAGGGGTTCCTTGGGAAAAGTAGCCTTGCTCTTAGGAGAGAAGGAAAAAGTGGAATCTCTTTCTCTGGCCATCACCTTACATAGCTAGGAGGCCCAGTGTCTGCAGCCAACTAGCTAAGCAGCCTGGGGATAAAGTCAATACACAGAGAATAGAAGCAAGAGTGTCAGGTGTTAACAGACCAAGAACCACCCTGAAGCCCACCCTACATGTAGACTCCCAGTTGTAGGTGAAGGTTTCAACTTTCATACAAGTTTCTTCATTGTTTGCAGCCAATTGAGTTTGATACTCTGCTCTTAGCAGCTGAGCTGCTCCCGAATTCTCAGGTGGAAGAGAGAAAAGGTCTCTTCCACATCCTGTACTCTGGATCCTCTGGCCTCAACTGAGGCCACACTTTCCTGTGTTTGTGTCTCTTCAGGTAGAGCCCGATTGGTCATCGGTCATTGAGGGCCCCACGCCAGTGCTCCTATTCAAGTCCATGGTCTCTGCTGTACTCATTCTCTACAGCCCCCTTGTTATGACTCCCAGCTTCTTCAAAACAATTGGATTCACTCGACACTTCTTGTCCTCCCAAAGGACGACATAACTTTTTTATTGTTGTACTCCATGCAGGCCCTGGACAGCTTAGAGTGGGATCAGGCCCTTCTGCTTGGATACCTTCATTAGTGAGCCTACTCTGTGGTTCCCGTGCTATGTTGGAGAAAACATTCAAAACATTCAGTACAGAAAAATTCAATCCAAAAACCTCCGTCATGGCTTTCACTCCTCCTCTCCCCTTTTCTCTTTTGTTTGTTTTGCTCTGTGCCCAGGCTACTGGAACTGAAATGGATCTCCACCTCCAATGGGTGAGGATATTACCCTCAGACATTATTTTTCAGTACAGGTTATCCTGAAAACCTAAGCTCTAAGATATCCAAACCTTGCTCTGATGATGAAATAAAAACTTCTGGAACATAGAAAGACTTTTTTTTTCTTTCCTTTTTTAGTAACTTCAGACTTTCAAGATCATCTTTATCATAGATTGAAAAAGTATATTTTGAGACTCAAAATTGAGCAAAGGTTACTATTTTATGGATTGAATTGCTCTCCCTCCCACTGAATTGACTGCCACTGAGTCATGCGACAAGAAGGAACAAAGTTTATCAAAAGAAATATATTAGTTTAATAACTCAAAAGTACTAGTTTGTTGCATTGGTGTGAGTCTTCTCCTTAGCAACACTGAATGCTATGAGACAATCACACAACAATTTCTTTTTTTTTAAAGGAACATCATTTGAACCTAGAATTCTATACTCAACAACCTGATGCTCAATTGAAAGACAAATTTTAAAAATGTTCATATATTAGTCAAAATTTTATCTACCTCCCACCCCTTTCTGAATATTATAAAGACCTTCTGACCTTCTAAGAGTCAGACCATGAAGCATGAATTATTATAACAGACAGGCATAAGAGAGAACATGGAAATATTTTTATAACTGTAAAAGAATACTGTGTGAGTAATGAGTATGATTAAAGCTAGTGTATTCAATCCTAAATATATATATTTTTGCAGGCCACCTCTAAAGTCACTGTTGATAAAAACATACCACAAACATATTAAAATTGTGTCTCTGGTGCAAAGCTAGAGAATGTCTAGGGTGTGGGTCATAGGGTGCAGGTGGAAGGTATGGATGCCATTCAGCAGCACTGAGCCACATGGTTTTATTTCAGAGGGAATTAAACGGGAGAGATCAATCACTAGAGAGTTAAAGGGTTCAGTCTATACATACCATCCAGGGGAAGTCACAGTGTGCCTTCACTCCTCTGGGGGATACAGTAGCTCGAGGTCGCAAAGCACGTCCACAGAAACTGTTTCATTAAATAAATTCGTGTTTTTGTTTCCCTCTCCTCCTTGTGCGACAGTCACGAGCTTGGGGTGTTTTACCTGAACCTGAACTGAGCTAATAAATGCCAATCTATTTTCGTGACTTTCATTATAACGAAGTATACTAGGAAGGCAGACTACTGAAATTCGTCCTATTATGAAGATAAATGTTACTGTAATGCTGCTCTGGACCCTTAAGGCACTGTCTGCTAACTCCCTGTTTCACTGTCTTCTGTACCACAGTGGGACATTTGTCTTCCCTACACACAATCTGTGCCTCCCTTACTTAGCATTTTTCTTTTCAATGGTTCACTATTTTTAAGACATCTCTCTATCCCTCATAAAATCAAGACTTGGGTGTACATATATTTTTCTAATGCAAAAAAAAAAGTAGAAATTAAAAAGAAAACTGTTCATGTGCCTGCTCCTAATATTATTTTCACATTCTACCACTGGCATGCTTACCTCACCTGGGGAAATGCTATTTCACTATGGTTTTTATGCTGTACACTTTGTAATGATGCCTTTTTCTCTTAGACAATTTTGTGTATAGTTGTCCATACTTATTAAAGAGAAGTCATGAGCCCTGGCTGGGGTGGCTCAGTGGATTGAGTGTGTGCTGTGAACCAAAGGGTCGCCACTTTGATTTCCAGTCAGGGCACATGCCTGGGTTGTGGGCCAGGTCCCCAGTGGGGGCCACGTGAGAGGCAACCACACATTGATGTTTCCCTCTCTTTCTCCCTTTCTCCCTCCTTTCCCCTCTCTCTAAAAATAAATAAATAAAACCTTTATTTTTTTTAAGTAAATAAACAAAGAGAAGTCCTGAATAAATATAAAAGGATGGTAAAAGGGCACAGGTTAACACGTGTTTTGTCTTTAGGTATAATCACATAGAAATATCTGTCGAAGACATATGGGTCATCCAAGGAAAAAAGAAAAATGAACTAACAATACCATTTTCGAGTCAGGCGTAGGCTCAGTATTTGATGCTGTACAACTTTCAGACTGATAAAGCATGTGTCCTTCCCAGTTCGGATTTAGTGGGTCAATTCACATTTTTTCAATGAAGATACAATTTCAAAGCTCAGCTTATTCTTAGAGAAAAATGAGATTATTCTTTGGAGCTCCATTAGGTTGTTAAACTGATACCTCCTAGCTTGATAAATCAAATGATAAAATACCACAATAAAAACATCCATGACATAAGGAATTTTCCAGGCTCTATTTATTGGCTAAAATATTTTGCTAAAAAAATAGTAAATTCCCCAAGTTCATTGTGTTTCAAAAACCTATAAAGATACCAGGAAGAAAAACTATGTGTGCAGATTACAGATGGTCCTAGTGTTTATAGTAGCCAGATTATTTAATAGCCCAAACAAGGGGTACTTAGGAATGTTTCAAAAGAAAACCAAAGAAGAAATGCTGAAATCATGTAATGTTTTACAGGGTTGGGTTTTTTTTCCCCTCTAGGGTAACAGCTATTAGAAAATGTACTTTAAAAAGTAGGATCAATAATAAAGTATCAAGCATAGAGCAATGATGTTAACATATTAAATATTATAAATATTAAATTATTTTTCCCAGACTTCAGAGCTAATGAGTGATGAAGGTGACATTGCTGAAATCTGTTCTCTACACAACATGCTCTGGCAAGAAAAACAATGTTTTCTATAGTACAAATTAGGGTGGGGAGGCGAGGGGATGGAGGGTGTTAAGGCTGGGAAGGGATCCGAAGGACAATGGTAAGTTGGAAGGGGCCCTACTTCCTGACTAAGGCGTTTGGATGTGATTGAACAGAGCAAAGGGTGGTCCGGTGAGGGGCTGAGCTCAGCAGGGGAACATCAAAGTGTTCTGTGGAAGTGAATCTACAAGTCGTGAACTACGTTTGGAATACAGACAGAGCGGAAGCTGGGAGAACCACAAATTAAGTTAGCAGTGTGGTCTAAAATGAAGGCTTTTCTAATTAAAATAGCCAACAGTATATGCCCCTTAATTGTACAAAAGAAGGTTCGCATATGTAGCAGAGTTTAAAAAACACTTGCATAAAAATTGAGCAGTTTTCTCTTTTTTCACTGTATTTACACACTCCTATACCCTGGCTCACCTACACGCAGAGGGAAGTTCCTTGTTGGCGTCTCTTCCGGGGGCAAACACTAACTGCTGTTGGGGACTAGAGAGAAGACTGCTACCTAGTCACACACCGCTTCTTTCTACAAGGAAGGGAGGGCCAGCTGCTAGATGCCCTTTATCTGCAATTTACAGGGAGGGCTCCTTTTTCTCAAAGGTATCTGGGCTTATTTCAACTTCTTTTAAAGCCAACAAATACAAAACAACAGGTCTTAAAGCAATTATATGAGCTGTTTTCACATGATTAGGTCAACCCGACAAATACTCAAAACTGAAACCCAAGCCCAAACCGCGCGGCTCCCAAGGACGTAAGCGCAGCCTCCTAGACTTCTCAAGGTTGCAACAAGAACATGATGCAAGAATCCCTTCCCCCAAAACAGGCAAGTCCGAGAAATGGACAGCCCACTGTGATCATGAAATATATAGGTATGTAGTTTTTAATGTGACTTCTAGTACTGACTCACCAAGCCCCAACAACTTCGTATGTGCCCATCTGTGGGTGTGAGTTCGGCCTTGGAGAAGATGGTCTCAAGGGCTGACACATTCAGGGGCGGGACTCACCGGCCCCCAGGCCCGAGGTCAGGCAGGTTCCCACGCTGCGGGACCCATCCTGCCTGGGGGCGGGCTGCACACTCTGAGCCCGTGTCTGCGCACGGTCAGTACTTTGTGAGGCAGGCCGCATGCGGTTTCTATTCTCGTTTCCATTCTGTTGCTTTCAATGTTTTTGGAATCAGTTGAAGTTGAAACATCTTGGAAGAGAAGTTGGGTTTGTTTGAAGGCCCTGGTTTCAATTATTTTTAAATCTGACGCACAAACACTGCTTTTAAAGATATGTGACTAAAGTCCAAATAAGGATCTTTTGATTTTTTGAAATACATGTGGTTGAAATTTGAGAGCAGGCTGCTGCCAAGCTGCAGTTGAGGGAATAGGATCCTGGCACAAGAAAGAGCTGTTGTTCAGAGGGTAAGGCGAGCAGGAACTGTCCCACAGAAGGAAAATGTACATTTCCATGATTTCACTTATGCTTGTGGGACAATTCCAGAACCCTTTGTGAGACATGTAAAAAGTTGAAATGCCGCCTCTCCTGTTGTTTATTCAGGTTTTCAGCTGTACGTTTCTCATACACATAAGCTGGGCTTAGACTGAATCCTTATAATAACAATTCTTAGAAATGCATTCACAAGATGCCATGCCACACGCCCACTCATTCAAAGCATTCCGCATTTGTAGGTTTAACCTGAAGGTAGCGAGAACTGATTTCTCTAAGAGAGGACTGCATGTTTAATAAACTCTTCCCGGGCCATGGGAACTGTGGGAAGGTCATCTGGGTTAACATGACCTCCCCACAGGGCACAAAGTCTCAAAGCAGCATTTACCTGTTTGGGGCAGGGAACACACCTGAGTGCTCACAGCACGCACTGTAAAGCCACCGTAGTTCATCACCTGGTGTTAAAAATCAACAGCACTACCATTTTTTTAACTAGCGGATGGTAGATGGCACAGCTGACAAAATCCCCCAGGGACTCTTGAATCGGTCGGAAAGTAGATTGTGCTGCCAAAGAGCTCCATGGAGAAATAGCAAAATCATCCAAGAAGACACACACGCCATATAATCAAGGAGGGGAAAACTTTAAGAATCGTAACAGGAATAGGAAAAGTACGATTTAAATATTTCCAGAGTACATTACCAAATCCTGAGAACTGGGTACCGCAGACAGTTAAGACTAAAGGAGGACAGTAATACTACTATTATTTTTTGTACAAACCTCTACTGTTTGAATTACTTGCATAATAAATGAACATATACTTTTTAAATAAATGGTTATTAATGTTGGCTTTTTAAAATTCAATGTTTTTGGATTTCCAGAATCACTATCCTGTTCCAAAAGTATCTCCCATCTTCTTCACAGTAACAAAAAAAAGTACGTAAAGAAAGCTAATAGGTGTCATTGGTGACGTACGCTGACTTATGCTAAAGCTGAAGTTATATGACATAGTAAATGCAAAAAGGTTAGTCAGCTGAGCATATGCTCGACGTTACAGAGCTGATTGGCCAGGTAACTTAATGCAATTTTTACCATCTCCAGATGCTTCAATAATGTAAAGCACAGCCACAAAGACGTTATCCACAATAAGAAAAAAAGCACAAAATATATGCATCTAATCTGACTTAAATGTATAGTAATCATACGGGAAATAATTTGAGAAAATAGTTGAGGGTGATAAAAGCATTTCATGAGTACTATATGTTTGTGGGAGAGTTTAGAGTAGAAAGTTATTTTTTCCAATTTATTTAAAAAGTCTTCCAGAAAAAAATTAAGATTTCAGAGATGTTTATGTGGAAACTGGCTAAAGTTTGGTAAGCTTAAGAGGATGGTTGATTCCAATTAGAGGCTTGAAAAGAGATCCAGAAGCAGAAACTGATTAATGGTGAAAGGAAATTATGATACGAGAACTGAAAAACAACACCGTGATTAAAGTCCCAGCCATTCGCACTGTAAATAAGCCCCTCTCCTACAGATGCCTTCTGTGGCCTTTTACAAACCCCTAAGTTGTGTGACTCATGCAGGGAGTGCCTGTACTCCCTCCTTTGATCTGGTTGTACTCTCTCCGTAAACAGACAACTGGGCCCAGAAGACTGTGGACTTCAGAAAGGTAAAGTCAGAAAAGACCACCCTAAGTGCATTATTCACCTTCCGAATTGTAAGAGTTTCATGAAATAGTACACTTTGTGACATTGAACTTGTCACATCACCGTTCTGTGAGAGGAGCTGCTGTTACTTTCACTGTGAGGAATAGCATGTCTCTTTGCTTGCTTCAGTTTCATGAAC
This sequence comes from Desmodus rotundus, assembly GCF_022682495.2. Taxonomy (NCBI): domain Eukaryota; kingdom Metazoa; phylum Chordata; class Mammalia; order Chiroptera; family Phyllostomidae; genus Desmodus; species Desmodus rotundus. The sequence goes on from NC_071395.1 coordinate 5,774,747, forward strand.
GACATTGAAGGTGACGCTTGTTCCTGTTCATGACAGAGACACAGACCCTGGAGTCGGAACAGATCAACTGTTTTTCATGCAGAGAGTACAAATTTAGGTTACCAGCTAGAAAAGTATTTGTTCCCCTTCTGGGCTGAAATAGTGGAGTTTACAAATAATTCTCAGTTTTATGGGCAAAAACATACATATTTTTTCTAGTTGAAGATAGAGGGTAAAGCATATAAAATTACCTCTCCTATTCCCAAAGTAAAGAAATGATAGATAATGGCCTCCTTTTTGTTTAAAGTATGGAGACAAAACCATAAAATAAACAGTTATATATCCATGAAGCAGAAAAGGATAACTTAGAAGAAGGGAAAGAAAGAAAAATGAAGCAATTGAAAATCCATTCATGTAGCCCTTGAATGCAGAGCCAAATACAGATGATAGGTAATGGGCTAGACCTGCATAAGCCTCCAAGCCCGAACTGTGCCTCTGCCCAGGAGAGGGGGCAGAAGCAAACCACCAGACTACAGCCCAGCAGAGATGCGAAGTTCATGGTACGTGGCAAGGATATGCAATTACAGAGTTTTAAGGTATAAAATTGGCCCTCCTATTTGTGTCTTACTTAGCATGATACACACAAAATGGAAAAAAACCACTCTAATAAAGAACCAGCATGATTGCAGTATCATAGTCAAAGAGACTAAGGTGCAAATGTTGCGGTCCCCGCAGGGTGAATTCGGGAATATCTGTCAATGGCTCCCCAGAAGGGAGCACCGGCCACTCCACTGGGGCGCAGATCCGCAGAGAGACGCGCGACGGGACGATGTATGTGGCCAAGGCGAACGCAGCACGAAGGAAATTTCCTTACAAGGTATATTTATGCTCTGCAAAAAATATGACGGGGTTACTATTTCTAATGTACAGAAAGCCTGTATGAGACCCTGTAAGTAAGAGAATGTACTTTAAAGTCATGGAAATTTAATTACATAAGTAACAGGTGTTTACTTGAATAAGGTTGGATCAAAAGGGGAGAAATTTTTTCAAAAACATAGCTATGTAAAAATTTTCTAGGTTTTAAACTATTTTTAATGAAAAGGTAGCATATAACACAACTACACTAAGGTCAAGCCGCTTGAAGAAACATAATTCCTCAAAGGTTTTGATTTTAATCTGCAGCTTGGACTCTCTCCCCAAAGAAGTCACAAAGGTTCGTATTTTCTCAGCTACACTCGACTTAACCACATTTACCACTGACAGAGTCAACACCTAAGACTCCCAGCCACTGGGAAATGAAATGCCACCATCTGCGTTTGCTCTCCATGCAGCGTGTTCAGAGCACCACTCGCACACAACAGGACGAGCCCTGTCGTGAGTGTGCACGTGCAGACAGGTGTTTGAGGCTTCTCCTGCTGCCCCTGTTCTCCCCAAAACGGTTCCACTGGGATCAGGCGGGATCTGGCCCACAGGCTGTCATCTGAAAATCTCGGCTCCGTGTCCTAAACATGGATGCTATTACTGTTGACTTTTAATAAAATATATCTATGCTCCCACTAAGCATGTGTTTATTATTTACCTTTAATAAAAGTGGTATTCTGAAGGCAAGTTAATTTGGAAAACCCGAGTGCCGCAGGCGGCCCTGACACACACGGACTCAGCCGCCCCAGCGCCCTCCTTCATTGCGAGAGTAAATACAAATGGTTTTTCTGGGTTGAAATAACTGGAGCTCAGCTTGGACACAGTTCACAACGTCTAGCCCCATGGCTGAAGGCATTACTGCATCTGTAAACCCAAAACCAACAATGATAGCACAGTGCTTGTAAAGATGAAGAAATCGTACTTGAGGTACTTTAATATCGTAATTTCATGCACACGTCATTCCCCGAATCTTGCAGAATTTACTCTCTTCAAGGCATTCCTCATGTGTTTCTTTCCTATTTTTCAAAAGAGTGCCTTAAGAAATTAAGAATTATTAACCCATTAATTTTTTTGTTTTTTTAAAGTTTTCACCAGCATGACCATATACATATGAAGTTCAATACAAAAAAGAAGTTGGTGCCTGCATTTCTTTTCCCGTCATCACTGTCGGTATCCAGTTCATTTTGTGATTATTACTAAAAATGTTGCTATGTAAGGAGTGTTATCAAATGACCCACTTTGGGAGTCATTTACATTAGATTCACCAGTGTTCCATGGGCTTATAAAGAAAGTATGTGCATTTTAAGCATTTATTTGTTTGGTAAAAGGTTTAAATGTTCTAAGATATATAAAATAAATAGACTTAAGGGTAAATCTGAAACATCAACAAAGTGTTAATAATATTTTAGAGAAAATTAAGAGAACACAAAGACTGAAATTTCACAGAATAATTTAGATAAAACAACAGGTAAACAACAAGCAAACTGCAATTCTGGTAAAAGGGCAGAGTTGAGGAAACGTGTTATACACTTGTGAGGACATGATGAACTTGAATTCTGGCCTCATAAAGTACTTTCCCTCAAAAAGAATCTGGCTTCTAAATAAACCTAGCCTTCTTCATACATCATCAGAAAGTCAAAGAGAGACTTTTGTCAGAATCTTACACCTTTATCATCAATTACACAACAGTCCCTCAAGAAGAGTCACAGGACTTATTAGGTATTATTCTATCTAAGAACAGGATTACTAGCTCTTTGATATGAAACATAATAAATAATTTAAGTGCCTTTAATATCACATTCTTTAACATTTAAATCTATTTTATGGTTTAGAGATGTTAAGAACATACACTTTCATTAATTCAACAAAACTTCCCTGAGAATTTACCAGGTGTGGGCAAGAAATACCCATGCAAACAATTGCAAGTCCATTTTTTCTATCAAAAGTAAAAAGAGAGTGGGGGACAAAATGAGGAATTGAGAAGAGAATAAAGAGAAGACAATATTAGATTACCTTGCTGGATCTCAACTGCACAATTCAGGGTGGGGCAAAAGCGGGTTCACAACTGTGAGTACAGGAAACAGAGTTTATTCCTGCATTATTGTTTGTTAATTATTATATTAGATCTTCAGTCTTAACCCTCCCAAAAAAGGGTTCAGTCAAACACAATTTAAATTAGTTCAAACCTAATATGCTTTCCTTAAAAAATTGATCACTTTTAACCTTTCATAGGGTACATGAATAAGATGACTTATAGCAAAGTAGCCACTGAAATGGGGGTGTTCACCAGTTCCAACCGGTTGAGGCTGATGGGTGGATTGAAAGCATGTGTTTGAAACACTTCAGGGCATCTGCCTCTATGCTTGTACCACTGTACATCATTTTCACTGGGGAGCCAAAGCAGAGCCATATGCAATCGGGTAAGTCACCAGAGAATGTATTAGAAGGATTTTTAATAGTTGCTACTTATTAACAATTTGGCATGCGTAGTTTTTGAAACACTATCACATGATTAGTGACTTTTTGAATTTTGTATGATGTCTTCCATTTTGACTTGATTGTGATATTTTGTCTCTCCTTCTGGGCTCCGAAACCTACACCATCTTTCTGTGAATGGGAAAAGTAATTTAAGATGTTGTAGTAAAAAGAATACAAGTCTAGGAGGAAAGAAACCTGGGCTCCAGATAGGTTTAACATTGAATAGTTTATATGACTATGTACACACTCCCTCTATCTCTCTGAGCCTTATTTCTGTCCGAGGGTAATGTTTGGTGGCGGGGGGCAGGGGGATAAATTAAACAGGAGTAGTACGTTAAACTAAAGGTCTGTGGGACACGAACTGACAAATCCGTAGAGGCAGACGGTAGAGTGGTGACTGCCGGGGATGGTGGGAAGGGCACCGAGGTTTTGGAGAACAGGTATGGGTTTTCAGTTCTAGAACGAAAACATTCTAGAGGCGGACGGTGGTGACGGTTGCACAATAATGTGACTTATTAGCTTAATGCCACTGAACTGTACACTTAAAATGGTAAATTTTGTGTTTTATGTTTACCACATTTTTTTTAAAGCAATAAACGCTTCAATGCCTAGGCGGCCAGGGGGCTAACATAAACAGTAGCACAGCCTGAGTGTAACCCAGCGAGGCCTGGTGGTGTCATACTGCAGAACCCAAACCCTGCTGATTCAGCACACGTTTAGTAAAAGGCTACAGGGGGGTTGTGTGATAAGGACTGACTGGGCCGCTACGGCCAGACACTCTGCCAGGTGCTCAGGTTGTACAGACACACAAACCAGTCCCTCACAGACCTTCAGGTTCCCATGGGACTGCTGCTTCCTTGGAGTCTTCGTGGAAAGTGCGTCCTAGGAGCTGTGTTCAGTGGGCAGTCTCTGCCGCTCTCCTCCATGGTGGCCAGATGGGGCGGTCTGATCAATATTGCTAGACTTTTCAAGGGAAGCCAGTTATCTGGTATTTGAGGTGAAATCTTCACATTTTTGAATGTTGGGAAAGTAATAAAATTGTTAAAACAAAAAAACCCTGTGGGGGCCAGACATCTACAGACCTAAAGCAGCCTTTGGGGGTTGCCATTGGCAACTTCAGAAGGGAATGTGCTCTAACATGCAGTGATTTCGCTGAAGCCTCACGCAGAATGATTAGCTCAGAGTGTCTGTAAAATCTTTTAAGGTAATTTTTCAGTTCAGCTTCCTCATCATTGAATTTGTTGATAATATCTTTCTTAGTCTGTATTAAAGTAAAACTAGACATAAAGGCAGAGAGAAGAGGGCTAGGTCCCCACGCACACAAAAAACTCTTCCCAGCAGCTAGCGTAGCACATCTGTGCTTCTGGAACAACATAGCGAACGGCTTCCCGACAGCGCAAGGACCAAGACCACCCCAGACACACACTCTACAGCCCTGTGTGTGGAGAAACAGAACAAAATTTATGATCGGCCCTTTAGCTCATATCAATATATCTCAAGCCACAGAACACTTTCATTTTGCAGGTGCTACTTGAAAGCTTGTATTATGGTTTAAAATATCATTCCTAAGAATCCTAAGCTCCTAAGACCCATTAATTAACCCTGAATTATTAAACATTTGAAAGCCAATCATTTACCTCTCCCATGCAAGCTGAAGCAAATGCTAACAAGCACTTTCACCTTCATAAGGTAACGTTGTTTCAAAAGTTAAGATATATATTCAAATTGTATTATGTATGGTGTCAGGGTGATTTGGGTTATAAGAAATTCTTTATTGTGCATTGTGAAGAATCACCTTTCTGCAGGGACGCCATTATTCTCTTTCTGTCATCCCCTTGCCTGCCCTCCCCAACACACCACCCACAGATCTGAGCATTCTTGAACACGAGCCTTGGAAGATGTGTTTCTTCCTGCCTGGGCGGGGTATCAGGTAACTAAATGACGCGCAGCTGGGCAATCTGAAGCGGACGTGGAGAGGACTCATTACTCAGCTGCATGGATAGATGGGAGAAAGTGGCAGCAAGTCCATCGTGAAGATGCCAAGGGTCACACAAACCAGTTCCAGCGGATTACTAGAGGCCACAGAAAATAGAACTCCGGGGAAGAACATGGAGCTTTCGGGCCCCAGTTCAAGATAATAATAGAAATAAAACTTACTACAAGTATACATTTGCAGATAATGCTGCTATCAAAATTGATTAAATCTAAAACGGTAATTAATAGAACTGAAACTAAATGAGCTAGTAATATTTTAGAGAAGTCCCTGATTCGCAGGGAACAAAGGGCCCCAAATTATTTGTCTTCTACTCTGTTTCTTAATCCTAAACTTGATAAGGAAGTTGATACAGGTCATGAAATTTGAAGCCACAAACTCTGTGTTTAGACCTTCGCTGGGCTATTTTCTGTGTGGGTGTATTGTTCTCGAACTTAAAAATGAATGGGAATAATATAGACTGAAAAAAGATATTTTTGCAAGGATTCAATTACATTAAATGATGAAAAAGTAGCATTATTTAGCAGCAGACTGATTTGGGTACTAGCTCTATTACTCGGCTACCTGACACATGGAAAATATTTAATGTCTCTAAACCTCAATTTATTCTTCTAGCAACTGCATAAGATAACATGTAAGTCAAAGGACTGCAATTAATAAGTAGGATAATATATTTAATGTGTTAGCACAGTGACTGCTTATTATACAATAAGAAAGTTAATTATCATGAATAAAGTACCTGGAGAGTAGTTCAAAAGTCTTTCCAAAAGTCTTAGTCAAATCTAAATATGATGAGTAGAAGAATATTTTATCTTAAGGGCAGTCTATGTACTTTTATCTTCCAATTATGGCCTACATATACTTGCAGTTTTTAATAATAACCAGTATGAACAGTAATAGCCAATGCCTCTCTCTCTCTCTCTCTCTCTCTCTGTCCCTCATACACACACACACACATACACACACAATCCTAACTCAGGTGGTATTTTGAGAAGTTCCTTATAGATAAATATTCTACCTGAGAAAGATAGAAAGGTATTATGATATGGATTTAAGAGAGCATTGGCAAAGATAAGCTAAGAAGTGTTCTACAGTTGCCAATAAGCACTGGAAAGCTAGCTCGTGAGAATTCAGAAAATGACAATAATAATTCTTTGATAAACAGCACAGGCTGCAGCTAATGGCTGGTCTGCCTGTTTGCTGGACCTCTCCTGCAGCCTCCCTTTTCAGGCCCAGGGACCACTTGGTAAACATTGGCAACCAACTGGCTTCCTGATGTCATGTCAGTTCTCCAATCAAAACCTTTCCTGAGCACATAAGTACCAATGTGGTCCAGGCTAAAATCTCTCCAAAACCAGGGCCAGCTCTCTCCTCCAGGTTTAGTTTGCACCTGCCCTGCGGAGCACTAAGCTCCAAGCCTGTGCGGGAGCCCCGCGCTGCGCCCAAGCACTTCCCGAGGTTTCCCAGTGTCTCCCTCTTCCTCATTCAGTTCTTTCTCCCAAAACGTCTTCTTTCCTGTGCTGTTTGAATCCCTAGCTAATTGAAAGAACCTTAAGAACAAGTGATGTTTACACGCCTGTATACAGACCTTGTCTCAGCTACCAAAATGCTTCCACTCCCCAATACCGAGCATCAGCCATGTACCAGTTACGCAGGTAGCGCTGAGAGAGATTGTAGGTGAAGTGCTAAAAGACATTTGCAGAACTTCATTAAATCACCAGCTCTGAAAATAATATGCTTTCACTAACATACATTTGAAACAGCAGTATTGGGATTTTGGTCTTGTTTGGGTGCATATGCTTGTTTTAAGTGTATAGATGTGTTTTACTTAGCATTTTCAAAAGGCTCTGTGATGTGGTAACTTTTCTGTTACCACAATGGCTGTCTACTTTGAACAAAAAAGAGTATTTTAAAATTAACCTCTATGGTGACAATATAATGTCCATATTATTGCTACATTGGCCTTCATTTTGCAAACAAGAGAAAATTATTCATTATTCAAAATGTATCAGAAAAGGAAACACAATATAAAGCCAAGCTGGCACGAACAGGGCTGTCTACAGGGAAAGGAGTCAATGTAAATTCAGTAAGATTTCACTTTACAACAAGTAAAACAGTAGTTTTGACCTCATGTAATTTTTTCATATATTTCATAATAAATCAAGTATATGAACTCATCTTGATTTTTGTCATCATGTTTAATCAATATTTCTTTGCCATGTAATGTTTTCCATTTCTCCATTTTAATTTTTCCAGGTCTGGCTTGGAATTCCTACCTGGAAATCCTACCTTATTAATAAAACATGAAGTGACTTCATATATCTTGATTTTCCCTAAATTTGCCTCTCTGGTAGCCATCTATTGTTTTCTTAGGATGGGGTTCATAAATTTTTACATAGGACAAAAAGTAAGCAAAAGAATTTGTGTAAAAAACTATAACATACACGCTACAGTGTCGACAAGCCTGGAAGACAGGAACCCAGTCTACGTTTGCACTTCTCTTAGCTTAACAATTGGCCCCATTGCGTTAAACTTAGAAATAGTTCACCTGAAAAGGTGTCTCGGGATTGAAATATATATATATGGAATATAACAAATACACTTGAAAAAGAAGTGTATATAATGTTTCCTAATCAGTCGAGCAGTCTTTAAGTACAGAGATTCAAGATTCAACCAAGGAAAAACTATCGCAAATAAGTGGATATCGTTTCCAACTTCTCGAGTGAGGTAGATTGTTCTCCACACTTCATTTATCTCAATCCCAGGGAACACTGTTATCATAACTAACAGCATATGAAGCAAGTGGCTACGTGTTCTGTACTCCTATAAAAGATGACCTGTTTTGATAGGACATGCGAATAACTAGCATCCTGGCCTGAGTCTGTCTTCCCTCCTGGCTACAAAACACAGAGTTCCGGAGAATATCTGGCCACCAGTGTGGTGACCGCAGCAGGGAGAGGGGTATAAGGGATAGAAATGGTAATGAAAAAAATACAACAAAAAAAAATTTCTGGTAAAACAAAAGCCTGCAGATTTTTAAATATGTAAATGTTCAGCACTGACAGTTTGCAAACATTATGTAGCATGCAAATGGAAAATAAAATTTTCATTTCCATTAGTATTATTATTGTTATTTTATTATTTAAAAATAGTATTAGTACATTTTATGTCATTCAAAAATATTTTTCCATATTATGCACTAAGCAGATTAAAAATCCAAAATATTTTATTTCATTTTATGAAAAGTACATATTTTTACCTAGGAGACAATAGTTACTAAAATGGAGTTACGTTTAACTTAAAAGTTTGATGTGGGTTTATTTAAATGAAGTCAATGGATGCTTAAATAAGATTTCAGTATGTACAATCATTTCATCTCCTTGACTAATCAATAATTAGAAACTGTAAGTAGTACCTACACGATATCATATCAACAAGCTGGTGAGAAAACCAAGGAATTGGTTTAGCTTCATGATTCTTGTTTCCATAAAGAATCAAATACATTTATTTTTTTCATGGAAATTTTGGATTTTATCATAAAATTAGAATTTAGTTGGCTATATAGCATACTAAATGTAGGGCATCAGGCTCATTTAGATTTAAGACATTTTTCAAAATATTAGAACGTTTTTAGGTCACTAAGTTCTAAAAATGACAGTCTCCCAAGAGCAGGAAACCAGTCAAGAGAAACATGTGGAAAACATTTCTTCTATTTCCAAGCCCCAAGAGACAGTTACTCATGGGATGGTCCTTGTCCACACGCCACACTAGGAATGGACTACAGAGAGGGGACACTGTGGAGATTCAGTCAGCTGCATGGTTTCCTGGACACTCTCTCCTAAGGGCACTCCACCTGCATCTCCACCTGCTGTGCCTGCACGGAAGTGTGACACTTCCTCCTCCAGGTTTTGCACACCCATCTCTCACTCACACAGATAACTTTGCAGAGCAACAGAGATTACTCTGGACAGCCTTTCTATCTGCACTCAGTAACGAGAACAGCTAGGGTGAAAGGTAGGAAACAGTGGTGCTCTGACTCCAGAACAGGGGGAAGAAAGGATGGCAAGGTGGGAGGGACTGCAGAAGGAAAGCAAAACTTGTTCTGGCAAGAGTTTGTCCTTTGTATGCGAGAAGTCATTTTCTTGAACTTTGCTGGATCCACACTGAAAACAATTTTCACCCCTTGGAAATCGAAGTTTAAGAGTCCCGTTTCTTTGATTTTCAAGTTTCCATGAAGAGTATTGGGGGGATTCAAGTAAGAGAAGATGATTTCAGCCATCTGAGCGCTCTGTCTACAAGGAAGGGCAAGGAAGGGCGCACTGAGCCTGAGTTAGACCCCAGTGCCACATCCCCATTGTCACCATGTCTCCAGCAGCAAGTAGCTCCCAAGCTTTACCCATTCATTCGATATTTCGTGAACCTACCATTATGTGTCTCCTACCCACTAAAAATCCATAAACTTTTCAAATGGAACATCAAAACAAACTACTGAGCCAGGAGTATATGGTATAAGTATCTTCCTCGTCACTCCATTTTTAATTCTGAGTTCAAAGCACTGATTTTTTTTCCTCTTAATTTGCTTTGGATAAGCTGTGTTGAAGCGTTTTCTCCCTCCTGCAGAATGGAAATATTTACAGCGATGTATGCAGTCACCACAAAACAATTCAGTTGTCTCATGGAATCCATTATAATGGGATTTCTACCTGCTCTTGATTATTCCATGACCCCTCCCCCACTTTCCAAAACATTTTTTTTTCACCAACAGGCTGATGAATCCAACATGAGGTGCCTGCCACACAGCTGTGTATTGATTTATGCATAACTATATGTCTCATTTGGCTCCTTCTGGTGAAATTATTTTACCTATAACATCAGAGTAGCCCCTCACAGATCCTCTTCCTGCTCACCCAGTACATTCCTAATACTCACAGAGCTACAATATGTCATACTTCCAAATCGGCTAACAAACTTCTAATTATTTAAAAAGGCCCTCTACGCAGAAACATGTCGTTTTCCTGAATTGTGAACCTTGCAAAGCAGATGCTAACTAAGAAAGTGTTTGCTATTAAAATACATATTTTTCAATACCAGATTATGATCTTCTGGGAAACAAATTTATAAGGATCATCTGGTTGCAAAATGTGATTTTTAAGATTGGAGCACTGAAAGCATTTAGCAGGTTTTTCATTCATGCACTATAAAAATTAACAGCAGGAGCGTTCTCAGGACTTCAGGATACTCAGGAAATCACTCAGGGCTGTATATACAACATATCTGAAAAACTACATTAAAAATGACCAAGTCACTCCTGGTAGTCAGAGGGACACTGTGGAAAAATCACTTTGAAATAGCCTTCGTGACTACAAACCACAGGTCCATGCACTGCAGCTCGGCTCTGGGGAGCTCACCCATCCCTCAGACAGCTGCCGCCTTCCAGTGTCTGAGTCGCTGTTAAGTGCTGGAGTTTACGGCTGTTACTCCTTTCGATTCCTTTATTAAATACACCTTTAAACGCCTAACGAAGCAGTCTCCAATGAACTTTAATACCACTAAGTTAACTTTAACATCATTTTAATCAAGAGAAACAGAATTCACTTAGGCACTTCGAACTACAACATAAATAAAGAAGTGTTTTCAGGTGCCAGGGCATGGGAGGGGGCGGGGGGGGGGGGCGGGCAGCGCTGCCTGGCCAAGAGGAGCACAGCCCAGGCCAGTTGGAGGGGAATAGGGCAAGTGCTGGACCGGTGAGGACGTGCCCAGGCCACACAGCGAGGCAAACTCACAGGACCCAGCCAAAGGTCACAGTTCATACCTACTTTCTGCTATTGATTTCCTTCATTAAAATCCCACTCTTGCTATTGCTCAAAAGCCAATTTGGTGAAACAATCACTGAAAATCCAAAACGGATACCACTTATAATTTCATGAAAGAGCAAGCTAGTAAAATATTAAAGGTAGTGAACATTTCTGTCAGCTTTTAAAAAATGTAATTGCTCAAAGAAAAGAGATAAAAGGAAGGAAGGATGAAAGGGAGGGAAGGAGGGAGGGAGGCGTGTAGCTATCACATCTTTCTGTAACAAATACACGCAGAGACACATCTGAGATTTATCCAAAGATGTCAGGTTCATACCTGACCTCCTACAGTGGTAAACAGCTGTAAACCTCAGCTCCCTTTGCTACGAAATTGCCAAAATAGCCAAAATGATATCTCCATCTTATTTATGAATTGCATCTATATGATGAATGGTTTTATATAGAACATCAATAAGTCTCTACAATGTAGGAGGAACTGATGAAAAGAGAAAATTTATTGTCTTTTTCATTTATTGGGGAAAGAAAGATATATCCACTATTAGAGTATATATATAATCTTCACTTAGAAACAAATAACAAAATGATAAAAATAAACTAGCTGAATGAATACTTTACAGAATTACTGCTCTTGTGGTCTACTTTTAATACTAAAAATCTAGTTCCAGTTGACATTTAATACTCATTCAGTCCTTAATTAGTTGACCTGAAGTAAGGAGATTATCCCAGATAACCTGGATGGGCCCGATTCAGACAGCTGCCAGGCCTTTCGAACAGAGCTGAGGACTCCATGAGAGGAAGCGAGTCCGCCATGGACCAAGGCTCCAGCAGAGCCAGAGAGCACCAGCTGCGCCTCCAGGGGGCCCGCCCTGAGGAGTTCAGAGTTTCACATCACATTAGCAATTCTCTTATGTATCTTGCCGAATGGTTCTGTTTCTATGGCTGAACACTCCAGATAGATAGATAGATAGATAGATAGATAGATAGATAGATAGATAGATAGATAGATGATAGATAGATAGATAGATAGATAGATCTTCTCAAATATCTATTTGCAGCAAGATTCTTAACCTTGCCGTTGTAGTCATTTACTTAAAGTCACCAATAGCACTATGGCAGAGACTAGCTAGCTGGTCACCAAACCCATCCCTTCTTCCTCTTGGACACACATAGAGACGACATTCCCCTGCATTCTTTGCAGTTAGGTGTGGCCATGTGGCTGAGTTCTGGCCAATGGAATGAGTAGAGGTGACGACACTCTTTCCAGGCTTCACCCATACAACATAAGATGTGCAACCCCCACGCTCTCGCCCCTTCTGGGATAATTTTAGAACCAGATGTTGAAGATGACCAAGCCAAGGGATAGAGGGAAGCTGGGTTACTGCGTTGATACTTTCACAGAAGCTGCCTGACACTCAGGAATGTCTGTGTGGGAATTTTCATGAGCAAGAATTAAACTTCAAGTGTATTAAGTTACTGAAATAGTTGTATTTATATTTTACATAAGTTCTGGTACCTTAACTAGCACGAACACTTTCTATTACTTTCACAATATTCCAATTTATTATCAACAGAAGCTTGAAATAGCCGTCTTACTGTATATTTCCATTGGATGAATACACAGAGGTAAATTCATTGATTTTTTACCTTACCTCATTACTTCCTGAAAATGCCAATAATTCCCAAAGAACCAAAACACTATGACAGGTAAGAGGGCCAGGAATATTCAAATTATGTAGATCACTGAAAAATACAATTTTACTCTTCAGAAGTATTTCTAAAGCATTTTTAATTAAACTGACAAAGAAAAATAAAATAGCACATTTCAAACAAATAATTTATAATGTTAATCATATCTGCTTTCTGTCCATATGCATCTCAACTTAATAAACCACAATATATTGTCCCTCAAAGGGATTAGTGATTTGCTACTGGTAAAGAAAATACATTATATGAAATCTGAATTTCAGAAAGTCTACTTCATGGAAAACTTAAAGCTACAATACTTGTGTCTCTGACCACCCTGGGCGTGGGTTCTGACAACGGCAACGCTGTTTCTGCCCTGCCCCCTCACATTCTCTTCCCAAGGACACAGGCGATTTTACCTTTTTATTTTTAAAGTACAATGAGACATCTTAGGAGAGCTCCTGTGTCAAGGATTTTAGCTACTTCGCTTTGATAAAAAGAAAACTCCAAGTCACCTCTTGCCTTTGGCCGCACATCCCTGTGTGCACGAAGTGGGAATTTAATGTGAGTTCAAGACCCAGCTCCTTATTGAGGGAAAAAATTAGAGATGAAACGATCCAGATTCGCTGTGCACATCGGCCCCATTTTTCAGATAATTCCTCAACTCTCAACTCTTACTGGCTCCCATTGTTTTACCTTGTAGTCTTTATAAAGTGCCCAGAAACAAGGGAGATCAGATAACTCAGCACTCTTAAGATCTCTGACTCCAGACAATGTACTTTGGTGGAAAGCCAGGTTTAAAGTCCTTAGGGGAGGCTTTAGGGATAAGATGATAGAAGAGGAGACAGGAAAAAGAGAGGGTTATGATCACACACAAAAAAAGGAGAGAGAGAGGAGCAGGAGGATTGGCTCTGGTGAAAAAAGATGAATTCAGTCAAGAGTATTCGTAATGATGGTGAGGGACAGTGAGCTCCAGTAGAGAGAGGACAATCAGTCTCCTAAATGGCAAGTATTAATTTGAAGAAAACATTCTTAAAATGTATCATTTATTAATAAGTAGTATATTGAAAATTGATAAGAGGATTCCATTGGGCAGAGTTGTATAACTACCTGTTAGAGACGGTCAAATTCCAAAAATACAAATATACCTATAAAAAAGATGAATTGATTTTTAAATATATAATTGATGTTGGAATATTCCGCATTCACTGATCTAAAACGTATCCACATATATCTCTGCAGCGCAACTATAAACCTTGATAGCAAATACTGCCACGTACAGTTTAAGCTCAGGAAAACAGACATCAACTCTGAAGAACTGTATCTCTCTACGGAAGAATCTGCAAACTAGATAAATGCCAAATTTAGATTTAAAACATATTTTTGTACCTTGTTGGTAAACCAAAGTAAATATGTTTCTCATAATCCATCAGTATTTAATTAACGTATGAAAACTGTCCTATTAAACCTAAATTAAATCCTTATTGGAAAGACAGTTGAAAGTGCAACTGTAGCTTCTTTTTATGTAATTTATAACTACTCACAACAACCAAAAGCAAAGAGCAAATGCAACCTATCTGAAGCGATTATATCACTTGATTAAGGAGAACGGAAACTTGGAAACCAAAAGAAAGTGAAACTGGGAAAGAGGGAGTTTGACCCCCATCAACAATTTCTTTTTTCCTTTTAAAATGTTTCTTCTTTCATTTTACGCTTTTGGCATGAATTCAATTGGATTCATTCAGGTATCCAAATACAATTTGGGATCTGAAATTGTTTATATGTGTTCCCCCTGCCTAGCCACCCCACCGCTTTCGACTGCCTCCCAGGAAACGTGCCCTGTCTCCTTGTTTGTCTCGCCAGCATGCCAGCCCTCGTCTGCCTGAGTCTGCTGTGCGGGAGGCTGCTGTGTGCGGCGCAGCACTCCGCTGGGGAAGGAAGGGTGCAGACTGACAACCGCGCAGCAAGCAGGCCAAAGCCCAGGGCTTGCAGGGTGGGTCAAACATCAGGATGGTCTCTTGTCTGGGAATCTGAGGATGTTTGGAGTATATTCTGTATTAGGAAATGTCTGCGGGAAGGAACGTCCCCGATAAAGTTTGTTGGGAGTTAGTTGCAACCTCCTGGTTTGAGGATATTGCATGACTTGAGGATGACATCAGGTGGGAAAAAAAGACAGAAATAAGACCAAGAATGTGTTTTGCTTTCTTCTTAGGCAGCAAAAAATAACTTGCTTTGCGTGATCATGGGACCACTTCAGTAAAATGTTTAAATCTCAGGATGTTATGCGTAATAAACCCACAGGAGCGTTTAAGGCCTGAAAAACCTCCTTGCTTAATACAACTGCCATAATCACTACTCTATAAGGCATAGATTATGTGCACAGAAAATACATTCAAACAAGCATCAACGGGTGTGATAGATTGACGTCATTTATCCTTTCGAATGGGCTTGGTAAGAATGCCTGGGTACTAGAAACCCTCGCATACATCAGAACCTTATATTATTGACATCATCCTGTACCACAGAAGCAAACCAAACAGATTGCCAGGTATGTCTTCTTTGATGTTGTTGTTGAAAATGGCTTTAAAACAGCAAAGTAAAAAAAAAAAATTAAAGACAAAAAAACCCCAGGAAAGTGACAAAAAATTAATAGGAATTAACAAACAATCCCCAAGGTAATTAATTCATTGTTTATAGCCACCCAGAGTGAATGGAAACAATTGTTTGATCAGTACAATGGGACACGGATGGTTGAGATGGTCCTTGAACAGTACAATTGGTGCTTCTATGTTCTCATTACTCAAAGCACCTCAGTTCTATTGAAGAAATGTACCGGGCCAACATAGACGATGTGAATTAGACAGAATTCAATGAACACTTCAACCAAAGCCATCCTTGCCTTCCCAACAACTAAACCAGAGGGAGTTGAAGTATGCTTTGAGATATATCAGCAGATTCCCTGCCACAATAAAGCCCAGGAGTACTACATATACACAGAACATAATGATATCAGAGTGCATAAACTTCACAGGAATGATGTTCCCTACATAAGAAGGCATTATTTGGAAGAAGGCTATACCTTATTCACCCACATGCTGAGTCCCAGAAACATGGAATAAATCAGAGAAAGGGGCAGGAGACATCACAACATAGTGAGTTTGCCGTTAAGGAACCGCACTGGAATTTCCTGGCAGCAGAAGCCAGATTGCCTTGGGGAGACAAACAGCAAAGCACAAAGGAAACTATGGGAAGGACAAAGGAGGCCCAAACAAGGCTTCCCCGCCCCTGATGTGAGCTGGGCCCATCCTCTTCCCTCCTCTTCCTGGAACCCAAGGAGAGAGCCGCGTCTGCCCAAGAGATTCTGAGCTAAACACCAGCTAAATTATACTGATCTAAAAAGGTACGGGTAAGAAAGAAACCAGCCACACCACTGGCTCCCACTCACCTCTCGCAGCTACTCTGGAAGGTGACACACTTCGTGAAAGCCTAGGAATGGCACTAAAAACTTCTAACAATGGCTTCCAGCTCCTTGACTCTACCAGTCCAACTCTGCCTGCACAGAAATCAATATTCCGACTTCTTCAGTTCCATCAAAAGTGCTTATGGATCCTTGAGATGTGAAAATAAGGAGGCAACTTATGGCTGAATTCCTTTTCTGTATTCAAACATTTCTCTTCTAGTGAAATAGAACCTTATCTCATAATGTGAAAACTTAAAAATGTCCAGGGTTTGTATCTGTGGAATATGTTAACAATTAGTCCATTGATGCTAAGTCCATATGGGAAAAATGATTTCAGTCTTAATCATCATTACGTCACTGGACCTAACCAAATGCCTGGGACTGATTGGCTGTTTAATAAACATGGAAGGAAGAAAAGGAAGCAAGAAGGAGAAGAGGGGAGAAGTGTACGAAATAAGTAATTTGACCTAATTAAGAATTCAGCAACTCATTTATTTTCAAGTTGTTTGGAGCATAAAGCATACTGTAGAATAGAAGTAACTGACAGACTAAAGTACTTTGCCCTTCATGCCATAGTAAAATATTCACAATTGCTCATATAAAGTGCGCTCTACTTCTTCCTTTACATCTCAGTCACTAGCGATGGAGCGGAGAGTGCACATTACCTGTACTCAAAATGAAATCGTGTGTAATTAACTTAAACGTTGTCTGTGACAGATCCTGGATGTGGACATTCCAGTCTATCATCCAGGCTTTTTACTGAAACTCGGAATGCACTGTGTGGTATGGTTTCATTTGCTAGGACAACTCAAATCTGTCCTGTAATTATGTCTTCTACCCAGGTCCACACCGAGGAAGCAATGTGTCTGCGGCAGCAGCACCTAGAAATCTGGCGCCAGTAAAGGATTTGCATAGTATGTTCACAAGCTCTTGTGATTCTGCTCTGATCTGCTCTTCTGTGCTGTACTGAAAGTCAATCCCTGTGTCTAAAATGTGGGTTCTTTCCTTTTTCAACAATTTTTAAATTTGCTTGCCTGAATAAGGTGAATACATACAAAAGAACAACTTACGTGACAAAATACCAATCTTCTAACCAGGAGACTCCTTTTCCAAAGATAAATTCAAATTATATTTTCAGGAAACCAATCCAACAGGTTTTGCTCCAACAAGATTTCCTCTGGCTCATCTCTCTCACTACCCCCCTCTCCAAATCCTAACAGGTTCTTTGATTTCCCATTCTCTACATTGTCACAATAGACAATTCTCCTTTTGTGAGACTGACCAGCAATAGCAAATCACCAAGTCACTTTCCCACAGTCAGTTGGAGCTCCGAGCTTTCTACTGACAGACTAATTAACGTGAGCCAGTATGCTACGTGCGCCGTATTTAATGATGATACTCTGGCCTATCCAGTCTTCTTTCACGCTAACACCAAACACTATTGCACAATCGCAATTTAGCCTTGGAGGAAGAGCTTCATGCAGAACAGTGTGAGACGATGCAAAGGCTCACTGCTCCAATCCTAAAGGCCCTAGCAAGATGTCAGGACCACTATTTCTCTCCCTTCGCTGTTTACCAGCCGATGCAGAAGACCAAACGTATACTGACTACTGACTACTTTTTAACTCCCATACGTATCAAATGAGGTCCTTATCATCTAAATAACTAGGACCTTGAGTTTTCTAGAGTTTTTTTTTTTCTTTTGCTATCAACTGCTGAATTTATGCCAAATTCCTCTCTTGTTCATAACTTCAATGCAGGCAAAGCAGCAGCCACATTTGTTCTGCTTTATCGCAGACGGTAGTTTAACCAAAAAAAAAAAAAAATTGGATATCCTATCTGTTTCCTGCTTCACAAAGCTGGCATATTGCTTTCAGCACTCTTCCCTGCACCAGCACCTCTTGGCCAGGCACGAGAGGAGGGAACGTGCCCAGCGTGCGCTCTGGCATTTCTACAGCCTCAGCCCCAGCGCACTCTAGCACAGCATCCTGCCTGCCGATTTCACCTTCTTGTCAGCTTCCCACCATGAGCTGTGCAAGTAGGTTGCACACACTTTACAATCTACAATTGCGCAATGCAGAACAGAGGGTGCCTACTAATGTGTAATGCGAGAGCAGCCGTGAGCCACAGCAACACAGTTTGCATACTTTCAACATTTTATTTGAAATCACATAATGGATGCTCACTCTAATAGCAAAGATCTAATAATTGACCAATTTTACACATAAATATGCAAACTGGCATAAATATTTAAAGAAAGAGAAAGAAGAGATAAGATCGGTCATCTTTAAGTTTACGTAATGATAACGAAGCCTATCACAAAATGAGAACATGAGCAACAGATTTGCAAACCTCACACTTAGAATTCTCCACTGTATTAGAGAAAAATCAGATCTTGCCTAAGCAAATATAACTGAGCAGTAACAAGTGGAGTATGAAAATTGGCATTTCTTTCTCTATATGAAATCACTGCTCCCTCAAAGTAACAATCAGACTGAAGACTTGAAAGAGTTGCCTTTTAATATATCTATTTGAGTCTACAGCTCATCTTCCTGTTATAAAACTTAAAAACAAGATTCCCTACTCGATGTCACATGGAGGGCTGATGCACCCTGGTGGCCTTGTCCCCAGTTCCTCACTTTCCGCATCTCCCTTGTGACCAGTACACCTGACCGACGTCTGAGCTGGAACCCACTGTTCTCTCACTTCCCATTAAAATCTTGTCCTTGCCCTGGCTGGTGTAGCTCAGTGGCTTGAGTGCAGCCTGTGACCCAAAGCGTCACCAGTTCAATTCCTAGTCAGGGCACATGCCTAGGTTGCGGGCCAGGTCCCCAGGAGGGGGCATGAGAGAGGCAACCACACACCGATGTTTCCCTCCCTCTCTTTCTCCCTCCCTTCCCCTCTCTCTAAAAAAATAAATAAATAAGATCTTGTTTTCTTCCCTCCCACTAACACTTCTGTTTTATTGTCAACCCTTCTCATTTATATTTTTCTCTGCTACCCTACTCAAAATAATGAAGAAGACCACTAGTTCCTGGCCCTCTGCACTAGAAGCAAAGATTGAAACCTAGCTATTGGTGTTGTCTTTCTTAGCACATTTCCTCGGAGTTATGCCAGAGAGTTATTATTTACCTCCATCGGTAAATTATTTCAAGAGATAGATCCTTAAGGAATAACTCAAATGTAACTGTCACCCCCTCATCTCTTAGCCACGAGAAGCCAGGACTCAATAGCAAGAAAAAAATGCCTGTATTAACAAGAAGGAACATCCTTCTTAGCAGCTCCCACCATTCAGCACATGAGCCGATGGAGGTAGCAGAGGTTTTGCATGCAGCAATGCCAGGGATTTTCAGGTCCCTTCCTGGAAATGACGTACACAGTGGGTATAAAAACAAAGCTGGACACAGTCTCTGTCATCCAGGAGCCAGCAATTCAATGAAGAGGTAAAACATACAATCAGCATAAATAGGTGGTAATTATGAAAAGAGACTTAGAATGAGAGAGCTTGAGATGGAGATGACAGAAAACGAACCCTGCACTGTGACTGTGTGTGATTTCCACCACTGAGAAAAGGTGTCCGGCAGAACCGCAGCCCCAACAACCCAGAAAATGGGGTTCTTCATCAGCACTCCCCCTGCGTGGGGTTCAGCTAAGAGCTGTGGGTGCCGGCTTATCCACTGTGCACAGGTTTCGGTGCCAATGGGCCCTGCCCCGTGTCCTAGCAATAGGGGCCCACGGACTTCTTGCTCTTGGGATTCCCTCAGGCTCTCAGGCAAGATGAACATTGTGATATAATATAAATGCTCAGTTTGAGAGATCCAGAGACTGTGCAGGAGAACACAAGGCCTCGAAACCTCCAAGAAGTTTAGGGAAGCCTTCTCTGAAGAGGAAGTGTAAGAATGTTGAGAGACAACATGGCCAAACCAAAGACCTTCCAAAATATCTGGGCATGGGAACAGTTATAAACTGATGTCAAAAGGGCCATCTCTTTCCCTGCGTTCTCTCTGCTCTCTCCCCCTCCTCCATGCCCCACTCCTTCTCTTTCATCCCATATGTGTTCTTTCTGAATGCAGAGCACCAGAGTGAGTGGCAGGGAAGACTCTCCTTGGCCTCAACTCTGTCCTGCAGCGGGATTTGAGCCTGGCTTGGCAGGTAGGATAGATGGATGGGAACATATGTGGAGATAATTTATGTGTTAGTTTTGGAATGAATAGAGGAAAGCTTGGGAAAAGATAATTTTTTGTGTCACGGTTATTGGTCACCTCACCTCATCTCAGGGACTTCTTGAGTCCAAGGGAAGGGAAGGTTAAGCCAAAACTCGGACACTCAGAAGCACACACAAAGCACCGTGCTGGTGCCCAGCAAACAAGCAGAAGACACTTCAGCTCCTCAACAGCAAGAATACAGAGTGATGTTGGGAACCGCCCTTCCTGGTTTCAGACACTGTAACCCTCCATGGCTAAGGCTGAGTGAGAGACCTTGAGACCCTAAGCCACTAAGGAGACAAAGCTTATCTCCCTGGCAGGGGCACCACCTCTGCCCACTTTACTTCACCCTGCCTGGCCCCCAGTACAAGTCCGGTTAGCCCATGATGGGTAAGATTCCTCAAGGAAGGTACAACCTAAGACAGGCATGGTCACAAGGGGGCCCTCAGGGAAGGACTTGGGGGGCTATGGAGAAAGGGGATGATGGACCCTTGACCCTCGGCTTTGACATGGCCTGAGTCCTCATTCTGTCTGCAAGAAGTCTCCTAATCTCTTGGCTGCCTTACTTCCCCTTGACCTAAGCCTGAAACAGTGCTGGAGGTGGGTGCAACCCTGTGTTGGAAAGGGTGGGTTCCCCAGATGATCAGACCTGAGAAAGAATGCATAAAATCCTGTGAAACCTGAGTTGCTAATACCCTAAATTCAAATGATAAGAGTCCAAGCATGAAATGAATTTGTTTCCCCAAAGTTTTATGGTCCTTTAGCTAACTGACCCAGACTCTAAATAAGCCCTCAGAGTTCTTTGAATGTTATCTATTGATTATTACTGCCTGACAATGATTGATGAGCTTTCCATATATGCCCTGTATTCCTATACAAATTAAGCCAATAAAAGCCTGTCAAGGCAAGGGTCAGGGCACTGCCCCTTCGAGATAGTGGCCGCACCGTCCCTTTTCCTCCACAGGACTCAGTAGTCTGTATGAATTTGTCTCATCTCAGCCACAATGCCATGGACACTGCTTGCTGGTGACCATTATCAGAGTGGGGCAAAAGTAGCTTTATAGCTGTTCATATGGAAAATAACACAATAATTAAGAAGTAGCAATACAAGAATAAACCATTGTGCATACTCATAACTGTAATCCTACTTTTCCCCACCCCATATGATCAATAGATACCTTCCAACTTCTTCTAAGCAAAGAGCATTTTTAAGGTTATTTATATGATGATAGTCTGACAGAATTTTGCAAAACATAGGCCTCTGCCCCCGATGGGCTCTTTCCATCGACACTTCTACAGCAGGGTGTTCTCAACCTCAGCGTTCTTTGTCCAGCCAAACTCTCTGCCGCAGGGGCTGTGCTGTGCTTCCAGGGTGCTACTAAGCCTCCAACAAACCTGCCCCGACTAGATGCCAAGAGCACCACCCCCCGAGCTGGGACACACAAAGCCATCTGCAGACACTGCCAGCTGCCTCTGGGAGGCAAAATGACCCCGACTGAGAACCCCTGTTCCACAGCAGTGTGCCGTCATTCCGTACTTTGATATCTGCTCTCCTGCGTCACTGCCTAAACTTTCCTTGTGCCTGTCTCCCTAATGAGCTCCTACCTAGTGATGATCACAGATGTCAGTAAATACTCACTGACTGAAATGAATAAACTTTCACAGCAATGCACGTTTTTACTTTTTCTAAATGCTTCAGAGTTGACCCAAACGCACACTTCCCCATGTGGACCTCCCTCTGCGTGCAGACAGAACAGGCCAGCACACCAAAGGCAGAATTTGGCTCCAAGAAAGAAAATGTGTAGAACCAAGTTATTTATTAAGAACAATCCAATCTGAGAAACATCTTTAAAGATCATTTATCTTCCCTTCAGTTGCATCCCATTTTCCTCCAGGGGAGCTTTATAACTGTGTATAAATGTTTGTAAACTCTTGCTTTCTCCATGGTTACAAACTCTGAGATCCTATTTATTTATACTAAGAGGTCAAGACGGAGGCTATTACTGACCAGACTCACACTAAGATAATGGTACTCTACTGATATTATTTGGGGCAAATATTTGTCAAAAATATAAATTGAAGTTCTCCTAAGTGAGTCGGACCTTATATTTCCTTCCCACAACTCTAAATCCTGAAGTAAAAAAAATGTCTTAAAGGGGGAGAAAAACCACAGGCAAAATAACTGTGACAGTATGAAGCTGGGTAGAATAAGAAGTGAAACGTGGGCAAAAAGGAATACAAACACCAGGGAATGAGATACTCCAAATGGTATGCAGCGTCTACGGAGAAAAGCCCCACTTCGAGACTCTGTCCTCCACAAATCAGAGTCTGATAAATGGCCCAACCGAGGAGACGGGCATCACGTCCCTTGACTAAGTCCATTGTCCAAATGTTTTGCATTTGAAGGTCTTGAGGCATTTATGAGAAGTTGAATGAACTTTCGTGGTCAGCTCAGAAATGTCGGTGTTTTGAGGCCAGGATGCTTTCAACCTCGTCATTTCCTAATTTGAAGACAGGAAACTGGAAACGCTTCATGAAGGGTAGAGGAGACAGATTTCATGTTTAAATGTAACAGTATGTTTCTCAAAATATTTCAACGAGCTAGGGAATAAATCTCTTAACTAGAAAGTTAATAAACCAAATGCATGTGTTTTCTCCATCGCAGAATCTACTTCGGTATTTTCCTTAAATACTTTTTTGGCTTCAACAGGGGAGAAAGAAAACAAAAGAAAAAGAATTTTATTTTATTTTTCTTTCGCTCACATAGGGTAGAATTTTCCGGAGGGAGAGAAGAAAGAAAGGGGACCTCACATTTACTGAACATTTCCAACATGACTCGTATTGGATCCTTTAAAAGTAGCATTTCACTTCCTCAGGATTATCTTCTGAGGTAAAGACTGATAACCACCTCGTGCAGATGAAAAACACTGAAGCCTGACTGATACCCCTAGCAAATACCAGAATTTGAACCCCAAACCCTGTACTATGTTCCTATTCTACCATCTCAGTTTCCTATTCTCTGTTTTCTTCTCAGAAAAGTCTAAAGTAAAACAAATAACAACAACAAAAACGTTGTGTTAGAATTGTTCAAAGTATAGCCTAAGAAAAACAACACTTTGTCAGTATATTTACAGTCCTCCTATACTACTTAATTCAGGTTGTGGTAACAAAACATTTAACTTTAGATCTGACTTATCATTTAATAGTGAAAGAGAAAATAAAACACCTAAGTGATCTCAGCTGGGACTAAATGTAGTGACTTCTGACAGCGGTATGCACGACACGTACTGCAGTTTCAGAGAGTTTATTTTTAGTTCAACAACCATAGCTTCGGGAATGTTTCTGGAGTACAAATCAAGATATATTCTTTCCCCTTTTTGCCTAATTATTTTTGACATTGAGGCTATCATGATGATACTAGAAAAGGAAAAGAGATTGCACAAGCTCTTCTGTGTTGAAATTTAAAGTGGTTGTACACAATTTTCCCATTAGATACCCCATGACTATCAATATTGATGGGTTGATAGGCCCACATAGCTCTTGTAAAGCATACCTGACATGTGGGGAGAAAAAAATGGCAAGTGGTCCTCATCCAGCCAGAATAGGAGTCAGCCAGCCAGTATCATTATTCCAGAAACATTACTCCATCCCCAGAATCGCCTTTCATACTCCAAAGTCCAAAACAAACAAAAAAATCTTGAAGATGCTCTTTCCCATGCATTGAGGCCTGCAGCTGGAGGCTCCACTGGTTGGTCCTCTGCTGTGCTGAACTCCCATTATTTGCTCTGGGAAAAAGGGGAAGAGGTAAAACATGTACCACTAAAAGATTTTACTTAATGTAAAATCACGCATGTCCCCCCCCCACCACCGTTGCTCCTATTAATGTATGGTTCATTAAAATTCAGTCCTGTAAGTCTTCATTATTCAGGCACTTAATCCCATGGAAAATGTGGTCATTTAATTAAAACAACCATAGGTTAGACATCCCTTAGAATACAAACTTAGGAACATGATCGAAAATCTACTGGCTTTCCAGTGGGAAAATGCGTTGGTATTAGACCGCAAGACCACAGCAGGAAAATGCTGCTCATGTGCCGAGGCTTTGCCGCCTCTGCCGTCACAGTGGCCAGAAAAACGCTGCAGGACGTGCATCTGCAGAGATAAGAACTCCACTGTGTTTGCCATAAAACCGTTGACAGCTCACATTATGAGAGAGAGTCTACTGAATAACTTCCAAGACTCACAGTCATCTTTTCAAAGCATGAAATTTCATCTCTTAAAACATTATCTTTATGAGAAATGGCATTTACCAGTGTTATATGAAAACAGAATTAATTTTATTTGCACCGGAGTATGTAATGGCCCAGACGGTGGCTGCTACAGTAGAGGTTCCCCTTTTTTGATTCTAAAGTCAAGTTCATTTCCATAGACTAGACAACTGCCATAACCCTCTTAGCTCTGGGAACCCACCAAAAATAAATAAATAAATAAATAAATAAATATGATCTGCCTTAGATTCACAATTATTATTTACCTCTACTATCAGTCTTGCCACAGTAAATGAAATCTTCACATCATTCACCCCTTGCTGCTAAGCTTCCTTGATGTTAACTAAGCCCAAAAAGTATGTGATAAAATGTAAGACTATTACCTGGCTAGGTTAATGTTAATGTGTTTAACCATCACCCAGCCTGTGGTATCTTAGGTTGAACTATTTAACCCAATTGTACAGCCCTTAAAAGCTTGCAGTATTAATGATAACTGTTATTAAGAACAGAGAACAAGGTTACTTGCCTGGCACCTGAAGCACTTATTTGCGTAAGAATATCATTAAAACCCTAAGGTGTATTTCTTGGACCCTATTCTATGCATCATAAACATTTCTGGGATAGAAATTCAGTAGGTCACCCAAGATTTCTCATGATTTCTGGAGCTCACTTGGTATTGTACTTCCCACAGTAATTGCAGCCAACCCAATATAAATGAGAGAGCATTTACAATATTAAATAGTTCCTGAAAAATCTCATCTATCTTTGTGCCTTTCCTCACCCAACCCAACCTTATCCTCTCAAAGTAATGCTTCATGTACTAAGAAAGGATCTACCTTGTTCCAGACAGACCCAGCTTCAGCATCTTCTGCACTTGCTCTACCATAGGCATACTTAAGAGATCAGAAGAAATTTTAGAAGAGTGCCCAAAGAGATAAGTGGAAAGTAGAAGAGATGGCATTCCAGGACCCAAACAAAGAAGAAATTTCAAGGATGGATTGAGCAAGAGTAGCGAATTTCAAGAGAGAGGAAAAACAAAATATAATCATGACCTTGATATTTTTTAGGAGTATCATGTAGTGTCAGGATGGTAAGAGCCAAGAACACCAAAGAGAGCTCAGTAGAAAATTTATCCCTTAAAGGCAGGAAAAGGATAGATGAGGTAGGATTATGTAATCCTGCAAGTAGAGTGTGACGGGAACCCATTATGAGTGGGAACCCACCTACATTTCCATAAATGCATTCTGACTCTGTGGAGAAGAGACTGTAAAAGGCAAAAGTGAAAACAGGAGAACATTTTAGGAGGCTATTAATAGGCCTAGCTGAAGGGTGGTACTGGTTTACAGTAGGTCAGTAGAAGGGAGGGGAGTCAGAAATCACCAAATTACAGGGAATATCTTTAAAGTAAGGATTGGCTATAGAGAGTAAGGGGAGGAGAAGACTAAGGATGACCTGGAACTGTTTAGTCTTAGCAACTGACTAAATATCAGATTTGAGGAGGGTGATAAGGAGTGCTTGGTTGGATGTGTTACATTGGAGATGTTATTAGACACTGAGTTAGAGGTATCAGGTAGGAAAGTATCTATACAAGTCTAGATTTATGGGAGAGGTTAGGGGTAATAATATAAATATGGGTGTCATCAGGATGTACATGACATTTAAACAATGGGAGTTGGTGAGATCATCAGTAGACTGGTAGTGGGTAGATAAGAAGGTGAGGACTAAGCTTAGGGCACTCCCACGTAGAGGGGTCAGGAGGAGGGAGAGCCTGCAAAGGGAAATGGAAAGGTTCAGCCCATAAGGAAGGAAGAAACACAGGAGACTGACTGTGTGTCCCTGATACAAGAGAAAGAAATATTCCAAGAACTGCACCATATGTAGCTACAGGGTTAATGACACAATATGTGAAAAATTATTGAATTTTATGATATGAATTCACAGGTAAATTTTATAAGAACTGATTTAATGACATAGGGGGGTAAAATCTTGATAAGAATGAATTAAGGCAATCATAGAAAGCAGGAAAAGTGAATACAATGAGTGCTGCGGCCCTTTTGTTCAGTGGTGATTCCGGTGTGCTGCTGGAACTGTATTCCATCTGTGTGGTTCTGGGTCAGAGAGAAATCTGCCTGCAGAATGAAGCAGTAGCCGTGACTCTCTGAAGGTTATCAGAGTCCGATGTGGTGAGAGACAGGCACAGAATTCCTGAACCGGTACTCACCCCGCTTCTCCCCACTCTGCTCTGATTGTACCTGTTGCTCTTCCCTGCGCCGGCTCTGCTGACCAACATCACGGCAACAGTGTCTACGCCTCCTCTCTCAGCTCTGCTCCATGGCCCCACTCCGGCAGCCAGAACTGCCTGGCTTTCCGGAAGCCTCTGACTTGCGCACTCACAGCGAGGTTTCAGGAGAATGATTTGTGACTTTTCTGTGCTCCCTCAACTCCTCTTTTTTGTCACTTTATTTCCCAGCTTCACCCCCTTTAATTCTCCTAATTAATTCCTTATTCTATAATACTCATTCTGTTTTTTCTGAGTACAAGCATAAAATCGGTACATGTATAACACTTTTCAAGGGGTTTTGTTATAAAGGGAAGGAGAAAAATATGAAACAGCTGGGTGTAGATGTCAAAGACAGGTTTCAGTAACTTTTAAGATCAGAATTATTATGACATATTGGTATGCTACTGGGACTGATTCAGTAAAAAGAAGAAATTAATGATGCATGACAGAGAGGAGATAATTTGGGGGTAAAATTTGGGAGTAAGCAGATGGGGGTCCAACAAAGGGTTGGTCTAAACTGGATTCTGAGGTAGTTCATCCATCATAATGGAAGACTGAGAATATGAGCACAAATGTAGGAGAATTAATAAATTAGAGGGAAATAAATTAAGATGAGGTTTGTGTTCTGATTGCTTTATTAGCTGACAGTGAAGAATAAGAAATGGGTGTTGAAGGTTTGAGAAGAAGGAGACACAGTAAAATACATGTCCAAGCACAGGAGAAAAATTGACTAAGGATACATAGTAGAACAATTCGAGCTGAGGGAAAGCTTGAAAAATACCAGTCCACTGGCTTTTATGTTGGTTGATTGTTGGTCAATTTTTTCAATATGTTCATCTGGTGGTTATAGGTATAGGCCAGAAGACTTGAGTTTCACCAGGAGTTTGGTAAATCTAGATGATGGAGAAATATGGATGCATGCAAGGGAATGATTTTAGTAATAGACTCTAAGCATGGTGAGGGGAAAAATAAATACGAGAGAGTGCATCATGGAGAAAGTAACAGTACATTTCTCATTTAGACTTAGAATTTATCCAGTAAGGATACCAAAGGCAGTGAGCTTTCAAGTTAGTAGAGCTAATGAAAAATGGGATCCTTGACATCTGTTTTAGAAATGGCTTTAGTAGTAACAAGGTTTATGATGTGACCACAAAAACAAGTGAAGGAAAGGAAGAGGTGCGTGTCAAGTCACGGAACCGAGATGCATTGGTGCAGGGTAAACCGTCCTTCAGACAGTTGATCCTGCAAAATAGTGACATCACAGACAGGAAGCACTGGGACTAGGCTGAGGCAAGCAAGGCACCCAGGGTGCAAGATTTAAGGAGTCGTGCCTGCTCAGGTGTTGACCCTGCACTAGCATGCCACCAGTAATGCAAACCTGGACACTAAAAAGCATGAAAAGCATAAGGAAATGGATACTACCCACTGAAGTAATAGAACAAGACAATTTTTTATATTTAAAACTTATATTCTTTAGTGAACAATTTTATAGGACCAGTAAGGATCTGCTCTTAATGGCCAATATGCTATTAATATGAAGAATACTCAAAAAAATCAGAGTTGCTCCAGCAACACAGAACCAAACTGTTGACCTGTGGACTGGAAGCAAACTCTCGCTGCTTTTTTTTTTTTAATTTTTATTGTTATTCACTCTCACAGCTTTTAACCAGCTCTCAATACTTAGAGAATTTCAGTGGTTAGCAGCTAAGTGTTAGGAAGTACAACCACTTTCTCTTTTACACCATAAGGTAGACTTCTGACTTTGCTGTATCCATTTCCTGGCAATCGACTAAGGCACTGACTTTAGCTAACTACTGAACTAAAAGTGGCTTCATGAATTCTTTCTCATAAATGGTCATTCTCTTTCTTGAACCCAATGAATCTCTAAGGACTTTTCTAATGTTACATGTTCTCAAATACTCATTTACCCTCTCACTGAGATTCATCGCAACATTTCTGATCCACATATTAATCCAGAAGAAAGGAAAATGAGGATATTCTACTAACACTAAGGAAAATATAACAGTCATGAGAAAAAAAAAACTATTAGAAGAGGGAATTTGGTTTCTTAAATCTGTCCAAAATTCTCCTGCAAACTCTAGGCAGATTAGCAAAATGAAAATTGTTTAAACTTCCCAGTTAAAGAGAAACTGTTTTTATTGGTAAATAAATCTACCTCATTCAGGCTTTGTTTATGATGAAACCCACACGGGAGGCTGCTTGTGTCCCGTCAGACACTGGGCTAACCTGCATTGCTTCAAGGAAGATGTTGACACATTATCACCTGACCTTCCATTTCAGAGCAACCAACGTAAAAAACATGCTAATGACCGCGATGTCACTTAAAACTATGTGAGCTACAATATGTGCAATGGGTGATGATAATGGCTTTAGTTGTTAGTCAACCAAAAAAAAAAAAGACAGAGAGATAAACTCTACTAGGCTGAGCCGAAACATGATCAGGAGTGACACTTGCCATCTCAGGGGTGTAATCGGAGTCCTTTAGAGAATGGACAAAGGCTTAAAGCTACCACCTGGAATCATTACTTTAAAGGTCAAAGAAATTTAAAAATGCTCAAAATCCTATTTGTGTTAGACCTTTATGAGAATTCCAATCTGATGAATTTTATTGAAATACAGGAAGTATTAGTCTAGACCCTCTAGAAGTAAATCCAAGATGGGATTAAACATATAAGGATTTTATTCAGGAGCATGCCTGTGTGAGAAAATGGGGAGCGAAGCAGGGGAGGCCGGGAGACGCCCAAGCCTCACTCTGGGGGAAGGAGACACAGAAGGAAGGCTGGATGGGGGCATCCAGACCGGCTTTCAGTTCAAAGACGTCCCGACAGGGAGTCGAAGCCATAGCACTCGTCAGAAGAACACTGTGTCTGCCAGGAACAGGCCCAAGCACTGTTGTGGGAAGCAGGGCTCTGTGAAAAGGTCTGGATGGACGTCAGAGCAGGGCACGTGGTGCTCTCTGCCAAGGACACACCCTGGCCCTGGAGGTCTGGGAGGCACAGTCTCAACGGCGGCCAGAAGGGGAACAGGAGCAGTATTCTCCTCAGCCTCTGACCTGTCCGCACTTAAACCTCACCTTGAATCTCCAGCTCCCCTCTGCTCCCTAGTGCCCAGAGGTCAGGACTGTATTAAGGAGTTCAAAGCCCAAACCCTCTAGTCACATGGTTTGGTCTTTCCACCAAAACCAGACCCCATGCTGAAACCACCTCAGTTCTACTATGAGTCACCTTGTTAGCATAATAAACGCAAGTGTGGCTCCAGGTGTCCACCATTAGTGACAAAGACATTCCCATTGCTTGGGAAATTCCAGGAACCAGGAACAAAGTTCAGCCAAATGCTTTATTATACAACAATGTCTTTCCATTAAGTTGTCAGCATATCTTTGAAAGGCATCCAAATAAAGTAGTAGTTACATAGTAGAATCTCCTGGCCATTAACAAATTTATACATTTCTTTTAATAAGTAACATCATATGTCCATGCACTGACTCTTACTGGCAATTTGTCATTTGTAACTTTATCCATTAACATGAGAGCAATGAGCCTCTATCGTTTTAAGGTTTCTAGTCCCCATGTCAGACCTAAAAAGAAGGCAGGTGTCTAGTTAAACTACAGTTGAGGTTCAACTGAAAAAGCTGCACGCCGGGCTACCTGAAAAACAAAAAGTCACAATTGCAAAGCACCACAGGGTCAGTCCTTAATCTGGTGACACCATTTGGTGTGACTCCTGCAAGAGAACTAATGAGCCTCCGTGATGAGCTAAGGACGAGAGGACGCCCCATTGTGTGGTGCCGGCCTGTTCTCCAGCTGCGCTAGCGGACGGGCCCTCTGGCTTGAAGCTGAATAAGATCCTTGTTTATCAGATACAGACGTTGGTAAAGTTCATGTGACAATGTTCCCAGGAATCTTTCCAAGAAATCAAATCTGCCTGGTCTTAATAAAACTGCTTTCAGCGTGACTGCTGAGAGGGACCCAGGAAACAAAGGATGAAAGCTATTATCGCCACAATGCTTTCGGGAGGTCACTACTACAGGCCTTTAGCTGTCAGGAAAATGGCAGCAAACCCAAATAATCCCAAATACAGCAAATTTAAGTGTGTGAGCACAAACAAAGGAGAAGAAAACAATGTAGTTCTTGAAAACCAGTTTGTCAATGAACAAGATCAAAGCCTGGAGACTTTCTTATAGAGTAGCTCTGTCTATTGTAAAAAATAAACAGGCAGATGCATTTCTCTTCCACATCAAGTTTTCAAAGAGAAATCGCAACCTTTCTAGGGTATGAGTAGCATTACTCCTATTTCACAGATAGGAAGAAATTAAGAAATAAAGTTCCTAAGGCACGAAACGAACTGATAGAAAGAGTAGAAACTTATGCTCATTTAACAACCCACACTACTTCTAACAGAACTTAGCAGGAGATACCAGCACAAAAGTGTGCTAATTTCCAGTTGTGGATAAATATCTGCTGGCTGCACGATGCACATTGGTCTGAAAGAACTGGGAGAGGCACACACCCCATTTGTGGACCCTAAAAGAGGGGAAGAGGCCATACACATTCATTTGTGTTCTTAAGATTCCTTTAACAAGAGCCTGCATTCCTCAGCTGTAGAAATCATTCCGTTCCCGTCACAATTAAAATGTTACAGTCGTTTCTAACTTGTATTAGTTTCTGATTACTGCTGTAACAAAGTGCCATATACTTTGTGGTCTAAAACAACACAGATTTAGTGTTTTACTTACACTTCTGAGGTCACTGAGCCTCACTGAGCGAAATCAAGGTGTCTGCAGGCCATCTGTCTGAGGCTTTGGAGAGCATCCGTTTCCTGCACTTTCCTCCTTTCTAGAGGCTGCCTACACCTCTTGACTCCTGGCACCCTCGGTCCATGTTCACGCAAAGCCATCAGTAGCCAGTTCAGTCCTCACGTGGCGTCACTCTGCCTCTCCTACCCCCCTCTTCTGCATTTAAGGGCCTTGTAGTTACATGCGGCACACCTGGAGAGCCCAGGCCACTCTCTATCACCAGTTCCACTGATGCACAGCCTTAACCCCACCCGCATATTTAATTCCCCTTTGCCACATAACCTCACATGTTCAAAGGATCCGTTGGTGCAGATTTAGGGGACTCAACCATTGGTAAACATTAAAACAGTAACGTCTCACTGATGTGACAACACACTGGTATGATTACCAAAGCCTCTATCTGGTTCTGGCCCTTCGACAAAGAAACTTATGATTTAGGTCAAATAAATCACGCAGCCTCCCTGGACCTCAGCTCCTTGATCTATTAACTTTTTAAATAGTCATTATTTCTGAACAATGAATTAAATTTAATTTATTTGTTATTTGCACTACTAAATTTAAAGCATAAAAGACATAAGACAGTGTCTTAACCAAGGGCCATGTTCACATTTCCGTATGCATGACACCCTAGCACTATCTTCCTATTTTCTTTATTTTTATGTTTTCAAAACAGCACAGAACACATTCTGATGGGGAAACCAAGACCTCTAGTGGTTAAGATCCTTGAAATCACGGTTGCCCACCACAGCATGCCCTGGGCGGCTGCCCCAAAGACTCCTTTTTAAAGGGCATGGACTGCTTTACATGTTAATTTTCTCACCATCCAAGAGCATTCTACATTCTCTTTTATCTTATAACATTTTAGACACTTTGGGAGCTGTAACAGAAACAAGAAGAGGCTAAGCCATGGCTCATATGGGCCGGTGACAGAGGACCAGCGGAGATTTGGATGGTTTTCTGGGTGATCGGGTAGACAGACCACCCCAAAGTATACCCGGGGCCTTCCCACTGAAGAAGCGAGTGCAATAAGGTTAATGTCTGCCCCCAGCCCCAATAGTATTGGACTTGCAACTGGAATTAAATAAAGTTGTGGAACAGTAAAGATTTTTCTTTGGGAGACCTAAAAAAAAAGAAAACCTACTTAGAAGTGATAATTCAATGCATGGTGTTCCTAAAATCATTTCACTGAGCAGGGGAAACAGCTCCCTGTTTGTTAATTTATTACTCCTATCAATAAGTTATCTATCTTCACAAGTTCAATTTTTCAATCAAAACATTAAAATTTTATCTATCCTCAATACATTGAATCAAAACATGCAGAAATGGGAATAAAATAACTCAAATATTACCAATAATGCTATAAGTAAGATGTAGGGGTATATATATGTGCAGGGCTATGTATATGTAGGGGTAGGTATATGCAGGGGTATGTAAGAACATTTCGCTTTGATACATATTCAAACAGGTCACTGGAAGTAATTAATTGTGCTAATTATATGCAAATGTGTAGAAATTTAAATTTTCAAGTGTCAGGGAGGATGATCTGAGTCTCAAACACTAAATATGTCCTAATAGAGCCAAATGGGGTCTCTTGCTTTTAACCACAATTAAAATTAAAATACTTTTCTATTTTATTTGACAATATAGTTTGAAAAACAAAAACTAAGACTAGAGTATTTGCTTCTAAAAAGCAAACATATTAAACATTCAAGGAGACACGGGGGCCTCGGTGAGTCCTACCAACCTACTGACCTGCCCAGAAATTGAGTTTGTCCAAATAACAATATCTAACTAATCTGTTTTGGATGGAATATAACCAAAACCTATGCTGCCTTAATGTTAGAACATCATTTCCCATTTCACATTTGTATATCTGCATAAAATTCTGAGAAGGAGGTTTCCAAAGAAGAACAAGGAGAAGGAGGAGGAAGAGGAGGAGGAGGAAGAGGAGGAGGAGGAAGAGGAGGAGGAGAAGAAGAAGAAGGGGAAGAGGAGGGAGAGGGAGAAGGAAAAGGAGAAGAAGGGGAAGTAAAAGAAGGGGAGAAGGAGGAAAATAGAAGTGTCAATTTAGTTGAACTAGCATTTTTTAAAGAAATAGGACATGGCATTTCCCCATTTGGGAGAGCAAGCCCAAAAAAGATGTATCTTTTATCATGTAACAAATAGTTCGTGATTTTTTAAATATCTTTGAGTTTAGGACACTGAAAAATTTTGAGAATGAAATCTCTTCTTGAGAATTAATATATGTAAATCAGGTATAATCATGAGAATGCATTGATCAAAAACTGCTATTTATACTGTTCAAAAAAAATCACTGAATATTGAGATGCCAGAGGGAGAAAAATATACGTAAAACCAATGTAAGAAAAAGATAAACCTATTGAACAACTAAATATTTGGAATTACAAGTCATTTTAAAAAGTAATGAATAAAATCAGATCCTACCAGATGCAAAAGTATATTACAGAACCTTTCAGGAAACTTCCTCAACAGGAACTTCTTTACCAAATGAGAGATAATAGTTTGTTTTCCCCTCTACATAGTTCAATCATTTTTTATTACTTTTTGTTTACATGTGCTTATTAACTCTTTTAGAAAAATTCAAAGAATGGTAGCCAACGCCTCTCTTTTAAACTTGACAAAATCTCAACTATCCACTGTTGATTCCATCAATCAAGGATTTTTGTTTCGTGAGCCTCAAGAATCAGGCACATTTTTCAATGTGCCTGGTCATTTGTGACCAGCCTTCCTAAGGCCTGGCCCCTCTGGGCAGGCGCTCTTTCTGCCCAAAGAAAGATATGCACAGCAAAGCCATGTGGTGAGTGTGTGGTAGACATTAGCTCCCTTGGGTTTCCCTTTCTTTTTCTGTTTTTTGAATGGAAAAAAAAAGCCATCTAATTCCTGTTTTTAGATATTCTGGAGGACTAGCCAATGCCGCAGCTATGGAGATCCACGCCGTAGAGATGACAAGGTGATGTGGCCCCTTACTCGTTTTCATTGCCAGCGGTGCTGTGCTTAATGAAGCCTACGGGCCAAGGATTCAGCGGCTTCCAGTCGGCTGCTGTGTCTCCTGCAACGGCCCTCAAAACCTGCAACAACTTCCTTGGATTCTGCTTGAGCACACGGATCGCCAGGAGCAGCCTGAATGAATGAAGACCCCCTTATTTCAAGCCTATAATAGCGTGTCCTCAGTGTTCATGCCGCTTCGGCTTTTAAAAAAACACAAAATTTCTCATTCTGTTTCAAAATGCTGAAGATTCACAGTAAACTACATATATATATGTACACACACACACACACATGCATTTTTCTGACAGACTATTAATTAAGAATATAAAGATACGATTTGGGTAAATAAGCCCTGATGTTAAAATTATGTAAATTTGTTTAGAGAGCAGAAATGTCAGCAATTTCCCAAACCATTTTGTAATAGAATTGCTATTTAAGGACTAACTCGCTGATATTCACGACGTTTTATGAAGAAATTGGCCGGAGGGGGTGGGGGAGTATTACGAACACTTAGACTTGGCCCGTATTCCACTGAATAGTAGTTGCATCCTGGCAGCGCAAGCAGAAATAGGAAGAGGATTGGATGGATTTCATCAAGAGCTTTAAGACAAGGGAGGGAAAGAAGATTATAGTTCTGAATCACATTTTTCAGGCTTCAGTATGATGCATGAACACCTTGTGATGCAAAATTACTAACTTAAAAAGCACCTGTGTTTTTTTTAAAGGCAATCTCCCCCCCCCCCCCACACACACACACTCAGCAGTGAAAACTAGAGAAAGTCAAGTTACAGCTGAATAGTTTTCTCTTTTCTTTCCAACTGCCATTCACTATAATATGAGACTAAGCAGATAAAAATGACTTAAAATAATTAAAAATAGACTTGCTTTAGAAAAAATGTATAATAATTTAGGTATACTCATTCTGGCACTCCTACACATGCTTCATTAGGGAAAAATGTGTGCTATAGGAACGTATGGCTTATTCCTTATAGCCAGGAACACGGTGCCATGTTGTAAATGCCAAGTTCTCTGTCTTGTGAAAGATTGGAAAAATAACTAAAAAGAGAATCTTAAAAGCATTTCGAATGAGAAACATTAATTCAGTTGTAAAATTAAAAAGACTTAAAAAGCTAAAACTACTTTGAAAATCTCATGAATGAGTTCATCTTAAATCAAGATACAGTCTTAATTTTACACTGTTTCATTTAGGAAGAACACCAGCATTTCTCATATTTCCTATTTTTTTTAAAAAATTTGCTACATTTCAAACTTAAATATTTGGGTCTCTTCCAAAATACTCCAAATAAGTAATTTCTGAATTAAACAAGACAATCAAATAATTGGGAAGGTAAAACATTTTTTAAATATTTTTTCATTGACAAAAGTTATTTTTTAGAGCAGACTGAAAATAAAAGGTATTTTAATTTGGGAGATATTTATCTCATCAATGTGTATCTAAAATCAGATATTGATATATAACAGACAAACAAAATTTTTCATTGTTAATAAATAAATCAGAAAAATGTGTATAAGTACATATATAAATTAATTAACCTAAATTTCATAAATCATACATGATATTCTCCTGCAAAAAAAATATTCAAACCACCACCCCAAAAATATGCTACACTGCTTATTCACTATGTTGGTGGAATCTAAAGTTGAAAATACTTCTGCAAAATAGATTTGTGATTTGCTAAAACATTGCTAAAAGCTCAGGCTTTGTTTTCTGGTGCCAACAGAGGAAACTGCCACCAGTGCTTTGAACCTGGTGTTATCCTGTGCATCTGAATTAAATTAAATTGTTCTTGGTATCAGATGAATAAACACATTTCCCCCATGGCACTGTGCCAGGAGAATAATGCACCTGAAATATGTTAATTTTCTTAATGACCTTACAGTCTGTCATAATAATCATATCCAGACAACAAGATTAGCATGATGTGCACATTTTGACAAAAGTACTTAAATGCCAGCTGAATTATTATTGAAATTTACCTCCAAATTTAGTTAAGGTCCAAGTTTTGTATGACAGTGTTTTCTCCCAGATTTCTAATCGTTTCTTATTTTCCGATACTATTTTAATCATCAGGTTGGTTTGACACACACACTCTGGAAACAGCCTTCAGACTCGCAGGCCCTTATTTAAGATGCTGGAGAAAAGCACCCACGTGCACGCTCAGTAATGCAATTCAAGCCAATGGCACCACATATGTTTTCCGTTATGATATGGTTACAATTTTACATGTAGAATATGTGGAATATATGTACTTTCTCAACTCTTTTTATCCACATCCTCTAAAGTTTATACCCCCTTGATGTAATCTTATACTTAACACTCCCTAAAGACTTGAGCCAAAACAATCAATTCCCTTACTTCTGTCCTGTGATAACCACCAGACTGCACTTGGCGGCGGAACCCATAAGTAGGTTAGACTTTGTTAGACCTCTGTGAAGCAGTAAACAAAGGGTCTACTCCCTGATTTCCTTTCCCTGAACGTGTTTCCTATTACCATGTAAGAAATTAATAAATATATTCCCTGCAGCCATAATTATTTGATATCTATACATACAAAAAAGAAAAACATAATTAAAATAGTTCAGGATTAGAATTCAATAGATATATCCTTTGTTTCCTTTTTCAATTAAATATATTGGGGTGAATTGGTTAATAAGATTATATAGGTCTCAAGTACACAATTCTGTGATACATGATCTGTATATTGCATTGTGTGCCCACCACCCAAAGTCACATCACCTTCTGTCACCATACCTTTTACTATGTCACCACCCCCTTCCCTCCGGTAACCACACACTGTCTGTGTCTATGAGTTTCAGTTGTATATCCCACATATACGTGAAAGCATGTGGTTCTTGGTTTTTTTCGAACTAATTTCATTTAGCATGGTATCCTCAAGGTCCACCCGTGCTGTCGCAAGTGGCAGTATTTCCTCTTTTCCGATGGCTGTGTAGTGTCCCACAGCATCTTCTGTATCCAGTCCTCTTTCGAAGGGTTTGATCGCCTCCATGTCTTAGCCACCATTTTGAAACACACGCCGTACAGACGTGCACACTGAATGTTGTTCCAAATAGTTATGACCAGTTTAGAGCTGCTTCAGGGTCTGACTCAGTCAGACACGTTCAAGCCGTAGTACTGGGAGGAAAAAATTGATGACAAGGGTGACAATCCACAGATACGTCATCCCTGAAAATCGGCAACTCTTAGAAAAGCCTAGTTACTTTCAGGTTGTCAAACAGATTCAATGACTTGTCACAAAAGAACTAAAATATCACAAACATATACACATCGGGAGCTCCTCTGTAGCTGCCAACGGCTCCCCAGGCGGAGCTAGTGTGGAGCGGAATGTCAGGAACGACCCGCGGGAGTCTGCCAGGGCAAGAGCCTGAAGGAACCAGCAGTGAAAGAACAGGGCAGGACTGGGGGTCATTCTGGTGGTGCATCCAGGCTTATACTGCGGCTTATTTATTATTATAAGCTCAAAAGCTTGTTGACTGTCTGGCCAGCTCACTATCGTTCCTTGATTTCAGGCTATTCTCCACTGATTTTGTCACATCCAAATATTAGCCTTTGGAAAAGAGAGGCCTAGATCCAGAATTTAGGGGGAAAACGAACCTCTTCCGTGTGTGACAGGGACACAATGCATGTGGTCACCACTGAGGTGCTTTCGGGTCCAGGCAGCCTTTCTCCATAACGGTGCTGGTTTCTTCAAGTGGGTGTGATTTTGGTGTCTTACTTTCCCCTTTACAGATGATATGAGACATGCTCAGTATCTTCTTAGCTAATGGGTTAATAAGGTGCTCCATCAAGAGCTGACCAACTTGTTACAGCAAGCTATAATAAGCTTGAGATACAGGGTGGGGCAAAAGAAGGTTTAAAGTTGTTCCTATGGAAAATAATACATCATTAATAAATGCTAATACAGGAATAAACTCTATGTTTTGCATACAACTGTAAACCCACTTTTGCCCCACCCTATATATTCATTTACATAAAATCAGTGACTTTGTAAATGACATCAGGAGGTTTTCACATGTCCTACTTTGCCCAAGACAATTAAGTATTCAGATATTGCAAGAAAAACAAAATGAACTCTGCCTTCCCCTTTGCACTGGGCATCCCATAGTGAAATGGAGCCATCCTCAACACCAACGATCGCAAAACTTCTTCTGCAAAGATCGGATGGTAATTATTTCAGGCTTTGCATGTCATACGTTGTTTACTGCAACACCCTGACTCTGCCATCGTGGTCCAAAATTAGTCATAGACAACGGGTAAACACACGGGTGTGACTGCGTTACAACAAAACTCTACTTCCAAAAATTAGTGGTGGACCAGATTTGACTCACTGGCAGTAGCTTCCCCACTCCTGTTCAATGCTTATGGTCTCGTTATTCCACCAATTATCACTTACATGGTTTCTTACATTCCTGATAATGCCTGTCACTCAGCAAGATGGCCACAACTACATGAAGAGGTTTAGAAAGCATACTAAAAAAACAATTACATATTAAAAATTAGGTGTAAATTCTAATACTACTCTTCCTTTTAATAATGTTTAGAAAAACATAGAAGAGTGGGCCAAGAAAGGAAGATGACTAAATTAATAATTAATAACAGGATTCCTAACTAGCATAAAAAAGAAAACAACTCCTAACACCAAAGGACTCAGCTTAAAGCTCCAGTCACTCAAGAGGGCATTTCAAATAATAATTGGTCCTGGACTGGTACGCCAGTTACCAGTTACACTGATGACCACTCAAGAACAACGGAAAATTGTCATCAGGCAACTACAGTAGCTGGAGACAAGGTGGAAAACAAAGTATTTTTAATGTGTCCACCCACTTGCAGTGGGATTAAACCAAGAATTATAAACCACTCTCTCTACAAATGCAAAAGAATTTTTATATGTTTGAACAAATGGAGAGAACAAAGATATTACAAAACATTTGGTAAGCCTCCTCCACAAAGCATGTTTCAAACCACGGAACTTGAAAACAAAGTTAAAAGAAGTAAAGAACTGTTGTGTGAAGAGAGCTGTATGGTTTTCTTCCATTGCACTAAAGGTCTTTCTAAAGATCAACACTAAAACAATCAATACATCCTTTCCCAATTGGTCTATAAAGTTTCTTATTAGGTTGTGAACTCAGAGACATGAAGAATGAATTATTACTCATCATTTCTGTGAGTACAAGACATGGACAATAAAGGCATGCTAGTCAAAATAGTAGGTGCTAAGCAAATTATTATTCAATTACATTGACTAATCTACCAGCCCTAATGAAGTCTAGAAATCACAGAGTTGCTCATTAAGTCATTGTCTCTCCTGAGTAGCAGGACATGTCCCTACAGTGGAAAACTCTATCGTCTGCCCCTCAGTGATGGGCTGCAAAGGCCGAAGTTCTTAGAAGACTGGAGAATTCGGGGCTGCACCCCTTGGCAATGCAAAGCCAGCTCCCATCCCTCTAAATTAAATGAATCCCTCAGCATTGCATGAGCAGGCTACTTTCCAGGATAGGAGACAAGTCACACAGATGTTTCCAACAAAATTTCCAAAAGGTTTACCTTTCTGGGAAAAAATGATTCCATTCAAAGTAAGAATTTTACCAATCTTATAAGAATGAACATGAGCAGAGGGCTGGAATTTGCCTTTTTTAAAGGAAAACACACACACACACATCATACAACCAGACACATCTTCTGAGCGTCCAGATGTCTTTATGGTGCAGGGAGATGATTTTTAAAACTCCACAGAAATCAGAAAAGGCACCAAGACAACGGTGAGAAGGCGCTGCAAACCTGAGGAGTGAGAATGCACAGACCTCTCTTGGACTGCCAACTTGATTAGCTCTTCTCCTTGCCGGAAAGATGCTGTAGCCATTGACATGCCAAAAGAAAGACCCAAAGCTATGCCTGATTTCAGGTCAAAGGTGAAAGAAAGAAATGCCAAGAAGACAAATGCTTACAGAAGAGACCTGTGAAACAAGGTAGTAAAGACGGATTTTATAGAAGACGAAATCCGGTGTGGAATAGATCATGTCTGCTTGTGAATTTTAATGCAGATGAAGGAACAAGAGGGCATACATAAAAATTAGGGAAAATCTGATTCAAAACATATGTCACGCAGCCCTTGCTTGCAAAGAGTCTTACATGAATGCACAGAGCATCAGGCAGAGAGTAAATGTCCAGGTGAGGAATGCTGAATCTGTTAAAAAAAGAAATTGCTCATCACCCCAGGTTAGAAGAGATTCCATAATATACGATTTCTTGAAATTTGAATGTTAATTTTTTTTCACTTTAGAGCAATACAACACTGGTTGCCATTAGAAAGCAACCTGGGGACAAGATTCTACAATTCTGAATGAGAATTTGTCAGTCTATAGTCTTGGGATCAGAACCTCACATAGTGAATTTAGAGATTTCCAAGTTATAAACAAATGGATTATTTTGGAGACTAGAAATCTAGAACATTGTATTTTATTTTTTAAAAAATAAGGAAGGAGAATAGTCCCTTCATTGCTTCTCTATTATGCCTAACATTGTAATTCTCCTGAGGAAGTTTTCTGTTTTATTTAATGACACTTGCAATTGAGTCACTGAACTTCCCTTATTGGCTACTAGAAATTTTAAAGCCACGTTTAGCACTTGACCAAAGCAACTGAGAGACTTTTGACATAAGCATTTCCATCTCATCCCTACTCCTTCTCCATTTTACTTCATTTCCCTAGTGCTTCTTTTGCAAATATTTTATCATATTCTAATTTTCTCTAATTTACATAACCTTTAAGTCACTTTAAATTATCTGAAACAATAAAAAATACAGTTAGTTCCTTGGAGCCTTCCTGTGGAAGTGCACCATATGACAGGAGGGCCCTGACCACCCTTAGTTCATCTCGATTCAGTTCCAGGGGCCTTTTACAAGACGCTCAGAAACCACAAGGCACCTAGCAATGTCCTCTTGTTTCAAATGAGAGTCTGCAAAGTTCAAAGAGTAGAAAGCAACAAAACAAACATCAGATCCACAGAACGAGTACAGAAACAGCATGCGTGAAATCCCCACAGTATCCATGACCCAGAATTCTCCGAAAAATCCCATTTTATAAAACACCCATTTTCCCTCCATGCTTCATGGAGATTCAGGGAGTGTCCCTGCCCCTGCAGCACCCAACACGGGATCTCGGCAATGAACCCCGCCTTCAACATCAGGGCACTGAACCCCACCCTTGTCAGCATCTGCACTTCATGACCCAAGCCTGGTCACTGAAATCAGCATAGGTAAATGATATGCCATTTTTCATGGGATGAACAGGAAGGTGCAACCTCTGGTTCCTTCCCCATAGTGCTACCATTTTTTCTTCTTTCATTTTTATTCTTCTAGTCCCAAAAGCTCTTTTCTAAAACTCACAATCACAAAACTCAGTCCACACAGCCCTGGTGGTGCCCACTGAATTCTCTGCTTATACACCACTTGCTTTTTGATGGCAAGTGTTTGAGCGGTGGAAGAAAATCTTTTAAAAGGCACACTGGGATTTCAAGGCAACTGAAGATATCGCATACCATATCCTGCCAGAATCCTTATTTCTTGCATCTCTTCCTTAATAATCTTTCTTAATAGTCCATCCATTAGCATTTATCATTCCTGACCTCAACCCAGCAAAATACAAACTACAAAAATACTTTAATAGAAGGGGCATATTTACCTACTATGCTTCTTTGTATTAAACCAAGGTTTTAACAGTTTTCATTTTCTTCAATGCTTATCATACTTCTCTTTTTTTCTCACTAGAAAGAATGTCATGATTTATGATACAAACTTATGTCTTACAAACTTTTTAAAGTAGAAACATAGCTACAGAAGAAAGGAGCAATAAAAAGGAGGAGCAGGGAAAATGGCTTAACAAAAGGATCACCATAATGCCTGGGGAGCTCTTTCAAGTTCTCGCACCTTTCTTCGCCCCCACCCTCCCAGCCTGTGAGCTACATGTTCTCCATGTGGGATAGGCTAGAAA
This sequence comes from Desmodus rotundus, assembly GCF_022682495.2. Taxonomy (NCBI): domain Eukaryota; kingdom Metazoa; phylum Chordata; class Mammalia; order Chiroptera; family Phyllostomidae; genus Desmodus; species Desmodus rotundus. Next base: position 5,817,681 of record NC_071395.1, read on the forward strand.
AGAAGAAGGAGGTTTGTAGTTTTATCATTTCTTCTCAAGGTTCTATGAGAGGCCAATTAATGTTTTAACAACTGTTTGTAGGGCTACTGAGCGCACTTTATCCTTGCTACTTAACAAGCTTCCCTGTGGCCATGGCTATTATTCCCACCAACCAGATAAGCAATCACCTCTGGGATGTGGGGTGACAGGCAGAGAAATAATATCATAGCAATAAAATAAAATTGACTTGGCTTTTTCAACTGCTGACACTTGGTCCATAAAAGAATACTCACCATACAACGCATCTGATCATAAAGTATTAACACTACCAGACTGCTTGGTATTGTATGGTAGGAAAAAAAATGTGCAGAAATTATTCTCTAGAGGAAAACTGGAGGAAAAAAGCTGTTTGCTGAAAATATACTAGTTAACCTTTCACTCATTGGAAACCAATCAATTTTAGACCCAAGTTTCCAATTCATAATGTTCTTAACCTAACGAACATGAACTCAGCACCAAGAATAGCACTCCAGACATTAGGGGGCACTTCGCAGCTCGCCATACACTTCAGGGCAGAGTATCTCATTTGATCACGCAAAAGTCCATTTTATTGTCTCAAGTCACAGACAGAAAAAAGCAAAGTTCAGAGAGGTTCAGTGACTTGCCCTGGTCATTTGGTGACACTGCCAGGTCTCTGTTCCTCGGCCGGGACCCTTTGCTCTGCCTCCTACAGGTTAATGTTAATTTCCAGTCAAAATAATTCCATCAAGGTGACTTGGATGATATTCGGTCATTTCTCTGCAGGCTAGGTTTTCTTCTTCTAGCCATGACCTTCCTCCTGACAGGTCTCCGAGAATAAATCAGCAGGACCTAACGTCCAGTCACAGCCAGGTGTACATCAAGACCTATGGGAGGGCTGAGGGGCCACAAGGCAGGTCCTGAGGATGCTGGTCTCCCGAGAGCATCAGAAAGAAACAAAGAGGCACAGACAGATGTGCTTAGATCTGTGCTTAGATGTGCTTGCATCGAAATTAGCACCAACTGTGCCTGCGCTGCCAAAATGAAATCACCGTGTCCTCTTTAGTGTGGTGTACAGTTAAATATTTTCTAAACATTGTTAAGGAGCTAGAAATCATAAGTGACTAATATAGTTTTAGGGCAGCAAACAGGAACCTGGTCAGGGACCATTAAAGTCGACGTAAAACTCCAAAAGGGGCTTCTTCTCCGGCACATGCCACACTCCTCCTTGGGAACATAGTGGTGATTCACACAAACCTATAATACTCAATTTCAAACCAATTAGTCTGAATTAACACAACCGAAGACAGGCACGTTCGTGCCCACCTGTCAGTACTTCAGATGCAGCTGAGGTTTCTGTGATTTTTCATTGGCCTGTGTGCCTTGAACTGCACGGCCAGTGTCACCTCACTCTTGATAAAAATGAAGAAATTGGTCATGAAGAAATTAAAATACCTGCTCAAAATTATGTTAATAATAGGATCAAATCAGAGAAAGAACTTCACGAGCACATGCCATTATAATAGCTAGCAAAGATGCTCCTTCACTGTGCACATTTTAGAGAAGAAAAGGTGAGAAGAAGGAGAGAGGGAGAGAGAGAAGAGGACGAGGGGGGGAAGGCAGGAAGGGAGGGAGGGAGGGAAGAAGGGATGGACAGATTGGAAACTGCAACTTGATGAACTACACGTATTTCTTCTAAATATTTCCTAAACAATTACTCAAAGAATGAAAGGGAAGTTTTAGGGGAAATAACTATAGCTCTTCAACCACAAAACAATAGCATATGTCTCCAGACTATTTGTTTATTAATAATTCAGCTTTTATCACCAAATATGCCTAATCATTTCAAGTGTGAAACTCATGATGTGTCATTTCAATTCATTCTTAAGGGTGTCGTCTTGGCAGCCAGTGGAGAGAATCACAGGATTAAGTGGTCTGGCTGCATATAAAACAAGACCAAAACATAAAACCCTCTCCTTCCAATGCTAGACTGATGTAATGATTTTAATGACTTGCACACTATTGTTCTTCATTCTTAGGAATGGATTATATTTCTGGAAACTGACTTGTCTGATTAGGTTTCATCCAGTCTCTCTGGGTTTTGCTGCTGAACATGATCATTTCTATCACACGAGCAGCAGGATCCAGGCATCTGCCTCTTGACTGTAGCTTCCATGGTATTTTTACTGAACGTGTGAGCCAGTGGCAACACGCTGAATGAAGTGCACAATTCAAATCATAAAATTTCTCCTACCCCAGAGAGCACTTTGGAGGCAACCCAGAGGTAAAATACAATTTCTGTCCCAATAAGCTATTTGCTGCAGGCCCAGGAGACACAAAAGAAGTAGGCTGTAGGAACAGTGTCTCTCCAAGTGAAGTCTGTGGACCAACTCCCCAGGAGCTGTGTGCAGTGGCAAATAAAAGAGGAAGATTCTCAGGCACCTCTTCAGATGTACACAATACTAATTTCTCAAAGCAAATCCAAAGCACCTGTATGAGCTCACCTGGTGACCCTAAAATTTTAAAAGTAACAATAGTCTTCATTTTTAAAAGCCCTTCTTCTAATTTTTGCTCACTGTTTTAAAGTTTTAAGTCCATACAACTCTCAGTTTCCGATGATGTCCCCTGAAGACAACTCCCAAAGCACTGTGTGACCCAAGTGAGTAACCGGAATGGGGAGGGTCAAACAACGTGGTAAACATGTCCCACCATACTGCCATGCATAATTCTTGTTGCATCAAGAGAAACCATGGGAGGAGGTGTTCAAAAATATGCTATACACAAAATACAAATTTAGTACAAGATTTCTTATTGGCATTTCTCTCCCAAACTAGACCACAGTGCCGAGGACACAGGACTGAGATGCACAGGTGGAGTGCAGGGGAGGAAGAGGCACAGGGCGCAAACGGCTGCTTTCCTTGCAATGGCCTCACCAGCTGCGTGCCCTGGAACTGACTAAAATTCTGTGGGAGTGGTCAGACTGATCTTAGTGTGCTTGTTTTTTCTCGAGGCTGTCCATTGTCCTTCCAGTGAAGAAACGCCCAGTTACCAAGCTATTTCTGGTTTAAAATAATTTGGAAGGTCCGCCTTATAAACACTGATATGCCACTGCAGGCCGCAGACCAACCTTGGAAGGGGCCCAAATTGATCTCAAACATATCTTGCTCTTGTAAACTAAACATTGAAACCATTATTCCAGAGAAACTACTTTTCTAAACCAGTTGTTTTTCAGACTGAAAGTCAAAGGCATCATTGTAGAGGTTGGACAGGCAAAGGCACATGGTTGGTGAAGTCACCCAAGCTGAGCAAGGATGGGGGTCTCCTTCCTCTGCTTCCCACTGTGCAGGATCTGATGCCTCATGCCTGGCCCTTTCCATGGGAGGCCAAGGTACACACAGAGCTGAACTCTAATCCAGGCTGAGTCTCACAGATTTTCCACCTCCCCTCAATATTTCCTCTACTGCTGGGGTTGCAAAATGATGGCCCACGGGTTACTATATCCCTCAACCAGTTTTGTAAACACGCCTTGATCAGAACACAGTGACACTTATTTACATGGTGTCTGTGACAAGGAGTTGAATAGTTCCAAAGAGACCCTAGGACCCACAGATCTAAAAATATTTACCATCTGGCCCTTTACAGGAAAGATGGGGTTTGCTTTGGGATATCGAGTGTCCAGCACCCAAGGAATATCCAGTGACCTGCAGAACATGCACTGTGGCAGGTACACCTGAGTCTCGGGAGACTGAAAGTGAGAGCGAGTCATCAGTCTGTCAATCATAATGGAGAGAATTAGAATGGATAGGATTACCCATATTTACAGTGAAAAAGGAAGCACCCAGAACAGAATCTACCAGGTAGAGCATGAGAATTCTGCAGAAAATGGTTAAGAAAATGTGGCCAAGTAAGTAGGAAAAAATATATATTCAGTTTTGAATCATAGGGGTCAACAAAGAGCATTTCATAAAGAATGATCGATTGTATCATACATTTCTGAGAAAAAACATATGATAAGACTTAAAATATGTTCCTTAGATTTACTGTCACTGCCAATTATGGTGACTGCGGCTGGGAAAGCCACATGAGCCATACTGCAGAAGGCTGAATAGCAGTGAAGAAATGAAATGGAGCAGCAAATTCAGATAATGTTTTTCGTATGCTCAGCTCTGAAGAACAGAGAGACAGGAGAGGGGCGAGGAAATCAGTAGGCAGCAGCGACGCCCGGGAGACACATCAGGAAGTTTCCAGAGAGCTACACATACTCTATATCTTACCTGGCAGATGAGCACGTGGTTGTCCGTATTCCAAATAATTAAGTTGAACTTCATGTTTTGTGCACTTTTTGTTTGTTTATAATATTTGGCAATTTAAAATGTTAATAAAGATATTTTTAAACCACAGAAGAAACATAAAACAATCAATCTAACAGGAAGTCTGCAAAATGTGTGTGAAGATAATTATACATCCTCATTGAAAGATAACTTTTTAAAAATCCCCTCTCTTTGGAAAGGCTTATCATGTTTTTTGGTAGGGGTACCAAGAATCATTGGGATGCAAATTCTCTCAAATTGATTTGTACAGTAAATGCATTGGCTTGGACAAGAAAGTTTTAGTTTTTTCTGTACGATGGCTCTAGTGGTGCTTAGTTGTCTTTAACTCATTCGAAACAATTTTGTTAGATTGCATTGTGACAGCTGTGATATCAGCATGCTTTAAAAAAAATTTATCCAAATTGGTAAATTTTTGTGCAGCCATTTTAATACTGAAGATGGAAGAAAATACACAACATTTTTAGCATATCATGCTTTATTACTTCAAGAAAGGTAAAAACGCAACTGACGTGCAAAAAAAGATTTGTGTGGTGTATGAAGAAGGTACTGTGACTGATCGAATATGTCAAAATTGGTTTGTGAAGTTTCTTGGTACTATTGACATTCTGGCCAAATAACCCTTTACTATGCAGCTGTCTTATGCATCGGAAGACGTTTAGCAGCACTCCTGGCCTATACCCACTAGAAGCCAATAGCAGGAGACCACCAACGTACTCAAGATATCCAAATCAATAAAGTTATTAGTGAAAATGAAAAACACGTCTTTTATTTTACAGAAAAAAAACTAAAGGGGCTTTTTGGCCAACCCAATAATTCCAGTCAACATCCAAATAGGACTTTAAAATGGAATATAACAAGCTAATTCTAAAATCCACATGTCCATGAGTGCTTTCTCCTTTTTGCTCAATTCGAGTGTGGTGATTGCTGAGTGGGGTGATTGCTATGGTACCATTTAGTACCATAGTCCCCTTATGGTACTAAATGGTAATAGAAAAAAATACAATAAAGATTAAATTTTAAAAAATAAAATAAAACCCATACAATGGCATCATGGAAACAATGAAACATACCTGAAAAATTAAAAGGTGAGATGACTAGCCTTGTCAAATATCAAGACATTACAGGGTGTCACAAATATGACAGAGGTAAGGTGTAGAGATGAAGACTATGAGTGACTAGAGAGACAGAGAACAGCTTATAAATCCACGCACAAAGAAATGACTTTGAACTGACTGACACTGCAGAGTGGTGGCAAAAGAACTGACTATTCAGTAAATACACTGGCAAGGTCATCATTAATTTGAAAAGAAAAGAATAGGGTCCTTTTCTCACACTCTAGGTGAATCTTAAATTCCAAATATACTACATACTCTCTCTTTATAAAATAAACATCTATGAACATTTAACTTGACAATTAGGATAGTATCTTAATGAGCTTGGGACAGGAAAAGGTCCAGAACAAGATATAAGAGATAAAATCATACAGAAAATGATAAATGCAGCTATATTAGAACTAACAACTTCTGTTCCTTAAAATACACAATGAAGGGAATAGAGAAACAAGCAACCTAGAGGCACCTGCCAATAAGGGTTGGTATGCAGGGTGTGTGAAAGTTTATATTAATCAAAAAGGAAAAGCTGAACGACCCAAAGTAAAGACTGCCCTAGCCATCAACAGGAATTTTACAAAACAGAGAACAAATGGACCATAAACACATGAGAACACATTTATCCTCGTTAGTAATTAGAAAATATACTTTAAAGCTACAATGAGGTTAGAATTTCATGTAAAAATTTAAAAGTGAGTCAATGTCAATTTTACCTAGAACGTGAGACAAAAGGACATGTCCTTTACGCACTGCCGGTGCCTGTGCGAATTGACACAAACACTTTGGAAACTGCCTGGCACGTGAAGTTGAACATATGCTCTGCTGCAGCCTGTACCTCTCCCGCACCTAGGAACGGGGCGGCTGGATAGGAACACGCGTGGCAGCGGCGCTCCCAACGACAGCAGTCACCAATGGCCATCCAAGCAAAAGCTTAACGAGTGCGCGTGGCTACGGTTCTCGTGGGTTCTGGGTGCTCTGTGGGGTGCCGTGGAAATTGCATGGTACATCAATAAAAGTGAGCCTTGAATAGTGTTCAGCAAAACAAGTGAGAGGCATGGAATGCATACAAGTCACAAACAAATGCATTTTCATAAAGCTCGAAACCAGTGAGCCAAATGCGCTGCTAGAGTGTTTGCATGTGGCTGGACACAAAAGACAGGAAGAGAAAGGACTGTGACCCACAGGGATGCACCAGCGCACGGCTCCATTTCTTCACCTGGACCGTGGCTGCATGGAAGTCGCTTTTATTTCTTGTAATTTTACAGTACGTGTGAATTTATATACTCTTTCATACAATGTGTTTTTAAATGTTTTAAAAGAAAATGTTATATGCCTTTAAAGCTATGAAATTTTAGATGAAAAAATAATTTTAAGCAATAGACATTATCTGCTCCTTTGAACATCTTGAGTTTTTGTAACCTCAATACAAGATAGGGGATGATAAATAGAATTGAGCTAGAAGGCAAAAAATCTAACAAAAATGGTTGTAAGGAAAAATTTTACTGAAAAAATGACACTAAATGGGTTAAAGTAGAGGAAGGATAGAGAAAGCTTAGAAAATATTAAAGTGTCAAAGAACATTAGCATACTGCTTTCTGCATTAAACTTTGTCACCTCCAAAAATATGATGAATTCAAAACCAAAAATAAAGATAAAATGACTATTTTTCTAGAAAAAGCTGAGGAAAATTACTAGCTTCACTTTGGAAGTATTAATGAAGAAAAAAGTTTACACTCTGTTTTTATAAGTCATGTTTTATTAGCATGAAAAATATAGGCTGCAGGAAAAGAATATGTCAACATCAATGTACCTAAAAATACAGTCATCTCCTTACAAATTGTCATGTAACAAACATATACAAAGAGATATGCCACAATAAAAGAGTAATTATTGATGTTGTTGTATACAATAACTAACCCATGAAAGAACCACAACTGCAGAGGGTGTGAGCATTATATTTAGATCGTATCATGGATTTTATTCAGAGGAGGCAGTTACTACAAATGAGCTCCCCGCTCTGAACCTGGTCCAAGTGGGGGGTGAGTCATGACCAAATATTTTCACAACCTACCAGACAGTCACTGATCTCTGAGACGCGAGCTGATGGTCTTCCATCACTCTTTGGTAGGCAGGTGTCACCACCACTAATTAGGCCTCTGCTGAAACCTGCCCTGATTGGGGGGCCAGTTGACAGAAAGCAAGGAGGTCTGCAGACTGAGCAGCCCATTCATGGCCAGCAGTGGGCCTAGCCTGGCTGGCAGAGATTCCTGGCCAAGGCCTGCTGGCAAAAGCCGTGTGCCCAGTGCAATAAAGAGGGGTTTCTACCTTGTAGACCTGTCAGCCTGGCTTCTCTACCAGAACTCAGCAGGCAGGGCCAAATTTCAAAAATGTAGGCACTTGGATGAATAAGCCTTTATCTGAATCAGCCGTTTTGAACACGTCAGTCCCATAAACTTTATAACTGATGTCTCACACCATACATTGATACATTCTAGTAAAAATCTATCAACCACAGATAGAAGACTCTCAGCATAGGGAGATAAGCAGGTAAAGGTGCTTCCTAAGGAGCTGGGTTATACTGTAGATGTTGCCGTAGAAAGAAACCAGAAAATAACATCCTCAAAATGATCATACTCTCCCATTAAATAGAATTTTACAATTTTTCAAATGATTTCACATATCATAAGAAGTGGCAAATTTTAATTTTAGAAGTAAAAACAATGTCCAAACTCTCACAGGTAGTACAGGACATATTGAGTCAGGACATATGCTAAACATAAGCTCAAGTCCAATGTTAAATAACCTAAACCACAGACGCCTAAAAGTAGGAACAAGAATAGCGATAGCAACTGCCATTTTTAGTGAGTACTTACTAAATGTGAGGCATGGTGTATAATGTACTTTCTACTTCTGTGTTTAAATATAAAATACTAAGTTACATTTAAATGCATAGCAAAAGCTATCTGTGTTGAATCCTTGATTACAATAAAGATTTCTTATCAGTTTTATAAGTTGAAATGGCCATGCTTTGCTCTCTTTAATGAGAATGTAACATTATTATTTATATGTCTATATATTAACTTTTACATTTTTTAATGTATTTTATGTATTTTATATATAAGTATGTATATGAAATAAGCTACAAGGACAGTATTACAGATTAAAGATTGACCATTTTAGTAAACTTTAAAAGAAATTCTTGCAAGATCAATATTTAAAACTAAATTTTTTCTTGGCTATTATTTGTCTTTCTTCTTTACCCTTAGTATCAGGAAAAAAACACTTGGTTTAAAATTGAAAGGAGGCAAAGCCCTCTCTAACTGAAAAGTATTATCTGCATACCAGCTGAAATGCCAGTTTATGAAAACCATCGTGAGTGCCCAAGTCAGTTCTATTTAACAGATATTGGTTGAAAGTCTGTTGTGGCAGGAAAACAGGAGCTATACAAAATGGTATCCAGCAATATCTCTCTTTAAAGACTCACACTCCAGTAAGAAGTATAGGAAACACACAAGTAGAAGGTAATGAGAATTGTCCAGGGTCAACTATTTGATTTCTTTGAGTTATTCTAAATAGAAAAGGAATTATATCTTAAATTAGCATAAAATATATTAACATTAACATTTCAGCAACAGTAATCTTCTAAAGCGTCTAATTGTCTTTAAAGAGTCAACTCAGTCAGCTGAGCAGCTTGCAACAGCCTTACTTAGTCCCTGAATTAACGCTGGAAACAAAGAGAGATGGGGGGCAGGTGGTGTCTCTTCATTCTCATGGACTTACTGAAACTCATTTAACTATACTGGCCCTTGTCATTGATAGAAAACTTTTCATTCTGGTATTTTTCATTCAATACACAAGTCTCCAAATGTGCACTCAAAGGCCAAGTTGATAAACTACACCTCTAGCTTTACGGAGAATATCTAAGAGGGAGAATCTCAGAATCCTTAGCCCACATGAATACTTTTTCCTCCTTTTCCATCCCAACCACCCACGTTCCCCCTAGCAACACACACACCACCTGAATCAGTCATTCTGACATACAATGACCTGATTGTACATTTAGTACTTTTAAGTCCAGTTTTATTTTAACCTAAACCAGAACATTGTCACTGGCAAATAGAATATAACTCATGGCAATTTACTATGAATCCTGTAACACGGCCCCATAGGCTAGAGAAGCAGGGGAAATAATATGATACAGATTTCTGCATCTCCTTTCAGCTCAGAAATCTTATCACGCAGTAATTAGAGGCATACTAGAAATCCAAATAAAGAGACCGTTTGCCGTGTAGATGTATAAACTGGATATTGACGCTGCAGAGGCCAAAACACAGTCAGAAAGATTAGCTCTGGGCTCCATCCCCGCTGAGGAAGTTCCCTGAAGGATGAAAGGGCCTTGGAACAAAGTGAGATGTTTTAGCCGACGATCAAGCCCTATTTGGTCACTTTCATCTTTGCGGTGCATGGAAAAGGAGTCCCTTTCCTGCCAGCGCTTGGCACTGTGACCAGGGAGAGACATAAAGAGAGAGGCAAGGCAAGGCCCGCACAAAAGGGGAAGTGGTTAAAGGCAGCAGCCCGTTCCAGAGAGACAAAGGTGCTGGCAGGAGATGTTAACAACGAAGATGCTTATGCCCCCATGGCAAATAGAATGGCAATGGCCTAATAATGAACCTGAAAGACACAAGTGAGGATGGCTGCATGCAAAGTGGGGGGAAACCTTCCAATTACTGCAGAGACAGCCCTATTAATCCTTAGGAACACTCCCGACAAAAAGGCTATTCAATGTTCCCTCAATGTGTTCTGTCTAATGGGAGCGGTATTATGTCTGACACGGAGGGTAATTACATCATGAGAATTTCACATACAGAGAAGCAAAGTCTTTAATTTTCTGCAGGTGTCTTGGACACATTCTGTACAATTCTTTGCCCCCCAAATGAGGTGCACATTCCTCTTCTGCAGAGCGCTTTCAGATCGGGATGGTTTGCATGTGAGGGCTGAGTAACAGTCACTTATCTCAGCCATTGGAGAGAGGAGCGCACAGCACACTCTCCCTTCGTCACAGCACGTGTCACTAACATCTTCAGCAGAGCCGAAGCAAAGGCATCTGTAATTACAGATCCAGTGTGCATGTCCACACACATATGTACAATCTTGATCTAACACTTCTCTGGGTCACGACCAGGAGCAGCAGATAAGCAGTTAGGACCCTTCCAGGCCCATCAGCCATGAGACTCCAACGAGCCCGTGGTGCCGCACTTCACTGTTCACTTCTGCCAGTTCGTGCAACTTGGAAACAATTGAGATTGTCCAGAAAAGAGGATAAATGGAAAGGACAGCATTAAAGGCTCCTTTGTTTCCTGAAATAATTATACATGTAGCACGTCTTGTTGATTTATTCTAAAGTTGAGACCCTTCAGTCAAACATAAATGGATTACATTTTTTGCTGAATTACGCAAAAACAGTTTTATTATTTTAGCATCACCTGACGGCAGAGATATGACAAAGGGAATTGTTTAATTTAACAGTTTAATAGACTACGCACCAGGGGGGAAAAAAAAAAACCTTTGAAAACTGTTTTTCAATGGTGGAGCAGTCACGCGCATAGAAATAGGCCGTGAAGTGGCAAACTTCACTCGGTTTAATGGAGAAATGGTTAAGTGTTCCTTGGAGTTGATGATTTTACTACTGAGACATACATTTGTATAGTACAAGAGAAAAAGCAATTTTAATTGGTTTCCAATAGTGAGTTAATTACATTAACAAGACCATACCACTCGGTATTCTTTATGATCCTCATGTTTTCTTAAAAAGCCACATACTTGGGTAGGGGGGGCAAGTGGCACTTAGGACATCATGGTTCACGGACCCGAGGTAGCCAGTTCCTTTTACTTATAAATCGCTTCCACCTCTAAAACGCGGTGATTTTCTACTTCAGGAGCCAGGACCACATGGGGCAATCAGATGGTTGCCCGAAGTCACCCTTCCACCAACGCAATCAGCTGCTCGGGTAAGTGGCCCAACTAACTACTGCAGTTTCTCTCTTATCCAGGCATCTTAAACATTGTGGAACATTTTGATTGTGCTTAGGTTCCAGAAAACATGATCAAGTCTAATAATAACTTTTTTTATTACAATGCAACATAAGCAAAAATGAACATCTCCTGGGGAGTTAGTTATCATTAAGGACCATTTTGAAAAGAGGATATAAAACTTCAATAAATTATTCCTAGGGAGAATTGTCTGCCTTTCCAAAGCCCAAGGCCTCCTTTCAGAGAGAGACAGCAAAGGATGCATTCATGCTCTTCTCTCTCCTCTCTGGTCCTGAACACCTGGGGACACGCAGCTGTCAGGGCCTCCGGTGAGTGCAAAGGACTCACGGGCCTCAGCCTCCGGTACTTCCAAGTTTCCTCGGGCAGGCCAGGGCAGTGCCAAGGCTTCAAGTCTGAAGCTCACTGACATCCTTTAAAACTTCTCCAACAGTCTCCTGAGGCTAAACAGACTGTAAAAATTACCTGGAAACTTCCATAACAATACAAACCTTGGTCAATCTGTAACTCAGTGAGCAGTGCAGACTTGCAAATGCCAGTTCCCCTGCATGTTCAGGGCCCTCACTATGGTCACTCTTATTACTGGATGCGAATGTCACAGGCTAAAGGGAAGAAGTGACAGGCTTCCTACTTCCACCTCTCTGTTTAGAAGACAATAGCCCCAGGGCACTGCACTTCTCCAACAAAAAGAAGAAAAGCCTGGGTTACCAGCTTATCAATGGTTCTTTATGAAACCTTTTGTACAAGTTCCAAATTTCTCTCCATGAATAAGTCGTGGCCATCAAATAATGCAATGTCATAGAATTCTTCTGTATTTTCTTAAAGAGGCATGGACTTCCAAATTAAATCAGGTTAGTAAACACTGTCTAAGATTAGTTAAGCCTAAATCTGAAAGATAATTCAGCATAAAATGTTCAAAGGAAGATAATTTTCACTAATACCCATAATGCTCACTGTTTTAGCAAAGAGCTTTTTCAAATACCCAAACCCCTAGCAACTCAGAACAGACTCAGGAAAGAACATGACTTCTTACTCAAGAATTAGTTCCAAACTAATACAGATGATGAAACAAGAAAGCATACATGGAAATAAAATGTGAAACAGATGGCAGGAAGCCTTGTGTGAGGAACTATACAGGCATAGATGACCCAGCCAGAGAAAGTTGTTCTGGTATGAACACTAGGTCCATTCAAGCGATGGTCAAGAAGAAGGATGGAGTGAAAGAGTCTGACCACTAAGTGGTCATTGCTGGGCAGAGAATATACTTGAATTGTACTTTTTGTGATGTCATTCATATGGAAGTATTCCGGTCCCTCGCAAGAAATAAAAACAGAATATGCATTATTCATTTGCATTTGCATGCAGCAATTCCCATAAAAACAAACCAAGTGGGATATGTGTTCAAAGGCAGCGTGGGTTCTGCTCTGTGACAAGGAAAGGCTTTATGGCAGAGCTGTATCATCCCTGGTTTATTACGAATAGTAGGAGAGAAGGAATGGAGGCTCAGAACGGTGTCCTGAGTACCCAGAGAACAGATTTATTAACACTCGGATTATGTTTTTATCTCTGAACTGATTTACTTTCAGTGTTTTTTGAGGTCTAATGCACTGTGAAAACTGTAGTCACTCCCTTTATTTTTGCTCGGTCTTCCTTGGGGCAGCTGTGTAGGCTTCGCATTGCAGAAGCTCTTAAAACAATAACATGGCTTAGGATCTCAAATTTCAAATTATAAAATCTCAGCAGTTTATAAAACTCAGAATTAAGGGCTAATGAAGACGGATTTATGCGATTTCTCATTTTTGTTCATGTAGCACAGTCGTGACTTTCACAACGTATGTGGGAACGGACAGCTTTAGCCACACATTTTAGACGTGTTAAGACAAAATTAAATTACATGGAAAAAAATACCCTCACAGCAACACCTAGACCGGTGTCTGACCAAACATCTGGATACTGTAGCCTAGTGAGTGGACGCGCCCACTCACCCATTACAACTGCTCACGTGTGAATTTGAAGTCTTGGAAACTTGGAACATCACAGAAGACCAATGTTACGGAAACTGGTTTTGCCATCCTAAGCCCTAAGTAGTGTATCTTAAAGCTTTAATGATTCTATAAATCTGAGCATATCAAATCTTGACTAATTATACAAAGACACTTCCCACATACCAAACACAATTCCACTGAGGAATACTACGACTAGTAAAAAGAACAGGCATTTAAAGCTTGAACTTGACGCTGTGGACCACACAAAATACTGCGGGGACTTACACAAAATGCCATTTCAGCGACTGGAAAGAGGGCTTTGGCCTGACATCATGGTGTTGTGGTGGCTTCCTTCCAACAGACCGAGGGACGGGGGGAAATCGGGAAAGTCACTACTGTACCCAGAAGCAACATATTAATGTCAAATATAAATCTGATAGGACTGCATACATTACATCAGTCATCACATTCACACCTAATTTCATTACGAAATTAAAATTGGAAACTCCTGGCCAGTACTCTGGCACACGGTTTCAGGGCACAGTCAAAGCCTCATGTCACCCCAGGCACTCCGGGCAAACTTCCAGACTGCCAACAGCACCCCTAATCTGCCCACATCGTTGCATATTTGAGCTGCAGTGCTAAGGAGTGTGGCAGCGATGGTTGCTCGCATTTGCATGTTACCTGGTAAGTGGCTTCAAAGGGCTTGTTTCTCCAGCCTTCACACAACGAATGTCTGAGATCCTCGGCCCTGCACTTGCTCTCTGAGGAGAGAACTGAACCTTGGGCTGTACTTAGATGCTCGGCCCACAGCAGTTAAGGCTGATTTGTAGCACACTTTTCTTAAAATACTTTCTCTAGCATATTAATATAAAACGTGACCCCCAAAATATTTAAAACAGTTACATTATGGATTACTGTTTGGTGGCTTAAAGGCAAGAGATTTATGATCAAGTCTTTCAACAGTTCCAGATTAAACAATATCAGATTTCATAACTGGCCTTTAGGAATTCTTTGTGCTTGGCCTTTACTCGTGGGTGCACACATGCAGCCAGCTATGTCGCCATACAACAGAAATCAGTGAGCAATACTTCGCTCTACACATAGGTACAGACCCTCAAGAAGCTTAGAGTCTTCCAAGGGAGGAAAAGAACAAGGGAATAAAAATGCAACATAGTGAGGACCGGTTTTGAGCACCACGGGGGTTTGGGAAGCTGCAAATCCCTCAGTATGCCCAGGGCTCAGGCCTAATGCACAGTGGACTATAGCCATCTACGCAGCAGCACACAGGTTAAGAGACACTGTTGAAAGCCCGATTTATAGCAAGATTTTGTAATGACACAAATCTATATAATAAATGTGGACTGTTTTTGTTTAATCTTACCATGGCATGCCATTCTGATTCTAATCTTTCTTATTGTGACAAGTGATGAAACGGGGACTCAGAGGCATTTGTCCAGCCACCTTTGTTGAGTACTAGGGCAGACAGAGTAATTGCTCCCCGAAGATACCCACATCCTGATTCCTGGGACTGGTGAACACAGCACCTTCCATGCCGATGTGATTAAAGATGTTGAGATGTGGAGGTTATCCCGGTCAGCTCAGTAAGAGGGCAGCAGGGAAGTCAGATTCAGGGAAGGGGATGTGACAACAGAAGAAGAGCTGAAAGAGCTGGAAGGAAGGTCCCCAAGGTGAGGAACTTGGCAGCCTGTGGAAGCTGGAAGAGCAAAGAAAGGGATTCTCCCCTAGAACTTCTGGAAGGAGTACAGCCTGTGAACACCTTGACCTCCAGGCTGTAAAATAATAAATGTGCCCTATTTTAAGCCATAAATGTGCCTGGCACTATTATTAGTGCTATGCATGAATGAAATCATTTCAGCCTCACTCACCGTGAGTCAGGTGCTGCTTAGGGATTTATACTGAATCATCACAACAATCCATAAAATCTAAGTATGAGCTTTATCCCCATTTTACAAATGTGGAAACCAGGGCACAAAAAGTCGAAGTAATTCACCTAAGGTCTACAGCTAGCCATTGACAAACAAGAGCCCAGGCAATCTAGGCTGTCTCCTGAAGTGAGGGTTCTTTTGTTTGTTTAGATGCTTTTTTTTTTTTGCCATGTCCACACACCTAAAAAACTATCAAAGGCAGGGTCTTAATCTGTGTCTTAATCCTAACCTAAAAAGTGGATCCTGAGAAAAAAGGTTTGGGTGTAGACCCTAAGAAGCAGGACTGGGGCACTTGGGACGTGGAGGGGGGAAGAAGGGAACGCCAGCCCAGGGAGGCCCTGTCTAGCTGGGCTCAGTGACGACAGCTGGCGCTGCATCCCGGTGGGTGCTGCCTCCCCTGAGGAGTGTGGAGAACACATCTCAGAGCTGGCTGCTCAAGGAACAGCAGAAGGAAATACGCATCCAGCAGCTCACGTTCCCCATCGATCAAAGGCTCCCCACCTCGTCACCACTTCTGACACTTTCTGAGCTGCACTTCTTCCCGCATAGTCGATGGAGTCCCACCTCTCCCATGTGGAGGCGGCTGAGAAGCTGCCTGGTGACAGGTACTCCATGCAGCCCAGGTAAGGTTCTGTCAGGTCCTACCTACCCCAGCTGGTTGCTATAGCAACGGCTGGAGTTGAAAATGCAGGCAGAAAGAATCTAACTTTGGGCATAAGAGGAAGCCTACACATCTTTTGATCCCAAATTCAAGATACTTTCTATCACGTCATCTCATATCTCGGCAGGTAATCATTTGTTTTCACACTGATAGGATCCGATGTTTTGAAAGATGAGGTTTCTGTGAGAAAAACTGGCCAATGCAATGTATTCCCATCATATAGCCCATTAGAGGTGGGTTATGCTGTTTTTTATGGATTACTTTGTCTCACTAAATGAGTGTTAAATTCCTGGAAGGTGAATATAATACTATATATCATTCTTGTTTTTTCCACAAAACTTCGATGGACTCAAAGTAGGAACACAAACACGATGTACTAATTAATGTTCATTTGAATTTCAACCTCTCAGATAGTTTTATTAATACTTAATTCTGATAAACTGCCAGATATAGGACAGGCATGGGGATATAATGTACAGCATAAGGAATATAGTCAGTAACATTGTAATAACTATGTACGGTGCCAGCTGGGTACTAGACTTACCAGGAGGATCGCTTCAGAAGGTAATCGCCATGCTGTACACAGGATGCCCATATAATATTGCATGTCACCTGCAATTGAAAAATAAAAATAATACTTTGGAATTTAAATAGCCCCACTAAGGATTTTTATAAAATACTTTCTTCATGTTCTCATGACCCTTTCAAATCTGTTGCCATTCTTTTTCTAGTTTAAATAGTTTAATGTTTTTCTTCCAAGTATAGCACATAATTTGTTCTCTATCATTAGATAGTAGAATCAGCAAACCAAGCCTGGAAACCCTAAAAAAATGTTTTCTTTCCAGATGGATAACAACCCAAACTGAACAAAATAGAGCTTCAAAAATTTATATGCATAGTTCTGTGTTGGACAAAATGCATACTACCACAGGCCCCTCAAACAACACAGCATTAGAACGTAGGATAATGCAGTCGTGATGGTCAGGTATTGATCCGAGCCCCATCATACAGGTACGATGGAAAGTAAGCAGTCGTGATGCATGATGATGTAATGTGTCTGCCGGGTTGGTGAAAGACGGCCGAGAGTTTTACACGTTAGCATCACAGGGACATGTGTCAATGTGCAGCCTTCATCCTCCTCACGTCCAAGACAGAATATTCACGTGAAAATATATCCACACTAGCATAATCAAAGAAATACAGAGATACAGAAAGTAAAGGAAACTTTGTTATAAGTATTTATATTTGCTTGAAATTTTTCAATCTCCTCCTGAAGATTACACCTATCAGAACAGTTTAGGATAAAATAAAGCAGAACAGTCCCACTGAGTATCACTGTCATTGGTGACCAAAAAATTAAAGTGAAATAATATACTGAAACCTTTACCATTTGGAAGACACTATTCTGCATAACTGGCTAAAGTTACTTTGAAAATGTATCCTTAAGTATTATTTAATTTAAGGGATGTTTTCATATAAGTAATTTTCTCTACCTTTCATTCACAAGTTATTTCTGTATATGCATTATTCTATAATCATTTAAAGATAGCGACATAAAAGAAATTTATCTTCAATTTTATTTGCATTTAATAGAAATGCTTTCTAGACTGTAAGTGCATAAAAGTTTTCAAAGTAAGGTTCATCAAGTTTTTTAAGTAATTAACACTTGTTAAGGATAAGCCACATACTCAGGATGTTGGAGGCTCTAGGATTTTGTGAGGCTCATTAATCATGATCAAGTACACCTTGGAAAAAACATTGTATGCCAATGAAAAGAACTATGCAACTATGGTAATAAATTGATGAATTCACAAGGAAATGTGGGGCCAGAGTTTTTATGGGCCCCCCAGAAAGACCTGCATACCATAAACAAATGTATATACTTGGGTTTTGGTGTTACTGCTTTTAAGATGTGGAGAAAGGACAAAAAAATCCTATCTTCCAAATAAAAAGACTAATCTATGATTCTGAATATTTAAAATCATAGGCTACTAAGCTTTTTAAGAGCAGACATGAATCTTTAAAGAAGGCCCTTGGGGGACCCAGATGTAATTGTTCAAAGGACAGACAACAGAAATTTAAAACCCACTTTCAAAATTAAGAACCCAGTCTGTAAAGAGCAATATTTTTAAAAACAAATATTTTCTCATGGTTTTATTAGAAGAAAGAAGGTTATCACATTGCAGTTGCATTACAGTTTTCTGTGAAGCAGTGTTTTCTTCATACTGATGTTACTGTTCTTCCCCACCTGTCCAGGGCCCATACTCTCCCTGTTCCCGCAGAGGGATTTCAGACAATGGCCTCTGGTTTCTGAACATGTCCATGAGCATCAGCTAGAGAGCGCAACTCGGAGGAGCTTCGGGAGCTTGGAGGAGCTGGGAACCCCAGGGACAATGGGTGGAGCATATATGTGGCACCTTACCCTGTACTGGCCCATCTCTGGCTGGTTGAAATGACAACATGTCATTAATCTTGCAGGAATGTGGTTTCTACCATTGGCATCAAATAATTCAGTGGTCTGACAGCACTTAAGGGTAGCAAGTAAAATCAGGAACTGGAGGTCTGCCGTATTGAGAGAGTAGACAAGTGGAGGAGACCCAAACCCAAAGGAACGCAAAAGGGAAACGTTCACGTAACATAAAGAGGGGGGCATCCAACATGCTGTCCAATAATTAAAATAAACAAAATATCCATTTATCATGTTACAGTGTCTGGAGTTCTTATGGAACAGTTGCTGAGTGTTCTGAGACATTTCCTTTGTTCACCCACACTAAATAATCTCAAGCCAGATGTGCGATGATCACCTCAGTTTCAGCGGAAGAAGCCTTTTCATCTCATTAACCTTCTCATTAATAAGCACAGCAGTAATGCGAGTAGCACCGTCTGCCTTAGGGAATAGAGGGATCTATCTCTTCGTTTTCAATAATTCCCTAATACATTAGGTGTTCCACTTATGACTTCTTTTCAGTTTAATACTGATATAGTTGGATCACAAACTTTTCTTCTAGAATCTACTTGAGTGTTCTTTTTCAAACATTTTTAAAAAATAATTACCTGTGTCCTCACATAGGGGGTAGGTCAAAATCCCAGATTAAGAAAAAAAGTAGGAAAAAAGGAAGAAACTAGGGACAGAGCAAAGTATGAGAGGTAAACTCTGCTTCAATGCAAAGTGATAATTTCAATTAATAAAGAGATATGAATCAAACAAAATACAGGAAAAATACTTTGTTGCTGATGTTATAAAAATTTGACATTCAGACAGTGTAAGCTCTGCAATGATGTCATCAGGGACAAACTGGTCACTGAGGAGAATGAAATCAAAGGGAATTAAAGATCTGACACTGTACCAAAAAAGGTTTTTATACCGGGAGAAAGCTTATATATGAAATTTGATAGAGGACTTCCTATTGACAGTGATCGGAAAAATTGATAAAAGATTACCAATAATGTTATAAAGATAAGAGTTTTCTTCTAAGTTGTTGTATATATAATCAACCATGCTAGAGGAAAGACTAGATAACCCTTCTATTTTCCTCTAAAAAATGAAAATAAAATTGTTTTCATTTGATTGAAGTGAATGTAAGCAAAAAATGTAAGAAAACAGTATTAAAGAGGAATGACAGGCAGTTGATAAAATGTTATATTTATGAATTTTGTGATGATTATACTGTTTGTAAGTTTTCTTCAGTTAGTAATTTTTACAATTCTTTTTATTTTAAATAATCACTTTACACTGAAATCTGTATTTGTAATTTGGTATTTTTTTTTTCCATAGAGAGTATTCCCTAAATTGTATAAGCATTAGGCTCCACAGATCCTGGAACTATCCCTATTTTGAAACTGAGCATCCATCAGCAACTTGGAAGGAACAGAAGAAGGAGTCGGCAAAGGAGGCCAGAGGTACCAGGCTTAGCCCACGGCTGATGCTGAGAATCCAGAGAGCTTCAGGGTGGCTCAGGCACTAGGAAGCCCTCCTGATTCTCAGAGAGGGCCTTAACTTGGAAAAAGAATGCAGAATTCTGTTGTGTAAAGGTGCCAACATCACCCTAGGCAAGAGATGTTTCCTTTTTAGGGTAGGAAGGTTATTTCCACCGCCCCCACCACTCGCCAATGGCCAGAGATGAGACTGCTAGTGTAGTATAAGCCCTCTTCTTATCAATGGGACTATGAGTAGTGGTTGGTGGTTGATAAGAAAAAATAAAAGGTGGTAGTGATCCATGAACATGAGATGTCCAGGGTGCGTCCTTTGATGAGTTGCTGGTTGTAGAGTTAAAGGACTTCCCTGAGTATGTGTCCCTGATTGATTTGTCACATTTTTTAAAGAAACCATTCCCATATCATTGGGTCTATAATCTTCCATCTAATTTTCTGTTGCAGACTCTTTCTACATTTCTAACCACTTACATTAGTGTTTTCTGTATGAAATATTCAATTTTAACCACTTGTGACCTATAAATATTGTCATTTCACAAGGTTCATCTATGACCTACAAAACATACTTTGCATATAATTTGATTTTTAACACCTTAATTTTTGAGTCTCTAAAACACAATCAATGTATTCTCAATAGAAAAAGTCCTCTCTTTCTGAATGTATCTTACATAGACTTAAATAATGTTTAACTAAACAAATGTACTGGCAATAACTACAATCTCCATAAACAGGTTTAGTGGAATCTGTAATCCCACCGCCAATGACGGGTCCACATGAGGGAACTAAGGTCCAGTCCCTGCGCTTTTGGTGGAGGGGGACAAGCCTCCTTTGCGACAGTGTTGCAGCCCAGTTTCTCCCTTTGATGAAACCTGCTTCCTTCCCTCACCTTCTGCAGGTGTTGATTCCAGAGCACTTCCTAATAAGCTCCCAGTAGGCTAATCTCCAGCTCAGAATCTGCTTCCCAGGAACTTAACTGTGAATGAAACAACTGACTACCATAAACAAATAACTTCAAACTTTATAGGAGCGAAGGCGCGCACTAATACCACAAAGGAGCTGGCGTGCGGGAATCATGCACGTGCGCTGGTCCGTCATCGGTATGTTTCACAGAAAACGCCGATAAGTTGGCAGGTCAGGTAAGAGATCAGTGAAGAATCCACTGCACTCTGCTGAGCTTTGTCATGATTACTTCCAGCCCCAGAGAACAGGGGACCATGGGTGACAAATTTTCTACTATAATTCCCCCTAGGTGGAAAAGGCAGGGATGAGTAGTTTTATAAGAACACAAAGGCCCAACAAGGGCATCCATTAAGGTGCCTCCCCCAGTGAATGAACCCCATCATCCAGTCAGTGCTCCAGTTTGGTACACTGAGGTGTGTCCGTTAGGTGAGCAGGAAAACCCCAAGTGGCCCAAGGACGGCCTGTCTCATTGGGATGTGACTCTCACCATCAACGGAGCAAAGAATGCTTCAAGTTTGCTACATCCGTGACCCCTTTCACTTTCAAAAGCACTTCTCTTTAGGAGCAGGAAATTGAAAAGGATAAGCCATATATGATGGTGGAAAACCACTACGATTTAAAAAGGTGAGGAAGCTCAAGACATTTATATTCAAGAGGAAATGCATGGAATTTTTATGAGTAGCCCGTTTAATTATGTATGTACTAGTTCCTCTTAATAAGAAATGTTAAGGCACAGTTTTGTTATTTCCACATAGTTCTAGGCCCCTTGTTCCTTGCTCTTTGAAGAGAGAGCAGAACAATCCCAGCAGAATATCTTGGCTGTCTACTTGAGTGGAGGGGGAACGGGGAGCAAGTCTTATGGCTGATGCCTCATCTTGTGACAGACTTTGTGGAATAAACAGATCAGTTCAATATGTATTTGACTACAGGACCAACGTTGGAAGTCACTGCCAACCGTATTCGCAAGTCAGTGTTTACTCTTTTGCCAGCAAAATGTCTCTGGAATCTATCTCCTCAGGTGCGAGTTCATCGCAATCTAAAGAGAAATCTGAATCGCTATTCTTTTGGAAGTTTAAAATAAACCCCAGGAGCCAAGTTGTATTTGCAGTGATACGTCGTATCTGCGATTATGGTGCCAACGGCAGGCCACCCCATCACTGTCTGTCTGCCAGGGCAAAGCAGGAGTCCTGGAGAAGCCAGATAGCCTGTCACTATTTAGTTGAACAAGAAAATAACTTTGCTGTGCAAGCAAAATAATAAGACTCGTAAAGGACAGTATGCATTTTGGAAGGAGATTCCCAGAGGGTCCTGCTAATGACTACTTCTAAAAACCGCCTATATCCAGGTGCCAACTGACACATCAAGCCAGTGGCGATGGCCATATCACTTGCCTCTGCACACCCGGGACCTCGTGCGCGAGCTCACAGCACGGCACCCGTCCTGCAGAGGTGGAAGGTCCGAGGGACATGCAGAGTAACACGGAAGGGGAAAAACTGCAGATTAACATTTCAGAATGTTTTTGTCTTCTTTATGTTGTACTCGTGAATGGAAAGGCCCCTCTCTTGTGCCCTGCGTACACACACACACACTCACTCACACACACACTCACGCTGATGCAATCACTACCAAACCATGACGACTGTGGTTTCTGAAAGTCAGATGTTCTCTTGACTCATGATTACTCAGACGACTAAATAAATTCAAACACTTCACCCTATAAACAAAAAAAGAAAAGCTTTTATACATGTTTCTCCAACACACCCAAGCCACGTGCACGCGCGCACTACACACAGGTCAGGTGAGAAAGTTTTCCACGGCATAGCATTTAATTTTCATGTGATTTCAGAATAAGAACAAGACTTTCTCATGCAGGAAAAGTAGGGAAGGACATTTGAAGCAGAGGGAACAGGAAAAACATGCAGAGAAATGCTAAAGAGCCACAGACGTGTAGAGAAGGACACCTCAGTGCCTCCAAAGGCCAGGGCTCTCATCCAGCGGCCAGGGGCCTGGCCCTTTGGCACCCGGAGTCCACCGCACAGGAGCCCCTGCATTCCGCATGTGCCCCTGGAAATGCCCAGGCCAGCCTGTCACCGGGACGACCTCTCATGTGAAGTACCTCAAACCTGATGTTGAACCCCCAACACACACTCTCAGATGGCAGTTTTGAAGATGAGGTAAGCAATGCACATCAAGCCTTCTAAATTAATAAGAACTACCGGCCCTAACAAAATGGAACAGCATTTCTGCATTTGTGTGTCCCAGGGAAACCCTTTGTGTCACACCTTGGCGCCTTTCTGCAACCCATTCCCTCTTGGGAGCAGTTCCCCTCCATGTGTCTACACAGACAGGCCAAATCTTCTGTGTGCCCAGCTCAGCGGGCTACCTGCTCCATAAAACCTTTCTCCGCTCCCATGACTCAATGCTCCAGCAACCCAGATGTGTCACTTTTATGTTTACGTCATTAGTAACAGTGGTTTGCAAACGCCCCCTCACCCTGGCCCTCCTTCCCTCCCAGCCCCACATGGTGAGATCTTAAAGGGCAGAGAGTGGCATGTATTCTTTTCCTGTGACTGGTACTTGGTACCACAGTACCCGAAAAGCAGAAGTTACCCAGATGTATGACAGATGAATAAATAATTTCTAGGCTTACATTAGTTGTTCTTAGCTCCTCTCATTTTGATGCAGAAAACCAGGTTTTCCACTTGCTGAGGACGGTGGCACTTGCTGACAGGCAGCACCTCACCTACTGCTCCAGCAGGGCTGACGTACGAGTGACCCAGCTGGTTCGCAGAGCCCAGCTGGCAGAAGCCACCCCCCCCCCCCCGGAGGAGGGTCCTTGGAATCACACTTTGGCGCTGGGGACATGGAGTCAAATTTGCTCTCAACTCTAATTCTTACCATCCCTCTGGACCACAGGAGGGAACTGTAGCTTTAATTTCACCATATACTACTTCAGAAAATAACATCTCTACACTAAAAGGGACACACACACAATGAAAACAAAAACCTTTTGTCCTTTGAGTCCATTAAAGAGCAACCTCCTTCAATAGCAGTTCTGTCCTAGAACACAAGTTGGTTCCTTAAATAAGTAACAGAGTGAAGAAGAGTCTTTTGCTTCCCAATTAGGAAATTGCTCTTTATAGCATGAAGAGGAATAAGTTCTGGGATTGTTTACTTTATGTTATACATTTTCCCAGCAATTTTATTCCAACTTCATTCATCAATGCATTAAGTTAACAGTAACAAATAACTGATAGAAAGAAATGATGATTAAAAGGAATTCTCATCAAACTACCTGACCCACTGCCCTTAGAGTGAACCTCCCCATGCAACTCGAGCCTGTCTCTGCATTTTGTGGGCGAATATTAAGATCTCAGATGAAAGGCTGGCTGCTCAGGAACATGCTCAGCCTCTCTGGTGCAGAGTTTGGACAGTGAGGGGCGCCGAGCACCAGAAAGGCGGGGAGTGCAGGAAGGTGAGGCAGAGGAGAATAGCAATTAACAGCACAGATGCAGGAGCCAGCCTACTGAGGTCCCAGTGCCATAGCTGCAGGCAAGTTACTTCACACCCAGTTTTCTCTTCTACAAAATGGTATTTACAATACTACTATTTACTTTGCGGTGCTATTGTGAGGATTAAATGAAAGTATACACACTTAACACGCTTAGACTGGTACTAGACATGAGGTAAACTTTAAGTATTCGCTATCATAAATATCATTATTATCAATAATATATCCTAGCAAAAAAAGAGTAGATATTGAACCTCAGAGTTAAAAATTCCTTTAACTGAAATGCATTGGTTGACATTCTATGAATCACGACATTACTGAATAGTCAACTAATCCATTCACACTTTATGTTTAAGCAAGGTATCGTGAGTTTTAAAGTTAGAATGAAAACAATCATGGATAGATGTATGTATCCAATACATTTATCCTTTAGTTTCATGATTCTTAAATCATAGCTATTCCATCTAATAATCACATATAACATATCTGCTATTATATTAAAAGCTATGGACAAAGGACAATGCAGTATAACACATACATGATCCCTTTCCTCCAAGAAATTCTGGGGAGGAAAAAGCCCAGCTCATAAGACAGAACTGGTAACTGAGTGATTGACACTAACTCAAATGTAACGGGAATTCTAAAATAAGAAGGGTCAGTTGGGAAGCAGCTTGACTAACACCTTGAGGGTCAGAGAAAGCTTAAGCGAGAAAAGCAGAGCCAGCCTCCCAGGCAGAGAGGACAGCTTGGGCAATAGGTGGGCACACACGGGTATGTCCTAATTGCTCAGGGATGAGTGACCAAGCCGCAAGTGACATCGAGGGGACTGGAGGTGTGAATGTACAGCCAGGCCCTACAATTGAGGCTAGACTTTGTGTTCCTCCTGGTTTCCCATCCACATGGAGATGGGATTCACTTTCCCTGAAAGAGAGACAGAGGCTTTGACAGTTGACGCACTGAAAGAGATGTCAAGGCTCCATGGAACACCCTCGAATAGCATCCCGACCTCGGGATGTCTGTACCCTGGTTTCTTTTCTTCCTTCCTGTTAAATGACTGTGGACATTTGCATGAAAAGGGGGCCTTTGTTTCTCTGAGTTCATTTGCTCCAGTGGTTGCTCAGTCCTCACTTCATTGTCCCACATGGTCTCTCCAGAGAGAGGGTTAGGACTCAAAACGAAGAATAGGGGCAAATGTACTCCCAAGAACCAGAGGCCCTGTTGTCATGTAAATCAGCTCAGCAATAAAAGGGAAGAGAAGCACAGAGAATAGGTTTCAGAAGCAGCTAAATAAAATGGTTTCCACAGGGGCGACAGTAGCTCTTTCATATTCATCAGTGTCACAGGGCTTTCTGCAACTGTGACTCATCACTATAAAGCCACTTCCACACGGCCTCGTGGGAACTGCATCACAGTGAGGGCCCTCCCCTCGGAAGCTACTCCCGATGGCTCTGCTGGTTTCAAAGTGCCACATCCACGCTAATGAGGAAGGTGAGCAAAACAAAGGAACGGATGCACATAGAAACATCACCTTTGCCACACAGAAACTTTAAGTTGAGCTGGGGGTCATAAAACAAAGGCCTTCAATCTCTAAAAGAGAGACTTACTATCATACTAACCCTATATGTCATGGATTCATGGGAAACCATACACATATGGACAAAGGAAGAAAGAATGAAATTTGACACATTTTACCAAAATTCTCTTTGCACAATATGAATTGCATTATACTGAAATGGGCAGCGAGGAAACACGTGTAAGAGCCTGTGAGAAAATGTTTGCTTATCTGTTTGCAAGGTGTTTCACATGTCCTGGTTAAGAGAAAATAGTTGCTGTCAGCAGCTACTCATTTGATTGACAGATTCCTTAGCAAAAGCTAAAGGAGACAGGAAGCCTGGGAGCAGTAGGTGTGAGCAGCAGCTCTCAGGGCGCCCTAGGTAAATCTCACCCTATGAGCCCCTTCTAATGGCAAACAACTCCACCCTTGGAGAGTAAAAGAGCCACTAAGGTGACCTAAAAGTGATGAAGGAGACAAAGGACACTGAGAAGACAACAGTGGGTGCTTAAAAATTGTGTAAGTCACCCTCGCTTCAGAAACCTGTTCAACGTCTTTCTCCATCAAAGAGTCTAGACAAGACAGAAAACAAAGGCCAGCATCCTACCTTTGTGGTCAGGGAGAGAGCAACAAGGGAAATGAAAAGCCAGGAGATTATGTTCCAGTTAAAGGTGAGATCATATGGTATTTGTCTCTCACTGCCTGGCTTATTTCACTTAGCATAATGCTCTCCAGTTCCATCCATGCCATTGCAAAGGGTATAAGCTCCTTCTTTCTCTCTGCTGCGTAGAATTCCATTGTGTAAATGTACCATAATTTTTTGATCCACTGGAACATAATCAACAAAAGAAAAAAGCAAACAAAATATAACCAGAGACATTGAAATTAAGAACATTGTAACAATAGCCACAGGGGAGTGGGGAGGGGATAGTGGGGAGAGGGGTCTATAGGAGCTACTATAAAGGACACAAGGACAAAATCAAGGGGGAGGGTAGAGGTGGGGGAGGAGGTAGGACTGGCTGGGGTGGGGTGGAGGGAAGGGGAGAAAATGCAGACAATTGTAACTGAATAAAAATAAATTAATTAATTTTTTAAAAAAAAGAAAAGCCAGGAGAAACTTTTGTGTCCCGTTGTTCTAGTGTCTGGTCCCCTTCCCCAGCACCCCACTCCCACTGTACAGCCTTGCACACTACCTCACAGCATTCTCCCAGGAGATGTAGCTGTAATGGATGTGCCCCAACAGTCCATCTCAGTCACCTTGAAGGCAAAGGGCGCAGAAGGAAGAATATGTCACGTGCTTGTCTCATGTCCCGTCATTATGATACCACCACATCTTCTGTCTTCTGTCCTCATGATCAGCTGCCTGACCTTTTCTATACACTGAGTTCAAATACACCATTTGCAAGAGAAGATCTTATCTCCACCAAGCAGTTCTTTCCTACCACCCCTACACAGGACACTGCCCAGCAATGTAGATGTGCCATGTGGGGAAAAGTTGAGTCAACTGTGGCCAGGGTGGCAGGTCCACTGGACGGCAGCATGGGGGACTATGGTGAAGGAATCTCATAAAGGGCTCTGGAGTGCCATTGACATGCTTATTTTATTAGTAAATTGTTTTAAGCAGCTTGTGTGATATGTTCCATTTAGCTGAAGCTTGTCATCCCCATCTGCACTATGTCCTCATGTGCATCCTCACAGACGCACACCACTGTGGAGGACTACTGAGTGATGCTCCCTTAAATCGTAGACACAGAGACCTCACACCAAAAACAGCAGTTCTGGCGAGCCCACAAGACCGGGAAGTCATAGACTACCAGGGCTGGAAGGGATCTGAGAACCAAGTTCTGAGCCCTCTGTCTATTAGGACACACAACAGGTACTATTTACAGGAGTAACACTCTTCTGTGTAGGTAACGAGACCACAAGCTCTGTTCGATTGTAGGCACAATGCGAGTCTACTTCTTTCCTTCCCAACGTTCATTTCTCAGTTGAGACACTTCATAACCTGTTGAGATCAGGAAACCTAAGCCTTTAGAAGATGAACTGCTTGTTCAAGGTCACACAGCTCTCTGATGGTGAAGTCAGATTCCAGGCCTCCTCGTCAGTCCCATGTTTTTTTCCAGTCCCTGTTTAACATTCCTCAGTCCCAAGGCCCAAATCAATGCTTTAAACTAATACGTTAACACAAATGTTTGCCTGAACCATCTGCCATCGGAGCCCAGAGTGAATGTAAGTCCACATGAACAGGCAATTCAGCAAACTGCACTTAAGGGCAAACACCCACTGGCATACAGTGTAGGGACAAGGGCAAGGGCAGCAACACAGCAAAACTACAACTCTGAGAAATCCTCTTGTAATTCATTGACTCGGTCATTCAGTAAATCGGCTTTTAGCAAATTGACTATTGGCATATTGACCTACACCCAGTGCCTAAATACATAGCTGTACAAATGTACATAGTTGTGAGTAACTCAGAAGTCTCATGGAAGCCATTATCTGTTCACATAAACTAGTGCATGATATAAAGTACAATAATTGTTCTTTCTCAACCTAGTTAATGTTTTATAATTTAAAAAATACCAGATATTCAATTAATTTAAGACCATTGTTTTCCAGGCTTTTAAGTTACGAATTAGCAAGTTTCTGCTATACATACACTTAGCATATCTGTGGTAATTGGGAACAGAATTTGGAGGCTTACTAATAGCAAACACGTGAAGGGGAATATGAAATGTTGATTGCATTCATGGATTAAAACAAGAATCTGTGGTATGTGAAGTGTTTGGTATTTAAACTAAGAACTGATGATCAACATCAAAAGAAATTTTAAATTAGTTTCTATGGACTTTATGTTTGCAGAATCCATAGTAAGAGAACAAGGAAATGCAACTGAGAAATAACAATGACAAAAATATTGGCCTACACTCCATTCCAAATGCATACTGCATTTTTCACTAAGCTTACAGTTATTAGTTTAGTAAATTGCCAACTCAGAGCCAAATTCATACTACTTTTCACAATGTGAGTACACACACGCATCAAGTATAAACATACATGAATGCACAGAAAATAATTAAATCAAAAGGAAAGTAACGCCAGATTCTCCCATGCCCTCTTACTTACAAAGTTTTGGGAAATCCAGTCCCATCTAAATATCCCTTGTTTGCCCAGGAAAGTATATGCAATCGTCAGCCGAGAAGGGAATTCAGCAATAACCAACCCAGCAACTTTTGCTATTTCTGCTTCATTCTTTCACATCAGGTTATCGCTCTCAAAACTCCTGTCTCCTGGTTGTTGTTACTGTTCTTTTCCCTTCTAAAATGGTCACTTCTAAAAATCAGCTCCTACTATTTGCTGTCCAACCCAGTGGCTTGCTTACCTCTTAAGAGAATCCAGAGGGATTCCTTCGCACCAGAAACATTAGGGTCCTCAGCCTAGGCTGAAGATGAAATTTGCTTGAATATATCCTGGGAGTGTCACACTATTTCTAGTCCCTGCATCTGACTTCTCAGAGGAAGCTGCTTACCTTCTGCTCACCAAGGGGAAGATGACCCACACACCATGCCTATTGTACTAAGGCTCCCAAATACAACACAGGTTTCCATTAATTCTGAAGTCAGATAAACAATGAATATGTTTTTAGTATCAGTACATTCCATGCAATATTTGGGACATATTTATATTTTCTAATATCTGTTTTTTATCTGTAATTCAGATTTAACTGGGAAACCTGTATTTTCATTTGGTAGATCTAGCAATCCTAACTTGTTGCCCAACTTCCTCTTGAAAGCTTCTACTTCATATTCTTCTCTGGTTTTTCTTACTCTTGACTAACAGTTCAGCCCTGTGTTTCTTCTTGTTTCATACTTTTGGGGGGACTTGCCTATGCCACATGCAAATGTACATGCATGAGTACATATGAGCACACATGTGTAGTCAGAAAAATGGGAGGTCAGTAACCACAATGACACGGGCCTAGAAGACAGGGCCACTGCCAAGCTTCCATCAATGATTTTCTGATAATTTGTCATGTCCTCCAACAGGAATTCTTCTAAAATTGTCCTTTGTTCTCTAGGTCACGCCACCATAGCCCTTGAGAAGACAAGGCTAGGGAGAAGGCCGTCTTTGGTAAGGTTTACTGTGCGGTCTGAATTGGGAGCCAGGGCCAAACACGCGATGCCAACTAATAAACTGAAATTGCCCAGATTTTGCCTTGGCATAAAAAAAAAATCGCAAACTAAATACTCTGGTGTAACATTTTGACCTGTCTAGAACTGCATTCATTTTGTCAACACTCTAACTGTAGGAGAAAAGAGAAGCCAGTGACTCCTGTCTCTCTGCCATCTTCACTCTTCACTGCGCTTTCCCCTTTGCATTGCAGCTAAAAGAACAGAGAGCACGAGGACGGTGCTGTGCCGCACACACTCAAACACACGCACACTTTCAACTCGAAGGGAAAAAATCAGGAAGTGTAGATCAAAGTGCCAGTTCATCCAAAATAATCAGTGTGAATCACGGATTCTCTTAATGAATGTATGGGTGGAAATGATTTCCTGAAACAAATTCTATTTCTCAGTTACCCTAAGGGCATATCTGGAAAACCAGAAGGCAGAATGGCCTAGAAATAATGCCTGCTTTCTTCCACCTTTCTTTTAAAGACCCAAGATGCACCAAGGTGAGGGCTCATGGGATGGGGGCTGCTCCCAGTGTTGGGTTCCTACAGCTGGATTGTGGGGAAGCTATTGAGGGGAAGAAGGAAAGACTGCTTTCCTTCCTATTTTCTCCTAAAGAAAGCTGAATACCAAAGTGCCTATTGTGTAAGAAGAATACTCTTATAATAGGACCCAGAGAGGGATGCTTTTAAAACTGTAGTACCTGTATTTACAAGATTTGATCTAATCTTCTATGAGAGCAGTGACTTAAGGCAACACCATTCATATATGTAGAAAACTCAAGCATGCGAGAAATGAGCGACACTTATATAAAGCAACTTAATTCATATTTCAAGCTGTTATCCATGGGTGCCAGTGGGAAGTTCATGGTCAGGCATTAAAGGAGTTCCAAGGTCCACGCCAATGCTCAGTGGTGCTATTGGCCGCACCAAGGGTATTGTTACAGAGCAAGAGGGTGGGGGTGGTTCACGATAAATTATTACAGAAAGGATTCCCCCTTTCTGTCTCTGGAGGTTCCTTCCCCCACGCCCACCTGCTAGGTTCGCAATGCCCGCCGCCAGAGGAAAGACGTCTCTCAATGCCAGAGACTGGTGAAAAGGAAAGGAACTGTTTATTCAAAAGTTACACAAACTTAGAATAATGACCTAATGTCTTCAGTAAGATACTAAAGTCCTCTAGAATACCCACAGATGCACAGTCCTTCCCTCTCCCTGTGACCAGTCCGGGGTACCGTGTCTCAGGAAAAGAAGTAGAAGTCCGTGATTCAGGCTCCCAGCACCATCAGCTGTGTGGCTGCTGCGATCTCCAGTTAATCCAAAGCCATGTGGCACCTTCTCATGGCCCAGCAGCAAGAGTCCTTTCTCCCCTTTCTCTATGGCTGCAAAGTCTCTCCTGCTGCCTAAGCCGCATGGCAAGAAGAAGCACTCCAAAACCTCGTGGTCCTCTTTACTCTCCTTCAGAACCGCGTGGTCCTTTTCCCCACTTCAGAACCACATGGACCTCTATCTATCTACTTGCTTCAGAGCCTCGTGGTTCACTCCTTCCTTCAGAGCTGCATGGTCTCTTCTTTCTCCCCCATAACCTTGTGGTCCTCCCTACTCTTTGAAGCCGCGTGGTCTCTCCTCTCTCCTAAAACCTTGTGGTCCTCCCTACTCTTTGAAGCCGCGTGGTCTCTCTTCTACTTCAGACCCGCATGGTCTCTCTTTTACTTCAGAGCCGCATGGTCCCTCCTTCCCTTCAGAGCCGCATGGTCTCTCCTTCCCTTCAGAGCCACATGGTCTCTCTTTCCCTTCAGAGCCACATGGTCTCTCTTCCTACCTATGGCTGCCGGGCCTAGGTTTAAATCCCAGTTCCCATCTTCCTTTGCAGCCCATTTCCGACTCCTCCTACAGTCAGCTACACCTGCCAGCATCCCTGTATTCTTCCAGCTTTACTGGGCTGCCATAGTAAGTCTGGGCAGGTGTGGCCCCATGGCTTGGAGCCAATCATCTCCAAGCTCTCACGCAGGCCCTGTAACCAGGGGGAGTTGCTTCCCAGTCCCATCTTGGGTGGAAGCCACTCCCATCTCCAAGGCTCAAAGCAGGGCCACAGCTATTTAACATATCCATGAAACCAGTTAAAGGTTATAGATATGTTAAATGGCTGCCAGGTGTTAGCTACAAAGCTGTTGCTACCCAAAACAGCTCTGAATGGCCCTGTTCCATGTGTCCCATCCCCCCTGGCTCAGGCCTGTGGGGGTGAAGACATCCTACATACATTTTTCTAATGTTTCCTGGACACCCCGAGTCCTGGACCCCATTACAAATCCCTTCTTAGGGCCCTCCTCTTGGCTGCACCCTGCTTCAGTATGAGGAGCCGTGGTCACTGACAGCGTCTATTAAACAGGCTAGTGGGTCTGTGCATGCAGCTCAGCACCAAGGTGTCCAGGGACCCTCTCAGCATGGCCACTCCATGTCCAGCAGACCTTGGAGGGTTTCTGCCACGCTTGGAAAGCTTTTGTAAGGTCGCCTGCTGTCCTGACCTGCATGCCCATGAAACCTGTGTTCCCTAAGATATAGCCAACATGCTACCAAAAACCAGGGCAGGCCCACTCTATTCTTGGGGCCTAAATTGGGTTTACTGACCCAATTCCAACACTGGTGGGGTCCGCCTTACCAGCCATTCTCAGATACCAGCAGGGTGCCCAAGAATTCAATTCAATTCTGATAGCATTTACCAGGAGATAGCATCAGATTCCAGTGGTTAAGGGTTCAGTCCTACAGGATGACCCCTCCCATCCCCCCCCACAGACATACATGCCTCAGATGCCAGCAGCAAACCCACCTGTGCTTCTGCCCCAGAGGGCTATACAGATGGGAGGTCCCAGGGGCCCACTCCCTGGGTTCAATTAATTCACTCACAGAACTCAAGAAAATCCTTTTCCTCATAGATTACCAACTTACTGTATAGGATATAACTTAGAAACACCAGATAAAAGAAATGCACAGGGCCAGGGATGTGGGAAGTGGGGAGAGCTTCCTCAGCCTGTCCAGGTGTATCACTCTCCCGTCTCCTAGTTATGGGTTCACTAACTGGGAGCTCTCCGAACCTTTATTTGGGTTTTTATGGAGGCTTCTTTACATAGGTATGATTGATTAAATCATGGGGCATAGGCAATAGATTGGACCTCCAGTCCTCTCCCCTCCCTAAAGGTCAGGGTAAAAGTTACAGTCCTCTAAGCATGTGGCTGTCTTCATTGACAACCAACCCCCATTCTTAAGAGTGATCCAAAAGAAACCCCATTAGTATGACAAAAGAGAACCTTGCCATTCTCAGCACTTAGGAAATCCCAAGGGTTTTAGGAACTCTGTGCCAGAATTGGAGGAGGACCAAATGTATACTTTTTATTACCAAAAAAGAAAAAAAACAATATTACAGGGCATATAACTCCCCCTCTCCTTCTCTAAAGAAATATTAAAGGTACATCACAGGAAAATTCTTTCAATCTTATGATTTTTAAGATAATTATTTTATAGCCGGTAATAGCCATCCATTCAGCCCTTACGACTTCCATGCCACATCTCTGTGTCCTGCCAACGGCCTCCTGAGGCTAGGCATTCCACAGCCACTGTCCCCTGGAAGAAACAAGTAGTGGGATAAAGGGGACCAAGCAGAGGAAGAAAACTCACAGGCTAACATCTCAAAATGTCACAGAATCAAATATCTAAGTTCAAGCTCAACAAAGACTTCCCAGTTTAAAAAGAGAAAACAAACCACTAATGGTCTAAGGTTAAGGTTTTGGTTTCTATGTCTTTTGAAAACATTTGACCTCAAAACATTCCACTGCAGAGAATATTTTCAGAGTCAGTGGTTGACCAAACGAGAAGTTTCAGGTCTACGTAAGAATAAGATGTCTATATTCTTTTCATAAGGTGATGATTCTGACATGTGAAAGACAAATATATTAATATGTAGTCTTACATAATTAATCAAAATTAAGTGCAGAACCGCCTGTAGTTACAGGCTGGTGAGTACAACTGGCATCTTCTTTTCTGTTAAGGATGGAAATGATGGTCGATATGAAAGCAGCATCTCTTTACATTCTGGCAAATTTACAAACCAATAAACATCACACCGATGTTCTTTTTAGTGCACATGTGCTGGTGCATTTTTATTCCAAGACACACATCTCTTTTGAAACTGATATAAGAATTGCCCAAGCACATCAAGTTGGACAGGATGAAGCCATAGATTTTTGAAGTGTGAGGTGTTTTACACTTACATAAAAATAGAGAAGTGGATGTCACTCTATAAATAGCTTTCTTGTAGTTACCCATGATAGAACAGCTCTCCAAAGAGTAGTCCCAGGGGATGCATGTGCAGAGGGAGGAGTGGGACTGAGTAGCCATGTTCTGGGCATGCATGTGGACAGCAGGGATATGCAAGGCTTCTGACTAGCCCTGTAGGACAACCTAGTGGAGTACACAGATCCCATGGAACACATTCTATGACCACTTAACCAATGGAACATTTCAAAGGCCAACTTCCCTGGCATGTGAGAACAAAAAATGGACGGTATAATAAATCTGATGAGCTCAGGGGGCCACGTGGCAGCCCTGAGAAGCTCAGTGATCGGGCCACCACACAGAATGATCTGATCACAAATTCAGAACTGGGCAGGTCACAGCGATAAGTCACATCATGGAGCCACAGCTTCCTTAGCAAAAGTCAGTCTTTACCTGAAGTGAGCCCCGCCTATTTTTTCTATGAGCCTAGGATAATAGACCTTTAGAATGTCCAAGCAGTTTTCTTCTCCAGGCCCTCAGGAGACACAGACTCTGGCACTGAGCGTGAGATCACAGAGCCCCTCGGTGTAATCTTGTTGCCCACACAACTATCCTGTACCCACCAATGTGGAAAAGGGGTATGGTTTCCTCCATCTTGTTTTTTATCTGATCCCACAGATTTCCCTGCTTTGCTTTCTCCCTCCCTATCAATCTACCACCAATGCACCCTTTCTTACATCTCCTTTGATACAAATGTATGAAGGACCCATGGACAAAGCCAAAGGGGGATAGGATTGAGGGTGGGAGGCAGGGGTGGGTGAGGCGGGGGAAAGTAGTGGTGGAAAAATGGAGACAACTATATGCAAACATCAATTAAAAAATAAAGAATAAAAAAAATAAAAACAAATATATAAAATGAGCTGTTCTCCAGAGCATTTTCTGAACCCGTTGAGATCTTGCTTCCAGGCATGTCCTCAAAATTGTGGCTTAAAAAAATTCTTGTATAATTATTCTATAGGTTTTGACATCCTCACGTCAATGTGGGTTTCACTGAAAATATCAGTAGATTGTTTTTGCCTAAACTTCAGACATGCCAAAATTTCAAAGGGTAAGAGTAAATTCTACATAGGGAATAGGAAAAAGAAAACTCAAAAGAATGAAGAATGAAAAAAAAAAAAGATTCTGCAGACCTCAATTAAGGTGGAGAAGGGGAGAGCTGTTCAGCGTGAGCCCGAAGTTCTCTGGTGGAGGCATGATGCAGCCCTGGCCACAGCACGCTCCCAGTGACCTCGCGGGCCTCACAGACCACTCCGTGACTCAGACCATGTGTGTCTGGTGTGTGTCTGCCACGGCTGGAACACAGGTGGCATGGCAACCCGGCCTGCCATCGCCTCACGCCACATGTGAGCAAAGCCAAGAACGTTTGAAGATAATGAATCTGCATTTTTGAATGTTCTATTTACTGTGACGCCTAATCCTACCTTGGAAGTCTGCTTCTTTGTTTGTACCAGCATGTTTATTTTAGTTTGGGGGATACTGTAGAAACATGACATTATTCCAAGGAAATAAAGAAAGAAAAAAGAAAGAAAAGAACACTTGCTGAAGTGCCTGGAGAAGAGAACAGGGACAGGAAGTGGCTCATGTAGGCGTGGGATCTCCTGATTAGAGTAAAAGTGTGGTTTTTTCTGAAGACTGCCGGGGTGCCTTTTGTACTGAAGTACTCCACGGGCGCACTGACACTTCCCTAGTGTTAGTTCACATTCTCCTCGGTCACAGAAAGGTAGGAGCGGGCAGGTGCTATGCCCAGCCTTTCTCCGTAACCCCTCTGCGTACCTACAGGGGCATCTCAGGCATGCTTCCTGCACCCAGGGCAATCTCCTTCCAGAGTTTTCTTCACATTGCAACCATAGGGCTCTTTCAGGAGTACAAACCTTATAAATACCAAAGGCGTGATGGTGGATAAAGACTGACGGGAACTTGAGGCAGGCATAAGCAGTCCAGGGTCTATGGGAAGAGCTACGGCTTACGGAAGTTCTCACACTCTACTTAATCGCAAGAACCCTTCAGGCGAGCACCCGGCAGGAAGAACTCGGTGTTTATAAGGAAGCTCTCTGGCTCTAATTTCCCCTTCCTTTGACCTTACTTCTGCTCTATAAACACTCCCTGCCCTGGCACACAGGCCAGAGTGGGCACATGGCTGGTGTGTCTGCGTGCACTGGGTGGCAACCCTTTCTTTTTCCCAAATAAGTCCTTTTTCGGTGATAAAACACCTAATGGATACTTTTTCTCAGTCAACATTATGAAAGATATAATTGATAAGCTGCACTTTATTAAAATTAAAAACTTCTGCCCTGCAAGGGACACTGTCAAAAGAATGAGAAGACCAGACAGAGACTGGGAGAAATATTTTGCAAAGGGCATCTCACAGAAGACTATTACCCAAAATATACAAAGAACTTTTAAAATTCAACAACAGGAAAACAACCAGAGTCTATAATGGGCCAAAGATCTGACCGGACACCTCACTGAAGAAGATATAAAAATGGCAAATGAGCATATGAAAAGATGCTCCACACAATATATCATCAAGGAATCACAAATTAAAACAGCAATGAGTTACCCCTGCACCCCTATTAGAATGTCCAGAATCGAAGACACTGGCACCAGTGAGTGTTTGGGGAGGATCTGGAGCAACAGGGGCCCTCGTTCCCTGACTGGGGGGGGTGTCCAAATGGTGCAGCCACTTTGGGAATGAGTTTGGCAAGTTTCTCATAAAACTGAACACACTCTCACCATACAATCCGGTTCCTCGGTATCTACCCCAAGGAATTGGAAACATACATCCACACAAAAACTTGCCCGTGAATGCCCACAGCAGCTTCTCCACAATTGTCAGAACTTGAAAGCAGCCAAAATGTTCTGCAGGAGGCGAATGGATAAACTGTGCTACATCCGACAACGGAATATCACTCAACCCTACAAAGAAACGAGCTACCGAGCTGTGAAATGACACGGAGAACTCTGTGTGCCTATCACTAAGCGAAAGAAGCCAATCTGGAAAGGGGACATACTATATGATTCCAGTTATACGACCTTCTGGAAAAGGCAGAACTGTGAGAGAGCGAAGATATCCTCGGTGCCAGGGGTTGGGGGGGGGGGGAGGGAGGGCACAGGGGTGCACAGGGGTGCACAGAGTCTGTGTGTGTGATGCCAGAACGATGGATACATGCCATTATTCGCTTGTCCAAACCCACAGAATGCGCAACACCAAGAGTGAACCCTAGTGTACACTACGGACTTGGGGTGATTCTGGGGTGTCGGTGTAGGTGCATCAGTTGTCACAAATGTGCCACTGTGGGGGGATGTTGATAACGAGGGAGGCTGTGTACACGTGAAGGCAGGGGGTATGTGGGAAATCTCTGCAGTTTCTAATCGATTTTGCTGTGAAACTACAACTTCTCTAAAACGTTTAACTGTTAACAACCACCAAATGCAAACCTAAACAGATCACTGCTTGTTAGCTTAAGAAAATGCCTTTTCATGACTCTCAGTAGGAAATGCACTATATGTGATGTGATTTTGCCCCAAGGTCTACCTCCTCGGTCACACGCTGCCTTTCTCTGCTCACTGTGCCGAAACATACCTTCCTTTTGCCTCTCAGCCTTCATCATAATTTTAAATATGTATTTATCAGAGAATGTATTGTTTTAATATATGTGTTTGTGGCTAGTCTGGAGATCCATAAGAAGAAAAGTCTTGTATTCCTCTCATTCATTAAGCTACTTGGAGACAGAATAAAAATGTGATCCTAGGCTTCCTGCCTTCAACACCATTGCACTTTTCATTCCATCCTCTCTCCCTCTTAAGTTTCTCCAAATCAATTCTGAACCCTGAAGTGACTCCCAAGACATACAATCCAGAGGAATTCCCCTGGGTTCCCAGCCCTCTGATCTGCTCACTTTTTCACAAAGCAGGCTCTCCACCTCCCTATCCACTGCCCATGATCTTCTCATAACTGGGAACATTAAGGGTCATTCAACAAAAGTGACACTTCACTTCTCTTCCTAGCCTTCATTGCACTCTTCTCTGAATTTTTATAGCACATTTGTTTGGTTTGACACAGCATTACATCATAGGTTTGCATAAATATTTATTATCTTAACTTATCTCTACTAGAAGCTATTTGACACAGGAGCTCCGGATGTCTCATGCACCCACACCCCCCACAGCTCCCAGCACAGCGCTGAGCCATCTGTGAAGGGCCGGTGTCACAAAGAGCCTTTCCAGAGGTGACCCAGCCCTTACCAGGTCTCATCTCAAAGAGCACAGCCTCATAAATCTTGGGCAAAACTTCTGCTTTCCTAAAAAAGAGATGTTTCCTTTCACATCTCATCGTCCGTATGAATCTCCCCCTGAGTTCAAAGGACAAGACAATTTCAACACGCTGGGCTTTCAGGGATTCCTCTTGGACAAAAACATTCTGGATTTTGAGCTCCATAGTGTGTCTAGCCTAGAGCTCAAATGATTGAAAAGAGGAAAAAAACAAAGTTATTAAGGGATCTGTCAGAATTTTACACACGCCACCTGTGAAAACAGGACATGCTGCCTTCTGAGGCACCCGCCTCAGTCTGAGTACGCACCGTGGAATTGTGTGGGGTAATAATGGTAACACAATTTCATGACTGGTCCAAATACACCTGAAGTGTCTGTTCTACAGACTTTTAAAAATACAGATTCAGATTCCTCTAGTTCTCATCAACGATGACAATGTGGTTTCCAAATGATGGCTTCCATAAAAGTTATTCTTACTGAGAAGCATTTTAAACTTTATTTTCCCACAAGAATAAATGCATTGACAAGTCAAACAGCCAAGGGTCTGGCCGTCATTATTTAGGCCACGTTACTGTCACCTGTTCGAAGAACGAGCACACACTATACATCACAGCATACACGGAAAAAGCTAGTGTTACTCTGCAAAGTTCCTGGACAGCAACAGCAGCAGCACTGATCATTTACCAAGCGCCCCAACACACTAACACTTTAGTCGATGCCTTTTTAATCCCCACAGATAGTAAGTAGCATTGATATTATTCGCCCCATTTTATTGTTAAGAAAACAGATCCAAAGAGTTCAGACAACATAAGAGGGGAAAGCCACTTCCCAGTCACACGTGGAGAGTATTTATATGTGAATCCGGCATGGATCACGAGGCCTGGGGCTTTGTCCGATGCAGTCCTCAGGCCCATTCGGGACATCTGGGAGGGACGAGCTTTTCTGTTCAAGGCAGTGAATGTCTGGGAGCCAGTGGGCGGGCTGCCGCGGATTGGATGACCATTGTCAGTCTTCACTCCTCTCTGTACCCGGCTACCTCGCAGGCCCCGCTGTGGAGTAGGCATTGACTCTTACTCACGAACCATGCTTCGTTAGTAGGGTAGTACAAGGAGAGGATCTAAATTTACTTGTTTGTTTTAATGGCTTTTTGCATTTCTTACATCTGGCATGAGAAGAAAGTGCCTCAGGTAAGTACTGGTTCTACCCAAAACACAATTTGAAAACCTATATGTACCCCTATGCTCATTGCAGCGTTATTTACAATAGCCAAGATTTGAAACAGTGAGAATGTCTATGGGTGGATGAGTGGATAAAAAAGCTGTGGTACATTTACACAGTGGAGTACTACTTGACTGTAAAAAAGAAGGAACTCTTACCCTTTGCAACAGTATGGATGGACCTGAAGAGCATTATGCTAAGTGAAATGAGCCAGTCAGAGAAAAACAAGTACCATATGATCTCACTCATATGTAGACTCTAACGAACAAACTGAATAACAAACAAAACAGAAACAGATCCAGAGATACAGAGAACAGACAGACAGCTGTCCCGCGTCCAAAGGCTGCTGTTCTCTGTTCTTGGTTAAGATACTGTCTTTGTGGGTCGGATTCAAAGATCTTCCTACATTTCTTATTGTTTTATTTTTCTTTTTTATTGAATTTATTGCTGTGACGTTGGTTAATAAAATTATATAGGTTTCAAGTGTAAAATTCTATACTACATCATCTATATATTGCTCTGTGTGAAGCAAGGTGAATTTAAAAAAAAAGACACGCAAATGGATCTATTGTGGTAAAATTTTAAAACTAAAGATTCAGAAAGTAAAAATATATGTTTCTTAAGAGAAAGGGAAATCAGGTTAACATTGGACTTCTCGTTGGCAACATTGGAAAGCAGAAGGCAATGAAGGAGTGCCTTCAGAGTTTATGGGAGACACAGTTTAAATCCCTAATTCCATGTAGTCCTAAACTAGCTTACAAGCGATGGGGGTAGGGAGTTGACATTTATTTGCTTTTCAGATTTTCAAGGGCTTAGAATGGTTAAGCACAGAAACATCTTAAAAGAAGTGTTAAAATGTTGAAAAGTAAAAGAAAACCACAAATACAAGGGGAAAATATGGGGCATAGGAAATAATTATAATAAATACTAAATCACTTAAATACTGTTAAAGTTGTGGCCACTTAGCAGTGCTCTTTCCTAGGTGCTGTTTTAGAAATACTCAG
Source organism: Desmodus rotundus (assembly GCF_022682495.2). Classification (NCBI taxonomy): domain Eukaryota; kingdom Metazoa; phylum Chordata; class Mammalia; order Chiroptera; family Phyllostomidae; genus Desmodus; species Desmodus rotundus. The sequence goes on from NC_071395.1 coordinate 5,858,708, forward strand.
TGACAGAACATGAAACATCCGTGTCACCAATGTAATGAGGAACATTGGAAGGCTGCGTGTGACGTGTACAATCCCTAAAGGAAAAGAATGAAATGAGAAGATTTGAGAAGATTTAGTCAAACCAACAACAGCAAAACTACAGACACAGCCACCTGTTGCCCCGCTCCACCTCTCCACACGCACGACACAAACAAGGGGAATGGGAAGGGACAGTGGCAGCGAGCGCAACCATTTCAGAAGGGGAGCTAGGAGAGCAAAGGACAGTCCCAGTCTACAGCCATTCTGAATGACCCTGGACAGATCCCTCTGCCCACTGACAGAAGATGGCTTTTGATGACGCCCAAGTCTTGCTTCTGAGGATTTACGTCCCAGGTCATGGTTTCCCTTGGCTATTGGCTCTGTTCTCTGGGATGCCCTTCCTCTTCCTTGGACATATTGGAGGGGAGCTTGGGGGATGTGCCATCACTGGTTGAGGGGCAGCTTTCTCCACTTGTTTCCTGGCTGAAGAAAGTTGGAATCTCAAAAGGACTTTTTTAAGTCTTGCACTGTCACTGTCCCTTTTAATCCACGCTGAGGATGCTCTGTAGCTCTCTCAAACACTTTCTTTGTCTATGTGTTTTATGCATCGAATTGCAGACGCCTCCATCTGGCGAAAGCCACCCTGAAGTTCTCTGTAGGTCCTGCCTCTCTCTGGACTCCACAGAGGCAGGGCCGTGATTTTGTGTAGAGACTCCGAGGAAGTGGAAAGTTTGACTCAGATGTATCAGAAAACCCAATCTCTCCTTATTTAACTGAATCTGAATCCTCCTTTAAGTGCAAGAATTTAATCTTTTAATATGGTTAGAACTTTAATATGATGACCACCACATATTTTAATACATTTAAACTTGTTCCTTCCATCTTGTTTTACTGTTTAACAAGCCACACCTCTGGTTGCTTCTCCTGTCCAGCTCATTGATTCTTGCTTGAGTAATGTAGACCTGTATTAGATGGGTCTATTCAGTTCTTTATCAATCACATTGTTTTTCATCTTCAAGATTTCTCATTTCATGAATGAGATATAGTTTCTCATCCACTGGGAATGTTATTTACAGTTATTCCAAAGCCTTTCTCTGCATGCTTAAGGGGGTCTTTTGTCCCAGTGCTACTTTTATATAGTTCATTGCCACTAGCGGATGAGGTTTCTCAGTTGTGTGCTTATGACTGTATCTGATAATCCTGTTCACTTGTTTAGAAATATTGTTTCTCTTGACTTGGTCTGTATCCACCATGGGGAAGGTGGACACAGGGGAAGGTAAAGGACAATGTAGCCAGCAAGGAAACAGCAGGGAGTCATTCTACAGGAGAGAAGGCTTTCCTTACCTGAGCATCATGAGGCGTCAGGGGCCGGTCCTCCTCTGGGACCCAAATCCTCACACTCACTATTCCAGAAGCAAAAAAAGTCAGTGACTTGGAATTTTGGAATTGGCTGTAGATCAACTCAACTGCTTGACCCAGTATGACACCCAACTGCCTTCTTGGACTTTGCCTCAGCCCTTCCTCTGCCCGCTGGGTCCAAAGTCCTCAAAGGCTGAGGTCTGCCTTACGGGGCCCTCGAGTACTCGCTCTATTCTATTGTGCACTGCCGGGGCACCGTTTCGCCAGCAACTGATACCATGTGTTTGTCATAGTCATTTTATTTTATAATGTTGTTATGGACCGACTATATTAAAATATCTAAATATTTTCTAATTAATTTGGGGATTTGGGGGTCACGTGTTCCTTTGCCCATCTTGATCCAATCACCTCTCCAGTCTCATGTAGTTTATACTATTAGCATACTAATTTTATTAATTGTCTTTAACAGATTGTACTAAAATAAACTTTGGATCTACCCAAGTCAAAATAACATAAACTATGAATCAGTAGAGTTTAAATGGATGAAGTTTTACTGCTGATAAATGAGGTTTTGTCTATACAACACCCAAAACAAACCCGTCAACTCAAGGAAAAAAAAAAAGCCATTGAACTGATTTTAAGATACAGTGCTTTGGTGTTACATAGTTGCAATGGTGCCACATAGACACAGACTGAATTGCACTTGACCTATGAAGTAACTGAAGCCACTAGAGACTATGTGACATTCTTCACGTAACATAGCCAGCTAGCCATTTGGTCACAAGTGGCCCCCAGTGAGTAATTACCCTATCAAAATTCCTCTGGATTTTTTTCCCAGCTCATTCAATCAATTTATGACTTTGCAGAGAGAACCAAGAAAACGCATCATGCACCACCCCGTGAAATAAGACCCTTCAGTTCACATACCCTCCAGCGCTCGTACTAACAAGCAGCAGTAACACCATAGCAGAAATTATCTCCGATCGCATTAATTCTCCTTAATATCTAACACATGGCCAGGCCATGTGACCCTTCCAAGCTGTGTTTTCTAGAACACTGTGCTTATTAAACTCTTCTGTAAGAACACAGTATGAATAACCAATGACAATCTGCTTCTCATCCCCCAGAGAGATGCTCAAAATGTAGAATACCATCTTAGCCAGAAAGGCCTCTCCATCTTTAAGCTATAACACTAAGAAAAGTTTGGGTTATCTTGATCCTATCTTCAGTTTTGATGCTAGAAAGTTAAAAATCACTAGAAACAATGGTGCTTCTGGTCTGTGTAGCAGCCATCCGCAGTTTCTGCATCCGTGCTGGAGGCAGGGTCTCAGCCTTGACAGAGAGGGAATTGGGTACATCAGGGTTCCTAGTGAAAAGAGGCAATTCCTTCAATAACAAAGGCTGTTATTCTTCTTTCAAATAACAGCATGAAAGCAATTCTTCCACAGAGAATCTGGCCATACTGCTGTCATGCCCACAAAATCTATTATTATCTAGCCTCCAAAAAAGAAAGCTTCTTCCCCACCCAATAGTAAACTGATATATTGGTTTTGCCCACAGAGGTTTCCAAATTAGAAATGATTTCTTCAGAGGAAATACAGGAAGGACTTTGGAATGCAAGAGGACACATTTCAGAGAAATGAGACCAATCTACACCACGTGGAAGGGGCTGTGGCACTGACAGCACTGAGCTTGTCAGCTACAGCTCTGCCCCACAGCAGAGCAAAGCCAGGGAAAACTGTCAGAATGCCATTTCACGGGCACGTTTTTTTGAAATGCCCATATATTGAAACTTCAATCAAGTCTCATAGCCTAATTTTCTCATTTGTATCCCCGTGTGGCAATAAAAAACATGTGTGAACTAAGCCTCTTTGTTCGTGTGTATCCGCAGTATGAGTTAGCACAGACACATGCTCCCCACTTGAAATTACTTTCCTTTTGTGAATGAACAACGTCACTCTGATTAGAAACCTATTTACTTTTGGTACTAAACTCACTGCGGAGGGACTGTATCTAATTGAAGGGTGAACTATACCCTCTTCATTAGTGCACAATGCAAGGATAAGAGGAGGAAATAGGAACCAGATTCTCCCAGGACCTAAGTTACTCCTTTATATAATTTAAGCTATCTTGTAAGTTCTGTACTATAGAAATCTTCCCATTATCTATCAGATCTACTAGGAAAATATCAAGCTTCATAAGTTTTTACATCTTCACAAGCATGAAGACCACATCTATAAGAATCTATATCAAAAAAATGTGTATTCAATATTCAGATGTCCAGAAACTTCAAATTTTGATTTTTTAAAACATCTCTTAATGATCTCTCAGGAGAGATGAAATAGTGGTATACTCTTGTTCTTTTTAACCTAGTCTCCTCTAGTCCTTCACTTTTCTATTCACGTACATTGATTTTTCACATGAAAGCTTCCTTTGAAGTGCCTAGTTTATCCGTGCACACAGGTGAAACGTGGTAGCATGCCTCTGGTTCTACAAGTGCTTCCACTTACTAACGCTTGTGCGTTACAGAGTCCAGTAGTATTCTCAACTACAGTTCACTGGCTGCAGGAACTTCTACGAAACAACCTTATTTTTGTCAGTCTCCACTAAAGCAATGCATACATATATTAGACTTATGTATTGATACCAAATTCATATGTCAGCTTCCATTCCACTTTCCTGAGTCCTTAATCCATGAAATAGTTCACTTTTAGCTTTAAGTTATTTATTAATAAAGGCTTTTAGTACTGCTATGACCACTGCTAAACAGGAGAAAATTTGCTGCTGAAGAGTTTCAGGAAAAACACCTTAAATGGTACCACAATGTCCTAAATTCACCCAAAGACATAAAAGTCACTTTGGAATGAATGCCAAAATGGATAATAAACATATCAAGTACAGTATTAGAAATAACACCTACAGTTTATTTCTTGAGTTTTATATGATAGGAGGTAGACTACTACCATTTCATCAGGAAAAAAGGAGGTACAATTTAAAAGAGAGTCTCAATGGAAAAGGACTTCCTGAGGCACACTGCAAGACCAGACAGAGAGCAGGAGTAAGGGGAGAAATAGGAGTTCATGAAAAAAACCTGGTCTACAGGTGAGTTTTTCTGCAAATTGGTTGAGTCCACCTTGGTGTCTGGACACCCCTTGGCAGACCCAGCAGGCAGCTCCAGTCTTCCCAAAATCTAAACCACACTAGATGAACAGCAGATTTTAATACTCAGCTGAAGATACTATTTTCACTACATATTTTTTCATTATTAGTTTCACTAAATTCTACAGGCAAATGCAAGAGAGAGGGCTTACTTTTGTTCTGGTGAGAAACATTCTACTGGTCATTTCAAATGACTGGTTCCCAGCTAGGGTGCCTCCCAAGTCATCTTTTGCACCTTCCTCATCAGCGAAGAGAAGCAACTAGATGTAGCCCTATGATTGCCCTAGACTCTGGTGACCATTACATTTATCCAGTAGGTATGTTTACATTATTGAAAAACCACATTTTTTACTGCCCATTACATACTCTAGAACTGCATTTTAAAAATGTAAAATGCAGACATGGCTTCCCCGAGCCAAATCTCCGCAGTAGCATCCCAGTGACCATGAGACCCGTCCCCAGTGCACGTGACACGCACAGAGCTGGCAAGTACAGAGCCTACTGTGTGGCTGCTTTTCTCACATGGACGTGCTTTCCAGGCCAACAGGAAGATAATGCAAGACATGTGAAAACACCTTCACTGTGCATGAGTGCATCTCTAAGCACAGGCACCGAGGAGGGAAACTGGATGAATTCCAGCAGGCGTGCTCTGGAGCATTACTAGAGTTCTTTAATTGCAAAATCCAGGGAGGAAAGTCTATGCATTAGAACAGGGGTCCCCAACCTCTGGGCCGCGGGCCTATCCTGGTCCGGGCCTGTTAGGAACTGGGCTGCACAGCAGGAGGCGAGCTTGAATTATCCCAAAACCATTCCCCCTACCCCCATGCTTGGTCTGTGGAAAAACTGTCTCCCATGAAACTGGTCCCCGGTGCCAAAAATGTTGGGGACCACTGCATTAGAAGATGGTGAACTCGATTCTCAGAAAACTGGCCGTGATCGCGGTAATCCTCACAGGCAGTAATCCTCACAGGCGGTCCAGGTGAAGGCCTACAGAGCCCGGACAGAAGAGAGGAGGACAGACCCTTGACCTGTTGAAAATGTTTGTCTCTCACATGAGACAACAAGGTTGAAAAACTACCTGAGTTTCATTCCCCAGTGAGAATACACACAGTTAGGTCCACGCTCTGTCTCTTGTGTTTGCAAGCCAATGAAGACTTTGACTAACGTACCCTCTAGCTCTGTTCAGAAAAGTAAGAATAATGGAATTCGGTCTCATAAGAAAGAGGTCCTGGGTGTAAAGTTGGAAACATGCCAAGAACAGCGATCTCATGACTGCTCACGAAGTATTTCCAGAGCCGAGAGAAAGAACAGACTGCAGGAAACACCTCCGCTGTTTTCATCAGACAAACAAAGTTATTTCTTACTGGCCTTGGAATTTTAAGAGAATAGCTCTCTGGCCCTCCCCTGCCTTCCCCAATGCCACACCCTGGAGAAAGTTTGAACCCAGAGTCACATCCAGGCAAGAACGAAAATTCTGAGGAGGTGACTTCCCCATGGTAGCTCTCCCTATATTGATTAGAAACATGGCTGTTTCCCAAACGGTGCCCCCAGAAGAAGAGCCCCAAATGACACCCCATGGAAGGTCTTTGCTGAAAGCTTCTCCCTCTTCTCTGTTGACTACTTTCAGTCAGAACCAGTTCCCGTTTCTTCTATCCATCCTTGTCTTGTTTTTGTTTTTTCCTTCCCATGTGCTCAGTTACAAACACAGATGGCCCCACCCATCTCAGCAGACCATTGGAAGAGCCTCCTAAGTGTACTTTCCATCATGAACCCCTCCTCCCTTCCAATCTAATCCTTCCTAACCCAGATTTGCCATTCAGTAGCTCAGCTTCGGTTCCCCCGTTCATAAACCTTCAGGAGTTCCTCCATCATTTTAAAAATAAAGTTCAAACCTTTTTTCGTGGCACTGCATGTCACCGTAATGGCGGCCGCTACTTTTCCTCATGCTTCTTGGGCTCTCCATGCCAATCACCCCAGCAGGTACATGTATCATGAACAGACACCATTCTTCCCACAAGTGTTTCACAGTGGTGGGGCAAGAGGAAGGGGCAAATTGTCCACTAGTTCTACATGACTTTTGCTCAGAAAGGCTCTATGCGTCAAGCAAGCCACACCATCAAGGAAGCGGTGAAGGTCAAATGTAACGTGAGCCCAACATTAATGATAATCCCCCTGGGAACCGAGAGCGAGACAGATATTTCTGCAAATGGTCACAGAGTGGGATGGGGACAGACTGCATCCTACCTGTCACAGTGATGACATGATAGCGTATATTCTACAAAAGTATTTTTAAAAATTTTTATTAAAGTACAGTTCATTAAAATGTATACTTAAAAGAGCTAAAGTTTTATAAAATGTGATTTATACCTCAATAAACCTCACTTTAAAAGCCTGTGAAGTTTCCTAGAAGAAAACAGTCAGGAAAACCTCAGACATTTCTTGTAGCAATATTTTTTCTGATATATCTTCTCGGACAAGGAGAACAAAAGAAAAAATAAACAAATGGGACTACATCAAACTAAAAAGTTTTTGCACAGCAAAGGAAACCATCAACAAAATGGAAAGACAGCCCACTGAATGAGAGAACATGTTTGCCAATGACACATCTGAGCAGGGGTTTGATTTTCAAACCATATAAAGAACGTACCCAACACACCACCCAGAAAACAAAACAATCCAATTTAAAAATGGGCAAAGGACCTGAACAGACACTTCTCCAAAGAGACTGGTGCAGCCACTGTGGAAATCAGTATGGAGTTTCCTCAAAAAATTAAAAATAAAATTGCCTCATGACCCAGTGATTCCACTTCTGGAAATTTATCCAGAAAAACCTGAAACTCTTATTTGAAAAAATATATATGTACCCCGATGTTCACCACAGCATTATGTACAAGAGCCAAGATTTGGAAGCAGCCCAAATGCCCATCGGCTGATGAGGGGATACAAAAGCTGTGGTACATTTACACAATGGAATTCTACTCACCTATAAAAAGAACAAAATCTCACCTTTTGTGACAACATGGATGGACCTGGAGAGTATTATGCTAAGTGAAATAAGGTAGTCAGAAAAAGACAAATACCATATGATTTCACTTACATTTAGAGTCTAGGGAACAAAATAAACAAATTGAATAGAAACAGACTCATATGTATAGAAAACAGACTGACAGCTGTCAGAGAAGAAGGGGAGTGTGAGGCTGGGTGAAAAAGGTAAAGGGATGAAAAAAAACTCATGGACAAGAGTTTGGTGGTTACCAAAAGGTAAGGGAGGTGGGGGGGAGATAGGAGAGGGTAAAGGGGGACTAAACAGTGATGGAAAGAGACTTGGCTTTGGGAGGTGAACACATGATACAATATACAGATGATGTATTATAGAACTGTACACCTGAAGCCTGTACAATTTTATTACCCAGTGCCACCCCAATAAATTCAATAAAGATAATAAAATAAAATAGTACAAATATTTCAAAAATACAAAGAGCAAGGCAACGCTATCATGATTCTTATTCATACCCTTTTATTACAAACTTAGGAGTTTTGGTTTCAAAGTAAAATAGCTAACTTTTTGGCCTACTTGTTGAAGAAAATGCTGCAATAAATTTCTTCACAAAATCAAGCATCCATATCTTAGTATCTCTCTTGAGATGGGGAGAGATGGGGAGAAAAGGCATACAACTGTAATTGAATAACAATAAAATTTTTTTAAAAGATAAAGATTGCAAACTTCTAAAAATTCATAGAAAATTTCTTAGTTTTCAGCATCTGTTATAAATTTCTCACCCCACATAAATAATGGATGTGTAAAGAGAGCTATATACTCAACTTTTTTTTATTACTTTATCTTTAAAATTGACTGTATACACTTGAAGAGAACACAAATATTTAAATCACATTATACATAAATTATGGATTGAATTTTTCTTTTAGTTTAAACTAGAAAAATATTTTTAAAAGAAAGATGGCAGGAATAAAGGAAGGGGGATAAAGAGAGAAAGAGGAAAAATTTAAAAGAAGAAAGTCAGAGCTACCCAATTTGTTTGTTTGTTTGCTTTGATTTTCATTGATACTGAGTGAAGAGGAGGTAGGTTTGGACAGAAGCAAGTGATACTTCCCTCTAAAGCTTCCCACATGATTAAGTAAGTTATAACTCCTAGGAAGTGCCAACAGCTGTTTAGAGAGAACATCTGTTAGACAAGTGGAGATATTGGTAGATAAGGTGCTTACTCAGACAGTTAGGGCATAATGAAGAAATCACAATGCACAGCAAAATTAAGACTAGCGACTGGGCATAATTAGTAGTGCTTAATGTGCCAAATGCTGTATTTTTGAACCCATAATTAATGGGCTTGGGAGCTCCCAGGGATTGTCAGAAACTCCAGCTGAGAGTAGCTCAACAATCTGTTCAGAAACATTTATGCGGTAGTGAGAAATGGGTTTGCCCAGAGTTAGTGCTCACCAGTGACCACACGCTGAAGTTTTTAGCTTGTGTGACTTCCAGGAACAATCCACCACAGTAAGTCGCTGTAAGCAGAATAGGAGGATTTCATATTATCTGACCCGAAGTATGCGGACGTCTGTGTGTGTGATGTAAGTGCAAAACCACTAATGATAATGAAAACATTGTTAGTTATATGGTTATCATCTTTTAAGTGTCATATGAGTGATCTTCCCTGGTTACAACAATCCTGTGAGACAGATTGGTCACAAAATCTCCTCGTTTTAAAATGAGGAAACATCTCCAGGTAGTTAAGTAATGTGAGCCAGCTAAAGAGCTTACAACTAATAAATTTAGAAATTTACCTCCATATAATGCCTTTATAAATTCATTAAAATACAAAATGTTTGTCGTAGAATTCAAATTTTAACACTGGAAGGAAACTTAAAAGCATTATCCAAAACCCACCCAACACACACACATGCACACACTTATTCAAGGCCTTGAGCTTGTTACTATAATTTCCAGAAAACCTCAAGTTTGAATTCAAATTTTTAGTCTTCCTGCTATACCACTGTGAAAATTTCCTTCTTTCAATCAACCTGGAGAAATAAATTTAATCTGTAATAAATTCTTGTTTTCAAGCATACTGTGTGGTTTTCAATTTCCAAATTGGAAAAAAAATACATTTTCTTAAAACATTAATGATTTCAGAATTTTATGTTGACAAAAAGTGTTTGTCTATACAAGGAAGTGAGTTAATTCCAAGACAGTGGACTATAAGGCTGATTTGATTAAGGCTAAAATTTAATAACTCCAAAAAACTGCTCTTCTCATCTGTTCCAGCATAGAGCCTAAAATACAGACAAGACCAAACATCAACGGTAAAATGCCCAGTTTCTCCCCTAATGTGGCCCAATATCAGTAGAGGAGAATGGGCTAATTGGTCTACCGTTAGGCACTGCTTCCTGCGTTGTTAGAGATGTCACTGTGGAATCTAAATCCAGTGCTCCCTAGTTACTCTTCCACTCAAACTGCTAGCCAACATTTCAAAACAAAGTCTTTGATTAGTCAATCGGCTTGTTAACCACCTAACAGACTATTAACAATGCCCAGGACACGAAAGAAGTACAAGACATGGTAACTGTTCTCAGGAAGCTTGCACTTCAGTCAAGTCGAGAGTACTTAAGTCCTGAACTGATTGGAACTAACCGTAAACACAATCTGCGTTGAGAGGAAAACACACCTGTGTGACGATCTGCATTGTCTCAAAGCTATAAATCTGTTAGTTTACTGAGCATCACATGTAAACTTTACATCAGCTTACTCCTTGGCATTTTCAGAGTACATTTGGGTTTAGAGACCAACATTTGCAAGCAGAAGAAGAATTCAAGCTCAGCTTCTGCTCCTTTAAGTATATTACACTTATTATCATCTGGAGTCACAGTTGGTTCAAAATTATACAAGAGCATTTGAAAGTTTTATTGATTTCTCCTCAGCCTTGGGTCATGTGTGGTATATCACGTATGTGATCAATAAAGATTGTTGGTTCCTGATGTCCATATAAAGCCTGATATTTAATATCACTGCCAGAGTCAGAGCAGGTCAACACATCCTCCTGAGGAGTCAAACACAATTTCAGTAGAAAGGTATTTCTTAACTCTTGTACAATGTAGCTATTTGGCTTATACCACAGAAGACAGGATTCCTATTCTCCACAATTCTGACAGTATGATGCATAACCCTATACCACATAACCTTTCAGTCAACAGCAGACCACGTACATGATGGTGGTCCCATAAGATTATAATGGAGCTGAAAAACCCCTATGGCCTAGTGACATCATAGCTGTCATAATGTCGTGGCACAATGCATTGCTAACGGGTTTGCGGTGATGCTGATGTGGACCAACCTACCGCGCTGCCAGGCCTATGAAGGAATGGCAGGAGCAATATGTACAGCACATAATACTCAATCATGATAACAAACAATGGGGATGGTTTATGTATTTACTCTACAATACTTTTCATCATTGTTTTAGAGCGTACTCTCTCTACTTGTAAAACAGTTTGCCCGCTCACACCCACAGTAGCCTCCTCATACATCTCCAGTTTCCCCCACCTGTTGATTATACCATTTTCTCTTCTGCTAAATTTAATCTTGTATGGTTTGGTTCATCATGACCCCTAAACATGCAAAATCCACTGCTAATGTTGCAAGTAGGAGTCCACGTTGAACGACTGACATGGGAGCAAAATTAAAAGTGATTAAGAACTATGAAGATGAAAATGTAGTGACGGTTATTGCTTGCCAGGAAGGAACGGCGCATTCCACCACAGTCGTGATCTTAAAGGACAAGAACGAGGTGACAGAAGCTGTTAGATCCACTCCACTGAAGGCAGTGAGACTGACAAAAAACTCAAGATGGGGCTCGTCAGACCTGGAGAAGCTGCTAATGACATAGATTGAAGACCAGCCACTGAAGCATACCCCTGGCAGCACTGTGGCGATCGTGGCCAAAGCAGAAAGGTAGTTGGTGATGTTTGAAGAAAAGGCTGGACCTGACTGCGATGTCGGGTTTACTGCCAGCTCTGGGTGATTTAAACAATTCAAGAATGATTATTCATTCCATAATGTGAGAGTGAGTGGTGAGTCTGGGAATGCTGGTGTGGAGGCTGCTGAGGAATTTTTGGAAAGTCCAGATAAGCTGATTGTGGAAGAAAATTTCTTGCCAGAGCAAATATTCAACATGGCTGAAATGACCTTATTCTGGAAATGGATGTCTGGAAGGTCCTTCATCCATAAGGAGGACAAGACAATACAAGGTTTCAAAGCTTTCAAGGACAGGATGACCGCCTTGATTGGGGGAAATGCTGCAGGCTACACCTTGGGACCCTCTGTGCTCTGGTTCAGTGACAGCCCCAGGGCCACCCCGCACATCAGTGAGCACACAGGGCTGGTGTACTCACCGCAGGGGCAGAGGGAAGTCACGATGACCCAGCTCCTCTCCCAGCCCCGCCCTCCTGAACTGCTGTGGCAGCAAAATGGAGAAGGGCTGTTGGAGGCTAACAGCCCGTTAAGGTTTTGCTTATCATGGATAACACTCCCCAACATTCTGCTTTTGTTGATGATCTTCATCCCAATATGGAAGTGGTGTTTCTCCCACCAAACACCACCTCTTTGATTCAACCAGTGGTCAGAAGAATTATAGCAGCTTTTAAGGCCTACTGTTGCCGCAGCTGAGGACACACTGACACGATTCTGGAGGAAATACAGTATCTATGACTGACCACATTAAGGGCCTTGCTTGGGCTTGGGGTGATGTCATCAGACAGAGTATGAATGGCATCTGGAAGAAGACACTCAAGAACTTTACCCATGACTTCAGTGAATTTATCAAGGCTGAGGAGGTTGCAAAATTCAACAAGGCTGCAGTTGAGCTGGCCAACATTAACCTGAGTGTGGATGAGGGTGACATTGAGGGTCCCTGCAAGGTGGTCCCTGAGGAACTGACTACTGAGGAGTCATTATAACTGGGATGGGAATGCAGAGCTGAAGAAGAGGCCAGAGAAAAGGAAACTTCAGAAGAAAAACTAAAGGAACTGACAAGGAAGTATCCTATTAAAGGGTTTAGCAGAAGCTTTTGTAGACCTCAGTAAGCTCCTTAAAAGTTTGAAAACATAGGCCCTATCATGAAAGGTTTTCACTAACACAGAGGAATCTTCATGGTGCAACATATACTTATAAGCAAACAAAGATGAAAAACAAAAACAAGCAAACCACCACGCACATGTTTCTAAAGGGCTTGACACCTGCTCCAGAAGAGCCTCAGGCAGGTCCTTCAGGGGGTGTCCCCAAAGGAGACACTGTTATCCCAGGAGCTGGCAGCTCTGTGGGCGTTACTGACCCTGAAGACCCTCCAGCAGAACAGGATGGGGGGTGGGAGACAGTGAGAGTGACGATCCTGACCCTTGCAGGCCAGGGCTAGTGTGTGTGGTTGTGTTTTGGGGTTTTTTTTTAAGTCTTTAAAAGCAAAAAGAAAAAATTTCAAATGTTTAAATAGAAAAACACTTACAATGGTATAAACAAAGAAAATATTTTTTGTACAGCTGTACAATGTGTTTGTGTTTTAAGCTAAGTGTTATAAAAGAGTTGAAAAGTTTTTGAAAATTTAAAAGCATTAGAGTAAGTGAAGGTTAATTTATTATTAAAAATAAAATATTTTTTATAAATTTCGTATAGCCTTAGTGTTCAGTGTTTATAAAGTCTACAGTAGTGTACAGTGATGTCCTAGGTTTTCTCATTCTCTGGCTCACTCACCGCAACCTTCTGTCCCGCAAGCCCCGTTCAGGGTAAGTGCCCTATACAGGTACACTTTCTTATCTTTTAGACTGTGCTTCCACTGTGCCCTGCTAAAGATTTACACCAAAATTTACACACAAATATGTTGAAGGGAACATCACTGACAGTAGCAAAATCTTTGGAGACAGCACCCATACCAGGATAGATACTAGGATACAATTAACTAAATTAGAGTTGCCCATACAACAGTTATACAGCCACTTAAAATCATTTCTCAAAGAATTTGCAAGAACATAAAAAATGCTCAGATATATTGCACTACAAACAAGACTCTATGTCATACCTGAGTTCAAATTTGTATGTAAAAATTAGGTTTGTATTAGTGGAGAGCAAAATGCTGGAATGATATGTATCAAAATGTTAATAGTTACTTCTGGCGAGAGAAATTATTATGAGACTTTCACTTTTCATTTTATACCTTTGTGTTTTAACACTTTTTATTTTAAAAAATCATTTATTACATTTACTTTGCAAGTTGAAAAAATTGCATAATAACTCTGGCATAACCCTAAAATCTCCAAGCCCTGGTTGCACGCATTCTATCTTTCTCCTTCGGTTCCTACTTTTTATTTAATTTTTTCTAGGGTATCATTTTTTACAATTGCTAATTTGTAGTTTACCTTTGGCCATTTGTGCTTTTACTGTAAAATGTCTTAAATCCTAATGGAATCCAGTATAAAAATTCAACATGTACATAGTCTAGTGGCCTCTTCTGAAACTCCCATTACCTCCATTAACAGATCCAAAACACATGACGAACTTGAATAAATGGTTCTTTTCAACCAAAAGCAAACCCATTATACTGGCCTTTTATGTTTAATCCTCCATCAGCTAAACGTTTTACATAAATTCTCACGAAACATCATTTGATCTGAGAACATCTGCCAGAACACATTTTTCCAGTCCTGGACTTGAAGTTTCATATAAATATCATACACACACTCTCCCAGAGACTTTGACATATCATAACATCCTTAGACACGACTTTTATGTGCACCACTCATTTGCATAGAAATATAATCCTTCTGAAAGTGCTCTAATGTGCATCATTTCAATTAATCCTCACAACAACCCTCAAAACAAGTATCACTGCACCAACTCACCCGATAAATATGTCATGATCAGAACTCGTGTCTGATTCCTGAGGCTATTGTTTTTCTAACAAAGCACGATGCTTTTGTTAGCAGGACGGGCACATTTGGCAATACTGACTCCACTGTAATTCATGAATCACTGCTTTCAGAGAAGCATTTGGGGGACCACCAGAATTTCTGCTTCGATCCAACTAATTATTGTTTATTACAACCGTGAACTAAGATTAAAGATTATGGAAGCACTCATAAACCATTTCCTCATTTATATATGTGTGTGCCTGTCATGCCAGGCAGACCTTTGCTGAAACATGTGTGTTTAGAGTATATTAAATGTACTAAAGACACACACACATGTGCACACAGAGACACTTTTACTGTGGAGAATAATTAAGCCAAAGATGTGTTCTTCTTTTAAGATGAAATGCAGACTTCTAATTAAAAGTTGTCTTTCCTTTCAAAATACAGAACAAAATGTCCCTTTTTTAAATCCCTGATGGCTAAATGTATGCTTTTGAAATTTTTCTGCTTGAGAATATTCTTTTGCCTAACAATTCCCCTGAGACTCATTCTCATTCTCTCTCTCTCTCTCCTCTCTCTGTCTCTGTCTCTGTCTCTCTCTCTTTCTCTCTCTCTCTCTCTCTCTGCATAACAGTCCTTTCTCAGTACCCCAACCTTCTGCTTCCTTTCATAGGGAAGGCCATTGCCTTTTCCTCCCGAGTCCACTCCTATGGGCTCCTCAATGACTCTGCCTTCTCCCTACAGGCTGCCTTCACAGTTCATCATCTAGAATTCCAACCGAGCCTCCGGTCTTCTCTTCCCCACGTGTGCACCCTCCACGTATCTGAAGACACTAGTGCTGTGGCGTATAACAATATCTCTTGGTCACGACAGCACTTTCCTGAGTTAGGCTTTAGCTTCTCCTTTAACTTTTCTGCTGTTCAGTACAGTCAGCAATTCCAGACTCAGAGAGGGGGTCTTCCCCACACCTTGCCCTGTACCTACCCCAGGAGAGTGGGCCTCACCGCACCGTGACAGAGACAGTTCATGAACAGTGACCATAGAAGCCGAGCGCTGTGTAAGCAGCAGGACAGTCAGCGTGATGAAAAACGAGTTGTGTGGAAGGAAACGCCTAGCCTTGTGGGAGCGTAACCAGTTAAAACCCTAAACCCTGCAGCAAATGAGGCTTCTCTACATACTTCTCCTTTTTCTCCCCCAAATCACTTCATGATAGGACTTCTACTGAAGACAAAAACAGGGGTGTCCAGCCTGCAGCCCAGGGGCCGCATGCAGCCCAGAGGGGCTGTGAATGAGGCCCAACACAAAATTGTAAATTTACTTGAAACATTGTGAGATTTTGTGATTACGTGTTGCAATGTATTTAATGTGGAAGAAGACAAGTCTTCTTCTTCTTCCAGTGTGGCCCAGAGACGCCAAAAGGTTGGACACAGCCGAAGATGCCTGCACAGATACACAAGCTCGCAGGTGTCAGCGTTATGGATGCACTCAGGGCGTCACATCGGAGTGCGGAGTTTCTGAGACACGTGAAAATGTCTGTCTGCAGGCGCGTCTATCTGAGGAAAGTGGTCAGAAATCCTGATGCTCTCAGACATCACTTTGAATTTGTGCAAAGCATTAACCATCATATTGAAAGATCCATAGTTCAGCCTTCTCTGCTTCCACATGTGCTTAGCTTTGACTTTGCCAAAAAAGGGGGCATTCCACCTCCAAAAACAACAGTGGTTGTATTCTGCACATTCTCATCCCCTGCCGATGACACCCCTGATTGCACCTAACCTGCCAGCAGAACTGGACTGGAAAACAAGAGCTTTCATTTGGCCGCAAGAACAAAGAACAATTGTTTCTGTTAAGCAGTGAAGTTTCTGATGTAGCCAGAGGTTACAGAGAAGAATCCCCATAAGGGTAGGAGGAAAAAAACCTTCCTCATGTCAGCACTGCCAGTGACCAAAGCCATACTCCGATGTATGACCTGTGGCCCTCAAAGCAGAGGAATATTTCTTCCTCTATAAAGTGAGTGTTATTTGATTAGATGAATGTTTCTCTAATAAATAGCATACTAAAGGTCTTTTGAAAAGCTCTGAACGATCCTCTTATCTGGAGCCAAATAAAAGATATATTGGCAAAAACAAAACTTTCATCCAAATTAATAATGTCTTTATATATCCCTGTCCAGATCTGCATTGGCTCAACGGGGAGGCATTTCCCCAGTAATTGTTCTCCAACCACTGAGTTTTCAAGCAGAGCCAGCGTTCTCTGTATCGGGGTTAACGGGCCCCGTTTCTGGGGATGTCTTTGTCTTTCTGATCATTACCACTGTGTGATGTTCATTAGTCAATCACCATGAGAGCGGCTTATTTCACATGTCAGTACAAAGGCCCTGCAGACCCCACTTAAAATTAAAAAATAAAATATGACCTAACGTTACCACAGGACACACACTGTCCCCTCCCCATTCTTTTTCATCCTCACTACTCCTTCTTTTTCTGAAATCTGATTTGTTGGCAAGGGATAGAATCTGCATGTTTTGAAAATGGCGTTAGTTAAAAGGAAACCCCTAGTGGTGCTTTGAGAGCTTGGTTTTGTGGATCATTGTGGACCATCACCCTGTGGGCACCATCCCAGGTTTTTTTAAAAATCACAGCTCCTTGGGCATCCTTCTTGGTGATTGTTGGAGGATTAAGCAGGCATATTACTCTCTCACCTCCCCATCTGAGACTGACCGGGATGGCTAGGTGGTCAGTGGGTCATGGGCTCCGTATTGCAATACCTGCCACAGCGACTTAAAAGATGAACAAGAAATTAATAGCACAATCCTTGAGTCTTCAAAATGAACTCATTTCTCTATGAGAAAAAGACAGAATGAAACGTTGATTCAGCAACACATCTGCAAATCCGTACATTTGCTTCCTAGATGGTGAGGACTCTGACCCCAGCCAGGTTCCCCACATCTAGAATGGGCTCAGGGTGGGTGCCCCTGTTCCACATTGATCGGCATGGGTAAAATGGTTTACTGTGGAAAACCCACAGAGGTGAGCTCAGAAACCAAGGGCAGGGCTTGCAGCATCAATTATAACAGGAGCCAGTTATTCAGTAAAAATAATAATAATAATAACGGCTATGTGCACTCATCGCTTTCTCCGTACACCTGTTTCCATCATAAATAGTGTATTTTTAGAGGTGTATGAATTACAGTATAAGAGAAGCAGCTGTAACAAAGAGAGCCAGAGTGTCATGGACCAGAGCAAAAGTCTATCTCTCTCTCATGCAAACTTCCAGGACAGGTCCCAGGCTCTGCCCCACAAGGCTGTCCAGGGACTCTGTGGCCGGGGCTGCTCTGTTACCTCAACTGTGGTCTCCGTTTCTGTGTCTAAAGTGACTATTGCAGTTGCCACCACCATCCAGCTCATGGGAAGCAGGAAATGCACGTTCAGAGAAAGTAGGGGGCCCTTGAGAAGGGCCAGGAAGTTGCACACCCCACTTCCTGCAAGCAAGCAGGATCCGGAAAGACTCACTGAGGCATCTTTGCAGAGGGAGAGGATTGCAACATGCACAAAATGTACGGTTAAGCTAGTTGCTGTTTACCTGTGTGTCCTTGGATTAAACATCAACCTCTCTGGATCTCCATTTTTTTATATGTATAATTTAAAAGTCCAATCATATTATTTCCAAGGACCTCTGCAGCTCTGAAATTTTATGACTGTGTTTAAAAATATGTACATTAAAAAAATAAAACCAGCAACATGTTACAGATTAGGAATTCAGAGAAGCCAGATTTTTGTCCAATCTGTCACAGGTTGAACTTTGGAGAAGCTGCCTCTTTTTGCTGATTTTTACCATTTGAAAGCCACACTATCCAAAATGAGTTTCACGCAACATTAATCCCATACTGTGCTCTGAGAAGAAAAGGCTCTATGACACTTTAATTGGAATACTTTTGGTCGTAAATGGGTGGGGAAAGAGCTGCAGTAAGGAAAGGAGAGAATGTTTATAAGAAATATGGGATGTCACATGGAACCTAAGGTCAGGAATGTGACTGGACTCAGAGGCAGAGAGACTTAAGGACTCAAATGCTCATAGAACTCATTCTCTTTCTCTTCTGTCGGCTTCATCCTCCTCTTTCTTGGTAAAAACCACTTTCCCTCCACTTCTACATGGTGGGAAGAAAGGCTGTGTGTTATAGTTTACCCACAATCCAGGCAAGACTGGCCCGGCTCTCTTTCGGTTCTAAACTTTCAAGTCCTGGGACAGAGATCACTGGCCCTGGGGCACCACGTCCTCCCCCGGGACAAGCCCCAGCAGAGTCTTGGCAGAAGGAAGGGCCCCACTGTAGCAGGGCTGCCTGTCTACAGGCAAGGGGCAGTGCTCAGGGGGTGTCTGGGCCCACAGTCTCCCAGGGGCGCACAGCACAAACCCAGAAAGTGCTGCCGTACTACCGACCCTTCTTCGGTGGTCACAAAGCCACTTAGTAAAGTTAGAGAAGTAAACCATTTAAATTCATGTTGCTCCACCAATTTTATGAAATTGAAAAAGTGTTTACACACATATGTGTGCATAATATATTTGAATGCACAGCTATATGTAATACATCTGAAAATTCTTCCCTGGAAATTAATCTCCGTCACTAATTCCAACTAACTGTACTCCGTAACAGTCTTTCTGTGGCCTGCTGACATGGTCACCAGCTTGTGTGTTTCTGTGCTAGTATTCTCAGTGCCCTGGACACCCCATAAGAGATGAGTCATCCCTCTGAATATTTTGAAATCTGGAAGAAATTAAACAACTCACAGTACGTACTTTTTTTAGATAAGAGTTATACTGTAATAAATAACTAGTTCACAGAAGCAATAAGACTAGAGAAAGTATGGCCACTCCTCTAAGTTTTGCTGAGGGCAGACTACCTCTTTGCATTCACTGACAAACCAAATCACAGTAAAGCATTGCCTCTTCCCAAAATAACACGGTTTAGCACCGTGTGATAAATAACACGTGATCAGCGTGCAACTGGTGCAGTCATAGTCTTGAAAGGAGAAAGAAGCGAGTGCTCCCGATTTGGGCATGAAGGAAGGAGGAGCTCTAAAGATGAGAAGGGTGCTATTACTCTGGCAAACCCTGATGGTACCTCTCTGGTGGAATTCTAACATCAGGAGAAAAGCATGAACAAAGATGCACAGTGAAAAGCTCAGGACCCATCATGGAAATGATAAATTATGCTAATTGGTCATAAGCTACAGTCTATGTGTGAAAGTAACTGGAAGGGGTGAGGAGATTCTGCGTGAATTTTGGAGGCTCTTGAATGCTACCTTAAGGAATTTGGACTTTCTTCTATAAGCAGTAAGGAGACTTTGACGGTTTTACATTCTGTTTTGTTTTTGTTTTGTTTTTGTTTTGTTCTTGGTCAAAGAACTGCTCTGTTCAAGGTATTGTTTCAAGGAAAATCACTGCATCAGCGATGCTGTGGAGAAGGTAGAATGCACAAGCAAGAGAAGGCGGTGGTGTCCCCTTCCCTGAAGTGGCAGACTGCATTTTCCAAAGATACATTATTTCACATCCCCCGTGGGCTTACAATATGACATAACACTACCTGCATCAAGTGGTGGGATCTATATCCTGTCCCCCCTGAAGCAGAGTGGACTTTTGTGAGTGCTGACCACGAGGTTACAATTGATGGTATCTGACTTCTAAAACTAGACCATGACATGCCAAGCATTTCTGCCTCATGCTTTCGAGATGGTAGCTCTTGAAACTCACATACCATGCTGTGAAGTCAAACTAGAAATGTATGAGAGATGTGCAAAGAAGCCAGAGGGTAGGTATTCCAGTTGACAGTCCAACTAAGCTATCAGCCAACAACCGGCATTAACTTCCAGGCACATGAGAATGTATGACTCCCAAACCCCAGCAAAGAATCGTGCTCGATCTTCGAGTCTTCCTAGCTTAGGCCCCAGCCATGGTGAAGCAGAAACAATCTGACTCTTCTGTATGACGCCCTTGACCAGGCAGTCCCCTGGTGCTAAGCGAAATTATCAGTGAGGAAAAGAGTTGTGAGCCATCAGCTTGGGACCTGGGGAGAGAACTCCAGAATCCACTACAGTCCACCCCTTGCACTTTTCAGGGTCTCATAGTAAGTCCCTCATCTGGAAAGAGTTTCCACCGTGTTGATTATTCTTGTTTTCTGGGAAAATTCACAAAAGACATGTTAGTGGGATGAACTACAGCCTCTGCTGCTGCTGCCTTTAGGGCTACAAATATTAATCAGCATCCCCCCTTCTCCCATCCTTCCCAGACTCCTTTCCTCCTTAGTTAGTAGCTCTAATTCATGCTAATTCTAATGACAAACATACAATCTTCTGCTTTCCAAAGAAGGCAAAGAGTTCCTTTCCAAAGGAACAAACACCTCTCCTCCTGCCTCTAAAATTTACTATGAATATAATTTTCTCCTCACATTCCCCTGGCCATCTCCACTGAGATACTAAGAGCACAGAACAGGTGGTTTACTGGCAGAATGATCCAGACCTTCATTACTGTGGGTCTGAATCCCTCATACTATGGTCTTTTCGGGCTATGGCTGAGGGGCATGGGAACACCAGGAGGTGTCCAAAAAGATCATCTCGATGCAAAACACATTATCTCACGTTGTCTAGCAGCAGCCCTGCATCTTCCTGCTGACCAGAGTCATCACCTCTGCCCATGCGACGTCTCCATCCCTGCCGGCTGCCTCTTTGCCACAAGCAGCCTCACGTGATCAGGGGTTTACCAAGCAGTGTGCTTCCTTCTGAGGGGCAGATAAGATGCAAATGGCCTGTTCTTGACTTTGGAGGCGATATCCCAGCATGCCCCAGTCTGTCTGATTCTGAAAAACTATGCTGATGTTGTGGGGTACTTGCATCTTCATTGGGCTCATCTCCTTCCTTCTGCCCACAAACCCTTCCCATGTACTTGTCTTTTCTTGCTCATTCGGTTCAATCACCATGATGTCATCAGTGTAGCAGACCGGTAGGCCGTAGTAAGATGTTCTGTGGAATGTGCAGATGGTCCAGATTCTTGGGATTATACTATGACAAAGGGCAGGGGAGTCAGCATGGCCCTGGGGAGAGATTAGAACCATGTGCCGTTAACCATGAGAACCTCTGATTCCCTTCTGAATAAGTTTATGACCTGGGGGAAGTTTCTGTGCTTTGGTTTTGTCTTCTATAAAGTAAGGATTAAACATAGTACCTATATCCTTAGTGGATATAAGGATTTTAAAAAGTTAATAGCTACAAAGTGTCTAACTAGCTTCTGATAAAGAGTAAGCACTCGGTAAATAGTAACTTTGACAATTCGTGAACATTCAACATTGTCAATGTTCCTCATTGTCTTCTACTCACAGATATCTTTGCTTTTTGTATTTGCACAGAAATTAATGGGCTTGATGTCAGTCTGAAGAGAGGGTTTCACTCTGTTTAAAGAAATCAAAATAAAGAGCTCAGAACAGAGGGAGCTCTACCTCTTAACAGTTCAAAAGCCCAAGAGCATATCAAATGGCCACTCATAACACATTTTTTCCATCCACCAGTCCACTTTAACTCTTGGACCTTTGGAGGAAACACTTTTCAAAAGCACTAATCATTACTCACAGATTTCCCATGCAGAGCCTATTGAGAGTTTTATTGCTCTATAGACAGAGTTATATAATCTGCCTCAATTCTATAATGACTAGGTTAAAGAATTTATAATAATCCTCCCCAGCACTTCCTTACTAAATACATTTGGCAAGTGAAGTTTCTACTTGATGCATTATACAGCCCACAGAAAGTTAGTGACCAGCTTCTAACACAAGTGCGGAGCACTCCGGCTCCCACAGCTACTAACACCGCTGAAGCGAAGGCATCTGCTCTGTGTCCTCTGGAAGATACAGAAAAAGGTCACCGACGTCTAGTTCAAAAAGAACCCTGTCAAAGGGAAAGTGCTGCTATGCGTTTAAGTCCCAACTTCACCAGTGAGGCATGAGATCTTGGGAATATTAACCACTACTAAATTCAGTTTCCTCCAATGGAGAGCAAAGACATTAATAAGGTTGTTTCAATAGCCTTAGTAAAATAACTCCTGTAAAGTTACAAACAATAGCTAATCTATAGAAACTGTAATCATAAATGTTAGCTATCACTAAGTATATCCTGTTACAGTGAGTGCTTATTTCCATTTCCACAGCTTTAAACTCCCTAGATTTGGAGTCTTTAAATGACTGCTTTGTTGAAGATCTGTTCTCCTGGTTAGTTTATAAAATTTAACACAACAAATTCCTGCATAAGCGGTAAGAACTTGTTTTTAAAATCCTACTTTATAAAACTGGGACAATCACGATACATTTATTTAGTGCCTTATTCAAAAAGAAAAAGAAATAAACAGCAAGTCACTTCAGTGTATGCAGAAAACCCATCCAGGGTGCTGATTGAAGGCTTTCCCACCCTGCATTTCTCAGCATAGGAAGTTCCACAACTGAACCGCACGTGGGCAGAGGTGAAAAACTCTCCTTCGTTCTCACAGGCTTTGCTGTTCCATCCCTGTTTACATTTCTCAGATGCTAGGTCTGCAGTTCCCTGGGAGGATTTCCCCATCCTTCTTGGGACAAAGTTTGGCCCACCCTGTCTTTATATCATGAAGGCTCTGATGGGAAGTAAGCAACACTAATTCATGTTAATACTAATGACAAACAGACCATCCTCTGCTTTCCAAAGAGTGAACACATGGAACAAACATTCTCTCCTCCTGCCTCTAAAGCTCAGAACAAAATCTCATTTCTCCTCCGTGGTCCCCTGACCATTCTATTGAGATGTCGTTAGGTGAATTGGTCACGTGGTAGGAGCTCCAACACGGAGAAGTGATATTTTAACTTCCTTTGTAGAGTTTTTGATCTCAGAAGGCTTATCTAAAGCTGATATGTAACTGGGGGAAAAAAGTGCATTTTCTCTTTATGCAAAAAAATAAAAGAAAAGGGGAAAGAAAAGCAAGCTGTTTAATCTCTTGCCTAGTTCCAGTGAAACCTAGCCAAGAAAATACTTCAGTCAGTAAAAATTAGTATGTGAAGGTAGTACCCAGAAAAAAAATAACCTTGTTTCCAATTACACTTTTCAAGGTCTGATCGACAATTAGTGGAAAAGTCAGGATTGCTTTATAGAAACTTCTAACTAAAAGGTAAATTGATTTTTTTTTTCTTAATAGATCTGGAAAAAATTTTGGAATAAAAATCATTGTTGAGTGAGGAAGTTTTATTAAAATACCTGAAGAATTTTTCAACTGTGGAATAGTGTGTTCAAGAATAAAGTTTTAATAGGTCTATTAAAGACAGTAAAACCAAAGTAAAATGTGGACGTAACGCATGAATGATAAGGTTGCACAGTAAAGCCTAATGAGGAAGTACTCATTACTCCATACATGTCTTCTCCTCCTTGAGGTTATCTGAGTGATTTCCTAGTATCAGACGTATACATTGTATATGAATGCTTAATAAAGTCATGAATGAGTGTCCATTCTAACCAACCAAGTACATAATATACATGAAGTTTGGATCATTGTGGGACCAATTCATTTTTGACCAATATTTGTGTGTCTGTGTGGTGACAGATACTTTAATACATATTTCTCCCTAAATTATCTCATTTAATCTAGAGAGTTAGAAGAGGGTTGTGTTTATGAGCCCAGTCTCTGGAACTAGCCTGCCTGAGCACGCGATCCTGGGCCTGTTGCTTACCTTGAACATGTGAGCTACTTACTTAACCTCCCTGGGCCTCAGTGCTCTCGTCCAAGAAATGGGGGTCACAGCTCTAAGCATTTCATAAAGTACCATGAAGATTAAGTGAACATGTTTGGGTGTAAATACTCATAACAGTGTTCAGAAAATATTGGCTATTATTACTCATGGGGTGAATATGATTTTGACTTATTACATGAAGGAAATCTAAGCTCAGTCACAGACTTGTCAAAATTTTCTCAGGTACCTATGAAGGAATAGTCAATTTTACATTGTCCCATTCAGAGGAATGAGTATCGGGATGGTTGGAAATTGCTCTCAATGATAATTCACAATTAGCGGATTGTTTGGGGTTGATGGCTTTAACAGGTCTCCTCACCTGCTGCTTTGATGTTGAGGATAATAACGCCGTAAACGAATGGTTCCG
This sequence comes from Desmodus rotundus, assembly GCF_022682495.2. NCBI lineage: Eukaryota > Metazoa > Chordata > Mammalia > Chiroptera > Phyllostomidae > Desmodus > Desmodus rotundus. Next base: position 5,883,310 of record NC_071395.1, read on the forward strand.
AGCAAGTCCTGGCACACCCACATTTAACTGTAGGAAGCCACAAAATCTAATGCAATCAGTTCCATAAGTTCAGTGAAGTACCAGCTCTCAATAATTTCAGGTATCATCAGCATCACGCATAAAAGGTTAACGCAAGGCAGAAAAAAACATACGCCAGATTCCATTAGCCCAGTAGGAGTCAGGCAAAATATCCCTTCAGATGGGTGTATGCACAGCACACCGTCTGAAACCCTAAACAAAGGGACCATTCTCAAGGGATGCAGACCATCAAGTTCACTCTTTCTGAAACCCTGTCCGTGCAGGAGCCCCAGACCAATGAACCTAGCTAATCACACATACCCTTCGTGAACATAACTAATTTTATCAATGAAAACACATCTGTACGTCCAATGAGCTAATTACCATGCCATCTGGTGTTGACCTGAGCTGAAGAGAGCTGGAAGCTTGAATTAGACACCTCCAAAGTGTGGGGATTCGATGTGAGCCTTTCAAGGGCCAGCCAGCCTGCCCCCGGCACGTGTATCCCATATCTGGTTGTTTTACATCTTTACTACCCACACGCCACCCTCACTCTCAGACAAACACTGAGCACACACACACACACACAACACTGCTGGAGTGTTTCACTGCGTTACAGACGATAAAAGGTATCATTCTTTAACTCCCTAGAAAGTTCTTCTAAACTGACATCTTAAGAGTTTTCCAGCCTGTTACAGGTGCTGTGGCCTCCATATGCCAATCTTCACATTCCTGACTTCTATTTAGGCGGTACCACTATGCCTGAGACTAGTGTCAGTCAACATTCAAACTAATAATACTATTAGTATTAGTACTAGTAGTAGATATTAGCATTAGATGTTACCAAAACGCATGGCCTGCTCTCCCTTATCTGTCTCCCAATGCCTGTACACTTCTTACTTAATCTCACTGAGACCTACAGCCTCTAGACTCCATTTTCCACCTTCTGTAAGACAGTGGGAATTGATGGAGCCTGTGGGTGCTGGAAGAGGAATAACCCCAATCAAAGGCACTCAAAAATTGTTGAAAAACACTGCCCATATTTTGTCCCCACACTCCCCAACACTGCTAGCCCTATTATGATCTCTCATTCAAACTGGCCAGGCCAGCATGTCAGTTTGGTGGGCACCCTTCCACTTACATAGACTCTGTTGCAACTTCTTCCTCTGCTCGGATTCTCTGACTGCTTTTTCGTGGATGGCTGCTGTCTTCTACCCCCACCCTTCCCAGTCTACTTAGGGGGTTCTGCTTTGTCTACTGACCCGAGGTATTCATATTGCCCATCTGTCCTCAGTCCAAGTCTCGATCATCAGCACTCTGCTGATGAACTCACCCGTTACTATCTATCTCCTGAAAATCCCTACGGTACCTCCATCTCCAGACCAGCTTCCTCCCTTAGGTCTGATTGAACCTATGCCATCTAACTATTGATAAACGCAGATGTCCTGTTAGCAGCTCATTCTCATGGCCAAGACTACATCCAGGATCTCTCTCTTCCCCCACAGTCCTCCACCACTAGAAACACAGTGTTTCCCTTTCCCACTGGAAATCCCCATTCTCTAAGAGCCCAAATCAGAAGCACAAGCAGTCATCTTTAATGCAATGTATTTTCCTCATCCCCCCTGTGCAACTGACAATTCCTCCCGGGTTTGCCTGCTAAATGTGTTTCCGTTCTGCGTTCCCCAATTCTGATCATCACTACCTGAGTTTTAAGTTTTCCTCATTTATCTGGATGACTACACTATTCTCTAAGTAGTTTCCCTGTTTCCACACTTGCCTTCCCCCTCCAGTCCTTCCTGCGTACAATGCCAGAATGATCTAAAATGAAGATTAAATGAAAGCATACCTCCGTTTATGAAGATTTAATAGATACTTTAGCCTCCCTGATGAACACCAAACTCCTTAGAATGAGTATGAGGAATTTCACGAACTCACCACTGACCCTGCTATCCCCGCATTCTCACCAAATACATTGATTTCCTTGAAGAAAGTGAAATATGCCATATTCCCCACACCCTACCCACATGCTACTACACATACAGAACACCCATGCCTCCAGACTCCCACCCAACTTACTGCTGTTCCAATTCCACCATCTAGCTCAGGTTTCACCTTCTCTGGGAAGGTTCCCCTTACTTCCCCAGTGAGTTCAGAGACCCTCCAAAGAAGGCAGTCTGTATTACAGATATCACTAAACTGTTGATTTATTTGTCTATCCTCCCCATTAGCGTCCTTAAGGAGAAGTCCTGTTCCCCACGGGGCTTAACGACTGAACTGAAATTAGAGCGCAGTAAAGTTGCCCACAACGAGGTCTGATTAGTTCCTACATTTAATGCACGTCCTTCAGGGGGTTGGCTCTGTAAGAGTGACATTTACTATAATTTTGCCCCTAGTGATTATTTAATACTACCTACATTTTGTAATTGGTGGATTTAAAGTATGATTGAATGGATTGACTTATTGAGTTAATCCATAAGTATAAACCAGTAACTTTAAAGAAAAGATTCGTACTGGGTTCTAATCTCAAATAAAGGTCCCTACATTAGAGGACTTGGATAACTCTTGGGGTTTCAGATGAAGTCTTTGACGTCAAAGCTTATCAGTGATTGGTCAATTAAAAAGTAATAATAGTTATTTTTTTAGTGTTTACTCAGTTTTATGCAAAGTGAATTATTCCATATGAGAGTTTCTCAACCAGGGACAATATTGCCCTCCAGGGGACATTTGGCAGTGTCTGGAGGCACTGTTAGCTGTTACAACATACTCTTAGTGTCTAGACGATATATAAGCCAGGATGTTGCTGAACATCCTACAGTGATTACATAGGACAGCCTCCCCTCCCCCCCAATACGACAAAGAATTATTTGGTCCCAAAGGTCAAGTGCTAAAGTCTTGAGGCTGAAAAATCCTGTTTAACCATAGCAGGCTTGTGTGATAAAATGGTATTAATTCTATGCTAAGAATAAGAAAATAAGATCTTGAGAACTGGGTCTTCCAGACTATATAGGTGATAAGTAGTGGGGCCAGAATTTGAGCCCACCCTCTGAGACCCCACACTCATGCTCTCGCCAGTGTGGTGGGATGCCTCCACCCAAAATACTTAAGAGCTATTCTTTTTAGACATGGCGGTAATGATGCTACACATGATTGTATGATGCACTGTGAAATCACGTTTCCCAAACTAAAATGTAGGGAAGTTTAAAGTAATTACAGATACATTCGTTACCAAGGGCCATCAGAAATATGTGGACTCTCTACAACCTTTTTATTTTTATATTATGGTTCAGTGTTCTCTGATGAGTTTTATTTCTTTCTCAATTACCTAATTCAGCAATAAAGTTGTTAATCTGTGAAGCCTGAGGTTACTTAAATTTATATACATTTACATGCATTATCTCTAATTCTCAAAACAATCCCTCAGTGTAGATGTTATTTTTTCCATATACAGATGAGAAAATATTTTCTTTAGCGAACTCCATTAGTCTATGGAAAAGCTTGGGAAACAATTAAATAGCTTCTATGTGCTTTAACGATCAGCAACTATCCAAAGAACTTTCTAACACATTCATATACTCCAGATCTATTTTTTAAATGAGAATCGATTCACTTCCTGGTAGTTGTGACAGCTGTCTCCATACAAGTGTTTTTAGTGTGACCAGCTGTGAGGTCCCTTTTTCTGGTTTTCCTCCACTGAATCAGAAACACTACTGAATAGCAAACCATTGATTAGCCCATGGTTTTATATTTATAATTCCTTCTGAATGAGTAGAACTTTTATAATTAAAGCTAATGACACTCTTACTGTAATCAGTACTAACTTTGAGTCCCAATAGTCAGTATTTGCTTAATATGCTTTCCTGTTCATACTTTATCATTTTTCCATTAAATGAAATGATACTTTCACCTCGTGTTTAACAAATATACTATATATGAAACTTCCGGGAATACACAGAGAATCACTACAAGCTGAGAAAAAAATAGACACTACATAACACTGATTTCTATGTTTAGATGTTTTCTCTTAGAAAAGCATTTCTCAGAATCCAGCTCTTTATAGGCACACGATGAAAACAATAAGCAGAATCGCATGTGTGTGCACACACCGCGGTGTGCGTTCTCTCCAAGTGTCCTGGTACAGCATGTGCTTACTGCATCATAAAGACAGCACGCATATGCATGCACCAATACATATAAACACATACAGTGCATGTCTGTGTCATTATACATAGAGCAAGCATGCGTGTGATTTCTGTGCTAAAATAAAGAAAAAAAAATAAAGGTACTACCCAACCAAGATTTTTTGTATTTGCTTTCAAGCTGGAAGGAATTTCACCTTACATCACTCAGTTCTGAACAATCCCAAAGATAAACCTCAGAACAACAGTAAAGTTAATAGAAAAGAGCATATGAGAATATCCTGAAATGCTGCTCCCTGTAACCCTAAGAATTATTTAAAACCACGAAGTGTGCGGGCTGGGCTCGCCTTGGTCCATCCGCGCCTCTCCTGCGCCATCTAGTGTTTCCAGACGATTACTGTGGGTGCAGAATGGAGAACAGCCCGTGTGCACTCGAGCTGACCACTCCGCCAGTCTGCGGAGTCAGCCTCAGGCAAGCAAAACTCACTTAAACTTAGGCTGCAAAGGGGCTGTTTTATTGGGTTATGAAAAAAAATTGCAAATGGATAGGACTTTAATAGCAAAGGAGAAAGCTTTAACGCTAAGTTCAAGAACTGTGGCTAACAGATGTTGAGAAAATAATGCATAATGGAGCTATTGAGTCTCATTAGATTCATACACGGTCTAACAGAAGTAGAATTTTGATCTGAGGCCGCACATCTGGATGGGAGAAAGTAATAGGAAAAGGATAGAGCAAAACAGAACTACCCTTCCTTTTTCGTCGTGGAGCACTTTTGCCACTCTTGTGGTCTGGCTTCTGTGCCAGATTCAGGCGTAAAGCCCGCTATTGGAAGCGGCTGCCCTAGCCGCTTTGTCCTCGCCCAGTGAAATCCTCCTTTCCTACTGTTATTCAAATGTTCGCTGGAAGCACAGGCTTTTTGCAGGAAGCCAGGTAGGGACTGTTTTCTTCAAGATCTTGGATTTTCATTCCGTCCCTAAGGAATTCCGTCAGACATGAACTCCTCTATATATCAATATATAGAAATAGTTCTCAATTTGTGTCTGGAATCCCTGACTTGAAAAATAACTCAAATAATTCAACCCTATTTAGATAACACACTCGTATTTAATTTTGGAATTAAATAGGCTGAATTTTAAAAGCCCAATGAATCAACTCCATCTTGAAGCAGTTTAGATTGTATACAAAAAGAAGCCCTGGTCTGTATGTTCAGGTCTAATTAAACCATACTTCACCATAATCAATTAATTGTTCTCCAAAAGGGGGAATATAAACTCCTGCTTTTCATTTGAATTCCATTTTAAGTGCTTTTTCAACTTTACAGGAGTCTTTATTATAGGAAAAGAGGGGGCAGGTTGCTTGCATCTACTTTTGTTCCCTGGGCTCTAAGAAAGTACAGTCAAGAACCTTGCCCTGGCTTGTTTGGCTCAGTGGATTGAGTGCCGGACTGCGAACCAAAGGGTTGCAGGTTTGATTCCCAGTCAGGGCATATGCCTGGGTTGTGGGCCAGGTCCCCAGTAGGGGTCATGCAAAAGGCAACCACACACTGATATTTCTCTTTCTCTCTTTCTCCCTCCCTTCCCCCCTCTAAAAATAAATAAAAATCTTAAAAAAATAATAGATAACCAATAGCAGGAGGAAAGGAAGAGTTAGCTATCACAAAACAACAATGCATTTTGTGAAACAAAACTGAGCTTGATAGTGATTTTTAAACTCTTCCCAAGCATGGAGGACCAGTCACTGTATTGATGAATTATCAGTCTGATAACAGCTTTCATATGTATAGCTTTAAACTGTGCCAAGTCCTACACTCAGCTCTCTTTACATTATTTAATCCAGTCTTCACAAGTACCACGTTAGGACACTGAAGCTTACTTAGTTAAGGGCACAGAATTTGCCCAAGGTCTTAATAGCTCCTAAATAGCAGAACCAGACTGATTCCTGAACTGTCTGACACTAAGGTCCTGCCCTAAACCACTTCCACCCCAGTGGTGGAGACTGGGAGAGCTTGTCAGAGGGTCAGCACCTCTGCACTGAACTTCGTAGGCTAATGCCTCCACAATCTTAAAATATGAATATATATATATATGTATACACACACACACACACACACATGAAAGAATAACACTGGAATTCTATGAGAATTTAGACCATTCTTCTGAGGCTCAATCTCACTTTGGATGAGTTCAACATGCTTTCTGGTCTACCATTGTCTTGAGATCACTTACTGTCAATACCTTCAAGGTAATAATCAAAAAAGTGGGTCACAATGATAGCATCCCAACGCAATCTCAATTCTCCTTTTCAGCAGACAAACTCTCCCTGCTATCCAGTGGTTTCGAAGCCTCACACAATGGCAGTGCTAGTAAACTCATTAAATAGGGTTACCCAGGAGGTAACTCCAAGGCACTAAGTTTGTGCTGATAGGATAAATTACAAGGAAATTGCATTTTGGTCAGCTGATCTAGGTTTAAAGTATTAAACAAATCTTTCCTGCTGTCACTTGTCTTCTGCTCCTCTATTAGTTCAATAGTAATCAAGGCAAATGCTTAGAATTGTTCTTCTACGTCTCATCCTAAATCTAAAATGGAGCAATTTACTAAAATAAAATATACTTTTCATGTCTAGAGGAACAGTGTTTCCCTGGTAGGGTCTCTCACCTGTCAACTTTGGGTTCTGATAGATTATTCTTGAAACTGACATGAATGTCCAATAAAATTCTACCCATAGAAGTCCTGCCCCCCATTTCCCCAACATTTTAACACAGAAGCTTCAGCTGGAGGATCGGTCTTCCCTGAAGGGTTGGTCACTATATGCCTTTCACCATATTCCTCTTTCAGAAATGTCATTATGGACTGAATTGTGCCTCCTAAAATTGTTATGTTAAAGCCCTAACTATGTTATTTAGAGATGAGACTGTTGGGAGACAATTCAATGTAGATGAGGTCACAAGGGTGGGGTCCCCATGGTGGGATGGGGTCAGCACCTTATAAGAAGGGGCACCAGAGAGCTTGCTCGCCCTGTCTCTCTCTCCCTCTCTCTTCCTCTCACCCTCTTCTTCCTCTCGAAGACATAGCAAGAAGGTGGCTTTCTGTAAGCCAAGAACAGACCCCTCACTAGAACTCAACCGTGCTGGCACCCAGATCTTGAACTGGGAGAAAATAACCTTCTGTAGTCTAAGTTGCCTGGTAAGTGGTATTTTGCGATGGCGGCCAAGCAGACGAATGCTGATGCACAATGCACACGAGGAAATACACTACCCTCTGCATCTCATCCACCAGTGCTCATGTTTCAACCAGATCTGGTTTTCTGTCATCAGGTAATCCACTGCCCCATCTTGGGGGGTCAACTTTTAGTCTGCAGAAATTTTGGTGATGAGTGACAGGAGAGACTACAGCAAAGAGGTCACCTACGTCAGTCCAGCAATGCAAACAGAATAGGTATGGGCAAAAGTCAAAACCTAAAACCACAGATACCAGAGAGAAAGGGGGATCAAGTAAGTGAAGTGAGGATTGATACCTTGGTGCTGAGAAAGACGCATATAGACTTTTGCTCCCTGGAACAGGTGACTCATCATCCTGCCTTCTGGGAGAGGGAGCACTCTCAGCATCTCGCACCTAGGCAACCCATCAAGAAAGACCCAGTCCTGACCTCTGGAGGGCCCCAATTTTTCATCTGAATTTAAGATAATAAATTGAGGAATTATTGAATTCAGTTCTTCAGACTTCTCTGAGGTCCACATATGAAATTTAGAGTACTATGTAGCTTTTGAAATTTTAATAAAATTGATGCATATATGTACTTTGCTATTGCACAAAAATTATACATATACACACATATGTATATGTATATATGTACACATACATATGTAAATGTGTGTATACACACAGATATAGTTAACCCTTGAACAATAGGGGTTTACAGGCACTGACCCTACCCTACCCCTGCACAATGCACTTGAAAATTTGAATACAACTTTTGACTCCCCCCAAAATTTAGTTGTCCCTTGGGATCTGTGGGGAATTGGTTCCCGAGCCCCCAAGGAAATCTAAATTCAAAGGTGCTCAAGTCCTCTCTGGAAAATGGCATAGACCGATGCATGGAGTCAGCCCTCTACATCCACAGGCCCCCAACCATGGACTGAGAAAGTACCTGTGTGCAGGTACTTATTGGGAAAATCCACACGTAAATGGACCCATGCATTTCAAAACCTGTGCCCTGAAATATATATATATTTCTTGGCGTTTTCATTAACTTCTCAAAAAAACCTTCTTTACACCAAAATATTTAAGAACAGAGAACTAGAAAGTGGCATCATCATAGACACTTGGCTAAGGGGAAGTGCCAATAAGAAAGCTGGTCCCTGGATGGGCCGCCTAGCAAGGCCCGACTCCAGATGAGAGGAGCAAATGAGCAAACTAAGGAGATGGGGCTCCTGAAACTCCCGAATGGGGGGGTCTGAACTATGTCCTCAGAAGCAGAGGCCAGGGAAGAAGGCCAGTCCCCACACCTTGGCCAGTGGGGGAAAGGGAGACAACATCACAGCAAAGGAGGAGCTCAGCCCCAGGAGTCAACCCTGGGAACCCAGTTGCAGGCCTGAAGAGATTCTCGGAAGCTCAACACCCAGAGCTGCTGCAGATCCTACCTCTGTGAAGGTGTGTGCATTTGATCCTCTCCAGATTGCTAGGAATGACTATTCCCATGGACGAACTTCCCACCCTGACGGAGGGGTGAAGCCAGCTTTGGAGACCTGGCAGAGCTAACACAGCACAAGTAAAACCTTCACGACTTGAGTCTCGGGTTCCTGTGCTTTGATCTTCCTAGCATTTGCTAAGGAAATAACATCCTCCTTGTATTTCAAGCTCATCCATTTTCCTAGACCTTTACTATCTAGAAGATCTAGCAGTAAATTCCAGGTCTGCCAAGACAGACCTCAGTGCAGCTGACCGGTGAGAAGGGAAGTCTAAAAGGTGTTTAATTAGTAGTATGTCCGGCCATCTTTTCTACCTATTAGTGGAAAAGACTAGAAGTTGAATTACAACTAAACCAACATTCTCTTCTGAACAAAATGAATATCTGTAATTCCAAAGGGACAAAAGAAGGAAAAAACATCCAGTACACAGCTTTTATCATTGACTTTTCACAATTTTCTCCTATTAACCAGTCACTTTAGAGATGGTCTTCATTACCTGGTTAATAAGGGAACAGCAAAGAACACAGAGATTTATTCTGCATGTAGCCCAAAGCCCATTAGTTTGAATGTGTCGATGCTTTATGGTTTTCAGAAACTGTATAAACAGCACTTGTTTGTGTAAGCTCACTTTCCAAATGTGTGAACACAAACCTCTATTGTCTGTGAGCAAAGGCCATGCTGAACTACAAGTGGCTTGGACAGCAAAGCTCTCGGCCAAGCAGCAGCCTCTGCCAAACTAGCCATCTCGGGAAGTGGTCCTAAACTTGACACGGGGGCAAATAATTTTTTATTGTTTTCCCAGGGGGAGAAAACCCTTTCAACAGAGCGCAGACCAGTAACAACATTTGGGGGGGCGAGTAGGGGGGGAGGTTCTTGCTGATATTGCTTTTTTCCTTTTTACACAAAAGAATCTGAGGCTATAATTCCTAACTTCCTTTGTTAAATGTGCTAAAGACCTACTGCCCTGTGCCCTTAGAGCCTTGCCTTGTTTATGTTCCAGGTACCATGAAAGTCTCTCTGCACTCTCTGCTCGGCAACCTCTCTGTGCTTAAGCAGCGCGGTAACTCACTGTCTGTGTTCCCAGAGAACTCCACAGGGAGACCAGCTCCCAGGTTTCAGCCTATTCCCTGGAATTAGTTTGAAGGTTAAGTTCTTCTGTCTTCTTAGTCATTTAGTGTCTTTCAAAACTATTTAAGATCCAACCTAGCCTCAGAGAAGCTATTCAAATTTGTGAATAAATCTTTTGCGTACACGTCCCATTAAAAATTAAGAGCTAGCATGGGGAGAAAAGGCACACAACTGTAACTGAATAACAATAAAATTTTTTTTTTTAAAAAAAGAGCTAGCATAAGGGATTCTGGTGATGGCACTGGTCTGTATCCTGACTGTGTTTTGATCACATGAGTCTGCTCATGTAGTAAAATCAAATAGAACTAAACACATACGTACACACAATGAGTCCACATGAAACTAATGAATAGAAATAAGGCTGATGGATTGGATCCACGTCAATTTCCTGGTTATGATATTGTATCAGAGTGTTGCAAGATGTTACCCTTGGGGGAAGCTACTTGAAGGGGTAGATGGGTCTCTCTGTATTATTCCTTACAATTACATGTGAATACAAAATTATCTGAAAATAAAGGTTTTTTAAATCATTAACAAATCATACATTCAAGGCATTTTTAATTTCATCCCCTTAAAAAAGGCTATTTCCAACATATCTAAAACACAGTGAATATCTGCAGTACAACTAGTCACAGTCACCTTCGCTCTGTTCCTCCCTGATGCGCGACATGAATTGCCACGACCAGTAAGAGAGGGCCCAGGCCCCTCAGCAGAGTCCGTACCTGTCATTTTTAATGTTTTGATTTAAAAAAAAAAAAGGTAACCTGGTTTTGATTATGTGCCTGAGTCTGTCGGCAACAGGATCAGCAGTTGGCTTCTGAGTTTTCCGAGGCAGACTCATCAGTCCTTCTGATCTCAGCTGTGCATGCAGACACCCTGGTCACAGCCACGACAGAAGTTCCCGCCAGACTCTGCTGTCCCAACACGGCCCAGCACAGAAAAACGCCCTGGGCGGGGGTGTCTTCCTAAGATATTGAAAGACAGATTTCCTTTAAGTGTTTCTCTTGTCTTTTCCAAAACTAATTCTTACAGCTTGTAGCTTATGAATAGGAGAAATGGATGAGTTGAGTAGGAAAAAAGGAGTTGTCACCTAAATTTGCTAGCATTGCAGTCAGATTGCAGTTTAATGCCGTGAATAACATTGCTTTTAAAAAAGTTTACGTCCTAGTTTCTGCTGCCCTGGCTCTACAGCCTCCAAAAGCCTGCAAATTAACAGACACAATCCCACTTCATCTTCAAACTGGAAACATAAGGAAGTTTAGTTTCTTTAAAAGTAATAACCCATTCTACAAATCTCGACACCTGCACAAGCAGGGTTGTGAAAGTCTGGCTTCAAGCTTCTGAACTGATGTTAATCAGACCTGCTCAGTCAGGATTGTCTAGGACTTGAAAAACAATCGCAGGCTGTGTCTAAATGTTTTCCAAACTCACGCATGCCAGAAAACATCAGAGCTACACATTCAAGCAAAAGGCTCAGCCCTTGCAGCTGCAGGAGAGGGAGCGACTTTTTCAAGGGCAATTCATAGATAATAGGACCCAATCAGACACCTACACACCCATTCTGATGTGGGAAGGAAATCAGGAGGCGGGAGTCCAGCTATTCGTTTTCTTCAGCAGGGTCTATTTTCAAACATCCTTTCCTTCCAGTTGCTCACAGCAGCCATCGTGTTGCAGAAATAATGATTAATAATACATTGAGTCCCCAGAACCAGGCTCTGCGTTCTCCAGTGGTCGGCTACAAGAAACAACCCTCCGACCCACCCTTCCTGAAGTCCTGTGTAAGAGGAAAAGCCTCAGTACACCTCAGACGCTGGGAATGTGTAGCATTTCAAAGTATCAGCCTAGTACACCTGCTATAATGTGAACTAATTACAGGGAAAGTTACACAAATTCCTGGCGAGTCTAAAATATAGGCTACTTTAAAATAAATTCAGTATTATTACTTTTATTCATGTAACATGTATATGTTTAGTTTACATTTATATGTACATGAACACATGTGGTTACAGGAAAGTATATGATACGGGCAATATGAAACAGTCATACACAATTCCTAGCAACTTTTCTGGGGTCACTCTAAATCACTTAAGACATTATATCCAACGCCTGACTCAACACGGCAGAATATGCGCACACTGAAAGCATAATCTGTTTTAATAATTGCATTGAGATGATGTTACATTATCATAGCTTTTTATTCTGTTTGCTTCCTTTCTGTCAATGGAACGCCTGCACTGGATAAACTAGAGGACTCTTTGCAAGGAAAAACATGAAAACATTTGTTCCCTTACGCAGTTCTAATATTTCTCTCTGCAATTTTGTTTACACTAGTCGTTTGGGGAACTGTTTTTTAATAGGGCTTCCTCCTACATAGAATCCACTCCCACTCCCTCCAAAATCATACAAGCTCAATAATGCGTTGTGAGTGCAGTCTAAACAAGACAATTAATGCTGACTTTCCCACCATTTCCTTCACCTGAGGCATTAAAGGGAGCACACGTGGTTTCCTATCCCACTTCCTGAAGAGGTTCAGTGGCTGTGCATTCTAATGCCAAGGCTGGATCGGCAAGAACTGGCTCATCTCCAGGCTATTTAGAGAGATGCGCAAGAAGGTGTGGTCGACATCTGCGCACAAGATGGCTCGTTTGGAAAGGGCTTGAGGCAGCCTATCAGTCTCCTGCCACTGCTCCCAGCATCTGCATCAGTCTTAGGAAGTGATGTCACACACCTGCAATGCACATGCAAACTGTAAACACTTCACCAACATTGAATTTGAGTCTCCCACCCAAAACCATGCCCAGCTGCTGCACACTGAGTTCCTCGGCTGCCAAATTTGCTAGTCTGCAGAGCGTTGAGAAAAGGGATGGTCTTATGCAAACAACAGTTAAGTCAGCTCAAGTTTTATACCACCAGGCTGTGTACAGTTTGGGTTTTTATTGATTACTTCTTGCTGCTTCTAGAATGACAGAGGTGGAATTAGAAGAAATATTAAAAATTATGCAATACAGCACTCTTGTTTTACAAATAATTAAGTCACAACCCTCTTATATCTTCCTTTCCCACTAGACGCAAAGGCTGGGGCCTATAAAGCACTTTTCCATCCCTAGCACTTAATGCTTACCAGATATTCAAGTTGGTTAAACAAATGGATGGGTGGGTGAGTGGATGCGTGACTTCCTCAAAAACCATTTCACAGAGCCATTCTGCATTATTTGAAACGATAGACTTGGGCAATGTCTTCAGCTTTTCTAAAATTCAGTTAATTTATACATAAAATGAAAATAATAATAGTATCTTGCTGAAAGGATTTTTGTGCACATTTGAGATGATGCTTTTCAAAAGTTCCCTACAGAGCCAGGCACGGGGTAAGGATTCCTTAAAGAGCAGCTTGCTGTTACGTTCATAATGGTTGTATATCTCCCTTCACTTCTCCTTGTTACTCTCACTCACCAGCCTCTTAGTCCATCCACGCAGGTATCAAGGGCTTTGGCCCTCATCATGGTCTTTCTCTCTCCCCTAGATCCACCACCAGCCTGGGGGACCGTGGACATCCAGGTGAACAACTCAGCAACCCTGTCTCCACCCATCACTAACCTTTTCATCAGCAGTGACTTGCTCTTTTTTTCTTTCAGTTACGTACGTCCTGTGACCACACACAAGTGACCACACACAAACACTCTCCCTGGACTTGGTCTTCTGGGATACAGACGCTAGTGCCATCAGCAGTCACAGCCATGTCACCGGCTACACCCTGTAGACCGACCCTCCAAAGACTTCAGTTACGTCATTCGGTAAATGGGACGATAAAGACCCCTCTCAGTGCTTGCTGCATAGAGATAATCAGCTATTATCGGCTGTTATTATTCTTATCACCTGAACTACACCACCTCTGCAATACTGAACCCCAACCCTGGTCTGCAGAGCTGGGCAGTCCCGTTACCCCACTCTTACCATTGTACATAATCCATAGCAGAAACCATAGGCTGCACATAAATTAGGAATAAAAAGAAAAAAGTAGGAAGAAGTACTAAATGTAATAAAATAGTTTGAAAATATAATCATTGGGTACCCCCCAAATACCAATGATGATAATAATAACAGTTTACACTTATTGATAATATATGTAGCATGCTTAGAGTAATACCTGGCCCAATAGTATACCAAAATAAGTACATTAAGTGAATTATGAGTGCTTACTAGGTACAGGCACAATTACAACTGCTTTCCATAATGTGTTTTGCACATACCGATGAGAAAATGGAAGTTCGGAGAAACTCAGTAACTTACCCTAGTTACACATCTAGTACATTGCTGAGCTGGGATTCAAACCCACAGACTCAAGGCCACCTTGACACTTCAGTCCCTACATGGTGGACGTGGGGTTTAGAGCCAGCTAGTCTGACACCAGAGCCTACGCTCTTCGTTGCTTTGCCTCTCCCTAATTTACCAATACCCCAGAATACATACACACATACATTTGTTCGGTCAAATGTTCACATCAAACTATTTAATTCCAACGTATTTGCTTTGGCTCAAGTTTATGTTCTTTTTGGCCCCAAGAGCCCTATCCTTCAGGGCCAGTGCTAGCCTTTATGTGCAGGGACCTGCCAGCTCTTCCCAGATGGGGACCAGGCCCTCGGTTTTAGCACGTCATTGCTGCAGAATGTGTCTGTTCAATGCCGGGGCAGGACTTGCATCCAGACCTAATTGAGCGTTCAATGGCAAAAACCGTTTTTCTGGGCGCCCTTCTGCCTACGCAGAGTCAGCCCATTTCCAACACAAAGATCAGTCTGGTGACAACTACAGAGGAGCAGGTTGTTTGGCCACCATAGAGTAGAGACCTGGGCCATACAAGGTCCAGCATGTGTAGATGGTCACTTCAAAGGCATTCCTTCTGGAGTTTCTGGGCAGGAGTGTCCCCAGGTACATCTTTGCTGCAGCCATCTCACATTCATTCCTCAGGTCCCCTCCTGAGTTCTCACCAGGGCCAACGGAAACAAAGGAATCATTTTTCTCCGGCCACCACAGTTCCTAAGGTGGAGTCACCTGATAGGTCCACAGGCAGGGGTGTCAAACTCATTTTCCCCGAGAGCCACATCGGCCTCGCAGTCACCTTCAAAGGGCCAAATATAATTTTAAGACTGTAAAAATGTAATTACTCCTTAACAGTTACGCCAGAGCTCAGCACTGCCACCAGATGGAAACAAGGTGCCAGGCCAGATAAAACAAGGTGGAGGGCGGGATTCAGCCCAGGGTCCTTGTGTTTGCCACCTGGGCCATAGAACAAAGGAACAGTTTCCTGCTGGGTCACAAGTCTGTTAGCCCAGGTGTGTAGGAGGCTCTGGAATGAGAAGTCAGCCAATGGAGGAGAAGGGAGGCAGCAGTTCGGTGGTGCTGTGTGGGGTCTTCTGACTTCCTGGGGCAGGAGTCTGGGAGTTGGGAGGAAGGCAGGGGATAATATTCTCAGACTGTCATTCAGCAGTAACCACCAATGACAATCTATTGAACATGTGTCGTTCTTTATCCACTCTTTCCTCCATGACAGGACACGCCACGCCATCACCGAGGGGAGGCCGTTCCTTACCCAGAGCATTCCTTTTTGGTTCAACAGCAACGACAGAAGCAATAAAGGAGGTAAAGGGGGTGGAAAGCAACAAAAAGCCTACATGATTTTCAAGGTAGCATAGACCTGGTAAGTATAGATATTCATTCGTCACCACAATATTTCAATGTATTGAATTATATTCAGAGTGTATTTTCTCTTCATTAAAATATGCGTTTTTGTCATTAACCAGCTTGGTATTCTTGAGCAATTCTCTTAGTTTTTCAGATGTTTGTTTTCCCATTTCTCTCCCTGATCTTGAAAACTACCAGCTCTCTGAGAAGCCTTCAATAAATTTATCTTGATTTCACCTCAGTTCAACTCACTGCAAAATCCATGTGGATTCTTGGAATAATGTGCTGAATCAAACCTATCAAAACTTTTATCAGATTGCACAAAAATATTGGAGACCAAAAGGATATTAAAACTTGAAAGTAATTCTTTCTTCAGGATAATATTTGCTTCATGGAGAGCGACTGCCGTCCCTTCAGTGTTTAAGGAGGTGCCCGGTCATCACGGGCAAACCCGAAACCCGGCTCTGCCTACCAGCATGAACGGCCTGCCCTGAGGCCGTTGGGACGCATGCACACAGTCCTTCTGCCCTACCCCTTAACAAATAGAAAATTTTCTTCTAGTTTTACTTCTTTTATAACATCCTGCTTAACGGAGCATGATAAAAATACATGCATTGACACCACCTGCTGGCAATGCCCGTTCTATGCCAGCTCCAGGCACATGTTCAGATAAAGGGGGTTTCACCAAGTCCCGAGGTTGAAAGTTCTCCTTTTGGCTCTTCTACCATAGTCACTATTTCTAATTCTTCTTGGTCCACAGATCTGCTAGAGTGCAGCACAAAACCACAGAAATGTTGAAAATAAGTGCTGGAAATAAGGACAGTAAAGTCCCAACTGCACGTACGAAAGAAAAAAACATGCATAAAATTGTCCTCTAAGCATTTAAAATATATTTATCCTCAATTTGTCATTTTTGGATTCCAGAGGAATTAAAGACTGGGAATTAAAATAATGCATCAACTAGAGAGCAAAAATGCATCAGTTTTGCCTCGGCCTGTCATCTGTGGTGAATGGATTTGGGTTTTTTTTTTGAGTTAAACCCAACTTAAGCATAAAAATGAAATAGCTCAGAAAAGCAGAAGACAGCAATAGGCTCCTGACTCCCTAACTCCTTTACCTGTACACAGTCGCTCTAACCATTTTCAATAAATTAATATCCTTACTCAGCTCTTCCATGTGAATAGTTATTTCTTACAATATCTCATAAACTCTGTACATCAATAAGAATTCACATTTATATTAACTAGCGACCAACGTGGTACTCTACGGTGCGATTACATTCTAGAGGAGTAAGTACTAACCTTTATCTCCTTAATATTTCATGATACTTCTCTACTTTCTCCTCCTCACAGCCACTTTAATTTTATTTAATCTTCTCAGCAATAGGGCAAAATAAGTATTGTTAGTTTGAGTTAACTCAAACTGCTGGGGAAGCAAGTCAGGTTAGGGGAGGTTACGTAACCTATTGAAAGTCTCACTGCCGTTACGTGACAGAATTAGTAACTAAACACAGACCAGTAAGTCTCCAAAACAAAACCTGTAAGTCATCTAAGAATGTCCACTCCCTAAAACAGTACAGCTGATTCAACTGCACGAGGACCCGTCCGTTCAGACAGATTGCTCAACACCAGGGTTTTTGTCATAGGATCTGGTGTTCAATGTCCCCTGCAAAGTTTCAGACGGAAAACAAATTGGAGTGAACAATATAAGCCAGCAGTACAGCCTTGCCTTCCAAAGGAATGTGCTACACAGCAGATCCTAAAAGTTTTATCCACGGGTGTGACATTCGATGTCTCTCAGCTTTTATTTTCATCATTTATTTTTTTTCCAAAGTCTTAAGTTTTATCCCACCTAAAGTATGGAAATAAGATGACACACTTTTCTTAACACCTTATCCTTTGTTCTTTCTCCACTTTTTTCCTATCTTTATAATACCTATTTTTCATTGCTGTGTATGTACTACCATTCAGGACCACTAAAAACTATTAAGGTTTTGCATAACAGAAAACATTAGTCTTTGAGTTTAAATATTTCATTATATGGTAAGAACAGGGAAGCAAAAAATAAAGACCTTCAGAATCACTCAGTATATTTACATGATCCTCTGTAAGAAGCAGTATTAGCTACTAATTCCTGAAAGCCTATTATATACCAGGAACTGTATCAAGCGTTTTTTGTATCTGATCTCATTTTATTTCAGCTGCAAGCTTTCAAGTTATGATCACAAATAAACCTGAAGAAAAAAAGCACAGCTTCAAAAGTATGAAAGAACTTGACCGAGACTGATACCAATAGCTGGTGACAGAACAGGGTCTCCCGCTCCAGTCGCCTTACTTGGAGATTTTGTTTGTTTTGTCTGTCAGAGTCAGACGGGACTGGCTTCAAATCCCAGTTCTCTCAGCTACAGCAGTGCTCAGATTGTTTGGAAAGGCAATAAATTAACTCAGAATGTGTGTGATAGATGTGAACAAGTGTGGCCTGTTCTGACACACCCTGCAAACACCTACTGACCAGAGCAGAGGCTTCTCAGTGGGAGGGTCTGTCCTTTCTCGAAGGTGAGGTTAAGCTGGGGAAAGAGGGTACCAGACTGGGTTCATGCCATCTTTGGGAACCACATGTAGTAAATCACCCTTCAGTGTGGCGATCATGTAATTGCTGCAGAAGAGACAGTCAACACACTCTGAACGGTCCCAACCCCACTGGTAAGGAATTGCTGGAAGAACAGGCTGCACCCCTTGTTCGGAGGCTGGGCCTCTTCCCCTCATTCCGTGCAGTGTTTCTCCATCTAGCAGCCAGAGCATCCTCCACAGAGCCACTGATTTGTCAAGGAACCAATAAAACTATCACCATTAAGTAAAAATGGCTGGTGCCCTGCCCTGAACCCCATCTAATTAGAACGGCATGTGCCGAGGACCCGTGTTTGCCCAAGTGCGTGACCACAGCGACCTTGCATGTCTGCAGATTTGGAAATCCATCCTGGGGTGGGCCACACTGGAAAGTATGCCTGATGTCCCCAGCCAGGGGCTAGTTTATCTGATTCAGAATGTCAGAATGCCAACACAGCCTCCTCTTCATGGCATTATTATTATTTTTTTGCATTCTCTTCCCAATGTGTCATTAGTAAGTTACCTACAATGTATACAAATGCACCTGCCCTTTTCCAGTGACCTGACGCAGCTCTTTGCCAGTATCCACCCGGGAGAGGTCTGGGAGCAGAGGAACAGGGCACTGACGTCCGAGTCCACATCACTGGCAGGGACGGATGGAAAGGTGACACAGCACCTACCCAGATGGTGGCTCTGGAAGTTATTATTCTCTTGTTTACCAAAAAGTGAATGTATTCCATTTTCCACTTTTAGTTTACTGGGCCGGGTTTGTTTCTTATTTTGTATTTTGTAGGAGCAGTGTTTTCAGACACAGAGACAAATCCCTTTGCACTTGGTAGCACTCATTCTCCATCCCGGGCCTCTCCACCTGCTCAGAGCCGCTCTTGCCTGTACTGAGCGAAGCACCACTACCTGCCTGCCCACGTAGCAGTTGACATAAGCACCTACTTAAAGTAAGTCTGGTTTATCTTTTAGAGATCCAAATGTTTCTCCCACCTAACAAGTGAATCTCAGCTTTATCACTGTATCAAGATAAATCCACAAATGGAAGGTAATACTGTATTGGTGTCATTCTGGAAAAAGAAAAGTGAAAAACAGGATTTTTTTTTCTAACCTAGAAAAATATAGACATGTTTCAAAGCCACCCTTTCAGGTTTTTTGTGAATAAAATGTTATTTATCTGCCAATCTTATGTGGCTGCAAGGGATAAAACCAAAGACGAGTGTAAACAATCCATGGATCCACACTTGAAAAAGGACGTAAAATAGCTCCACCTATACTTGGGTACCATAGGTCTGTGCCTTTATTTTCTTATGTAAAATGGAAAAAAAACATGAATAGAAAGAATTTAGTTACATAAGAATTTTATGAGAATAAATGATCAAGGAATAGTCCACAGAAGGACTTTGAAGGGACGCCCACAACATTAATTCAAAATAAAAATGACAGAAGTGACTGGCCGATTACCTAAGTCTGTATTATGTTTCTCGGCCTATCCTGTCAGTGGGCTTGGTAATTACACTAGAATCGGGGTCCAAAGGCTGCCTGAACTATGAAAATGTCTCTTCGGCATAACCTACAGCAATTTTGTGGCTTCAGGAAGCAATATATTCCAATTTTTTTTAAAAGCCACCACAACAGAGTTTGAAAGATCTCTTGCCCACCTAAGGATCTCTCAGAAGAATTTGGGAAAAGAATTATCTCTGGAAGAGTGGGAACCAGAACAGAATAAATAAGAGTGCAAGACTTATACTTACCTCTTGTTATGAAAAACCTCAGATTCTGAAACAGCAGCCACCGTTCTATTTGCAAGTGAGTGTATAATCAAGTACTAATACCGCAGCTATTTGAGAACATTTGGCAAGAGATATTCACTAGGATTTAATGCTAACACTGAAATGAACCCTAAGTCAAAAAGAGTTCTCCCAATTCAAAGATCCTTAGCCTAAGGACCATGAATAGGCTTTGGGGCAGAGTATAATACTGTATGATAAATTGTATGAGAATATGGATTTTATGGATTTTCCTATGGAGAGAGTATGTAGATGTTATTAAATCTGCAAAGGGCCTTATGAATACAAAAAAAAACACCAAAGAGTAAGGACAACTATTTTTCGTCCTGAAGAAAAGAGACCATATTGTTTGTTCTAGCTTTTCTGTTTTAAGGATCTCCCCCCTTAATAAATCCAAGAAGGCCACGTGAGACACGTAAGACATTATTTGAACACCACGACTTAGTCACTAATGACCAAGTTTTATTTAATCAGGAGATCAAACAGGAAAATGGGTGTGTAGCACAGGGACTGAGACACAGCAAGGCTTAGCGTTAGATAAGTGCTACTTTTAATACATCATGTGTGATAACTAACGACGTGTTTAATCAGCAGTTGGACAGGTCTCACCAAGAGAGTCAGACCCAAGAGATCAAACAGACTGAAAGGAATAGGCCGATGTAACCCTATGGTTCAAATGAACAGCAACAGGTGGCAGTTCTGGCACTAGAGCGGATTGGACGGCAGGTGATAGGCAGAGCTCCAGCCCCGAGAAGGTGCAGAGGTCCCCGCAAAGAGGGGCAGCTTCAGGCAGTGGGGCCTGGCATGCATCAGAGTTCAGGTGTAGCATCCATTCTGCCCACTCTTGGGGAAATGGATGGAACCTCGAGCAATGAATGTATTGAAGGGCAAAGCCCAGCATCAGATTTTGTCTACCTGAAAGAAGGCCTAGTTAGTGGACTCGTAAGAATCTCCTTGGCAAGGGACAAAATTGGCACAGAACTTGGAGACAAAGTTGGACCTACAGGTAGGTGTTAAGTAGTCCCAGCTGCCAGAAGTAGAAGCCAAGTAGATCATTATTCTATAAACATTTACAAATGGATCTCCACTGCCAAAAAGTAACAATAATAAAATATCTACACCACTGCCTTAGAGATTTCTACTAGTCTCCCATGGCAAAATACTCACCATGCTACCTCATCTCCATTATAGAGCGCACATTTGGAGGGGGTTCTCGCTCTCTGTCGGCCCCTGGGGCCTTATGTTTTGGGTCTGTTTCTTGCGAGTCTGTATCAAGTGACTTGGCAGTTGGATGACACGTCATCTTCTCACCAGTCCCTCCGAGACTACCCTCTCACTGTTTGGCCCTGACTGTTAAGACCTCAGCTTGGCTAGAGGCCCAGATCCCAGCTCATCGGGGAGGAGAGGTAAAAGGTGTCCAGGGAAGGGCACTGGATTTGGAGGCAGAAAGACTGGACCTGAGTCCAAGCGGTGCCCTTAATGAGCAGTGTCACTTTGGATAATAACAGCTCACACCAACTGAGCTCTTCCTAACGAAATAAATCACACTTAATCCACATGAAACCCTGAAGGTAGTTATAACATTACCCACATTTTACAGTTAAAGAGACGGAGGCCCAGAGAGGTTAGCTATGTTTCCAACAGTAACAGGGCTGGGACATCACTGGAATTATTACTCAATCGCAGGCAGTGCAGACTGCTAACCAACATGCTCCATTACTTCACCAACACGTAACTTCGGAGACAGACACAGTTATACAGCCGACCTCCGTGCGGGGAGGGACTGTGCGCCTAAAACACCAAAGAGCAGTAAAAGCAAAAATGTGATGTGGACTCTCTGTGTTGCAGAAATATAAAGTATTTCTCTTTATTATTGTGTTCTCTTTATCAGTTTTAACTTTGTCCCCCCTCTTTTTGGTATCCAGAAATCATAGTTCTTTATTTTTATTTTTATTTTTCTACCTTTAAAGAAATAAATTCTTTGCAGTTAAAATGGGCCTCTTTTCCTCCCACATCACTCGCTCTGGCACATTTAGAAATAGAGCGAGACCATGTCTGAGCCCCTGTGCCTTCTCCTCTGAGGACAGTCTTCCTGGCTCATCTCTGCTTTCTCCCATTCTTTCACTTTTCCAGGCTCCTCAACTTTCCCTTTGATGTCTCACACCTTCTGTTAATCATCGTTCTCAGCCTCCTTGACATTTCTCCGCCCGCACGCTCTTGCTTTTCAGCATTAGGTCTTCAGACTGCCATCCTCACGGCTTCCTTTTCCTTGTTCCATTTTTTCCACTGATTGCTCTTTTC
This sequence comes from Desmodus rotundus, assembly GCF_022682495.2. Taxonomy (NCBI): domain Eukaryota; kingdom Metazoa; phylum Chordata; class Mammalia; order Chiroptera; family Phyllostomidae; genus Desmodus; species Desmodus rotundus. The sequence continues at coordinate 5,905,659 of NC_071395.1, forward strand.
CCTGTGTTTTAAACTCTTTTCACTTCAGTGGATCATTCTCTCCCCACCAGGTTTTAAAAGTAGACCAGTAGAACTGAAAATTACTACTGTAGAGAGATTCCCTAAAGGCACTAGACGTAGTGAAATGGGTTTTATCTACAACGTGATGGTCTTTAACGTTGCAGACTAGCCAGCAGTGACCAGCGGGCCCCCAAATGGAGCAGCCATGCTCCTGGGAAGAGACATATCAGAGAGGACAGGCCGCACTGCTTACAAAGGTCAGCCTTCGCAGGGCCGTGGGAATGTTCAGGGGCAGAATGGGCCAACAGTCATGAATCATAACCACTGTTAGCAGAAGCCAAGAAGATGCCCAAACACAGAACCCCCTACTCTGCTTGACATAACCAAAGTAAAGGAACAAAGCATAGTGCTAAGGCAAACTTATGAAAGTAAAGGTAATTAACGTCCTTTTTAAAAAAAGATTAAAGGACACGAGGTTGAACTTTTTAACCTCCCCCTCCCCGCAAAGAATGTACCAAATATTACCCTCCATTCCCTGTTCTTACTACCCTAACCTCTCCTTAGTGTTTCTAGTATTATATATGCTTCCCTTTCTGACATTTCTGCTGATGGTTGCTATGGTTTGATCTGGCCCTTCTTCATGAATTTTAAGCATTTACCCCTTTCCTCCCATTGTTATCAGAGGAGACTATCTGAACAGCTACGTGCAACCTGCACCATAACCAGCCTTTTCTGGTTTATGCTTACCTTCACTTAAACTTTTTCTGCTGGGGCACTTGCGGAATGACAAGTTCCTATCAGCTCTGCTGCCATTGTAACTGTTCCTCTCCCCTCCCCACAAGCAGAGGGTTACTGTTACAGTGGTTTGTTAGGGTCCTTTCCAAAATCAACCTTCTACTACCATATAACTAAGATAGCACTCTAAGTGTGTAAAAATCATGAGCATGGACATCAGTGAATTGCCACAGTGTTGTTTCTCCCAGGTCTCTACCCACTAGGACACGAAAACGCATTTCCCAGCATCCTGGAAGCCCCACCTCTTTCCAAGTACCACCCTGCACTTCTTCACAAGGAAGTCTGTCCTGGCTTGTAACACCATGAAGTAGCAGCGCCTGCTTTTGAACTTTATGTGGATTCTTCTATACATTCTTATGAGAATGGCTTCTTTCATTTGCATTATGTTGTTGAGATTTATCTATGTTGGTACCTGTAGGAGCAGTTACTCACTTTTACGGCTGAATGCCAGTCCCCTGCATGCATATGCAGTACTGCCATTAATTTATCCATTCTGGACAAGTGGGTTGTTCCCAAGCCTTTTCTATGACAATTAATATTGCTATGGGAAGTCTTAACTCGTCTTTTGGTGTATATATGAATATATCCTTTGGATCTATATCTAGCAGAGGAATTGCTAGGTCATATGAGTGTGCCTTCGAGTTTAACAGATACTTCGAGTTTCCCAAAAAGTTGCACCAACAGCAATGAAAGTTCCAGTTGCCCTACGTCCTCACCAACACTGGGCTTTGTCAGTCTTGTGTCTGTTTGCCATCCTGGAAGGTGTTAGCAATATCTCACTAGGGTTTTCATTTGCATTTCCCTGTTTGCTAAAGGAGTTGAACTTCTCTTCATATGTTCTTTGATCAATTGAAAATCTTCTTCGTGAAGTCCCTGTTCAATGTCCTGCCCATTTTATCTACTCAATTGTCTGATTTCCTTTATTGATTCCTGAAAGTATATATTCTTTGTCAGTTATATGCACAGCAAATTTCTAACCCTTTGTCAAATGTGTAACAAACATCTTTTCCTACTCTGCACTTGCCTTGTAGTTCAATTTGCTAATCTTTATAGTTAGTGCTTCTGTGTCCTGTTTTTAGACTTTTTTTTCTTTTTTTGCCTAATCTAAGGTCATGAAAATACGTCTTATCTTGAAGCGTTGTTGTTTTACATTTCACTTTTAGACCAGCCATCAACCTGGAATTGACAGTTTACAAGTTTGATTCAAGAGGCATTTTTTTGTTTTTGTTTTCGTTTTCCACATGGGTATCCAATGGACCCAACATGACTCAGTGAAAACTGCCCCCCCACTTTTCTTCAGAGCCAGCTTTGTCATGACTCCAGTGGGGTCTACTTCCAGTCCCCCTGTTCTATTCCATTAGTTTATTGGTCTATCCGAGCGCCGATTCCACAGTGCGTTCATTATTTATTTTGTAGACTGAGCTGAAACACTTTCTTCTTTTTCTGTGATATTCTTCAACTCTCCCACATGAAATTTGGAATCAAATTGCCATTGCTTACCCAACTGTAATAAAACTGATCACATTGATTTGTACAATCTTTATTTTTTTCAGCAGGTAATTGGGCACATGATTTCTTCATGGCACATCACAATAAGAGTTCTCTCTTACATACAGACAAACACCCTTCCAGCCCCTTTCTGTTGAACGCAGTTCCGAGCACCTGTGTGCACCTCCTTAGCACACAGAGCACCTCCTGGCCCATCCTTCCCTGAGGGCCCCTGTGCTCTGCTCTGCTCCCTCTGCTTGTCTCTAAACCAGGTTCCTAGAGAATTCAGGACCAGCGCTGATGATGCTATTGTCCTCTGGTTTCTAATCCACTCCTTTCTTCCTTTTTAAAAACATACTTGGTTAAAACTCCTGGCTTCATTTTGTTGGTTATTTCACCTTTCTCCCAGGAAAACAGCAGCCAAAAAATTATTTCAACAAACCTCAAAAGTCTTTTTGAACTTGGAAATAAGAACATTAGCCCCGGAAGCATTTCCCCTCTTCAACAACACGAGTGTGCTGCTCATTTCTTGAACTAAGATGCCTGCTTTTTATCTGTAGCCTTTGACTGAAACTTTAGCATGAGTCACATTCTTTCTCCAAGACAAGGGAAGAAAAAGATTGGCTTTCGAGTCAGAACAACTTGGATTCAAATCCAGGTTTGACATTTAGTAGCTCTGCTTCCAGCCAATTGTTTGATGAGAAAAACTACAGGTAACAATATATTTTAAGCTTCTGAAACAGTACCTGGTGCTTAGGAGTTTCTTGTCAACTGCTGCCTTTTCAACCTTCCGTTTCAGTACCATTCTCTTTCTTAAAACATATTTTACAGAGACTATAATCTTCGTCTTTGGAGGCTATGATTAACTTTCTGTCTTCATTGTTAATCTTCCCATCCCCCTCCCTTCTTTTCTATCAACACACAATAAAATCTCAAGACATCATATTTTCATTATTGTTTATAATCTTGTTCTTCTCTAATAAAGTCTTAGCTCTAATTATGATTGTTTGTATCATTCATCTACAAATTCTCCATACTTTTTAAAACTTTGTTATTTCTGTTCATATTTCCTGTTACTTCTTTGCAGCTAGGCATCTTGTTGATTCTCAAGACTGAGGTGCTTTTGCATCCAATGCCTTTAAGCCAGTCGACTGCCTCTGAGCACTGCAGTCTTGCTTTCGGTCACTCCCATGAGTGCCTCTTCTGGGCTCCCCACCCCCACAAGACACCCTTGCCTCTCTCGTCACCTCCTCACTGCTGCAGCATATTCACCACCTGCCACCCCACCCACTGAAGCCACAGATGGGCAGGAGTTACTCTATTAAAGCTAATTTAGGGAGAATGTATCCTCTCTTTAGTGTAACATCTCTGATGCAGCCCACTCAGTGCTACGTTGAACATATTTATCACGAACAGACTGTAATGAAAACAGCTCTTTTCATTTTTATTCTGCATCCAGAAATGTATCTCTGTAAGAGGCACCAAAACAAACATGGGAGAGCCCCCTCTCTTGATGGCTGGGCTGTGGCTGGGGCAGCTCATTAGGCTGACTTCTTCTCCCCTTGGGATGGGTTCTTTCCAAAAAGAACCTTAAATTCTTCTTACAAAGAAGCACCTGGCAGGCAAGTTCCACTGGTTCCCAGGGAGGCTCAGACATGTCTAAATGAGCTGTGATCAAGAATGAACTTCAGCTGGGCCCCTGGACACTGGCTCTGTCAAGTGCACCAGAAACCTGCCCTGTCACACTGTGTTCACATGCACTGAGGCCAGGAAGGCGCCTTCATCATTTTCTTCTCCCACAACACAGTCGGATTCCCCGCCCAAGGCTGCCCTTCTTGTTATATATAGGGAAGGTGACTTGACCTTTAATAATTTTTCCCTTTCACGTTTCACTTGGAGTTACACACATGTACTTATCTGATCTTCTCTCTTCACCAGAACATAAATCTTCCAAAGATGATTTCATTTTTGAGACATCCATATTGTGGTTCGAATAAAGAAAAATTCCTACCCTGTAAAACTTTCCTCCCTTACTGACCGGCAAAAACAGCCACAATCCAGGTCTTTCATGCTAAATATATTTCCTTTTTGGTGTTTAGTCTTATTCCTTGTACCAAGTCACGCCCCCATGTCTCTCGCCTCAACTCCCCACAGTCTCCTAAAGTTCCCAGGGCTCTTCCAGCACAGAAACACGCGTGCTCGGATTAGAGGGCTCCAGGGATCAGGAGGTCAAAGGCTTTGGAATGCACGTGAGGACGTTGAGGCCAGAAGTTTGAGCAACTTGCTCAAGGTCATACAGGCGGAAATACCATCACCAGTTCCATTTGATTGTATATTTTATTGTTTGATATGCAGCAGTAACATCACATTGCCCTCTAAAAATGTGTGGCTATCACAGCCAAGTTAATTTTTTCCTAAATTTTGCATCCTAGAATATATTCCTCTTACTATTGTTTCATTTTTAGTCAGGACATGGTTAAATCGAGCACATTTATAGGGCAAATCTGGTATACCTAATGTAATACAAAGCATTACAAAACCAAAGGCTGAGGAGCCCTAAGGAACCCTGAGGGAAGACACAGATATTTCCTCCCCTTGGCCCCATCGATCTGGCTAGAATTCTAAGGTAGTAATGCAGCCAGTCATTCTTCTTGTCTTCCCATTGGACGGAGCCTGGAGATCCACGCTGATGGGAGACAGACCTAAGAGGTTCCCCATCCCTCCCCGTGGCTCAGGGGTAGCACTGAAATCCACAACCCCTTCTAATTTTCTCACTCGATGAATTGACACAAAGCATATTAGTTCCAATAAAAACAACTTAGAATTACTCATATTCCTACTTCCCTCCTTCATTCACATGGTCATAGATATACTTATAAGAGTAGGTTGTCTTAAGAATACTTCACTTTTGTTAAAACAATTTGTTAAATACATTCATTAAAACGAGAGTAACACTCGTTCCTCTCCTGTAACAAGTAGTTAGGAAGCTGGTCACAGCACGCTCGTGGTGGACCTCGACGGTCAGTAGCTGAATAAGACAAGGACAAAGACGCCAAATTCACAGTCTGATGCCTCGTTTCCTCAGAAACAACTACTTTGATGTACCTGTTTATCTCCAGCTTATTCATTGCCAACCTTTCTATGTTGTCAAGGATTATGTGAAAATGCTTCTGATGAAAGGGATTTGTTCACTGTTTTCAAATCAAAGAACTTGGTCAAGTTTCTTAATCAAGAACCACTTCATGGTCTTTTCAACCTGCTATAGTTAAGTCATTGTTCTATATTCTGCCAAGCATCACCTACCTCACTCTTAGTTACAAGAGTACACACTGATAATAATAACATATTCAGAGCAAGCCATAAAATGCAGATTGGATCATGCCCCTCTCACATGCAAGAAAAACACTGGTGAGGGAGAAAGAGCAAGGCCATGCGTTCCAGCACTAAATGAGCGATTTGTTCAAAGCCAAACCTTGGATGGAGATTGAATAAGCAATCTTTTCAGTTTATTCTAACAGTATGAGAAAGGAAGCAAATATGTTTATCCATGTAGTGCCACCAAGCGCTGCATTTTACATTGTACGGTTACCACTCTTGCCATTGAATCATGTCTCCAGAGCAAGCCATGGGTTCATTTTAAAGAGTCTTTTAAATCACTCACAGATTAAACACCTCAACTTCATGTGAGAAAACACAGTTAGCCAATTATCTCTTCTGCATGTTTGATTTCTTTGGAAAACTGGTTTCATGAAGTAACACTGACAAAAGTAGATTTCATAATGCAAGTGTAAATCTAATTCAGAAAATGCAGCTTTGAACAATTACATACTCAAATCTCCTCAAAACTTAGACATCATCCAATACAAGCAAAGAGAAGCAAATGTTTAACTCAGAGTAAGTAGCCCTTGGGTCAGAAAGATGGCATAGTCTAATGGGACGAACAAAGTCCAATGTTTAAAAACTACCTCCATTTCAATTACTTTGTCATTATGGGCAATTCATTCAACCTCACAAAATGGTAGAGAACTCTGAAACTAACTGGTACTACATATGTAATTGTCAGTAATCTGATTGTCCCCAACTGATAGAATTAATAAGAATATCTGTAGGATAATTTGAGAAATAGTAACATAAATGGAGTCTCCAAGTCCAGGAGATGGAAACAGAGGGATAAACAAGCAAAATGTCTCTAAGTAACAAGTGGGAAAAGGTGAGCGGTTGTTGTTCGTCACGTGGTTCATAACGAACCGACCTCATATGCTCCAGGATGAGATGGCTTCACAAGGGAATTCTATCAAAGAAACCAATGAAAGAAATAACAATTCTGCACAGATCCTTCCAGAAATAGAAAGAAAAGATAAGGCTTTCCAATTCATTTTAAAAGGTGGTATCACTCTGACCAAAACCGAAGATACTACAATAAAACTACTTACTATTAGCCATTATTACCATGGATACAAAAAACACAACAAAATACTAGCATGTCAAATCCAGCAGCATATGAAATGATCACATCATCACCAGCGGCATTTACACTGGTAATGCAAGGTTGGCTCAACATTGGAAATCAAACAATGACACTCATCATACAAACAGACTGAACAGAAACAAATTACGATCTCAACAGAAGCACAAGCATTTGTACAAAACAAATCACCCATTCACGATAAAAACTCTATCAAAACTAGAAATAAAGAAAGCATCCTCCACTTGATAAAGAACACCTATACAACCTAGAGCTAACATCATACTTCCCCCTTAAGATTAAAAGTAAATGATTCGGGAACAACTGAAAATCCATATAAAATAAGATAAAAAGGAAATAATCTCAACCCATCACTTGCACCATGTACAAAACCTAAAAATAAACTGTCGAAGAAAACAAGGGAGAAAATTGCTGCCACCTTAAATGAAGAAAAAACTTCTTAAAACATACACGCAAAAAAAAAAATTAAATAAATTCAACTTCATCAAAATGAAAAGCTTCTATTCTTCAAAATACTGCTAACAAAATAAAAAGAGAAGTCACAGTTATGAGAAAATATTTGCAAAATGTCTACAAGCATTTCTCATTTTATTGGTTTTCCCTTATTGTTTCGTAACTACCGGTTTTTACAAACAAAGGTCCGGGCAACCCTGCATCAGACAAGTCTGTCAGCATCATTTCTCCACTAGCATTTGCTCATTTCATGTCTTTGGATCACATGCTGATGAATCTCACAATATTTCAAATGTTTTTTATTAATGGGTTGGCCAAAAAGTCCATATGGTTTTTTTTCCATAAAATAAAGACACGTTTTTCATTTTCACCAATAACTTTATTGACTTGGATATTTTGAGTATATCAGCTATCTCCCACAAGGTATAAGGTTGATTATTCTCAATTAATGTCTCAATTTGATTGCCGTCAACTTCAACTGTTCTACCCAACCATGAAGCATCATCCAGCAATAAATCTCCAGCACGAAACTTTGCAAACCACTTTTGATATGTTCAATCAGTCACAGCACCTTCTCCATAGACTGCACAAATAATCTTTTGCATTTCAATTTTGTTTTTACCTTTATGGAAATAACAAATCTTAATATGCCAAAAATGTTGCATATTTCCTTCCATTTTCAATATTAAAATGGCTACACAAAAATGCACCAATTTTTATAAGTTTTTTTTAATGCACACTAATATGACAGCTGTCACAATAAAATCTAACAAAATTTTTTCAAACAAAGTTAAAGACAACTAAGAGCTATGAGAGCCATCTTATGGAAAAAAAGAAACAAACTTTTTGGCCAACCCAATATTATTATATTTGTGATGGTGGTCTGTGATCAGTACTCTCTGATGTTACTATTATAATTATCTTAGGGTGACACCAACCACAGCCACACAGCATGGTGGACTTAATCAGCAACTATTGTGAGTGTCCTGACTGCTTCCCCAACGGCCATTTCTTATCTCCCCCTCTCCTCAGGCCACCTTGAGACACACCAATATTTCAATCAGGCAATTAATCACCCTCCACTGGCCTCTAAGTGTTCAAGTGTAAGAGTGGCACATCTCTCACATTAAATCGAAAGCTAGATAGGATTAAGCCTAGTGAGAAAGACATGTCGATAGCCAATACAGGCTGAAAGCTAGGTCTTTCACGCCAGTTAGCCAAGTTGCTCATGCAGAGGAAATTAAAAGTGCTACTTCAGTGAACACACAAATGATAAGGAAGCAAAAGAGCCTGATTGCTGAGATTGAGAAAGTTTTAGTGGTCTGGAGAGAAGATCAAACCAGCCACAACATTGAGCCAAAGCCTAACGCAGAGCAAGGCTCTAACTCTTCAGTTTTATGAAGGCTGAGATTGGTGCAGAAGCTGCTGAAGAAAAGCTTGAAGCTGCGAGAGGTTGGTTCATATGGTTTATGAAAAGAAGTCATCTCTATAACAGAAAAGGAAAGTAAAGCAGCAAATGCTGATATATTTTAGAAGCTATAGCAAGTTATCCAGAAGATCTAACTAAGATAATTAATGACTGTGACTACATTGAACAACAGATCATCAGTATAGATGAGACTGCTTTCTATTGAAAATAGACACCAGCTAGGACCTTCATAGCTACTGAGAAGTCAGACCCTGGCTTCCCAGCTTCACAGGACAGGCTGACTCTCTCGCTGGGGCTAATGCAGCTCTATAACGGAACAACAAAGCCTGGATGATGGCACATCTGTTCACAACATAATTTCCTATTTTAAGCCCACTGTTGTGTGCGTATATATATGTATGTGTGTGTATAAATATATGTATATATACACATATATTTATACACACACATACACACACCCAAGAAATACATCCAGGTGAGATAAAAGGGAATATTTGTGATTCATGGGAAGAGGTCAAAATATGAACATAAACAGGAATTTGGAGAATGTTGGTTCCAGCCCTCAAGGATGACCATGATGGGTCATGACTTCAGTGGGGGAAGAAACTGCAGATGTGGAGGGAACAGCGAGAGACGGAGAATCAGAAGCGGAACCCGAAGGCGTGGTCACATCACAGCAGTCTCAAGGGCAGAGTCAAATGGGCAAGGGGGGCGTCTTATTGACGAGCAGAGAGAGCATCCTTGTGAGATGGCCCAACTCCTGGTGAAGATGCTGTGAGACCGGTGAGTGACCACAAAGGACTGAGAACAGGGCATGAACTTAGTTGAGAAGGTTGAGAAGGGTTTGAGAGGACTGACTCTAGTTTTGAGAGAAGTCGTGCTGTGAGGAAAATGCTGTCAAACCGTATCACATACTGCAAAGAAATCGTTCATGAAAGGAAGAGACAATCAACGTGCTCACTTCGCTGTCGTCTCATTGTAAGAAAGGGCCGCCGCCACCCCAGCCTGCACAGACCGCCCCACTCAGCCAGCAGCGCCAGCCTCGAGGCGGGGCCTCCACCTGCAGAACTTTCCAGCTGTAGCTGAAGGCTCAAATGGTGGGTAGCATTGCTAGTGATAAAGTATTTTTAAATTAAGGTACATTTTAAAGATATAATGGTATTATGCAATTAATACACTGCATTATAGTATACACACAACTTTTATATGCACAAGAAAGTGCATATGACTCACTTTGTTGAGATATTTATTTTATTGCAGTGGTTTGGAACCAAACCCGCAATATCTCCAAGGTATCTCATGTATCTGAGAAGGACTAGCACCCAGGTTCTCAAAAACCTCTCACAACTTGATAATAAGAAAAAAAAATGCAACTCAATAAAAAGATGGGCAAAAGATTTTAACAGTTCCTTTACCACAGAATCTAGAGAAGTGGCAAATAAACACCAGAAAAGATGCTCCATATCATTAATCATTCGAGAATTGAAAAAAAAAAACACAATATGATACCACTACACAACTGTGAGAATGGCTAATATGCAAAAGAACAATATCAGAAGCTGGCGAGGATGAAAAGAAACTGGAACACTTACACTTTTCTGGTATCAATGCAAAATGACATAGCCACTTTGAAATAGTTTGTAGTTTCTTATAAAATTAACCATGCACTTACCATATGACCAGAAATCCCACCGCTAGATGTCTAGCTCAGAGCAGCACAAACACGTGTCCGTCGGAAAACCTGCATGCAAGTGTTTGTAGCCCCATGTTCAGAACTGCCCAAACTGAAAAGAACTCGAACGACCATCGACTAGTAAACAGCTAACCAAACTGTGGCATGTTTCCATAGTGAAATAATACACCAGTCAATCAAAAGAATGAACCACTGATACGTGTAACAACATGGATAGACATCAAATGCAATATGTGGAGCGAAGGAAGACAGACTGTACAATTCCACTTCTGATGTTCTGGAAGAGACAAAACCACAGTGATAGAAAACAGGTCCGTGGGGGCTTCCAAGGTGCGGGGTAGGGTGAGGGGGGCTAACTACAAATGAACATGAGACAACTTTTAGAAGTGACAGGAATGTTCTATGTCTTGATCGTGGTGGTGGTCATATAACCACAACATTAGAGTAAATCGTGAGACCCATAGCCCCTTAATTACAGTAGGGATTCAGAGTCCATACGCACAAGAGAGAGGGAGAGGAAGAGAAAGAGAGGGAGAGAGAGAAAGTTTTACTTTCCATCAAATCAGCTGATTAATTATAGAAGGGATAATAGAATTAGAAAATCACTATTTGGCAACCATCTTATAATAACTGATTCAAACAAAAATCAGCAAAAGATGCTAAAACGAGTGAGTAAAACTTTAATAAGGAATAGCATACTTACATGAACTTGAAATATCTCCCATAAAATGCTTACTAATTAGTTTTTAATAAGGAAAAAATACTGATAAATGAGCTGTAAAGTGGAGAAACGAGGCAGACTCTAAATTAATATTATTAGTATGAGCACAAACTGATAATGTTTCCTGATATAAAGTACAGTGAAAAAACCAGCATCCCTTTTGTAACATTCCTGCCAAATCAATGTATATTCTGAATCTAATCATGAGGAAACATTAGATAAACTGAGAGATATTCTACAAAAGAATTGGCTTGTATAACTCTAAAATATTTAGTTCAAGAAACAAAGAAAGGCTGAAGGATTGCTATAATTGAAGGAAATAAAAAGTTATGGTAATTAAATGAAACTCTTGACCTTGAACGGGTTTCTCCAACAGAAGTTTTGTTTTTCCCAGTGTAACTTTCCTCCTCTTCTTCCCCTTCCCCAGCTGCTGCTACTCCTCCTCTTCCTCCTTCTCTACTTCTTCTTTTTGTCTATTGCTATAAATGACATTGTGGGTATTTAAATGGGGTTTGGGAGTTATATAGTATTCTTGTATCAGTGGTAATTTTCTGATGTGCGCACACACACACACACACACACAGTCTCTGGCACAGGTATGTAGGGATAACAGCGTTGCATCTACAACATACTATCAAATAGAAAGAAAAGATAAATGACACAGACTGCTGATGATGGGGGATGCATAGATACAAATATACACATATGCAAACATACAAGAGGCAAATGTGTTAAAATGTGAACTGAGGAATTAGCATGAAGTATGAACAAGATTTCTTCGTACTATCCTTGCCACTTTTCCGAGAGTCTGAAAGCATTTTAAAATAAGAGGTTGAAAATAACAGCAGTGTTTACCTCCCTACTCCTCAATTTGTGTGTGTGACTTGAATTCCACAAAGATATAAATGACCAGTTAGGAAAACTCATTACAGTATTGTTTCCTTACATTTTCCTATTGTTTTTTTTATTTTTAAAAGGCCTAAAAACTTCAATATTACATGAAAAAACACATTTATGAAAACCATGAATATTGTACAATCACGGTTTCTCACTCATGTGATCATTCCTGGTTCTTTCCTTCAACGCGGTCACAGTTCAGAGTTGTAAATACGTCAGCTTTGTGACTTTCTCATAAAATCTGTTTAGTAAGATTTCCTTTATTAAAAAAAAATGCACCCCTGAAGAAAGTCTTTTGAAAATACTTTTTTGCTGAAACATTTGGAAACCCACAGTCATTTAGTGATACATATGTGTTTGTTGGAACTGGAAGTATAAGCCTAGTTTGTATGAGGTTTGTGGCTCTATAATTACCAGTATTAAATTATGTGTTTGACATTGACTTACTGCCATATTTATTATTGCTATTAAAATTGCTGACTACAACATGTGCCATGCTCTTCTTATGATAATATGGGGCCCTTATCTAAAACAAAGCACTCAGTTTTCCCTTTGCGGGCCCCTTGTGGATGAGGTCTAATAAACTGTGCAGACGTGTCAGTGGTGGAAGCATGTTAGAAAGAAAACTCCAGTAGCGATTATCTCCCAAATCCATGGAAGCACACGAGGTTAAGATGTTGTTATTTAAAATCTACAGAAGCTAATTAAAGACAGGAAAAAAAACCAGCTCTGGCTATAAAATCCAGAGTGTTGTTTTATTCTAAAAAATGGGAAATACCCATAACCCAATACAATACTCCCAATACAATACTGCCAATCAAAAGTAGAAGAAATTGAGAGCGTTGAATTGTGAACCTTGAGTCTTTTGTTTTGTTTTCCTGTTGTTTCCCTAACTCATGCAAGTGTGAAAGAGCTCACCCCACAAGCAGTGACTAAAGCTACCTCTAAAACGAACACTTCCTGTGTTCACAAGGCCGGAAGGAAACACATTGCTCCTGCTGGACGGCCTCCTTCAAACCCAGCCACAGGCCCTCCGGCAAATGCTGGGCAGAGTCTTAGCAATACGGGGAGAGTCTTGGGACCCACGAAGCGTTTCCTAATGCAGGTCAGACCTGCCCCAGGCCTCCCACCGCACACCACACCATCACCACTGCAACGGATTTGATGTGCCTGTTAAACAAAAAGACCATGGGGTAGTTTGGAGGGGAGGGACCACTGTTTTTAAATACTCTACTTTTGTCTTAGTTGCCTAAGTAACTCTGTGGGAGAGCAGAACTGTGATATTTGTTCCACTTGGGTAAAAATGTTTAAAGGCGCCATGACTGGTGTGGCTCAGTGGATTGAGCACCAGCCTGAGAGCCAAAGGACCAGGGCACATGCCTGGGCGGCAGGCCAGGTCCCCAGTAGGGGGTGCACGAGAAGCAACCACGCATTGATGTTTCTCTCCCTCTCTTTCTCCTGCCCTTCTCCTCGGTCTAAAAATAAATAATAATCTTAAAAGAAGAAAAAGTTTAAAGGCAACAACCAAAGGAACGTGTGCTTCAGAAAGTATGGACGGCCCACAGGGAGAGCGAGCCCTAGTGATTCTGTAGAAAGAGAAATTATACATTTGCACCAGCAGATAAAAAGCTTTTGAGTCCATAGAATGTTCCTTCAAGGGCAGAAAGCACTATCTTTTTCATTTCAAGTCCAGCCTCAAAGAGGCCTCTGTGGGTCCCCAGGCTGCCCTTCTCCATACAGGGGCCTTTGCCATTTCATTGCAAACAGAGCTCTCATTCCTTTGGAAAATACATCCATGTTCTAACTGCAAATCAAAAGGAAAAGTGAAGTCACAGCAGAGAGGAACAAACTGTGGCTTAGACAGAACTTAAAGTCATGCCCCGTCTCCCAGGACCCCCGGCAGACCCGCAGACTGGCGCTCAAAGTTCCTGGGCAATAAGCGGCCACTGTGCACAAGGTTTTAAATCAAATCTCGCTCTAAAGGCTGAGGTTTAGGAGTCCTGCCTAATCTGTGAGCTAATCCCTTCAAAAAGTTATGTGCTCTATTTAAAAACAATCGTAACTACTGTTTCCAGTTGAACTGTATACAGAGCTATTGTGCTCTGTATCAAGGAATCAAGGAATAAGATGAAAAATTATAGCCTTTTACAAAAGAAGTAAAACAATAATTCATGTTCAGCATCTATCTTCTTTAGTTTTCTGATAGCATAAGAACACTCTGACACAAGTTTGTACCCAACCCACAGAAAGTTCTGTATCGGGGTGTTACTTTTTTGCACTCCGACAAGCTATTGAAACCTAGGCATCGTTACGGCCCTAAGCCAATTTGGTCTTGCATACTTTGAGGTCCTTTTTGGTAGAAGATCACAGGGAAAGGAGAAGACAGTTAGCTAATTGTCAGAACTTCCTGGGTTTTAACTGACGCAAGTTTCCAACCCAATTCTGCCCACATCGACATCCATTAAATAAGCAGACACATCAGTCCCTTCAACGTGTTCTGCCCAGCTCTGTCCTTTCAGGTGCCCTTGCATGAAAGGTTAGTTCAAACCAGGACTGGCCCAGTGATGTGTACAGTCCAATACTAAATAAAAATTTATTCAAATTTTTTAAAAATTACAAGATGGCGACAGTAAAGCATTAAACCAAACATGAGTCCCTTACAAGCAGGGGGTCCTGTGCCACAGTGAGTTCCCAGACCAGCAGCCCGTCACGCCCTCCTCACACAAACAGGTCCAACAACAAGTGTCAGGCAACAAGCAGTTTTCCCACGTCAAATGGCAGGACAGGTAACTGATTTGAAATCGAGCCTGAGGTGCCATTCCCTGACTGTAAAATCTTCAGGTCTTACTGGGCTATTCCATCCTACCAAGATTAAGTATGGAGAATGTCTCTTAAACATCTTTAGCCAATCCACATCTATGCATTCCTCTTAATTTTACCTGCTCGTAAGAGGGAGAGCCAGTATGTACAATTCCTCACGCTGGTTAGCATACCACTATGTAAAAGGTAAAACTCATTTCTGATATTCAGTATGTTTATTATCAAAAGCAGATTCTGTTGCAAATAATACAAATTCTCACAGCAGCTGATTCGTGGCTTCTTATTCAAATTTAAAAAGCACCCCTTCCTGATTTGGACAACAGGCTACCTCTGGGATGCAGCTTGCCCCCCGAGACGCCCCCAATCACTCTGACTCTCAGCCTGTCTAAACTCCAGCCACCAGAAAAGACACCAGTGCACGTGCTGCCAGCTCGGATGGGGACTCCTCAGTCAGGTTCAAGAAGATAAGAGATGGTGCTGACATCACTACTGGCGAGGAAATACACGCGATTTGTGGGGAGGCAATGATGAGACGGTGCCCGAATGCACAGCCCCTGATTGTCCCTAGTTGGTAAAGTCTAATGGCCTGCTGCCCTAGGACAGAAGTGAGTTGTCATCTGTGAACAATGTTTCGACTCTGTTTATGTCTTAAGGATGAGACAGTTGTCAGACAAGCCTCCTCTGGAGCAAACTCCCCCCACTTCCCCCTTTCCTCCTCCTCCTGTTCTCACAGACACATCCCTCCAACCAGAAATTCCTTACAGGATGGGGCAGTTAAGTGCAGCTTCCTGAAGGCCCCAGCAAAGAACAAAGGACAGGTAACATGAGAAATCCAAAGACTGAGGATGGAAGCCTACATCTTAGTAAGTGGAAAGAAGTGATACACTCCCAGGTCAAAAATAAAACCTCAGAGGAGCAGGTCGGGTTCAAAGGGAGATCTGGCAGGTGCGGTCAAAGGACAGGCTCAAACACTTTGAGATCTTCATGGGGTCATTCCTTCCATCACAGAGGGGCAAGTTTTTATACATGTCCCCCTAGCAAATCCCCATAGCAACCTTCAGGAGCATTTAACGACCACCCCTTTTGCCAGATGAGGAGACTGAGAGATGAACTGATTTGCCCATGATCGCACAGCAACTAAAAGGCAATCCCCAGTTAAAACTCAAGTCTAACTCCATAATCGTACTCCACGTTATTCTATATTGCCTCATGTTGAAAGGGGATAAAGTCAGTCAGAGGGAATGGAGCAGGAATGAGCCACTGATTACCAGCCTGAAACAAGAGAGAACTGCAGGGATGGATGGATGGATGGATGATTGATAGATAGATAAATAGATAGTAGATTAGAGTATCACAATTTAATGGCTTCTGAATTCTAGATCTTAGAGAAATGTACAGGCAAATGTTGCTCACCTCAATTGATAGTACAATAAAAAAGCCAACCCACCAGTTCTGCATGTAGGAAATATGAACATGTCAGTAAGTCAGGGCTGCTGTCTTTCATAATACTTAAAACCAGGAACAATGCAAACTTAATTCTATTGTCAGCGGCCTATTATAAACGTACAAAGTTAAGTTCTTCATATACTATTTCATCGTTCTTTTTGAAGAGTCTATAAAACACTTCATGGTTCTTTGGTATATGGATAAATATTTCCTAACTTTACAGAAATAGACAGGAATAAGCCACAGGGAAAAGGAAATAGACACAGTAATCTCGGTCAATATTTCCCAGGTGCGGTTTTACAAGAAACCGCAGCGCACGGAGACTGAAACTGTGGGGGCCCTCTCTGCACTTTCATTGCCCCTTGAAACTGCACACTTGCTTAGACATTCAAGTAGAACCACTTAAAATGTGTATCCTAAATACATGGTGACAATGGAGAAATGTGAATGTCTTTCAGAGAAATAAACAACTTGCAAAGTAGCAGAAGCTGCAGGTAAATGGATGATATAAATGAGGCTTTCACTCTGCTCAGTGGAGGTAAAAAGTGGATGGTTGTCTGCAGATGAGAGGAAACCAGACGAGGGAACCAGGCCTCCCGTGGCCCAGTGCTCCCAGAGTGCCCGGGACTCTGCAGAAAGGAATTACCTGTTGCTGCTTAACCAGATAGCCCTTACTTAAGTACCTCAGTCAACACCAAAGCTTCCTGGTCTCCTGACCTCAGATTTTGTGATCCATAAATTCTCCCCAGCTAATTTTGCCGAGTCAATATTGAGTGAGAACTCTGGGTTTGTTTCATTTTTACATTCCAAACTGAGCACCTGTCTTTGGATGGTTTGAGGCTTCCTAACCTGCTGGCCTTGCACCAAGTGCCCCAGTGTAGGGCAGAAATAAAGTGTTTCCACTGGGCAGTTTTCCCCTTTACTCAATCAGAAGTCACATGAGGCATACATCTTAGCAGAATTCAGCGGATTCCACGTAAGCTTTAAAACTATATCTCAAATAAAATAATGCAGACCTATTGTGCAGAAGCCAGAATATCCATCATGGGACATAATACAATAGCAGTTGGCCTTAGAAATAAGAAAAACCTGGAAAATACCATATGATCTCACCTATAAGTGGAACCTAATCAACAAAAAAACAAGGGAGCAAAATAGAACCAGAGACATGGAAATAAAGAACAAACTGACAGTGACAAGAGGGGAGGGTGGGGAGGGATAACGGGAAAGAAGGGAAGGGTCAAGTAAGGGACACGTACAAAGGCCCCATGGACAAGGGCAGTGAGTGGGGGAAGATTGAATGTGGGAGAGGGGGTTGGATGAGGCAGTGGAGAGCAATGGGGGAAAAATGGGGACAACTGTAACTGAACAACAATAAAAAAAATTTTTATAGAAAAGCCTAAACTGAGGTGGCACAGCACTTGAAATGGAAATAATAATAATAGATAGGATTTACTGAGCACTACTTGGCCAGTCACTCTGCTGAGGACACAGCATATAGTACCTTTTAATCTTCAAAATAATCCTAAAGGAAATGTGCTAAAAACACAGGGGTAGGCAAAATAGATTTACAGTTATAATATAAATAATACAATAGTTAATATATAATAATATAATAATAAACTCTGTTTCATGTGCTCACAACTGTAATCTTACTTTTGCCCACCTTTGTATTAGCATCTCCAATTTACAAATGAGGAAACTGAGGCACAGAGAGCTTAAGAAAATTGTCTAGAGTCACACAGCTCGTTTGTGGGAAAGCCCCAACTTGAACTCACGTAGTCTGCAGCTAGAGGCCACACCTCCACAGTTCTGCACAGTCTCTCAACCTGTGTGGAAAAACCAAGGAATGCTGCTTAAATAAAATTCACCTAATGCCAACCAAGATAACAGAAAGCAGAGAAAGGTCAAATATGACTTCAAAGTTAGCTGACAACAGTACTGTCATTGAAAGAAAGAAAGAGAGTTGGGATGGTGCTGAGTTTAAGTTCCAGGAGAATGGCCAGGTAGAGATATCAAGGAAACATTTAGAAGTACAGGTACAAAGTCCAGAGGGACAGACCTCAAATAGACACCTGGGAGTCAGCTTCACAGGGGCGATGTTTAGAAAATGAGTAGCAGACAAGATACTCAAGGAATGTAACAAAGAGGAATGGTCAGAACAGCGAATGCTTCTTTTTAGTTGGTAAAAATAATGGGAGGAAATTAGGCCAGGCTGTGCTCAAAGAAAAAAAAAATCAAGAAGCAGGGGCCATACCCCATAGTATAGGAAAAGGAGAGCTGAGATTGGTCCACCGTGTTTGATATTTAGAAGGTGCATCAAGAACTTCAAGACAGCAGTTTCATTTCAGTGGTAAATATTTTTTATAAACAACTTGGGTCAAGGTATCCAAAGGTAGATATGCGTATTACCTATTAAATTTGATGAAATTGGAATGTAAGTTTCAATTCAATCCAAAGAAATGAGTTTCCCAAAAGAATTACTCCAGCAGAAGTTGGATAACCAGCTACCATGGGCTCTATGGAAGGGCTCCCTGCATTGAGGAGAAGGCTCATCTGTTCTACACAGCAACCTCAGGTCCTACAGGCGGCGTAAGTTCAAGACGAAGATGGCTGCTCTGAACTAGAGAAGAGGGAGCTTCTCTTCCAACCTACACAATATCTTATCCCTTTTAGATGATTGTTATTGGAAGAAAGGATTTTACGAACAAAAGGGTGTCAAATAAGATATTAAGTTTTTCTTTTGTTTGTTTTGCTAGTTCGCAGGCCAGAAGAAAAGGCGTTGCCAGAAATTCTTCCAGGCCAAATGACAGGTGGAGAGTTTTCTGTAATACCCTCTAAGCCAACTAACATATACCAAAGCTCTGATGCATGTGGGAGAAGTCGGTCTCCCTTGGCAGCCTCACTCAGAGCACTGCGGGAAGAATCACAAGGTTTAACCACATTACAGATTAAAGATTGCTATTAAAACTTGCTAAGAGAAATAATTTGAATGACTCATTTTCTGGAGAGTAAATGCTTAGATACTGGAAAGAGTTAGAAATATCATTCATCAGTTTTTCTTCAGGGTTTCAAGCCTGGGGTTCAATTATAGTCACTTGGAAGAACTATGATGTCTAATCATTAATTTCACCTGTATTGTTTTGTTCTGTAGGCTTTATGTATTAGTGCAAGTGAAGCAAGGGAATAAGAAAGGAACTAGTGACTTGGAATTTTTGTATAACCTATCTACGTTAGGAGCCATTGCACACTGGTATGCAGTCTATCCTAGACTAGGGGATACGTCCACTGTGTGAGTAAAGCAGGGTGGCTTCCTCATACGTAGCCTCCCAAAATGCACCTTTCTTGAATTACCCAGATCATTACCAAGCGCTTCATTACTTTACTTGAGAGTAGTTTAGAAAACATAATCCTTAACCTCTAACATGCTAAGTATCTGTCATAAACACGAAGCAACCTTGGCACAAGCCTGTATTGGCTATCTTTTTCAAGCTCCATTCCTTTTCCTGATTCCCCCTCCATCCCTCTCTTCTCTCCTCCTTCACTGACCTTGAGTGTCCCTGTCCTATTGTGAGTAAATCACCTACACTCTCCATTTTCACTGGCATCCTTTTATCAGTCTCTCTCCTTAGCTTTACAACACCACACACCAGAAATCTCACTTAGCATTCATCTTAACACCACGTCCAATACAACTGTCACAGAGGAAGGGTTCACATAATCTGTAGTCTTCACCACTCAGCAACCACCATGTCTGACAGTTACCTAATGAATCTCTAGTATGCATTTGGCCTGAACTTCTTTATTTCCCCAGGTTTCTTCCTACCTCTGACTTTTGCTACCCCTACTTGGCTTTTCCCTAAGTATTACATATCAGAGCTCAGTCTTTATGCATTATCCTGCAGCAATGTCCAACCTTCAACCTTCATTTTCATTAGAAACCTTTCAAAACTAAGTAAACTCTCTAATTCCTATCCCAAATTCCAGATCTTCACATCCGACTGCCATGTGAATCCACTATTTTCTCCTCCAACCAGCTCCTTCTTCTTCTCCATCTCTGTTCATTTGCTCCAGACCAACCCAAGGTGGATGTCTGACTTCTCCCACTCTCTCTAACCACTCATCAGGTTCTCCTGACCCATTCTCACTAATGTCACTCGTATCTGTTCCTTCTTTTTTGTCTCTGAAACACCTCTGTAGCTTCAGTCGACGCTATTGCTTCCTATTCGGGCTCCCCTCTTCTAGTTCATTTCAGATCCTTTCAGTGCCACCCATCAGTGCCAGATTAGCAATGGCCCTCCCAGTAGTGGGGATGGCTCTCTGCTGCCCACTGAATTCTTTCAAAAGCCCTATAGCTGAGCATTGAAGGTCCCACATACCATACATCTACCTACCAAGCCCCATATCCAACCACTAAGCAAATATGCCTCGAGTTCATGCTTAAAGACCTTCAACCATTTCCCATTGCCTAAAGAATTCAATCCTGGGGCAGGGGGTGTGAGTATTGTTGCTTCGTCACTCCTCCCATCTTCTAAATACTCAGGGCTTGTACCCCACTCCTAGCCCTCCTCACTGAAATAGTATTCTTTTCATGATCGGAAACTTTGAGACAGCTCAATCCCTTTCTCTCCTTTCTCAATTTGACTCAGCAGATGTTTTTCTCCGCTCCTCCTTTAAGCTTCACAAAAGCAGCTCCGTGTGTGGTGGCCCCTGTCTATTCAGTGCAATGACTGGAAAGTCTACCAATTTTGAGCCTCAGTCACATGACAATCACTAAGGCCACACATCCAACTCACTTTCTCCCAGATGAGTTTTAAAATTAAGTTGATATTTACTTCTGGTGGCCCCATTGTATCACTCAATGATGCAATAGGTTATCGCTTGTTTATAACTCACACTGAAAGAATAAGAATGCCAATTACAGCCCCTGCAAAGTCCAGGACATTGCATATTTCCTATCGTGCCCACTGCTGGCACCATCCCACCACTCCCTACATGCATTCTGCTCACGTGCCATGCTACCTGCAACTCCCCAGATGTGCCTTCTTGTTTTCACCACAAGAACTACTAACCTACCATTTCCCCATGTTTGTGGAGCCCTCTCAAACTCCAGCTCTTTATTTAAAAAGTTTAAAGACAGTCTGGATGTTATTCCTCTTAAAAAACCATCCTTGATATTTCCAGGGAACAAATCCAATGTTGGTCCAGGTGAACCCTAAAGGAAGGCCTAGAGTCTTATAAAGTGTACATATCATATCATATCATATCTTAGCATGTCTAATCCTACAGAAGTGGTTCTAATTCCACTGAAAAACCATCACCTCAAAACACTTTGCACTTGTATCCTGTAGATTCAATACGTCTAGAATTTCCCTTAAAAAGTAGATTAAGGAGGAAGTAAAACAGTTAAAAGTTGAAACAGGATTTAGATTTAATTAGACGTTTTCAGCCAGGGAATACAGAAGTACCTGAATACCAAACCACAGCTGTCCCTCGCCATAAGGCTCCTAAGGAAACAGATCATGGGAAATATTGGCAAAGGAAAAAGAGAAAAAAATACCTTCATTAGTAACTGGCCATAGAGCCCTAAAGTCAAGTGAAGACTGTATTAGTAAGGTAGAATTTGCTGTATAGCACCCTAGAGACCTAAGAGGGCTCTGAATCCAAACTGGACCACTCTCCCTGAGGTCCATTCTCCCTCTAGCAAGCCAAATAGAGGAAGAGACCAAATAAATAAATAAATAAATAAATAAGCTAAATCTGGAAAAGACCCTGAGTTTGGCGAAAACCAGACCTGAGACACAGTGGGAAGCCATTTGCCTAGAGATGGTACTGTAAGCTTTGAAACTGGATGAAATCAGCCAGTTCATGAGAGATCGAGGAAAGAGAAGAGCAGGCCTGAGCCCTGGGGAGATCAGGAAGCACCACCTAGGCCTGGAGGAGTGTCAAAGGAAGAAATAGAAAGTACATGATATGCTTAAAGTCAAAAGGAAAAGAATAACATACTTCAAGAGCACATACGTTATTTAAATTCTATTATTGGGTCCAATCAGACGAGGATGAGGAAAGCCCATTCGGTTTAGAACGTGGGGGCCCTCCAGGACTTTGGACCCCCATACAGACGGTACAGTAGAAGTCACAGCTTCACCACCGAGGAGCTATAGGACTGTGGGCAGTCTTTCACTTTTGGTCTCTCAAACCTTGGTCTGAAGATGATGATGACGATAATTCCTAATTCAAAGTGTTGTTATATAAATTCAATGAGATACCATATGTTAAATGCTCCAGACAAGCTCATCACAAACTTGCAAATCTTTGCTGGCGGTGAGTTGTGGGAGAGTAACCAGAGGCCAAAGGCAAACCATTATCCCTTACTATTATTTCTCACATGGGCGCGATGAGATATTCCATAGCTGTTTCCCCACATACACCCAGCTCCTCGGTCCTCTTCTCCTCCCTCAATCTTCAGAGTGATTCTCTCCAATACAGTTCTTCATTTGCAAAATGAAAGTCACAGTGTTTCCATGAGGCAAAGCAATGTAATGTTTTCTAAGTGGCTCCCATTGCTTTTTAAGGAAATATATTTTAGTACAAGAAATGAGGAGGCCAAATATCTCCTTTTTGTCTGAAACTCAAACCCCAAGGTCATATTACCATCCAAGCACTTCACAGTTACTGCTGAATACATGCACACAGAGTAAATATGCACATGAGTAACAGGAAAATACAAAGCTTCCAAAGTTACTGTACCTAATAAAGCTGTGTGCTGAAATGCTCCTATCTGCCCACAATATGTCTATGGTAGAAAGCTGGTGACCTAATATAAGAAAAGAAAAACTCTTAATTCCCATTTGACATTCTTCATAGTAATAATCCCTGTGCTGACAGGTGGCTGGTAATTTCAAAAGTAATTATGTAGATACTATCTGCAGATGTTTGGAAATGCATTACGAATTCTTGTAAATGGGTGCCATAGGAATATGTGGGAAATGATGGCTAATATAACTTTTATTATAAAGAGACACATTCTCCTTAGGAACATCTGGAAGACCTTGAGTGTGAAAGAGTGAGAGGTGGGTGATAGAGACCATGCAGAGAACCTTGGCATTTCCTACACACACACAGCTTCATGGCATCAGCGAGACGTGGATTTGGTACAGGGATTCTAACTAAGACTTCACCCTACATCACCTCCCTCTCGGGCTCAGCTTCAGGACAAAAGCCAGATGGATAATTCCTCCTTCCCCCCCCTAAAAAAGGGAACAAACAAGGACAATATATCAAGTTTGTAACAGTTAACAAAAGTCAAGGGGTGTACATGGATATATTTTCTTCCTACAAGTGTTCTTTAAATGAAATGTTCTGCATGTAGCTGGAATGTAACTGATGGTTATTCAACTTCTCAAATGATGACAGTCTCAAGAAGGGACAAGTAGTATTTGTCGGCAGCTGCATTTTACTAAACAAATTAAAAGAATGACTATTTGCATAAGGAGCTCAGGGCCTTGTTCAAAGGCAGCTTCCCACTAGTTCTAATTTGACTAGCCATTATTTCTTGAATTATGAAATGTATCAGCAGAACACACACCTGCCATAGTGACATCCTTCACTCTTAATGATAACATGAGCCACAGAAGGTGTGTGGGCCGACACACCACATGCAGAATTTGTCCTCCGCCGATCTCCTGTTTCTTGAACTACCCCTCATTTACTTCTGTACACGAAAACAGATCTGTCTATAAAAATGCCCTGCCGTCTATAACTAGGAATTGTGTATCTTAAATAAAATATTTAAACATTTTTTCTTTACATCATAGCTCTAAAGTCTACTTAAAATAATCATGGACCTTGTTAACAATATTCTTTATAATTTCAAGTCAAAAATTACAACCTCAAATAGTTTGATCATTTATAGCTGCCAGCTCTTTTTCAAAGATGTTAAGTATTATAAATTACATTTGTATATAATTTTGTGGAGCTCTTTTACACACCTCTTATTATTTAGGTTTCAATACAAGCCAGTGACGTAGGCTGGACTGATTACTCTGGTTTTATCATCCATGAAACTGAAGCTCAGGAGAATAAAACAGCTATTTGGATTATATGCCTAGTGCACACAAACCAGGATATGTGGACTGAGATCTTCTGCTTCTTAGCAGATCACTTTTGACTATTCATACAGCTTTTGCAATGCAAAAAAAGTTCACATTTTAATAGACAGACTTTACCTTCAAAATGTTCCACTCCTTTCACAGTCATTCATACTGGTTTCTGTGTATTAAAGGATTAACCTTACTCAACGAGAAGTCTGCCTTTGCCCTCTTCAACTGGGAAGTGAGTTCTAGGAAAAATGTCTTTGTTTACTTGGGGCCTTTGCTACCTGACAGTCTAACAATGTGAATTACAATGGGGGCTTCAGGCCGTGTAGACACCATCAACCTCCAGGAGGAACAGAGACTGATGGTCAGCCATGTGGGCAGTCAGCCATGGAGCCCCAATAAAACTCTGGACACTAGATGAGCTGCCTTGACCAGCGATACTCTGCATGTACAATCACACATCATTGCTGGAAAAGTAATGCTGCCCAGGACTCCACAGGGAGAGGGCAACGGGACCCCTATGTTCAGAACATTCCTAGACTCTGTCCCCTGCACTTCTACCCTCAGCTGATTTTAATTCATACCCTTCCTCTGTAATAAACCAAAATTGTTGAGTATAACAGCTTTCAGCGGGGTCTGTCAGTCCTAGAAAATTATTGAACCTGAAGGAGCTCTTAGGAACCCCCACACTTGAAACTATTGTCAGAAGTGAGGGACTCTTGTGGATTGTATTCTCTAACTTTGCATTTGGCTAACTTCTCACTTCATAAGAACATAATATGTCTTCGTAGGTTCAATTGGTTTGTCCTTACCTTGAAAAGAAATCCATTTTAATTTCATCAGGAAAATTGCATTTATTACAAAGACAACATTGTGAGACTTACCAAGACTTTAATTATACCAGTATGGAAAAGAATCATTTGGATGTAATATATAGTGTTTTCTCTTTCAATAGTAGTCAACTTTGCTACGACAGAAGAAACTCCAACTATAATATAACGCCCAGTGTATAATAGCTCTTCTCTCTCTGTATAACTAAATAAAGCCAACAAAGCCATGTGTCACTTCCACTTGCAAAGCATTGAACTGATTTTTTTTTTTGGAAAAATTTGGCAGCACAAGTCAAAAAATTACTAAAAGAATATCTTGTTTTAAGCCCCTTAAAATTCTTTAAAAAACCAAGAATCTGATATGTGTAACAAATCCAACTTGGAAAGTGCATAAGTCAGTTCATAAAGTTTTAGACATGACTTGAGCACAAAACTGCGGGATCTGTGTGGCACATGCTCCCAAAGTGATTGACTGTGTCTTCAACATCACTTAAAGCAAACACAAAAGGACCTAGTAGGTGACACTCCTTGACTAAAAAGGAGAGCTCGACATCGGTGGCATTTACACCCCTTATTGAGTTCAGATTCAAGTCAACCTGCGAGGAACATAGCAGAGGGTACAAGGTTTTACATTCATGAGCACAAGCGTTTCTCTCTACAGGCCTTTTGCTTCACAGACCCATGAATCTGTGAGAAACAACAGACTTTATGAGGATTTTCCATGGGAAACTATCCATGAAGCTCAGTAAGGCCCAGTTATTTCATCAGCATCACACTGAGTTTCATTGCAAGGCCAAGGTTAGCAACTTCCTATTGGAAATGCAGATAAAGACATTGGTTCAAAAGGCCTTCGTGTCTGTGATAAAAAAAATCATTTCTCCCAAATTCTTCACAAGCTTTTCATCCTCTGCTCTCCTCATTTCCCTTCCCCCCGCCCCATGTAGCAAATCCCTGTTCTTTGTACAAGACTCAGGTCAAATATCACAGCCTCTCAGAAGTTTTCCGGACAAAACCTGCCTCGCTCCATGAGGTCATCACAACATCCTCAGTGCCTCAGTCCTTCGGCACTTACACCTCTACTTTGCAGTTCTTTGTGGCACTTTTCCAATATTTGCATCTGCAGCATTTAGCAGGGCCACATAGTAGGTGTTTGGTCAACATTTATGGAATTAATAGATAAATAGATGAAAATAAGAACAAAGTACCCCTTTGATTATGGTTAGCTATATTTAAAATTACACTGAGAAAACACTGATAACCACAAACATTAATATGTGTTACAAAAATCTTCATGAATCCAAATAAGAAGTAAATATAATTTCAAGTAATTTCTACTGTGGCAGTACCAAATAGCAGTATTAAATTCCTACTTATAGTAGCACAAAACTGACCATATAACAAAGACATTTATATTCTATCCTCAAGTTGTTCAATATCCATCATCCTTTGAATCGTCCTGATTGTAATCTAAATGGTATATCACCTGAAAACAATATGGCCAGCATATGAGGAAGAAAAGGAGAGTAAACTGTTCAGGGGGAATAGTCATCTCACACAGGAATTCTTACTGAACTCAAGAACTGGATTCTCAGACTACGTGACTGTAGAAACCACATCAAAAACACAGTCCTGGTTCACAGACTTCATTGAGAGAGGAGGTTGGAAAACGAGGAGGCAAAATGCATGCAAATACTTACAAAGCAAGTTAAGTCTCCTTTGTTTTACAGATGAAGAAACTGAAACCCAGAGACACTGAATGGCCTACAGAAGATCACCCTCCATGTTGACTCTGGTTCACATTAAAGAAAGGCAACCAGCTTAATTTGAAAGGTCCATTTAGATAACATTTTTATCCTGCCGTCTCCCATCAGAGCCAGCTATTTATAGTGGATGTGCAGAAAAGGCCTCTCTGAAGAAAGGTGACATTAAAATAGAGACCTGAGAGTCGTGAGGAGACAGTTATGTGGCCACTGGAACACGCCAGCGCTCCACCCTGGAGCTGTAGCATGACTGGTGTGCCCAGGGAAACTGGAGGAGGCAGTGCTGGAGGACGCTGGTGAGAGAGGACAAAGTGGCAAACGGTTCCTGAGGGCAGGGGACCCTGTAGGCCACGGCCAGGAGTTACACGTTACCTTGTGACAGGAAACCGTTGCACTGCCATGTGAATGTAAGAGTATGATTCTGGCCCCGGTGAGAGTGGACCTCACATTAGGGAGGGGGAAGCTATGAGAGTAGGGACAACTCTAATGACACAGTTTTGAGAGATGGTGACTTGATCCAGGCTCGGTGCTTTTCAACCTTGGCTCCACGTACAGAGCTTCTAAACAATACCAATGCTCAGGCCAAACCCAGAGCAAGCGATAAAAATACTTGGGGGCAGGGCCGAGCGTTGGCAATTTTGAATGTCCCCACATGATTTCAAAGTGCAGCTAAGGCTGAGAACCACTATCCGAGGTAGTAACCACGAAAGTGACAAAAGTGACTGGACCCTAACTACAGTTAACCACTAGGAGCAAATTTCTGAGATGAGGATGCAGACTCAGAAATATTTTATTCACACATCTCCTTGGTTAATAAGGAAACTGAGGTAATGGCCTCAGGCCACATCGTAAGGGAGCAAGGAGCAGGGACAGAACTAGTCCAGTGCTCTTTCAGGGGACTAGGCTGCTTTCGAGAGTCTCACTGACCCTCTGAAGGGGGGCTAGTTCTTACACGAGTGGGTCAAAATTCTCATTACATGCGCAAGATTGTTTCAGATTCAATGTAGCACCAGAACAAGCACTGGGTTTGTTTTTTTTGTTTTGTTTTTTTGTTTTTCGGGGTTTTTTTTTGACACCTGGAATCTAGAGAAATTAATTTAAATTATAAACTCCTAGATTTTCAGAATTAATGTTGGTTATGTTTTCTGTTTCCTTTAGCTCACATATATTAAACACTGGCATATTTGAATATTCTGTAAGATATGACATATTTACATATAAATCACTTCTAGTGGTGATAGTTGAGAGAGTATCAATGTGTTTGCTAAAGCCTTGATGAATACAGATGCGAAACTTCTCAGCAAGATGGTAGCAAAACAACCACAAGAGTATATTAGACGAATTAAGCACCATGACCAAGACAAGAACAATACAAGAAAATTATAAGCCAATATCCCCAATGAACATAGATGCAAAAACCCTCAACAAAATATTAGCAATCCGAATTCAACAATACATTAAAAGGATCATACACCATGATCAAGCGGGGTTTTTTCCTGGGGTGCCGAGCCCTGGGGGAATAGGCTCAGTGAGTGCTCACATGCCAGTTAAGAATTGTTTTCTAGAGTCTTGTGTGGCTCCCGGGCGCAGGCCCCCCTAGTTCTCAAGGGAGGTGTCCCAGAGGCCCAGCCTCCAGAAACAGTATTAAAACTGGGGGCACTGAATGTGAAGTCCAAACATTTTGCTCCTCAGGGAGAATCTAGGAATTGTGGGTTCCCTCTTGATCGTATGCCGCTGCGTCAGTGGTGGGACTTTTCAGCCTTTCCTACCCATCCTGACGTGGGTATTTTCACATTTGTCTAGAGTGTAGGAGTTGCTCAGCTGGTTTCTGGATCTTTTCCAGAGGGAATTGCTTTGTGTGTAGCTCTGCATCTGTGGGGGAAGGGAAGCCCACAAGCCTCCTATGTCACCCTCTTGATAAACCATATGGGATTATAGTTTTAAAACTCGAAAACAAAACATTCAGTCTTTGTTATGGAAGTCTTTCCTGACCCTGATGAGCTGATAGTTGACCTTTCCCTATGAGGCACACATTTGTCTGAGATCGACTGGTGGTTCAACCAAGCGGACTTTTTAATTCAAAGAGAAAATCACTGTCACATTATTTCTCCCAAGCAACAACAGAAAAATAAAATCTCGTAGAATCTGAAATAACTGTAGAGTATGACTGCTATATTCCAAGATGCTGGACCAGGGCTAGGCAACTTTTTTCCTGCAAAGAGTCAGATAGCTAATAGGTGGAGCTTTAAAAGCCATCCCTGTTTTAACTGACTACCCAGCTGCACCATTGCAGCATGACAGCAGCTGCGGAGAGAATCTAAAGTAATGGGCAGGGCTGTACCCCAGTGAAACTCAGTTACAGAAATGGGCAGTGGCACAACTCTGGCCCAAGAGCGTGAGTTTGCTGACCATTGTGCTAGACAGTTCCTAGGACACGGTAGATGCTCAAGAAATATGAAGTGAATTTGAATAGTCTGCTTGGGCTGCCATAACAGACACCGCCCACTGGGTGGCTTACACAACAGAAATGTATTTTCTCACATTTCTGGAGGCTGCAAGCCCAAAATCAATGGTCAGGCCAATGCAACTTCTGGTGAGGGCTCTCCTCCTGCCTTGCAGATAGCCACCTTCTCACACGGCTTCTCCTCAGAGAGCACAGAGAACTTTGTGATAAAGGCACCAGTCCTATTGATTAGGGGCCCACCCATGCAACCTGATGTAATCTGTATTACCTCCTCACAGGTCCTATCTGCAAATATAGTCACTTTGGAGGTTCAGGATTCATCGTATGAATCTGGGGGAGGGACACAAATCAACCCATAGTATTTCATACCTAGCCCCCCAAAATTCATGTCCTTGTCCTATGTAAAATACATTAATTTGACCCTGACAGCCCCAAAAAGCTTAACTCATTCCAGCATCAACTCTAAAGTCCAAGGTCTCATTTAAATCAGACATGGGTGAGACTGGAGGTATAATTCATCCCAAGTCAAAATTCCTCTGTAAAATTCCTGTGAAACCAGACAAGATGGGTGCTTCCAAAATAGTGGTGTGACAGGCAAAGGGCAGATATGCTCATTCAAAAAGGGAGAAATCAAAAGAAGGAAGAGATGATGGGTCCCAAGCACGTCCAAAACCCAGGCAAATCCCATTAGATGTTAAGACTTGAGAATAATCCTCTTTGGTTCAAAGCTCTGCCCCCCAGGCCCCCGGGGGTGGCCACAGCAAACCCACAGCTCTGCAGGGCAGCTCTAGCCCAGTGCGCTGGGCTGGACATCCTTGGCTGCCGACACTGAAGAAAACCAAAAGGAGGAACCCGCCCTGCCTTTCCGGCACGCGGTAGAAGCGGCAGCTCTGATGAACTCTGAGTCACCTTCACGGCCACTCTCCCCTTTTCCTAAATGCTAAGGCAAGTCTGCAGCGAATGGCTCTATCAGCCTTTCAGGAGAATAGGAGTCCTCTGCCTTTCACTTTGCCCCATCTCCATCCCCTTTCAAAGCAGATTGGAAGGGGTTCTAGTGTATAATCCCATCCAACAGCCGGGCCACACCCTTGGTGTTCCCTTCTAAACACACCTTCTCAATTGTTCCCAATGTGGACAAGTCAAGGATTTTCCAAATCTTTAAGTCTGATCCTTTTAATTTAACAATTCTTTCAATTCCTCTCTCTCCTCTTGCAGTTTACTGTATAAGCAGTCAGAAGGACCCAGACTGTACCTTCAACATTTTGCTTTGAAATGCTAACTAAATATGCAATTTCATGGCTCGTGAGTTCTACCTTCCATGAAATACTAGTACACAGTTCAGCCAAGTTGTCTGCTGCTTTACAACAAAGACTGCCTTTCCCCCAATTAATTGCCAATAAGCTGCTCCTCATTTCTGAGACCTCACCAGAATGACCTGTAACAGCCATGTATCTCCCCACATTCTGTTCACATCCAGGAGGCTGAGTCCCAAGTCAAGGCTCCAGCCAATTCCGTTTCTGGTGAGGGTTCTCTTCCTGCCTCACAGATGGCTGCCTTCTCTCCTTGTGCTCATACGGTCTCTCCTCCGTGTGCACACTGAGAGAGCTCCAGTTTCTCCTCCTCTTATTATAAAGACACCAGCTCTTCTGAATTAGACCCAACGCTTATGACCTCATTAATAATTTATTGCCTCCTCACAGGTGATTCTATATATAGTCACATTGGAGTTTGGGGCTTCAACCTAAGAATTTTTAGGGGACACAATTCAGTCTATAGCAGAACTGAATATCAGAGCTAGAAATCTGCTTTAATTATGGGGGGGTTTTTGCTCCTAATTTATATTTGCAGAGCACTTTATAGTTTGCAAGTCCTTTTCCTGGGCCTTATGACACTTTACACAGTGTATTGGAAGACTTAGGCCCTAAAGAAGAGAAAACTGTCTAGAACACTGTAACAAAGAAATGTCTCCCAACCTACTCTCCTCGTGGGCTTTGCTTTTGAATACAAGCATGAATAGGAGAAAGAGCTGATTTATCTGATGGATTACTTTATCTGTCTGTCCCATGCAACTGCTTCATTATGGTGCCTTAAACTTGTCAAAGGAAAGCCTAATACATTGCAGCAAGCACATTCTTGGCTGGCAGTGAGGTAAAGTTTAACTCCGCAGGTCTTGCTATTAATAACTGTGGTATCGTTGATGTTAGATGCAAGTCCAAGAGATATCTAAACTACTCTTCATCAGCATAAAACTTGGCTGGGCCATTTTTTTAATGTGTGTGTGTGTGTGTGTGAGTGTGTGTGAGACACACTTCTAACTCCAAGGCTTTATCAAACAGATCATTAGAGAGGTTTCGAACTGGGATTTTCTTTCTCTGAACTATTTCAGTACAGATTGCCAGCTGGAATCTATTGGTGGTTTCTGTGTATGTAAGTTAGGGACGGGAAAGAGGGGGGTTCTTGAAAGAGGGAGATGGAATAGCAGGGCCCCAACTTCCACATGTGTTTCACCAAATATAATTGGTTTATTCTGGAATAACATTTGCAAATGAATGTTAAATTGCCTATAAGACAGACTAGGTCAGAGAAAGTGATTTCATTATTCTTATTTTCATTGACATCTATAAAAGGTCAAAATCTTTTATGATTTCATCACAAATTTGTTCCCACAACAGGGGTTTTTTTTTGCTACTTTGAAAAATATGCCCTAAGACAATTAATTGCAATATTCCATCCACTGCAAAATTGGTTCTATAAATCAAGCAATACCTATATCAACCTATACTCCAGATAAAACTCATTATACCTGATAGTTTTGAAATGTACACTTTAAAGAAGAGTCCTAAAACAACATTGTGACCTTAACTATGACTCTGTCACTCAAGGAAACTGATCCATGCTGTTTTCCCTTGGTTTGTTTTACCCACTGAAGTCATTTTCTAGTAACGCAGCCATGCAGGATCACAGCAAAGCTCGCTGAAGCCCTCAGATCAGCTGCCAAGAGGAGGAGGCCTGGAGAGAGTGGGACTTTAGTTTTGGAAACTAGGCTGTGAAGCTGACCTCGAGGAAGATAACCAGAAGTCCAAACAAAAGTGACCAATGTATCATAGCCAGTTGGGCTCCGTCCAAGGCAACATCTTCACATGCTGGGGCCTGGTCCAGGAAGCAGGCTGTGAAAACCAGGCAGTGGCAACACTCTGGGGTCAAGGTAATGGGCTGTGGGGGTTTTAATGTCAGGTGATCCTTTTAGTCACTAACAAGCCTTCACCCATTGCTTGGGGGCTCATGCAGGGTGAGGAATTAGGAATCAGGTGAAGGCCTTTCGAGGAGGGTTTCAGAGTCTGATAATAGTTAAGTGCCAATAATTAAGATCCTTATTTTATTGTTAAAAGATTTCCTAACTCACAGTGAGGTCACTTCTACATTTAAGAATGTATTCCTTAGCAATGCTCAGCATGGATAGTGTCCTGCAGCTTTCAAAGAACCTGCACATACATAACTTATTCCCCACAGCATACCTGACACAGGTATGTCTTTTCTCACTCACTGTATCGAAAAAAGACCAAGAACTTCAGAGCAGCGGGGTGGACCGCCGCAGGGTCTCTCCAGCACTTTCCCAGTGCGCTGTAGCTTGGTGCCTTCACGGAAGCAGATGATGTCAGGCTCCTCCTTCCTGATCTTTTCCATATGTATGGGAGGGAATGCGGATGGAAGCAACCCACTGTCTTGGCTGTGCACTGGCCCTTGTCATCACCCAGTTCCTCCTCTCAAACTTCGGTATTCTACTCGGAAGAAAATCTCCCATCCTTTTGCTGTTGCATTCCCACTAAACCCACTTGAACTTCACAGAGACCTCAGTCCCTTGAATCCTTTCTTTGTCTTCCCCAGTTAGCTCTCTCCAAATCGTGCAGCCTTTATTATTAGCATCCTCACCTTTTCTCATCTGCTTGTCCTCCTGCCACATCTGCCTGACGACACCCCTGCCACAGATAAATCCAGTTCTCTACCTCCAGACCAAGCCGCAGGCAGACCCTGCATTGACATTATAAAGTTTTGTCTTCTCTGACTAGGTCGCTTTCCCCCTTCTGTAATGAATGTGCTCAACTTTCACCACCATCCTACTGCCCCTACCCCACCTCCTCCCTGCTCGCTTTGTCAGATGAGGTTTCTGTCTCACCAGGGCCTTCCGACACCCCAGCCCCTGAGCTTTCACATCTTTCCAGCATCATCTGCTCCCACAGCCTTGCTTTTCTCGCCCTTCTTTGCCTTGAATCTCATGTTCTTCCATATTCCCTTGTCATCCTTACACAACCTCCTTCATTTCCACTCTCCTCCATCCATCCTTTACTCTTTCCTACTCCCTAAATTAAAAAAAAAAAAAAAAAAAGAGCAAGTTTCTCCCAACTTAAAAAGAGCTCTGGATATTTCACCCCCCCCCAAATATTTCACTCATAAATTGCTTAAAGAGCTATACTTTCCATCTCTCCTTCACCTCTTTCCATTCTCCACAGTCCATCCATGTCACATAAATTTCTACACTATCTATGATGCAGTAGAACCCAGAGTGGCCACACAGGTAAATGGGTCCACTCAAAACTAGTCTATTTCTGCCTCACTTTCTCGAGAACCATCTATAACCAGAAACATGCCATTCTTAAAAGTTTTATTATATGATGGATCTTTGGGGTGGGGGGTGCTTTAAAAAAATTACTTCCAGATTTAATTCGGTCATTTATAAATTTATTCTCCATTATTCTAATTATGAGTTATTTTATTTTCAAGGAAGAGTCAATGGAATAGAAACCTATGGATTAATCAAGCATTTCTACTGAAGAAGATAGTTTGCATTCTATTAAAATTTCACAAAAATAAAACATCTTTTATAACTAGAGTATCACTCCATGGTTTGTGTTTTAACAAGACAGTCAGCCTTTAGTGGGGATATATAGGTGGTTGTTTTTTCAATGTGCATGTGGTTTTACTTATCAACCTAAAAAAAGCAGCCCTTGATTCAAGCTCGTTGTGATCCTTCCACTCGAGTCTCCAGCGCATTGGTTTTACATTGAACGACTGAGAAGCAGTTTCAGACTCTACTCTTCCCTTCCCCGTGTCTCTCACTTGCTTGGAGTCTGAGTGCATTTAGACATGGTCTAGCTTCCATCAGGCTGCAGGCCAAAGACCTGAGATAATTGCATGCCTGCTTCAGGAATGTTTTTATAGTTCCTAGTCTCGCTGAGGATGGAGAAAAGGAGGGCACGTCAGAGGGCTCCATAGGGATATTATTGGTGTGCTCAGGCATGTCTCTATTATGCGGGAATGGGGCATTTACATTTGATTATGGAGCAGTTGTTCAAATGCGGGAAAATGTTTATTCGAATGTACACAGATTATGCAGCACTGCCCTTACCCTTAAATGCAAACCATGGCTTTCTCTCTCTGTGGTATTTTAGAATTTCACCCTGTTTTGAGGCAAAAACAACATTTAACTGCCTTTACCCACGCACAGGAAAGCCGTTCAGGCGCCAGTTGCTTCCCAGCAGGGACTCCCTTCACAGTGAACTGCACCACTTACTCTCACTGCAGAGACGGTGGGCTCTCAAAACCAAACCTAACGGGCCCTGAGGGGGATTGTGAACACAGGAAGGTGCGGAACCCAAGCGCCACAAACCCCAAGAGTAAGCTGCTCTTCAAATTAACCATGATACCTCATAAGATCTATTTCTGGTACAAAGAAGACATGTTTCTGTAATGAAGAGATCCCGAGGAGAGGGCAGATGGTTTTTACCAATCAAGGGTCGCAAGGGAGCTTATTTGTTCCTCTCTTCCTTGTGGACACAGTTACATTATTTTGAGGCTGATTATCCAGTTGTGGACTCTCCTAACCACTGATTTCTCCTTCTTTTCCCTCTGGCTCCCAGCCTTGTGGACAACACATTGCTCATTAGCAACCCCACCCGAAGCCGGGCAGGAGGTAAAATCTGCTGAAACATGGTCTGCTGTGCTCTGCGCTAGCAGCTCTCAGTGCAGAGCATATGGAGACCGCTCCTTAAACAAGCCATGGGCAGCTGAGAGTTGGTCACACTACCAGGCACTCAGGCCACAGCAACCTAGCTCTTGTTTAGGCTTATCTCTGCTCTCTCCACTCCCCTTCGACTATAACGCTGTTTCCTAAATGGCAGGGGGCTTTTTGATTACCAAGCCTGAAACCTTCCTTAAAAGTATTTCAGAGGTGGTGGTCATCTCCTTCAGCAACAGGAAGTAGCAACAAAATGCTAGACGTACGCCCATGCATACTATTCTTGCCCTGTGAGTAATAGAAACGAGTAAAATCCTCGCGTTCTGCTTGAAAGGGAGATTCCAGGTGTCATTTACTTTCTTCACACAAAACACATTAAGTGATACAATCCGAGAAAGAGGAAAAAAATTAAGCTTGTCAGATCTTTAGAATTTAATAGGCTCTAACCACTCTGAATTGGATGTGAATGTTTTGGGAGTATTAAGTTGGATTATTTTTCTTCTTTGTTATATATGAGATATATTGGATTTTAATTTTAATTTTAAACATGAGGAATTCAAAGTAAGTGAAATTAAACTGAAATCTTATCTGTGGACCAGTCTACAGTTTTATATACACATATATTAGACCATTATGCTTCATCATGATGTTTTAATTAAGGAGAAGAAAGGGATTTGGGAGGAATCTAGAGTGATATATAAATAGAGCAAAAGTTCAATTGAGAAAAAAAAGAAAATCGAAAGAAAAGATGTTTATATGAGCATGAAAGGCATGGATCTAGAAATTGACTGTTTCGTTAAAGTCAATAGTAATACACTAACACCACACAATTAGCAGGAGTCAGATTCGGATGTAACCTCTGTTGTCACCCCACATAACAGCGAAGGGAAAAAGTACCGAAGAACTAATACACATAAGGACTAAAATTGTTATTTGCTCATTCATTTAAAAACCATCAATTTAATGTCAACACACTAGGGCTGGAGAAGTAAGGTCCCCTCTGCCACCAAAAGCTCCAGGGAAATAATCAAATAAGATGCAGGAGATACTGAAGTGCAAAGAGTACACCCGTAGTCCTTGAACTAGAAGGTGACAACAAGCAGTCATCGAAACTAGTTAATTTTCCCAAGAATTTCACCTCTTCCTTGTCAAATTAATGGTGGCAAACCATCCCACCTTTTGTTTTAAACCCCTATAACTCGATCACTGGAGACAGTGTCATTAGGAAATAGAACAGGTTTTAATACCCAAAGAGTCACCACCACAAGGCTGGAGAGCTCAAATCCAGCCTCACTGACCTTAAGTCTACTCTGCTCCTTTCAATAACATTTTATTGACCACCTGTTAAATCCCTTAGCTAAAGCACTCCCTCTCAAGCCATACTGT
The DNA here is from genome assembly GCF_022682495.2 of Desmodus rotundus. Taxonomy (NCBI): domain Eukaryota; kingdom Metazoa; phylum Chordata; class Mammalia; order Chiroptera; family Phyllostomidae; genus Desmodus; species Desmodus rotundus. Next base: position 5,942,439 of record NC_071395.1, read on the forward strand.
TTATGCTCCTAAATCTCCTGGATGAAGAATTCATGGGATAGGAGCCTACAAGCTTGTGGGAAAATTCAGTCAGGAAGACCTACTCACAACACAACCTATGAAAGTGCCACTTCACCTTCTTCTAAAGCTATCATGGGTCATTCACTGTTGGCGAGACTTAGAGCACTGTCAGCCCCTCCCATCCACTTGCTACAGGCTCAAAAATAAAATATTTGTTAACTTAAAGACTTGCAATATTCATTTGAGACATACTTTCGCTGAATGGCACATACTATTATTTGACATAAAACACCAAGCAGCAATGCCCGTGGTACAAAAATAAAACAATAAATGCTCATAATCTCTGGGGGCAATGCAACTAACTATACAGAGAACGAAATGCAGCTGATCGATGCCGTAGCCACAGGCCACCTGTGGTCATCAAGCACTTGGCATATGGCTCATCCAAACTGAGATACGTATTATGTGTAAAACACGCCCCACATTTCACGTACGTAGTATGAAACAAGAAGGCATACAATAGCATCGATAATTTTTATGTGTATTGCATGTTGAAGCGATGTTTTTGATATATTGAGTTAAAACATTGTTAAAATTTTTTTCATCCATTTCTTTTTCATACTTTTATGTTACTATGAGAAAATATAAAATTATATATGTGGCTTGCATTATTCTTCTACTGAACAGCACTTGTACATAGAGGAACAAGCAAAAGGAAATGGGTTCCTCCCGTAAGAGACCCGGCATCGCCCAACGGCTGCAACAGTTTTGATTTTGAAGTTTAGAGATGCCCGCCATCCCCATATCCTTGGTCAATAATATACTTTCATTTATGGAAAGTATAAAAAATATATCAGCAATTTCTGGAATATGCTCTAATTTAAAGTGGGGGGCAGAGAATCTGTTAAGCCCCAGTACCCCTACCCACAACTGCAAAAACAGAATGAGGAGCCTACTATGATTTAACCCCTTGGGTTTCGGCATTTGGTCATCCGTAAGTCTATACCTGATACCTAATTTTACTCATATTATACAGTATAACAATAGCTCATGTTGGTAGCCGAGGTTTAAATCAACCATTTCTTAAACCGTATTCCAAGGGGATTGGGAGCCGTGATTCAATCTGTTCTCTCAGATGTACATCGTACAGACTAAGAACGCACAGTGAACTCTTACGTGGGTTTCTAAGTGACAGTTTCTACTAAATTTGGCTTCCTGGCTTTGACACCCTGAATTAAACAAAATAAGAAGACAATTTTTGTTTTCTGCAGTAAATTAAAACTTCTAAATTAAGCTATAATATAAAAATAAAACTACAGAAAAAGCTGACTCTATCCAAAACACAGTGTCAGAGGGCCTGCCTGAAGTCTAACCAGGGGACATCAGAGGCTGCAAGTGGCTGGTTCCCTGGATGATGTCCCACAGAAAACCTAGGGAGAGTTTTGTCATTTGGTTTTAGTTGCCAACATTTAAAAATTACAAGATTTTACATAAAAACCAGGCTTCTCATTTCTCTAGGAGAGCAAAACCGGAAGGATTGCCCACAACTGGTATGCACCCTTCAGCTCACCAGAGGTCCCACTACTTCCCATTGGCTCCCTATGCATTTCCTTAGCTGACAGTTCCCTGGGTGCATCTGAGTTTGCAACCCTTGGCTTAGGAAAACTCTGGGTAAGTGCATAATAATGGCTATTTATGTCAACATTATAGGATGGCCAGCATCACCCAGGACACATGGATGCATAGACTCTCACCAGTCCTTCAGTACAAACAATCACACACACAAACACACAATCACACAATGAAGGTACGTTTTCTTAAGGTGCCTGATTCATAGAAGCACGATTGAAACAAGGATTTGAGTACAAGTTGTTTATTTTGTAGGTGATCCCAGCCAACAACAGGAGCAAGGCAGTAAGACAGAGAAAGACACTAATATGGAGTGTGTTGATGTGCAGGTCAATACCCTTCATCCAAGAGGCTCTGGGCCTAAAAACTGGGTCACATGTAGAACCTGGATGAAGAATGGTATTTTTCCCATTGCTATTCCTCTGCTAACCTACAGTTGCTTTGTCAGTCTGTCTGCCCATTTGTTTGTTTTCTTATACAATCCAACAATGTCCAGACTGGCAGTCCATCTGTCTCACTCCTAGGAACTGTATGGCATATTAGCTATTCCCACAGATCCCTAACGGTCAAGGGCCCCTAGCTGCCATCCTAGCCTTGTTGCTGAGAGGCCCATCTTGCTATTTTATGAGCACCTTTCCCCTGACAGTTAAGTGTCAGCCCCTGGCTTTGCCATTCTGGGGTCCAGTCACCCTCCCCACTATTAGAGCACAGTCCCATAGCAGTATCTCTTACCACCCTGGTCCACAGAGAACAACTGCGCTGGGCTTCCTGGTGGGGCTGGTGCCCCCTCCCCCACTGCCATTCCCCATCACTCCAGTGAAGGAAGCAATCACTCACCCTCACCGAGGACAGCCAGCTGGTGAGACTCGGGGCTCCCAGATTGAAATCTCTTCTAACATGCCCGTCTCTCTGGGCCTTTTGTCCAATTGTTACTACTCTGTCGAAACATCTGACATCTCCACCTCAGTTACTATACATCATCATTGTTTTCGAGTGTCAAGGAGCCATTCCAGAAAAAGAACTAGAACCAGTTCCAGGTGTCCGTGCCGAGATGTTAAATCCTGAGCTACGGAAGAGCTTCCTTCACCCAATAAACTCTGCCCTATTCAGTGTTGTATTCTGTCTTCTCTCTCTAGCACCATCAAGGTTCAGCAGAAGCATATTAGTTACATCAAGTTTTTTTCATGCATAATTCCTTTCATCTGATGGCATAGTAATACCTCCCAATTCAAGTCATGCTGAGACTTGAGTTATTATTCATCTACACAATGAGAAGCCACAGAAGGAGGGAAGGGCATCCCTTGTGGAGGACAACCATCATCTTGCAAACTACCCACCTTACTTACGCCTTACGTAAGTAGTTTCTAGCCAATTAAGAGAGAGAGCAGCTTCTTCTGCCCAGAGACATAAGGCAAATCAAAGGCATCAATTTCCCAAGCCCAGTCTTCTAAATGTGCTGATCCCAGATCTCAGGATCTATTCCTTCCCTAATGGGGCCCCTTCCTCAGGTGCAGGAGAGTGGCCAGGACTATGAATGCAACTTCTCCTGTAATTGCTCTATTCTTACCATCAAATCTTCAGCTTGGTTCTTAGCACAGTCTGTGTTCTGGCTCCTGGAGATATGGTTCTCTTTAAAAACTATCACAGAAAACTTCCAGCTTTCACGTCAAGTCTGAAGGCAACATCTGGCTGTCCTGAGCCTGGTACACCCTTCCTTCAGGACTTCTATGACCATTCACAAGAGCCAGCCAGCTACATGGGTCTTACCATCACCCCTGCTCCTATATGCTCCTATATGCTCCAAGTGCAGAGTTACTGCATGAGCCAGTGCATCCCCTCCCACCTGCACCTCATCCCAGCATGCACCAAGGGCAGTATTAGTGATGGTGACATGACAGGCATCCGGGAGTCCTTGCCAGCACTCTCTTCCTCAGTGGTAAAGCCTTCACCTCTAGCCGGCAGGTCCAGGATCCAATCGCAAGGTCTACTTCCTCGTATCTTCTTTGGGTAGAAACTGCCTCCTGCTGGGCTCTTCTAGAAGCTGACCCTGAGATAAGGGTTTGACTGCAACTCATTTATGTGGTAGGTGACCCTAGACATGACATTCTGAGGAATGCACACTAAGACAGCCATCTCTGCATGAGGAATAACCATGAATCTAGGTGGCCTGGACCCGACCAGCTCTGCTAACCCAGCTTGGACTTCAAGACTGGGAGTCACTCTGTCTTCTCATTCAATGGGCAGACCACATGCGCGCTCTGGACACCAACAAGGCAGGGGCGCACAAAAATAATGTTCATCTTCTGTTAGTTAGCCCAGAAAAAGAAATCATTTCACTTCCAGCAATCAGGATGGAATGATGTTGTATGATGTACTGCTGTTTTCGTTTTTAAATAATGGGTAGAGGAAGCACAAATCTCTTCAAGACTTCGATCTAAAAGCACCTTTTGACTATCCTCTGATGGCACTCCCGAACAGCCCGCTCCTTCTGAACAACTGCACACCAACGTGGAGGCAAGTCTTCAGCGGAACTTCAGATGAGCTCTCCCCTGTGCACCGTGGCTGGCTCCCCCTAGCAGGCCCGAAGTGCCCAAACCCACCCAGGCCTCCCTTCCCTGGCCTCCCCTCTGTTCAGAGACCCCCTCCCCTTCCCTGACCGTATTCACTTCCAAAAAGAGGAAAACTCTGTTTGCTTCCTTTTAGTGAGAGAGAGAGAGAGACTGAAATATTTCCCAGAGGAATCTTCAGTCAAAAGCATTTTCACGTAAATTTTCATTCTTCTTCCTCCTACTATCCATTTAGAAATCACTTGTACAGAAAACCACACTTAAAAATAATAACAATAATTTTAGTTAATTATGTAATGTATTGCTATATATCAGTCTTTCATCATAAAGCGATTTATAATAAATAAGCAGGTAATAATTATTAAGCATTTTTTCTCAACAGGGAACTGTGCTGAGTGCTTAATAGGGATCATGTCATTGAATCGCCACTAAAACCACAACCATAGATACTTTTATCTCCATTTTAGTGATGAAGAAAACTGAACCTTAGGAAATTGGGATTTGGATTCAATGGGAACACTTGCTCTTGACCACTCTGCTCAGTTTCAGAGATTGAATAAACATTTGCGGAACAGAGTGGAATATGGAAGGAACAAAGCCGAGAACAGGAGAAGGAATCGCTGGGGGAAGGAGGAGTGGTCCGGGTCCACTGCGTTCTCTGCTTTGGAAGGCTCCAGCACGTCTTCCAGACGAGCGCTATTCCCTCTCTTCACCCTGCCCTCAAACTCTGCTTGTGACACAAGAACAACGTGCACGTTTCACACCCGTAACAAAGTCCAGTGGAGCAAGTCAACATCAGATAACTACGCGAAAGAGACCAGAAGCCCTTTGGTCTCCTCGGTTTGGAGACAACGCATCTTCAGGCCTTACCTCTGAGCCCCAAGTCCCTACCTCTCAGACTAAACATGCTGATTGCCAACCAAAACAAACATCTTTACTGACAACCAGGTTCTGCCTGGATGATTTTCCTTTAAAACAGAAAACTACAAAGCGTGCTCTGTCCTCAACAGAATGCGCCCCTCTCTTCGTGCGGAGCAGGGAATCTCATGGTACGTGAAGTAGCTGCTGGTGCTCTGACTCCAGCGTGTCACGCGGGTGTCTGCACGGCTGAATTTAGGCAACAAGGAAAGTCTTGAACTAGGAACAAAAATCAAAAGTTAAAACCCTGCTTGGGCTCTACACTAATCAGTCTTTCAAATAAAAAAAAAAAAGCTGCAGAGAACAAGCATGCTGTCACTCTCTAGACATGTGGATCTGAAATTACTAACAGATACATAATTCCAGGCCTGATCTCATTTCTTGCCTGGCTTTGCTTTTAATTCTGTACATTTATGCCGAGGATTCAAGCTGCTTCCCCAGCTCAGAACAAACCCTTGTCAGAGACCAGTCTCCCATCTTCCCCTGCCTGTATCAACGAGGAGCATGAGTTTCAAATCAAACTTCAAAAGAATAATTTTCTTGGAACATTAATCTGTAATAGGTTTCTAATACAACCTTCATTGGGGGCTTAATATCTCTATAGAAGTAATCCAGTGAGAGAAAATCTAGAGTCCCAGAAAAAGGAGGCCAAAGGAGCCTAAATTGGGGCTAGATTTGGTATTTCCCTCCTGCTGGGCTGGGGGACGGGGCACAGTGGGGAGGGAGAGCTGAGGGCTGGTGATGTTAATACACAAATGGGCCTGATTGCAGAGGCAGAAGTTCAAACCCACTCACCTTTGGGAAACTAAGCTAGCGCCTTTAGACTTGGTTCCCTGGCGAATGAGGCTATGACCCTGTTCGATACCATCTCATGTAACTCATGGAACATGACCCCCCTGTAAATACTTCAAAACCACAGTTGATTGGAATTCTCAGGGAAGGTGATGTTCTAGGTCATTGGATTTTTCTGGTCAAGTCATAATCGAACAGAAAAATCCTTCCTATTTCAACCTTCTGGATCAAAAATGTTTATAAAGGCATTTGTCTATTTTCCTGATATATTAACTACAGCACAGAGAATATAATTCAATTTCTGTTTGATAACTCAATACTTATGGTCCCTAGGGTCATACTTTGGGGATGGGTTACTTTGGGGCTACAACTATCAAGAAATAGAAGGAGAGCTTCACGAACATGAGGTTAGAGTCTATGAGAGTTTGGTGTAGAGTCCTCATTGATAGGTATTTATTGTTCTTTCACCTATTTCTTATAAAATTAGAGGGTTAAAAAAATTCTAATAATGGATTATTTAAGAATTTGAACGCTTACACTGTCTTTTGTGTAGCTTTTCCTGAGGGGAAAAAATGCCTTCCATCTTGATCTGAGAAAGAGTTATTTCTTCATGTAACTCACTGATTTCCATTTCTCACTGGTTGCACAGTTCACACAGATATCATCAAACCTCTTGAAAAATAAAGTGGCACAATATAAATTAAATGGAAAGCAACCTCAGCTTAACCCTAGAGACCTAAGTTACTGTTGTTACCACTGGGTGGTTGTCCTTGCTCTTGTTTTTTGGTAAAATCAGACTGCTGTGATACAGTGGAAGTTCTGTTTAAATTCAGAAGCCTGCCGGAGTTATTTCTGCTTCAGTTCGAGAGGAAAAGACCTCTCAGCAATCTCAGGAAAGTCTGTGTGCTCGGGTCCTCCTGCGCTGTGCAGCCCTGGAGTCACGACAGATAAGTCAGGCCAAAGTCACGCACACTGAGACCAAGAATGAACAGCAAGACTAACCACATAGCAATGGGGCCTTCGAGTGCCAGCGGGCGCAGAAAGTCTTACACCAGCAGTTTCTTATGCCTCTGCTCTCCAAAGGTTGTGTTTTTCCTGGCAAGAGATGGGGGGAGGTGCTTTTCCTAACTTGCCAATGGCCTCATGCTTTCTGAGTAAGAGGAGCATTAATGAACTCACAGGACCCCTCTCCTTTCCATCAGCTTCTCATTTGCCCACAGCCCAGTGTTTACGGCTTCTCTGACTGCGAACAAATATCCTCACCATCAGCAATTCTAACCCGACCTATCCCTGCTGATGGAGCTCTGTGCCAGGAGGAATGGCCTGGGGGAGGGCGCATGGAAAACTGCCCGAGGGGAAGGAGAGAAGGGAAAGGGCACAGTTAAACCATGGATTCATGTCAACAATACTAAATCTATGCTCATGTGTCTGCCTTTCCTACCTATTTTGAGCAGAACTCTGCCAAGTACAAGACCAAAAAGACATTGTGTTTCCATTTGATTCTGCCCATCTGCTACCCACAAAGTCTTTAAGTAGTGCCTGCCATACTTGTCTGGATGATACAAATGCACGCCAGTAGCATTTTACCACTCAGTGCATGTGACATTCTACCACTCAAGAGGAAGATGAACAGTAAGAACATTTCACTTGGACCTAAGGCTCAAAGCTATTTCAGTGTGGACCCACCAAGACCTAAACTTTCAGCCAGTCAACAAAATGATGCTTCTATCTAAAAGCCGGATTTTTTTTTTTTTACTTTTTTTTTTTTGATTTCCAGATCTCCTGCAAGCAGTCAACTACTGAGGATGTTATTGACAGAAGCTTGGAAAGGCCGAGAACAAGGAGATGCAGCCAGGAGAGGAATGTAGGGTTTCAGACACACTGTGTACACAACAGTGATACTTAAACCACTAAGATTTCCATTCCATTGATACTAATTTATTTCAGATTGCTCCGTGGAGCTGCTAATCAAAGCCAGCCAATACTCACCGAGACAAGCCAGAGCGGGAAAGGACCTCCCTTTACCCATGTCAGCCGTCAGGAGGGTGGTAAAGAGTCACAATGAATAAACACATCTTGCTGATGCTTTAATTCTATAATTAGAAAAATAGGCAGTAAACATGCCAGGCACAAATTTGTAGAGTATTTGAGAAACACCATCCTGAAATCAGTTTTGGATATCAATAGCCAGATCCCTGAGTTCAGTGACCCATGGGTTTGGTCCTTTTTAGACATTTCCTTGGTCAGAAAGTTTATAAGAAGTGTCTTCAACAGCAGATTTCTTAGGAATAAAGATAACTACTTTTTAATGATAGGCTTGAAATACAAAGATGAGCACAAAATCAGCACAACAGGAAAAAGAAGATGGATACTTTTTCAAGCTGTTAGAAACTTGAACTTTAAAATTAAACTATAGATTTAAACTACATATAAAGAACAATAGACCCACACTTCTGTCCTAATTTGTGAGAAAAGGAGAATAGCTGAGGCTAAAATATACTTCTTTTTTAACAACCTGGATATATTTTAAACATAATCCTAAGTGAAATGTTTAAATGTAAGAAACAGAATAAGATCTATAACAGAATATCATTTGTGTAAATGTAAAATACATGCACACAAAGCAACAATAAGCATTTAATAAGAGTGCACCTCAAAATAAAAGAACACAGTGAAGGCCTCAGAATAGCTGTCTATGGGAGCGAGTAGGCAAGTCAGGGTGGAAAATGGGCAGAAAGTAAACTTTTTTAAAAATAAACCTTGCATGGATCAATGATAGCACTATGAGCTAAGAAATATGATTATATCTGCCTTATGTACCAGAGTCCAAACAATTAGAGTCATAATCAGTAAAGCTTATATGTAAATGCGATGAAGTTTAAAAAAAAAAAACAGGGATATCATATGAGGCCAATGATTACTTGGCCTGTGGTTCAGAACCCTAAGAAATTTGTTGGAAAAAAAAAATCAATGATAAATGGTACTTAAAATGTGCTCTTTTTTTCTTCATATAACTCACTGATTTTAATCCCAAAATGAGAGACTAAATCTGCGCTTCAACCTCTTCTTGAACAAGACCATCCCCAGGTGTATGTGGAAAGAAGGGTACCTATTTGAAAGCATGTGAACACGAAAACTCGGGGATGAATTAGATGTGAAGTAAGGGGTGCGGTGGAGGAATACACACAGGTTTCTGACTTAGGGGAGGGGCTGGATAAGAGCTGAGGAAAGGAACATTGGTGCAATAGCGGGTGATGAGAATTCAACATCTCTGTATTCAGTGCCTTAGTGATTTTTTATAAGGCCATTTCTCCAATGCACACCAGGGGCTTAAGGTCAAAGGTTAAGTCTGGTAAAGCATTTCTATAAAGACTCAGAGAGTTCCCCAATGATTCGGTTTAATCCAGGGACAAAAAGCAGGATCTTAAAAAAAATCCTCCCTGGATATTATTTCTCACAGCTAGGGTTTTGATGAGCACAACGCGGCAGAGAATTTGAGGCCAGAGTCTTAAAAGTCAGTCATCCATGTTAACCAATCGTCAAAAAACCAGAAGGCTTGGCAATTGTACACACTGCATTTTCCCAAAATACACCAATCTGCACCTGACCCCACATGCTCTCTTACTTGTGATGTGCACACTTCCGCCCCCAGAAGTGCGGTCTCTGCTCCCTCACTTTGAACCTGGTAGACCTTCGTAATCTTCCCCGGACAGACTACGCTGAAAGGGATCCTGACCTCCACAGACTTGGTCAGGAAGGGGATGTGGTCTCCACCTGCGTATATTCTCCTCTGGGATACTTAACTTGGGAGTTCAGAGCTAACATTTAAGAAGCCCAGCTACCCTGAAGCTGGCATATTGGAAAAATCACATGAAGAGACTACAGAGACAGAGGGATGTCCACAGAGACCCCTGTATGTCAGCCCCAGACTTGGAGAGTCCTCAGCCCTCACCACCTGATGTAGGAGTGAAGAAGTCCGCGAGAGATCCTGGGCCCCAGCCACACGCTCACCACAACAGCACGGGAGACACCCGAGCCCAGCCGCCTGACTCAGCCGCTCCCAGATTTCTGACTACAGATGCTGCCATCGCGGATTTTTTTTTTTAATATTTTTTGTTGTTTTAAACCACTGAAGTCAGGGATGATGTTCAGGTACAGATAGATCCTAATGTAGGAATCAGTTATCTTTTGGGATAACTGATACAGTGCCCTAAATGAATGGATGGGTGCCCCACCTACTTACAGAGGAAAAAATCTGTGATTAATGAAGCATTAGAGCTGGAAGGTTAAGATTCTCATTTATTTGTTTTTGCCCTTGTTTGTTCGTATTCACTTACTATGTCCTCTGTACTAGGCACTGTTATTTCCAATAAGCCATGGAAACATGTACTACTTTATTGTTATTTTACATTTCAGGAAACTAAAGCACAGTTAAAAGTAACTGCCAAAATTCAAGAGAACTGCCCGCTGAGGGAGCATCTTCCAGGGGCAGAATCCTGCCTCCGGACCTGCACTTGAGGCTTCACGCTTGCCCGCTTTGGGCACTCCTCACGACTGAGCTCAGCTCTAAACTTTTGGCGGCGATGACAAAACTGAAATGGAACTATAAAAATACAAACTTGGCTAAATAAAAGCCTACTGAAAATTGTTACCCTAATAATACCACTGTGTACCCAAGCAAAGCCAGCTATAATGCTCTAATCTTACAGACCAATTACCTAATTAGGGGGGGCAAAATGTTCACATACAATGAGTCTACGCAGATTAATATAGAAATCAGAACAATCCCTTTGACTCAGAACAAAGGTCGTTAAGGCCAGTAAGAGGCACGTGTACAGAAGGGGGTCAGGAGCCGTAGGACGATTGTGTTAAATCTCATTTTCCACACAGTCTCAGATACCGAGTGCTCAAGAAATGCTAGTGTTGACACAAAGAATGTTATTCTACCTAAAACAAAGGGAATGGAAGGAGAATCAACAAAAAAAATATTTAATTTTTGTCTCAATCCCCAGAAACCAGTATATTTAAATCAACCAACTGAGAATGAAAGTGCTGGCAGGAATTCAACATAGCTCATTACGTCTCCTGAGGCATCATTACAGTGTGTTTTCTTTTTTAAAAATCACACTTAAACACTTTCCCTCTTATAAACTGTTAAGAAGTATTGCTGGATGACTGTTTTGCGATGAAATAAGTGGTCTCAGCACGCGTGTGGCTGGCCGAGGGGGACTGGCAACGTGCACCCTCACGCTCACCCAAAGTCTTGCTTCCGGGAAGCTGGTCCACACAATGTGGCAGGTGCCATATTTTGCCTCCCTCACTGCCACGTAAAGAACTTTCCAGTGGTCCACAAAGCATTACTGCAGTCCATAAAAGCTAGGAGACTTTTTTCTAATATTTGGCATCATTCACTTAAATATGAGTTCTAAAGGCAGAAAGCATAATTTCCCCAAAAGCTAAATGTTAAGTTACATTACCCTAAGGTTCAGCATTATTGCCTACAACGCTGCTGGCTGAGTTCTAGAATCATCTTTTCACAACAGTAGGATCAAATCCCTGGTTACATAACCCTAGGCAACGCCCACAGAGGGAAGTGGATGTGGCCATTCCCGGCTACAGGGGGATTTGAGAAAACCATGCAAGAGGAAGAACTGGACAGGGAGAGGTCATAACCACCACCTGGGAAAATGATGGAAATCCTAAACAGAACATGATTTTCAGTAATGCTACCCCTAGAGTGACCCCTTTAAATTCCCTGACTATGCCTGGAGTGTCATCCCTGTCTCCCAGCTTGAAGTGACACTTCTGTGGAGTGAGCCCTCCAGACACGTGTTTCCACAGCTGTGGTGTGGCTTGCTCACCTGCCCAGTTCTGCACCCGGCTTCTCTCCCCTGTGCCCAGCAGCTCTGCTGTGAACCCATTCCCAAAGTTCCCATTCTCTGCGTTTCTATGGCCACCTAAAATATAAGTGGAATTGACTTGGGGTATAAATATTTACATAAAAACAAAAGATGCCTGAGACAGAGTTGAATGCACTGCAAATTCAACATATCTAAATCCTACTCATTCTCTTTCCCCAAAATACACCTCCTGACATTTCTGTTACTATGAATCCCACTCCTCTCCTAGTCTCTCAGATTTGAAAAGTACGAATGAACTTCTCTCTCCACCCCTATGAGGAATAAAAACAAAATAAAACTTGTCTCATTCATTCTTGCTTCAAACTTCCTCTTGGATCTGCCCCTTCCTTTCCATTTGCATGCCCAGCTCCCTGGTTCAGACATTTATCTGCTCTCACCTGAATGATGTCAAACACCTCCTAGGCTGTACTCCCAACCATCAGCCTTTCCACAGCCCAATCTACCCTGTGTCCATCAGAGAGCCTTCTTCTCCAAAATCACCTCATACACCTTGCCCCTCCTCTATTCTAAAACGTTTCAAGGGTCTTTGTTATCTCCAAATTAAAGGCAAGTGTGAATATAGCACAGAATCAAACCTAACTTTGAGTCCTAATTCTTCAGTTTATAGTTTTGTGGCCCTAGAAATTTATTCAATCTAAGTCTCAATTTCTTCTTCTCTTAATCATACCCATTCGACAGAGTTGCTGAATATAAATTGCTGTGTATAACACCCAGCATATAGTAAGTATCCACACCTTGTTGTCTAAATTCACTATATGTTTCTTACATGAAAAATTGGGGAAGGGGCAGGAAAGTCATCCAGTCCTCCTGATGGTACCTACCTGAAATAATTCATCTAAGACCTTCGCGCTATAGACAATACTTAGTTGGTGTGATTTTCCTTTTCCTGCCAATACCCTTTTCCCCAGTATGGAGTGAGGGAAAGAGAGAAGGAGGAAGAGGAGGAGGAGAAAAGAGGAGACAACACAGGAAAGGAGAGGGAAAAAGGCAAAAGGATAACAAGAACATTTTAGATTTAAAATACTACTTTGCCTGTCTAAACTATTGTGGTTTTACTGCTAGAGTAAGCTTAAACTGAGTCCAGACATTATACTTTAATAACAAAAAGTACTTAGTCATACACTCAGAATTTGACTTTCTTAGCCACTAACAATAAAATAATCTCTACCAATTATCTAGTATCTACATGATGAGGTACAAAGAGGTTTGTAATGCACTTGGGGTCACGAGTCTAAAAAGTGGCTGAGATTCAGTTGGAACCAATGCCTGTCTGATTATGTCCTGATGCTTCTGACAATTTCATCATTGCTTTAGCTTTCATCAGCCGCGACTGGAATCACAAAATTCAGACTGTACCCTTTTAACAGCCAATCATGTATTTATATTAATTGACTTACATAATGCTACATCTCACTTAGTGCAGGGTACTTCCCTGTGGGGAGTGGGTCTCAAGATATTTTGAGTCCCAAACTCCTAATTGTTCAGTAGATTTGGTAAAATCTTCCCATAATGGGAATTGTTTGTTGCAAAAAGCTGCCATTTCATGCTTTCCCTTTAGGACTTAACAGTGAGTCATGTAGCAGCACTGACAATGCCCCTCATTGTTTGACCAATTCAGTATCAAAAGGGTTTGACTTTTCTTCCAATGGGGCCATGTGTTTTATTGAGAGAGATGGCCATCTCCCTTTAAGCAATAAATAGGAAGGCAGATAGACAAGAAGGTGTCACCAATCCCGATAACTAGTCATCTGATTGGTGTTTCGGTAGCTTCGGCTTCAAGCAGAGCTTCACCTCTAGAAACTCGGGGCCTGGGTGAAACCCAGAACCAAAGCCACTTGCACTTCAAAAGAGTGACAAGTGAAAATGCCTACATACATAAAGAATATACTGTAATCTTATCACAGGTAGACCACTTGTAAATGATCTTTTCTACCCACTGTTTAAAGAACTAAGCATATGGAACTCTGAAATGTAATCAGTGACTTTTTGTAGCTAAGCTGTACTTTAGCAATGAATTCAGAGACTTATTAGCCAACTTGACCAACAAGATTTGTAAAATCATCCCCACGTTGTGATAATTTGTAAAAACAGTAGCACTTACAAGCATCAATTACGTAACAAGCACTATTCTAAGCACTTTTCAGGGGTTAGCTCATTTTACCTATCCAACTCCATGAAATAGGTAGCATCCGTGGGAGATACGGCACAAAGTATTCCAGTGGTGGCATGAGTGGCACTACTAGCGCTGTTAATGACAACAGTATGCTCAAATGCAGACTTTGATCTCACAATACAATTTAAAAACTGAATTTCAAACAACTGCCAGTTTACCACTCAAGAATTTACCCATGTAAAAGTTCCCACCATATCTTTCTGAAGACATGTCGATGTTTGGTGGCTTTTGTTATATAATAAGGAGAATATTTTCATGAATTCAAAACATAATTTCCTTCTTAACAATGTGCATCACTCACACTTGCAGCAGTCAGGATATACATGCCCTTTGCACTATCTAAATAGGAGTAGGGTTTCATTGTTAGAAATTCAATAAGAACCAAAGAAAAGATGCAGGAGGGCACCTACAAGCTTGGAAAGCATTAGAACAACCCACAAGCAGAACGAAGCTTGGAGTATTTTGATTTTTCGCATGTTCTAATGGATATTTGTATTTCAAATACTTTCAAAATCATATTAGCTTTATAAAACTCCATTTTCTCCGATCCCAAATCTTCCTTTCTCTACTTTAAACCAATCAACTCAAGGTCTTTGGGGACTGCCAATTTGGAACATCCTCTGGCCTTGACAATTGGCAGCTGGGATCAATCAGTTCATAAAATCAAACTTGTCAGCTAAAAGCAGTCGTACTTCTTAAGCAAGACAATCTGTTAAACAGCTTAAGTCTTAAATCCATGAGAAACAATTGCAAAAACACATTTTTGTGCATGCTCTTCCTAAGTTCTGAGGGTACAGATGCTACAAAAACCGCTGTTCTAGAAAATCTCCCAAACATCTATTATCCTTCCCTAAAACCTTGAAGCTATTCTCTAGGCTACCAGCCTCTGAGAGCCATGGGAGGGAATCGATACCCTCCGTGTGGAGGAATCCCTGCTTCGGCCTGGGCATTTACATAAGAGTCTACTGCTGTGCAACTGATCTAGTTCATCGAAAGCCAGCACGACTCAGTGCACTTAGGCCCGTTTCCGAAACTAGCTCTGTCCTGAGAAGAAAAAATACTTTGTATACATTTCAAAGCAACTGCAGAGCTTACAATAGTTAAGTGATCTTAGTGAGGCAAGACACATCTTCTCGAGCTTCAGTCTCCTTCCCAGTAAAATGAGAGGACCAAATGACCAAACTCCAAATGCCTGTCCAATTCCACAACTCCATGATTCTACTGCTTCCCATCGCATTTGCTTAGTAGAAAGCCTCAGATACAAGATACCCCTCACCCTCGCCAGCTCTTATAATTACCAAGGATGGCTCTTTAAACATTTTTTCAGACTTCATGATACTAAAAAAAAAAAAAAAGGTAAGAAGTTTTCAAATGGGATAAATGTTGGTGTTTCCCATGGAGCCTCCATTCGGGAGGAACACTCAGACCCTCCCGAACCGCTGCTCTCGGCAGGCAAACACACATCAGGCACGTAGCTGCTTTCCTCGGCCTTGTTCCAGGGACACATCAAGCACGGATGATGCCCGCACATCCCATCAAGCCAAGGCCACTCTCAGAACGCTCAACACCACCTTCCAGACAGTCACAACCATTTGACGTGGAAGCAAGGAAAGTAACAGAACCGTGGCTAAATACATAAAAAATACGTGGGCACAAAATAGAAAATTATTTTATTCATATAATTACTTATACATTTTTATACAGTAAATAACCAGATAGCACCCACTTTCTCCCTTTTTAAATACACATGTTGGAGCTACATAAACAAAGCCACGATTATTCAATTATTTTTTTTCCTGCATGACATGTAATGCTAAAATAGGATCTTATACCTGGGTTCTAAACAAACCAAAAGATAAGTAATAAGAACGTAAATGCTGTGGTGAACACGCCCCCCACACTCCAATCTTCCCACGGAGAACAACAGCACACGCACAGACTACAGGCTGGCTGAGGATGGGCTCGGCTTCGTGAATCCCTGTCCTCTAGAGCAGAGAGGGCTCTTCAGAATCAGCTGTGCATCCCTGTGGCCACAAAACGTAGCTGTAGGAAAAGTATTGGGAATAGAAGACAATATGCATCGTAGGTCCCCACCCAGTGATTGCTGCCTGGAATAAAACAAATTTTTGTCACAGGACAAAATAAATACCCTCCAGAGTTTCTCAATTATTACTCTATCCCCCTTAGTCCCCAAGTTACCATTCTATGACAGCCACATGTATGTGTCTCTGTCTTACTGGGGAGTCTAGGAGGGTGCAAACAGCTTCTGAGGGTGACCAGTGCTACCCGCACCTATTGTGCGGTCCAGAGCTTATATGTTCATGTTTTGCCAACCCCGTGTTAAAATCCTCAAGACACTATGTTCATTGAATGTCGGTGGTGCCCCATGAGTTTCGTAGAAACTTTCATCAATACCCATCTGGCACAGAAAACACATCAATAGGGAAGCGTACCACTTCCATTTTAACAGGAGAGTTAGGGACCCAAACTCCATCACTTAGGCCTCTTCCGAGACAGGCAGTCCTCGTTTTATACATTCCATGGGAAACTAACGCTAACGTTTGTTGTACTCTCTCTGGGCACCATCTGTCTTAGAGACACTTTGTCCACATTATCTCATTGGATCCGAGCAACAATTAGTGAGTTAGGTGCTATTTTAGCCTCATTTTACAGATGAAAACCTTGGAAAGATCTGTATTTAAGCCAAAGCAAGAGGTCTCCAGTTGGGTGTGTTTAACAATTACACTGCCCTGCATCCACTGTAACTGGAAATCTGAAAACAACAACAAGAAGAAACGTCAGAAAGGCACTGTGGGGGTGGGGCGGGGTGGGGAGGGGGAGGCGTGGTCGGTGAGGGGCTCATGCCCCTTGCACCTGGTGACCCCTGGCTGCCCACTTTGTAAACGGAGGATTCTACAATTTATTTCTCCTTGTCCTGGCTCTTTTTCAGGGGAATGAGGAATGCGTAACCTTAGCTGTGTCGGTCAGGCTGCACATGCTTGTTGGAGATTCCATCCACCTGACCAGCAAGAGAAAGATACTCTGTCCAGACTCATTTCCTCTCTCAGTACGACCACCATGCACACTTCTCCTTAAAATCCCAGTTGTAGGGCCCATCTGTTCTGACTGGCCCTCCTCCTCTTGGCTCGTGGTGGCTATGGGAGGGAGGCGAGGAAATCCACTTGCTGGGGGACAACCAAGCAATGTTGTATTAATTAAATTTGCATCATTGTTGTAAATACACCCAGGGGCCAGGGTGATGAGTGCATTTTATAAATCAAATAAACAAATAATAACTTCTAGAGGTTGCTAAATGTAAAACGTTTGAAGAAGAGAAACCGAATAAATCCAAATTGTGGCCAAGGGTTACCCTTGCTAATTAAAACATACACTGAAAACATTAACCTGATTCATAATCTAAATAAAGCTCATTTCTGGATGGCTTTCCATCTTTATGAATTTTTTTATTACAACAGAAGGCAACCACATGAAAGTCTTCCTTAATGAAGTCAACATTTTTTAACATTTGAAATAAAAGACAAAAAAAAGTGAAGAGAAACCTAAAAACTGCCTTATCTATAATGATTCCCCTGCACGTACCACATTCAAAGGCTAGGTCTTTGCTCTTGTCTTGAGGAACTGGCTTAAAAAATTAGAAACTTTTTCTTTGAAGAAACTGAGGGAGGAAAGCAAATCAGAAGGGGGTGAGGGAGTACAGAGAGAAAAGACAATTTTTTAAAAAAGGAAAGAAAAATGAAAAGGGAGGATTTCAAATAGCTAAGTACCAACACATTGGAATTAAGATAATAAAATGCCAAGTTCTAGCTTCGAACCTTAGCTAAGAATGAAGCATTTAGGGTTATGGTTCAAAAGAGCAAAACGTACAGTATTGATTGAAATTTGGGGCAAGTAAAGTTGACATTACTGCAGATTTTTCAGTGTATTATTTTCATTTCCAACCTTTTTCTTTTTTTTTGCTGGTTTTAACATTGGTTTCTATGGTGTGAACACTAATCAGGCCACTGGTATTCAGCTCGACATTGTGGGCACACCAGAGCACAGTTAGTTTGGGTTTGAAAGAAATAAGCTGTAGTTATTTTTAAACCAACAGAACTATTAATAGAAAAAAAAAGTCTGAAAATGAAAATAACTTGCCTTATACTGCTTGAAATTAGTGCGAAATGCAAGAATAAGAAGTGTACCTGCATTTGCCTACTGATACTCGGAAATGCATTACACTCAGGCAGGAAAGAACTGTGCCATCTAAGCGCCCACAGATACCAGTCCCCCCAACTTTGATCTTCGCACCTTCGTCTTCACGTGAGGTGTGGCGTAGAGATAGTATTCTTTTACATGGGTTCCGTACATGAAAAATGTAAGGAAACATCGATGCAAAAACTTGTAAGTTTCATTTGCCATTTAGTGCCTCAACTATAACCATTTTGTGAATCCCCTTAAATTTCCCTGAGAAACACTTTGGTCCCAGGACCCCTATGAATACCAAAATGTCCCTTATATAAAGCAGTGCAGTATTTACATATCACCCATGCACATCCTCCTGTGTACTTCAAACCATCTCTAGATTCCTTACAATGCCTGATACAATGTCAATGCTCTATAAATAGTTGTTCTACTGCATTGTTTAGGGAAGGAGGACAAGAAAAAAACGTTCTGTACAAGTTCAGTACAGACCCAACCACCATAGGCCTAACTACATGGGGCACGCCAGCAACAACGTAACATGATTTTCTCTAATAACTTTAATCTGCGCTTAGTTGAATATCTGGGTGTGGAACCTGCGGATACAGAGAGCTGACTGTATTTGTTCTCTGCTATAACTAAATTCTGTGCATACTCTTTCCTAGCCACAAAGTGATTAAATCTCTACGGAAGCTTTTGTTATTCAGCCTGAATTCATATTAATAAAAAATGCATTAAGCATTTGGGAAAATATATACTCTTCACTGGTGAATGTCAGACATTCTGAAGTCATTTCCATATTTTTTCAAAAGCCTTTCTTTTGGTTAAAAGAGACCTTTCTTAAATTGTATGTGCTGGCCTTGGGTGGGGAGCAGGGGAATAAGGACTCGGCTTCCTTTGTATAATGTAGCATGGCCAGCTGACACAAACATGTCCCATGAACAAAGGCTCATGGCATCTGCTGTTCTGGCACCAATGGCGAAGGCTCTGCACCCACTTTCCTCCATGTGACTGTCAGCAGGCCATTCACTGCGAACTTCCACAAGACTGGTAAGAAGGCTCCCACAGCGCCTCCCTACAGCACGAGGCACCAACATCCAAAACGGAACTCCCATAGGGGATGGCAGATTTGCTAGGATTCTATAGGAACATTCCATAAAAATAAACACAGCTCCAAAAACAGAAGTTCTTTAGTTTTTATGATGAGAACTATTAACATTCAGAAAAAAAATTCTTAAAGATTTTGAATTGTTTTGGCACACCCTCATTAACTAATATAAGAATTTATAATACAAAAAAAAGTAAAAGCAGAATAACATGTATATGTAAGTGCAAAACATACATTTCAGTTTTTGCTACTCACTATTGATAGATTTTTTTTCCTCAGGAAAACAATTTAGTGGGGGTTTGTTCAGGACTACATTTCTACATGAAGAAAGACTAACAATATCCAGAGTGATCGATCACCAATAAACTTTTAAAACTCACCTGAGCCAACTGACCACTGGAGAATCTGGTGTTTGTTTGTTTACTTCTAACTGGCTTTCATTGAACATAACCAGGCCACAGGTTTGCAAACGATACCCTCCAAATGAAAGTAAATAGAGAAACCAGGGGAACTTTTCCACTGAAAATTCACAAATTAGTTCAGACAGATCTGGGAAATTTAATGTAAATAAACTAAATCGATGTGACTGATAATAGACTCTGGCTTATATATGTTAGGGCTGGTGGTTTTGCCATGCAGATGACTACAATGAACTCTTTTTACTCTATAATTTTTTATCTCATCTATTTGGTACTAACGTTGCTCCCCTAAAGCCTCTCAGCCTTAGCCTAAGGTTTGATTTGCAAATCCAGCAAAAAGCAAAGCATGAGCTTCGCTCAAATGTATCTCAAATAATAAACCAGCATTTCACTGGGTTCCCTTTGATGTTACACTGCACTGAGCACGTCTTCTGGCAGGGCGGACGGAGCCTATTGATATAAGGTATCCAGTCAAAGACATGTGTTTACAATTACAGCCTTCAAAATAAAGAGAGGATACATAACCACATCCCTAGGGGTATGGAAATTACACCATTAGAGAAACATGGCCAGAGGCCAGTGGTTTGTACTGTTGTACCTAATGAACACTGGATTTCCATTTCCAAATGTGCATTCTATTTATAATAACATAAAGCTATTTTTTAGATGAACAGAAAAATTAGGCATACCTGGCACAGCCACATAACTAAAGGCTCGAGAATATTAAACTGACGGAGCATAATAGTGTCTGGCACAGGGAAAGGCATGCTTGGATGAGGGCATGCTGGGAAAAGGTGCATGCACACACCAGCAAAGGAATCACAGCCTGCTGTGTAGGAGAGAGCACACCAGACGGGATTGGGGAGATGGGGTCCCCACATTACACTGTGAATGGTTCCCAAATAGCAGCTTCAGAATCAATAAGCAAACTCCTCCAATGACCTGGATAATAGGCAATTTCCAAGTTTCAAGGGCAGAGTGTAGTGTAAATTCTATGATGTCAAGGCCAGTGATAGAGGGTGGACTCCACATTGGATTCTGGGCTCATAAAACGTGGAAGAAACTTAAGGGCTGCCACACGTCCTGGCTCTCGCTCAAATCGCCTCCCTGGCACTGAATCAGCAGAGAGGGACGTGAACACCGCTGGCCGTGGAGCTCACCAGCCCAACGCAGGTCCACGGGCAGCACCATCAGGACCCGCTGGCGCATCCCTCCTGTGTGTAAAGCAGTGAAAAAAAAATCTAAAGGTGACTAGAAGGAAGGCAGACAAACAAGAAAATCGACCAGTCATCTCAGCTGCACTGAAACGCGGAACCCGGAGGGCAAGGGGCTGATACGTGCCATGTGTTATTCTCAGTAAGAGAATGAGGAAACGGCACCCCGACAGTCTGCAGGGAGAGGAACAGAGTGATGCGCAGCGCCATGGAAACTGGTACTTCGCCACGAAAGCTCCCCACAGTTCAAGGTGTCACCTAACAAGCCCATCAAAAGTCTGCTGACCTGGATTTTTATAGTAAACATCAGTATTTGCAATTCTGGTCAATGTAAAATAGGCCTCTGTGAGCCAACAGAAGAAGGCCACAGGCCTTTCATTGGGAGTGCTACTGAAGGTCGTGATCTCCATTAATCTGCGCGTTTCTGAAAACTGCCTCCGCTCTGAACCGACCGTTGACCACATTTAGTTAGGAACACAGGAATCAAAAAGAATAAGATCAAATAAGAACAATAAAATTGGAAAAACATAACAGAGAGTGAATATAGCTTTCAGTCATTTAGTAAATTAATATAAAATGTTAAAATTCAGAAGCTCAATAATATATTTTAATGGTATGAAGTGAATTATGTGTCTTACTAGACTATGCACAAGAATTTTTTAAAAAATGATTTCCTATATTTTTTCGAAAAGGCTTTGGATCTTCCGAAAAGTGTAGGAATGGCAATGTGTTTCAAAGGCGCTTAACTTGGCCACAGGAAGGCTTCCACACCTTAAGATTTATGAGGCTTTGGGGTGTGTTGACAAGAAGAGCTGTGAACACTCCACAGATACACAGTTTTATCAATAGGATCTAAAACCTGTGAGTTCAAGGTCATTTCGATAGCAACACGCCGTGGGCCGAGGAGGAGATACCGGATATAAAAATCACATCCAGCTCTCACCTTCTGCAAGTGTGAAGTGATAATAGTGTGACTTGCATCACAGGTGTTTTACTTCTCTACTTCATGCAAAGGTTAGAGAACCATGGAGTCACAGCATCTTAAACCTAAATCTTCACAGACCTTCTAGTCTCCCTAATTTTACGGACATGCAATGTTACATGATGCGATACGTAACTGAAATAAAGAGCTGTGGGCAGGGAAATCTAAATGTACTCCCACCTCCAACATTCCCAGTTAAACTGAGGAGCAGACCTTCATCCATCTGACCCTGGAACTGATCTTGACCCCATCCCCATAACTTGCAGATTCAACCTGTTCAGACTCACTGAGGCACCAGACATGGGCAGAGCGCCCCACCACTGTCTCCTTTAACAGTATAGGTTTATGGACATGCTTATGAATAAAACCCCCATGAAATAAAAATGCAGAAGTTGATTTTTCCCTTGTCTCATTTGGGTCCTCACAGTTACCAAAACAGATTTTGAAATCATTTTTCCTTAGGGTAATCACCCTAAAGATCCATGCTGGATCTCCCATTTGCCATTTTTGGCCATTCCCATCCTACTATGGCTTCTCCATGTTGGTGTGAGGCCCTCTAGAGACTTCCTCTTCCCAGAGCCCCATGCAAGAAGCTGTGACAACTCCCTCTCCTTTGGGATTCAAGTACGTGTTTGTTGATCCCTCCCCAGCCCTGGGTGGGCCAGGGGTCAGGCCCTGCTCTCCTGCTCCACCTCGCCTGCTCTCCTGCCTGCTCCAGAACCCTGTCCTCCAGTTCGAGAAGGGCTTTCCTCGCTCCTGGGTGGAAGAAAACCGCCCCTTTAGCACCTCTTGTGTCTTTCTCACGGGGGTCACAGGACTCTAATTCCAGCTTTCCAGCTTTGATTTCTGTCCTCTCAACACAGTTTGGCCTTTTCAAGTGAAATGTTTGGGTTCCTCAATGTTTTTTCACTAGAATTGACCTCAGAAACCTATTTCAGAGCTAAAAGCTAAACGTGGGACAGCTTGTCCTTGTCTGGTGTTTCCTCCAAAGCGCTCGGTGCCTCAGTCTCAATGTGGAGGAGCAGCAAGAAATTCCAGGAGAGAGAACTGCCTCGGGTAAGCACCCTAGCCCCCAGGAAGCTCAAAGTGCTAAAGCTGTCTTCTTTTTCTTACGGTGTACAAAAGGGCAAAAGAAAAATAGGTGTTCATTTTAAAATATAAAATGTGTAATCTTTCCACTTTCACATAACTCAAAACTAAGTAAATATTTTTTCAAACTTTTCCTCAAAAAAAATTAATGTGAGATGATGCATTAGTCATGAGTCCAATAATTTTTCAATTATAACTAAATAAATATCCAGATAACAGCTTCTATACCTCTAGCTTCATAATGCAGTTTTCTTCCAAGGAATGCAAGGAGATTTTATAACATCATTCATTCACGGAATTTATTTTCACTATATCATATGAAAGTTCATACAATTTATTTTCACTATATCATATTAAAAGTAACTGAAAAATAACAAAAGCAAATATCTATTTTAAAACTATTGTCTAAAACTCAGTTTCCATTTGTCAAAATCAAAGTAACACTTGATCGATGTTTAAGCAATAGAAACCACCCACAAAGTATAACTAATCACTATTATAATATTATTTTAAAAATCTGGATTCATGTCTCATTTTTCCTACTATTATCCAAACCATAAGAGAACCCTGTTTAGTTTTTCTTTTTTTTTTTTTCATTTGTTGGGCATAACCTTTCTTCACCCAGATCTATTTTTCCCTTTTTTGGGTGCCTTACACCTCCTAATAGGTCATTACACCCTCTGTTACATTAGCTACTAGCCAATCACACCAATAATAAGAAAATCCTTCCAAGATAGAAATGTATCTTGTGACAGCTCCCATGATTTGTATAGCTGTATTCCCCATATAAGGCAAATCCTTTCCTGAGTGCTTTCTCTCAGGAATAAAACAGTTCTAGTTCACACAAATTGAAGACTTTTTGCATTTCCAGAGAAAATTTGCATGAATACCCTTAAGTTCCTCTCAACATACTAGAACTTTTAACTATAATTTGCTCTGCCACACCACCCTGGATGTGTCATCGGGTGTTACATAGTAGTCATTCTGGAGGCGAGAGCTGCAAAGCCATAGTTTCCACAAAGAGCTTTATTATAGTCACAACAACACATTTAAGTTCCAAGAGCTCAGACTGCCCACTCGGCACCTTCAAAGGACCACCCATAGAATTCAACCAAGACAAGAAGACAGTAAACTCGAAAATCTCCTCGAAGTTTGCAAACTCGAAGGCTACATGCCACATAGACGTGCCCTTTGTATTCTGACGTAGGAAACCACCAAGTGAAGTAACAACTTACTCTCTTACTCTTTAGGCAAACTGCTCATGTCCTCAGGGCCCCACAAGAACAGCACAGCTTAGGCCCCATAATTGACCTTTTTACATGATAAGAATGCAAAAAGGGTAAAGATAATTCTCTAACTCAAGAAAATATCCAAAACCCTTTTTCTGCGTACTCATAACTCAAAATCACTGGAGCTATAAAGCACATTTTTGGCAATATCACCCTGTATTAAGCCCAACTTCATAATATTTTTTTTCAAGTAGAGGTGGTTTGAAACTATGTGTTTGTATAAGGGTAGTAGGACATGCTTCTATTTATTTATATTTATTTCATTTAAATTTGCTTGTAGAGGTAGCCTTGAATGTTACCAAACATGGTGTTCTCTGCTCTCCTGCCCCCTAACACTTCTCTCGAAATATTGTTCCAACTTCCTAATATTAGGGTTTTTTATATTTCACTCAGAAGTCAAGAAAGTTAACATTAGCATAAAGAATGTCATCAGTAAATCTATTACTTTTATTAAGAAGGTTTTTTGGGAGGAGCATGATTTTCTCTGCAATCCATGCTAATACTTCTCTGTTGAATGTCTGTGAAATAAGAACGATTCCTGGGATTCTACAAACCCTGGCTGCTCCACATGGCTCCACCCATCCTACCAGGACTCACCAGATTCACCTGGGTCTTCTGGCTGGCCGCTCAATCGTGAGCTCACACTTACAGAATTTCCGAGTAAAGTATAATAGTTAGCACATAAATGGCTATATGACACTGTATTTCATGAGTATAATTAATCACACTCTTGCCCTCGGGATTCTACCCAATTCGTGGGACAGACAAAGAGAAAGGGGGTAAAGGACTACTCACCCAAACACATGACCTCTGGTATGTTCTCCGTCATGTTCCCCCAATCATGACCTGGAACCATCTGTGAAACATTAAAAACAAATAAAAGAATGGAAAAACTGTGCAGCCGTAAGGTTAAAAGTATTAATATACTTGTTATAGAAAGAGTTCCTACAAATCAATAAGAAAAACACAAAGAGCAGAATAATACCTAATTTTTTTATTCACTAATACTTCTTTCCTATATTTTGCACACTTCCATGAACTTACAAAGTGCCTAACTTGCTGCCAGGAATATCCTTTCTCCCTGGTGTCTCCCGCAGACTCTACTCTCCTTCCAGATCTGGATTAAATAATACACCTTTTTTCATGTACTGAACAAGAGAAGAAAGACAAGTGGTGAACATATCTGAATGTGCTTGAACTTCCTAGAAATGAAAATGAAGAATCAAAGGAAAACAAAGAATTTTCATTCGTTAAATTAAGATACTCAACTAAAAGCTGATGCTACTGAGAGTTATATTAAAAGTCCCTATAGTGGGACTTAAAATTATAAAACACTTTTGGTAAGCAATTTAGTAATATGTTTGAATGTACTCTTCAGATCTTGAAAAGAGCAAAACATTAGAAACAGTTATATAGGAAAATGATGCATTTGCTAAATGTACAGAGGTAGGCAAAAGTAGGTTTACAATGCCCCTGTGACCTTCTTTTGAGTGAATAAAGCTACTGTAATCATCAGAACCTGCGTGTCTTCTTCCATACGAACAACTGAGAACTTACTTTTGTCCACTCCTATATTATGGTGTGTATTCAAAATAGATTATTATTCTGATATTTAAAATGTGCTCATGCAGATAATGTTGTTTAGTGAACAAAAAAGTGTTAATGATATATTGAGCAGAAAAAAGAGATAATCCTCTCCTGGACCTAGACTCTATGTGGAGTTTGTGACCTTTGCTGCCCCGGTCCCTGCACCCACGGCCTGCAAGCCCCTGCGTGGTCCTTCCCCCACAAAGCCCCATTCTCATGGCACTAGGCCCCAGGGCCACTAGAGCCATCCAGAGCCAGCCGGAGCGGCACTGCTGTCTCCTTCTCTGAAGGTGACCGCCTCAGCAGATGCCTCATGGTGGACATCCACCCTGACGAAAGATGTGCCTCCATATTTAACAGCCTGCGGCCTTGAGTCAGAGAAAGCCCCGTTTTCAGAGGTAGCACAGCCTGTGGGGCTCAGGGAAGCAACCCCTCAGGAGTCCTACTGGTCTTCAGGCCCATCACTGAGGAATGATGACAAAGGATGAATGAAAATCCACTTGCAGCTACAGACACCAACACTCCTACATTGAAAAGATGGTGCGGAACTGCCGATTAGATGCGAAATGTCTCCTAGTTTCAAATACCGTACACACTATTTCTGAATCATGCGTAGGAGAGGTGGGAAACCAAGCCATTCTGGAGTTCTGGTCTTTATTAAACTCTTCTGCCCTTTGCTTTGAAAAACACACTTTGAGTTACAGTTTCTTGGATGCCTAGGGGCCATAGGACACCACGTGAGAGTGTCTTATTATTAACTGCATTATTTCAGAACCACATCTGTAGACAGATTTGTTTACACAGAGAAGGCATGCCCAAACCTCTTCTGCCTGACTCCTCTATAGCCTGTGGAGTCGCTTTCTCTCAATGCGCGTAAGCTGAGAAAATTCAATCATGCCCTTTCTCAATGGGAAAGTGTTAGCAATTCTCTACTGAGGACAAAATCATGGAACAATAGATTTTTTCAAGATGTAGAAAGATCATCTGGAAGAGTGAAAGGGAAGCGATACCCAAATTTATTTGTGAAGAGAGGAACACTTAAAGATTTGCTCTCCGTAAATCAGAACTACAGTGTTGGATGTGAAACCAGAATGATATTGGGGCAGAAACAGAAAACTAAAGCAACAGAACAAAATTAATAGCCTAGATGCAGAAATACACCTGCTTAGTATGTATGCATATGATGTGTGACAGATATAGACATAAATACCAATGTTTGCTTAGGGTGACATTTGAAATCAGAGTTAATAGTAGTCAATAAGTAGAAAGTAGAAATTTCATACACATTAAAAATAAAGTTTTAGAATCCCACATCATATTATAGATGCCTATGATTTCCAGAAAGAGCAAAAAGTTTTTATGAGTATGAAAGTAAAGACTTAAAGAGGCCTCTATAATTTTCTTCTTATATTTTGACAGTTTAAAAATTATATTTGGTCTCATATCAATGGAGCAGAATAAGGAGTCCTGAAACAGACCCACACCTCTATGGTCAATTTATTTTTGACAAATACCAAGGCAATTCAAAGGAGAAATGAGTCTTTCAAGAAATGGTACTGGCACAAGTAACTATACACAGAAAAACACACTTTGATCCATAGTACCCACCATTTACAAAAATTAACTTGAAATGGAAATAACTTAAGTGTAACTGAAATTATGAAACTTCCAGAAGACATAGGAGAAATCTCAGTAACTTTCGGCGAGTCAAAGAGTTCTTACATAAGACACAAAAAGCACAAAGTAGGTAAGATTGATAAATTGAAATACACCAAAATTAAATGTCTTGCTCTTCTATAGGCACTATTTAGACACTGTTAAGAAAATGAAAAAGCAAGCTGCAGGCGGAGAGAAAATAATTGCAGAGCATATATTTGACAAGATTTGTAAATATAAAATATAAATACCTCTTTCAACTTAATTTTATAAATACAAACAACACCATTTTTAACAAGCAATAGATTTGAATAGGCAATGTACCAGAGAAAATATACTCATGGCAAATAAGCCATGAAAAGATACTCAATATCGTTAGTCATTAGGGAAATGCAAATAAAACCACAACGAGATACCATATACACCCATTAGATTGGATAAAATTCAAACAACTGACAACACCAAATCCTGGCACAGATGTGGAGCACCTGGCCCGCAAAGTGCTGTTGGAGACGCAAAACACACCGCCATCTTGGAAAACAGCTTGGCAGCATCTTGTACAGTTGAACACGCACTCACCATTTCACCCAGAAATTCTGCTCTTTGGCATTTACTCGAGAGACAGGAAAATACATGTCCAGGTAAGGACTGGAATTTGAGTCATCATAGATGATTTATTCATACAAACCACCAACTGGAAACAATTCACGTGTCAATCTTCTATGGATAAACAGATTATACTATACCCATAAAATGGAATATTGATCAACAATAAAAAGAAACCATGTACTAATAAACTCAATAATGTGAGCATCTCAAAACACTATGCTAAGTGATATAAGTCAGACACAAAAGACTACATATTGTATATTCAGTTATAGGAAATTGTAGAAGTGAAATCTGTAGTGTTAAAAATTAGATTGATGGCTGCTGGGAGCCCAGGGCAGGGAGAGGCAATTAACTACATAAAGGGATAAAAGACTTTCTGAGGTTATGTAAATGTCCTATATGATGATGATAGTAATGATCACATACTGTACCCATATGTGAAAACTCATCAAAACTTTAAAAATGATTAATTCATAATATAAATCATATCTCAGTAGAGCTGATTTTTAAAATATATCAGAATGGAATAGTCATTATGTACTGATTACTTTTGTTTACAGAGAAACCCCAAGAGAATCTATCAAGAAGTTATTAAAATGTTTAAAAAGTCAACATTGTTGTTGACAATTCAGCAAGATTACCTGACAAAAATATAAAACCCTGTTATACTATAATCAATTTGAAAGTGAAACATAACAACAACAAAAAAAATCTGTGAGAAAAAGCTTTCAAAGAAAACACAAATATCTTTAGCCTAAATAATTTAAGGCTAAAATTTATTTATCTGACAAAAGTTCATATTAAAATGAATACACCAAAATTTTAAATTCCTACAAGAAAAAATATTGTATTAGTCATCCATGGCTGTTTAACAAATCACCCCCAAAAGTGGGCAGATTAAGCCACAATCATTTACTGGGTCACACAGTTTCTTGAGATCAGGAAGCTCAGATGGCTGAGTTCCATGAGGCTGCTCAGAGTTTCTCATGAGTTTACAGCCAAGGTGCCAGCCAGGCTGTAGTCTCTGAAGACTCAACTGGGACTGGAGGATGTGCTTCCAAATTCATTCACATGGATGTTTGACAAAAGGCTTCCGTTCCTCACCATATGGGTCCCTGCGTGGGACTACCCATCCCATGATCTCCATCAGAACAAGCGAAATATGCATGCATAAGATACAGGAAGAGGACCCAAGATGGAAATCAGAGTTGTTGTCTAACCTATTCTTGAACTGATATCCCGTCCCTTTTCTCCGTGGTCTATTCACTAGAAGTGAACCAATAACTCCAGCCCACACTCAAGGGGAAGAGCCTAGACCAGGTCAGGAATACCAGGAGGTAAGGATCATCGGGAGTCATGCCAGAGGCTGCCTACCACAGACAAGATTACAAAATTAGAAGAGAAGGCGTTGACAAGGAGAAAACATTTGCCATATATGTAGCAAACAAAGAGTATCCAGAACACATAAAGAACTCCAAGAAAGCAAAAAGAAAAGGGCAAACCACCCAAATGAGAAATAAGCAAACTAATGGAAGAGCCCAAATATATCTGGAAAATATTTATCTGGAGTGTTGCTTGATGTTACTAATAATCAAAAATAATATGAAATAAAATATATCATTATTTCACACTCAGTACACTAGCAAAAATTATGAAGCCTATAAATAGTTGGCAAGGATGTGGGGTCATCAGAGATCTTCTAAATTAGGGAAGGAGTGTAAAGTCACATCGGAGAGCACTCTTGCACAGCCTGACAGAGTGGACATTGGAAACACCCTGCTGCCCAGCAGTTCCCGCCAGGCACATACACCACAGCCACGCCTACACGAAGGCCCCAGTCCTTTCCTGAGAAGTAGAGAATGATCACTGCAGCTTGTTTGTTCCTGCAAAATTCTAGAAACACCCTACATATTCATCAAAGGGCAAACAGATGAATTAGTTATACAAATGAATACTATGTACTCAATAACATGAATGAATTTTTTAAAAACTATACTATTTACACATGTGTAAAAAGAGTAAAAGTATAAAAACATGAGTCACAAAGATACATTTTTAAATGCATGACGGTAGTTTACTTGGGAAAGAAAAACAAAAGGGCATTATTTAATAATAAAATTGGAGAAAAATAAAAACAATGTTTGTTAATTCTAGATGTGTTATATTATTCTTGTAATTTTCTATAGTAATTACATTTTTCACAAAATATGCTGCTTGAGCTCCTGAGCCCCTGACACCTAAATATGTGCAAAAGGTGCTCCTGGTTCTGAAGGAACTCACACCCTGCTAGCAGCGAGCTTACTGCCTAAGGAACCGCCTTAGAGCTCCACGGCTTTGAGGGTCATTTCTGCCCCTGTCCCTGAGCCCAGCAGAAGAGCTGCAGATTAAAGGCGCACTTCTGGTGAGAGTCTGCTCTGCTCCATAGCAACCTCAGGGCTGGCCTGGGAATGCCCTGTTCACAGTGAGGGCAGAGGTGCCGAGAAAAGACAGAGACACATGAGGCATCTCACAGCACGGGCTTGTAAACTGGCACATAGTCACTCACCTGAATTTTGTTGGACAAAGCAAGTCATGTGACTAAGCCCAACTTCAGAATGGGGAAGATGGACCAGCACCCTGCATCCTGTATCAGCTTCTTCACTGTACTGCATGTGTTCACTGTTCCTTTTCTCTCTCTGCTCTTAAACTTCTGATCAACACATTTCTTCCTAAACTTGAACTGAAAGATTTCAGCATTAAGTTTTAAGTGTCTAAACGTTATAAAGAGATTCTTCCGATGTAGCTCAAACATAGCCACTTTTTTGTTAATTACAGATTACCAGAGGAAAATATATGACAACACTCATACTTTCTTTCCTTTTATCCAGCTTTAAATAAAGCAAAATTAAATTTATTTTAAATCCTATTATGTTTCTAATTAAATTGTCACACCAACATAGAATAAACACAATAAAAAGCAAATAATATCATTCTGCTGATTCTTGTTCTCACTATAAAAAGTTTAAGGTGAACCAACAAGAAAAAAGCCCATAATAAAGAAAATAAAGAATGCCAATACCTTCTATGTGTATGGCTTGTCAGGTGGGCAGTTTTTAATGTACTGCTATTTTATAGATGAGGATTTGAGCTACGAGCAGATTAAAGAAATACTTGAGTGCAAATTGTTGTGTGGAAACATCAGACCTTGCATTAGGCTGTTTGACTTCTCTCCCTGGATTCTCTCCACAACATCAGCCTGTGACAACAGATGACTATACATTTTTCTGCCTGAGTCCAAGGAGGTAATAGCAAAAGACAACAGTTACCTGTCTGAACCAGCAAGACTAAAGAGACCAGAGTCGCACTCCTCAAATACTCCCAGCTCCACCTCTCAGAGTCATAATTTTCTCAAAGCCTTTACTTCAGAAGAGTTATTTTAATCTTCACATATTTTTTTCTACTGGACATTTATTTTTTACCAGATATTTACATGTCACCCATATCCGTTTCCAATTTTTATAAACATTCATGTTATGAGCTGCTTTCTCCTGAGCCGTGCTGTTTCTACTCGGAGAGCATCCCAAGGTTTATTTCAGCCATTTTTTAGTACTATGATTTCTAACAGTTCAGTGGGGAAAAAAGTACCAGTTGTAACCATCTTGTAAGGTAAGTAATTTTAAATAAACATTTTCCAATATAGTTGAAAGTTCTAGTTCTGTAATGGTTAATTTTATGTCAACTTGACTGGACCATGGGGCATCCATATACTTAGTTAAATGTAATTTCTGGGTGTGTCCGTGAGGATGTTTCCGGATGAGATTAACATTTGAATCACTAGACTGAGGAAAGCAGATTGCCCTCCCAATATGGTTGGCTGCTTCCACTCCATTCAAGGCTTGAATAGAATAAAAGGCTGAATAAGAAAACATCTCTCTGTCTGATTGTCTTTGGGCTGGGACATTGGTCTCCTTTTGCCTTTGAACTCAGACTCTGACTAGAACTTACACTGTCAACTGCCCTGATTCTCAGGCCTTCGGACTTGGCTGGAACTATATCATCAGCTCCTCTGTGTCTGGGCTACTCAGCCTCACAGGACTAATCCTGTGAGCCAGCTACTTACAATATATATGTAATACTGCGTTCGCTTGTAGATAGATGATAGATTAGATAGATAGATAGATAGATAGATAATTGATAGATATTGATAACAAATATTTCCTCTCGGTTCTGTTTCTCTGGAAAATCCTAACTACACAAGTCCCAAAACAGAATCCTGAAATATTCCATAGATGACTGCTTCAGTAAGCAACCATCCAATAGACTGGCCTATAAATTTACTTGCGTAAGAATCTAGGTATTTAAACAATTGGCAGGATGGCCAGAGGCCAATTAAATACAATTTGGCATTTAATACTGTAGAACGATAGAATATGAGAACTAGAAGGAATTTTGGAAGTTATATAAACTCAACCCCTCCCACTGCACATCAGGGAAAATAAAAATTATTGAGGTTAAGTGACTTGACCTGGGCAAATCTAAGGACAAAACTAGAAATCAAATACAAGACTCCAGACTGTCTTTATCCAGTCTGCTCTCCACGGTATTACATTTTTGTTTTTCTGTTTGTAATTACAGTTTGCACTGAGGTCTCTGCACTTTCTCTCATGGTCTCTCATCATGACCAGTGAACACAGGAGAGGGCTAGTTGAATGAGGGGTGCAACTGCGCCCAGGGAACGAAGTTTAACCAAACACACTACCAAGCAGCAATCAGCCGGCAGCACCGAGCTACTAATCACTGATACTGAATGCATTATATTCACAAGGCAAAAACTTCCCATTTTAAAATTATGATGATTGTAAGTAAAGAATATACTTTACTACCTCTATACTTACCTAACCGCAAAATATTTTGCCAAATATCTAGTGGAGAAAGCCCTTCATGTTGGGATGATTATACAGTGTATCACAAAAGGAAGTGTTAAGAGATTTGAATAACTATACAATTCAAAGGAAGAAGCAAAAACTTGCGGCGGGTGACTGAGAGCCATGTACACAGAGCAAACTCCCTGAAAGACAAAACATGCAGAAATTGATAAGTATCAAGGAAACTATTCACACACTGGTCACCGAAGGAGATGTAATGCTAATCATTAAAAAAAAATGGATCTGAGGATAGAACCCAGATTACCCAGCACCAACTGAATGCTGTACACTTGAAATTCTAGGTTCAAATAGATCATTTGCCCAGAATTTCCAGGATTTATCTTATTCAAGTTATTGGATTTACCTTTAGATATTGACAATATTTACAATATGGTCCTTTTCCAACATCTTCTGGATGCATTCTCTTGATTTCCCTTCCATTAAATGAATTAAGAAATAAATGCACACACATGTACACACACTTACACAATTACAGTTCACCATAATCACTGGAATTATGTCATTAGCACGAACCCTGAACTGTACTTCAAAGAGCACCATTAGAGGTCATCATTTAATAATGGTTTTAGAACAATTCATTGTGTGTTTCTGATGTCTAGTCTCAGTCAAAAGAGAAAAGAATTACCACGTCACTTCTGCATTGTCTTTAGAAAGCAGTATGTTTTTCCTCCCATAAATTTGTATTCATTATGGTTCTCTTATAAAAAGCAGTGGCCATGACCAGTGACTAAAAGCAAATGGGACTAAGCCCTGGCCCAGGAGCTCAGTTGGTTGGAGCATCGTCCCAGAATGCCGAGGTTGTGAGTCCCAGTCAGGGCACATCCAAGAATCAACCAATGTATACATGAATAAGTGGAACAATAAATCAATGCTCTCTCTCTCTCTCTCTCTCTCTCACTCTCTCTCCCTTTCTCTCTCTAAAATGATTAAGTTAAAAAAGACAGAAAAAGAAATGGGACTTCTTTGCTGGAGAACTAGAATTAGGCCTTGAATCTGACCACCTACACACTCTCTTTCTATCCTAATTCTGTAATTCTCCGGGTTCCTCCTGTGAGTGCCAGGACAGAAGCAAAGCTCTGTTAGATTTCTAGAGAACTTTCTTTAAATACATGAGCCCAAATCTACTCAGATAGTGGCCACCATGAGTGACTTAAAGTGAAAGAATTTGCTAAAGAAGTCAACGGTCTGACGGTTCTAGAAAAAAGTATTGCTGATTTCAGTAAAAAAGCATTCATATTGCATAGTCTTTAACTTGCTTAGTCTGGAAGGGAACACGTGGATAAATACTGGTAGAAAATAGTGGACCCAATATCGTAAGCCACATATTCTGAGCAGATGAGTGTGGCTGGGGGCATATTAAGCTTTGGGACCAGTTATATCCAGAAGTAAAAACAGTCACAAGCAGTACCTGAGTGGACAATCTACAGATGAACAATAGAGCACTAACCATACTGATAATAATACTGAAACCACTTGTTTTGAGGTTACTAATCCTTGCCTACAGCCCCCACTAGCAAAGGGAAACATTCATGTTGGGTACAACAAGAACAGTGACCATTCCATCAGAAATGATTCCAATACTTATAAAAATCTATCTTCAGTGCCCTGCCCTTGTCCTTTCACATATTTCCCCCCAAGTTCAGATTATCGCTCACCAGGTGCCCTTCAGATCACATGGCTCCGGTACTTTAGCTGAGTACTGTATGCGTAGCAGGCAATTCCTTCCTGTAAAACTTGCCAAAAAAGATGTCAAGTACCTTTTTGTCTTACATTAAAGTTCTTCAGGTTAGATTCCAGTTGGGAAATATCAGTCAAAATGTTGTATTTATTTTGACACTCACAAATGACTTTACTTGCCACAGAGCGAAACTGTAATTTACACATCTGTTGCTGACACACCCATCTTTGATAGAAGGCATATCCATTGGCACAGTGATAACCATTCCCCCAAAAAAATGCATAATGCCTGCACTAAACCCATTTGGACCGCACATTGAAAAGTGAAAGGAAAGATTTCCTTTAGGATCTTAGATAAGTCTATCATTTCCCTGAAAAACAAGGCCCAACCAATTTGTCAAAAGTATTGGGTCTAAAATAGGAAGTCCTTTTTTTTCAGGTGCTGGATTTAACATATTTGGACTTCATATAACAGAGGAGACTTAAACAGCTTTTGTATGCACATCGTCATTCTGAAAACAAGCGCCTGCTTTTGCGATGGTCTCCAAAGGGGAAAGGCTCCCAGGAAGCCAGAGAGATCTAAACGAGGACAGCCTTCAGTCTCATTCATAAATTTGTATGGCTTCAACCAAATTTGAATGCAATTCACATTTTCAATATTTGGAACGAGTTAAATTTTATGTTCCACACACACCCCAAAAATGTTGACATTCTGAAGGCATTATGAAATTATAACACCAGACGATTTCTGTCAGCTCCGTAACCGCCTTCCAGGTGGAATTCTGAAGTTCACAGAGCTGAGAGCACTCACTCACTCATTACCATGTTAAAGATAACCAGATCCAAGCCCTAGAACCTACCACTTCATCTACGGCTCTGTTTTTCATCACTGAAAATCAGCAGGAGATAAAAGTTCTCTTTTTTCAACACTTAATATGCATACATTCTATTGATTTCTCATTTTTTAAAATGGACATGAATGCACATGCAGAGTAGTAAATTCTGTGCTCCATCTAAAAGAACTCTCTTCTGTACATTATTCTGGAAAGGCTTTCAGAAGAAAGTGGTTGCACAGATGCATCTGAATAAATAAAAGACATTTTCAGTTGTCTGAAAAAGGAAATTCTCTCTAGTCAATGAACCAAAAATAATGACTATGCAGAAACATAGGCTTGGGGTTTTTTTTTTTTTAGTTTTGAGAGTCCTGTTAACCTCTCCACTGAGCTCTGATCTAGAATCAAAATTTTAAGTTTCTTCTCTTCCTGTTATATATTGTAGACACAAAAATACTCATAAAAGCACTCTTTTTCTTTTCCTTTTTCTTGGCATCATATGGGGTCCATATTTGCATTTAAATACACCCTTTTAGTCTTAACATTTTATTGTCATTCTAATGTTTACATTCACCCCTAGAGCTATCCTTTTGTTTATGTATGTTGGCTTACGTGTTCAGATGTTTATGGATGTCACGTGATATTTTATTTAATATAAATTGTAAACATCAGTACTCTCCACCACCAGCCACGTGTTCTTTACAAGGACTTCCCCTCTCTGCTGTCAAACAAGCATGCCTGGTCAACAGGTACCAGCTCAGCCTCCCCACACCCACTCCCCTACCTGCTTTATGCTCATACTGTGCTTTCCCTTCCTGTTAGTTTCCCCCAATTATACTGTGGTTCCTGGTTTTTCTTCCTACTGTGTGATTCTTGGTCACTGCCAAATGACTTAGAGATATCTTTTTGTGCATCTTCTCCTCATTCCTCAGTGATTATAAATTCTCTTTCCATCTCTTTTCTTGGCCCACCTCATCTCTGTTCCCTCTTTGCAATCTGAAGATATCTTGTTAATTTATATGATTT
The DNA here is from genome assembly GCF_022682495.2 of Desmodus rotundus. Classification (NCBI taxonomy): domain Eukaryota; kingdom Metazoa; phylum Chordata; class Mammalia; order Chiroptera; family Phyllostomidae; genus Desmodus; species Desmodus rotundus. The sequence continues at coordinate 5,979,053 of NC_071395.1, forward strand.
TAGATAATCCTGATAAGTAATAGTTTTGTTCTCATAGAGATGGGGTTTATTTTTAGCAAGTAGAAAAAAGAGAAAAAATAAATTTTAATAAGTTGAACAAGCTCTGTAAATACATATACGGCTTTTTCAAAATCTCAGTCAATTAGTGGAGCTACAATCACCTACATATCATATATAAATATGTGGAAATAAATAAAAATTATAGGAGACCTTTCTGCATGGCGTGAGCCCAGCTCCCACTCAGACAAGGCCAGTGGGGAGTGAGGTCCAGTCCACAGGACTCACGTCCACAGACAGGTTCTCCCGTGGGGAATCAGGCCTGCATTGCAGCTAGGCCACTTTGAGACTTGCTTTTTGCTAAAACTCCCTCACCCTGAACTGAGGCAGCAAACGTTTACTGCATATCTTTAAAGTAACTTCCTAAAATCTATGCTAAACCTTCCAAGGAGGAGTGTAACCAGTTTAACCACTTTTCCCTTTACATTTGCAAATATCCTTCCTTTTTGATGTAATTAGCAACACCCTCTCCTTTGTTTTCTGTAAAAGGTAACCACCCAAAGCGAACCTTTGCGTAGTAAATGAGGACCATCCTCAATGTAATGTGCCCAAAAAAGCAATAAAAGTCTGTCAAGGCAAGGGCCAGGTGCTCTCCCCTTGAGAGAGTGGCCATGCTGTCCCTTTTCATCCTTAGGACTCGGTAGTCCATGTGAGTTTGCCCATTGCAGCCACAACACACGGTCCATATCAAAAAATTTTTATTTTCTCCTAAAAAACCTTTCTTATCTGATTCAGCCTAAAAGGGGTAGCTAAAACACATTTAATGTTACTCAGGACTTCAGAAGCCATTTAAGGGACAGGTTCTGTCTTTGTGACAGTTACCAGCAATTTCCTAAACTCTTATGAATAGTTTTTCCAAGTGTGGCTCTCAGTCTGACACTATATGAGACAGAGCCTACTTCAAATCTGAGCCCAAGGTTTATGTCAGTCTTTCTTGCTGTTTTTAAAAAGATGAACTTATTTAACTTCAAAAATGTGGTAATTACTATCTAATGCACAAAACAGTCATTTTAAAACTACCTTAATGATTTATTTCACCAACCTAAGATTCAAGGCCCAATGATGCCACTTTTAATCACAGCTTTTCTTAATGCTTTTTATTTCCACATTCGTTTTTTTATTGTTATCTTAAAACAGACTCTACAATTGTCTGTTTTTTTAAACTTTTAGTCACTCTTTATTCTGAACTGCAATCATGAGCTACAAAACTGTTGAGGCACTTTACATAAATTTACCCCCAAAACCCAGCTTTCTCTGTTCTCCATTCTGGCACCTCCTGGTATCCAAACCACCTCCTTCATGGAAGGGACCCAGCCACCCCTGGAAGCAGTAAGTAGCTTGGGCAGAGTCAGCAGCCCCACCAGCCCACAGCTCTGCAGTCTATGACCTATTCTGATGGCAGATGGGCCGTTTCAGGGCCCCAGGACCCCTGTGAAGCACAGACCTGTCCCCCTCTTCCACCACAAGACCCCCTTAAAGACTGATGCTGACGTGAGCAACCTAGTAATTCACTACCTAGTAGAAATTGGAACATCACTACTTTGAAGTCTCTCCCTGAAAATCCTGTGGTCACAGGACTATAGAGACAAGACCAGGGTATGAGGGGATAAGTGGTGATGGAAAAAGACATGACTTGGGGTGGTGAACACAAAATATACAAGTGATGTATATTAGTAATGTAAATTCAAGCATAAAATAGGCTAAACTCTCTCATCTAGGACCCTAATTAAATGAGCCAGTAAAAAATGTAGTTTATGTCCCCATCATTTAGTATCTTGTGTAGTAGTCAGTGATCAGCAACACAAAAATTTTAACAATTCTACAGTGTAATATATAAGTTATCTTCCTGTGTTATTCTAGTGAAAGACTTTGATAATTATTACTTTTCACAGATTTTAGGGACTTTTTAATAAGAATTCAGCAACGGAATAAACAAGATCATATAATATCACAAACTGTAGTGATCTCAGTAGGGTCTCAAACTTATTTCAGAATCTGAGAAACTCAGAAACTCACCTAACCTTTCACACACACAAATAGTTCCCCAACAGCCTAACCAGATTAATTCTGAATAGAGGGGATGAGAGACCTCCTTCTTGGAAGCAGATGTGAGAGCTGGCTATCAGCACAAAGACATTTCTAAATGCATTTATTGGCTAAAACACTTCCTTCTCTTCACAGGTACTCAGAGGTATTGCCAGCCAGGTTCCAGACCACCATAACAAAGCAAAGATCAGAATAAAGTGAGTCACACAAGTTTTTTGGTTTCCCAGTGCACATAAATTATGTTTACACTCTGCTGTAGTCTATTAAGTGTGGAATAGCAATCTATATAAAAAAATAATGTATGTACCTTAACCTAAAAATAGGGTATTACTAAAAAAATGCTAAACATCGTCTGAGCCTTCAGAAAGTTGTCATTTTTTGAAGAGAAATATATAAAAATCTTACTATCTGTGAAGCTCTTTAAAAAGTACAATAAAATGAAGTATACCTGTATTTTCCTTTTCACTCACGGCCACTTCTCTGTCTTTATTGCTAATAGAAAACAAAACGGAGGCAACACAGAACTCTGATCTTCTAGCTAGAAAGAAATCATTGTCACGTTCATGCATGAAATCGGGCTAAGCTATTGAGCTTAAGCTAAACCAAAACACTTCCTCAGCCTCACTGTACAATATTTAGCATGCGAAGGCAGTTGGGGTACAACTAAGCTACTTTGGCACTACACAGTGAGTATTCACCCTGTACTGCAACATGCATTGCAGAGCATTCAACTGCACCTCCACCTATAGAGTGTCTATTAAGTATTTACAAAAACTGCCACACCCTCAATGAAATCTGGACCAAAGGATCAGATGAGGAACAGGTAAAAATCAATGACTGATCCCTTGCATCAGAGGGCAGCATGAATGCAACATTATATTCTGTACTTTTTTTTGTGTTGATACGGACAAAGCAAGAAAATATTTCTTCCACCAGTGGATTTGGGAGAGAGAAGTAAGTGGATGGTTGTGACAGGGACAGAATAGGGAACTGAGAATTTTTTACATCATAATATCAAACAAGAGAAATGGTTTCCCAAAAATGGTTCCAACTTTCTTTGGTTGATGGTCTTGGATTATTTTTTAAATGAACTTTATATTTTAGACCAGTTTAGGTTTACAGCAAAATTGAGTGGAAAATACAGAGATCCACACATAGGCACATTATAATTCAAATGTCCAATCTTAAAGCTAAAGAGAGAATCTTAAAAGCAGCAAGATAAAAAGAACTTGTTAAATGCAGGGAAACCCCCATCAGCAGATTTTTCCACAGGGACTTTGCTGGCCAGAAGTCAGTGGCATGGACAGTCGGGGTACTAAAAGAAAAAAGCTTTGGGGGGCAACAGGTATGTGTATACCTTAATTGCAGGACGGTGTCAAGGGCGTATGCATATGTCCATACTCATCAAACTGTACATCAAATGTGTGCAGTTTTTCTATATTCAGTAAGTTTTTTGTATATTCAGTAGTTTTTTTAAAAGAAGGAAAAGAAATATATCTAGCACTCAATAAAATAAAAATCCACAATGATTGACATCCAATAAAAAATTAACAGGCATGCAAAAAGGCAGAACAACACAATCCAAAATAAGAAAAAACAATCAACTGATAGCACGACTGATAGCAAAGGTATTGGAATTGGCAGATAATAACATAAAAAACAGTTAACACATCATTCCATGTGTTTGGAAAGTTCAGTGGACACTTGGAAGTTTATTTTTTTTAATGACACAAACTGAACTTCTAGAAAATATGTTGAGTAGGGTTAATTCAATATTAGATTTTGCAAAAAAAATTATAAACTTCAAGGCATAGCAATAAAAACTATGCAAAATGAAGCACAGAGAGAAAATGGAATCAAGTAAATAAATAAAACACAACATCAGTGAGCTGTGGGTAGCTTCAAGTGGCCTAACATAGGTTTAGCCAGAGTCTCTGCAAAGGGAGGGAAGAGAAAAATATTTGAAGGAACAATAGTTGAAATTTTCCTAAATTTGAAGGAAAACAAGACCTAGGACGCTCTTAAAGCTGCAATTACATAGCCCTGCCCTAAGAGCCCGGTCTAATCAGAGAAATGCCTGTTTAAAACAAATAAGCACAACAAAAATTGATATGTGCAATAACAGAAGCATGTTCAAGGAGGTAATATTTCAGAGGAGGTGACTGCTAGGTAGGATTTTTAGAGATAAACTGAAATTTGGCAGCAAAAGAAGACATGGAGGTGGGGGTGTGGCCCAAGAGGGGACAGTCCAATCAAAAAGTGGCATCAGTGAAGATGCAAAGCTGCATAGTACGTAGGGAAGGGCAAGGTCAGCACTGCAGGGGCAGAAACAGTGTAAAGAGTGATGGAGAGAGGAGCAATGGGTTGGAGTTAATGCCATTGGAGTCAAGGTGAAGACTGGGATGATGTGGCGCTCTCTGCTAAGGTGCTCCTCCTGAAAGCTACAGGAAGGTGTTGCAAGATGTTAATCAGATGGTGGCTTAGTTAGTAAGACTTTCATTTTGAAAGGTCATGCAAGACAAGCCTGGAGGTAGGGGGACCAGAGAGAAACTGCTGGAGACAAGGGAAGTTTGAACTAAGGCAATGATGTGATAGAGGAGAGGAAGTTCAGGAGGTGTGGGAGGAGAGCTCCTGGCTAATGCTCAGGAGCTAAAACCAGTCAGCACGGGTTCTTTGGTGATTGTGGGGAGGTACGAAAGGCATCAAGGAGGACTTCCAGGTGCCACACAAGTAGTGCTTAGAAATACAGAGGGAAGCTGCAGCCCCTTCACCTGCTTCTCGGCTAAAGGTCCTCCATTCTGTTGCCCTAATCACCACCCTTCCATTTGCTTTCTGCCTTCTAGATGCTTTTTAAAGTATTTTGTTTGTTTGAGAAACCGCTATGCATTCTTCTCATTATGTATTTATTTAGTCATCATTACCTAATCCTCATTTTAACATTTGCATGGTGGGGAGGTGTGTCCAAATGAATGGACTTCGTCCGGCATCTTGACCTGATGCACTTCAGGGCAGGCGGTCAGTGACATTGACAGGTGCTTAATTCAGGACTGAGCCCTGGTGAAGCACATCCATTTACAGATGGAAAAGTTTATCTATTTCTTGGCGGATATAGTTAGTTTAAAATACTCTAATGCCTGTTTTCTTCTCAGAGTTGGACTTCAACAGTATAATTAATATGGATATTATCGGTCAGATGAAGTATGAACTTTTAGAAGTAGAATATTTCATCCACATTTACTTTCTACCATTTATTTTGCTGGTTTTACTCCTCTTGGTTGCAGCAAGAACAACAGCTGGCTCATGTCCACTGCAGCCTAGTGTCGATGTCCACTTCAGAGAACTTCTCATTTCCTCGGAACAAAGCCCTTGCTGAGTCTGGGGATCATGGTTAGCGACCACATGAAATGAAAAAGGCAAGAGAGGCAGCCAAAGGACAGGAAACAGCTGGAAACCACTGAAGAAAACTATAGAAACAAGAGCATGAAGCATAAACGTAAGAATATGACTAAGGCCTGGTATCCAGTGTCACAAAATATTTTAGAAGTTCTGAGTGGTCCTTTCCTAGGTAACAGCCTTAAAAACCTATGACCACTGCCTACCTTAACTGTTTTCTGCAAAGAGGAGTTGTCATGCCAACGTATGAACCCAATCCAAACAAGAGCAGTCATCAGCAAAGACTAAGATCTAACTGTGCGACGGACAAGTGAAGGTTTCATTTGACAATAAAGTGGCTCCAATTTGATATTTTGTTGGTTTAGTGCTGTGATCTTTGACATCCAGTTTGAGAACTCTAGTCCAGACCACTTGGAAACCATCATGCCTTCTCCCCGATTCATGAGTTCAGGGGTTCTTGAAGGTCAATTGCTTTTTAAATTTCCACTATTTTGTGAAATTGCCTCTCCAATTTCTTGGTACCTCCAACAACAACAGAACCGTGTTTGCCAAGACAAAATAACGTCCTGTTAGATCCCACTAAAGGAAAATAATGGCACCATGAATATTCACGCCGGAAAATAGGAATTTTGCTTCATGGATAAAGTTATTGTTCCGAGCACATCAGAAACCACATCCTGTTCCTAATACTCCCTACCCCACGTGAGAATCCCGCTGGCAAAATCACAAGGCTGAAGGGACACAGCAGGTCAAGTTGGACAAGGAGATGAAGGTTTTCCACCACATTTTCAGAGCCCCCACTTTAATGAGAAGAGAAAGGACACTAAAGGACACAGCGTCCTAATATAAGTTGGACTTGATCCAGCAACTCCTGAACCAGAGGAAGAACTTCAGGATGGCAGTTCTGTGTGGTGTTATTTTGATCAAAGGGGAAATTGCACTTGCTGAATTTGTTGCCACTTTCCAGTAATTAAACCAAAGTGTCCTATTCATAAAAAAGCATATACTTCTCACAATCAAAGGAATAGTAGAAAAGATGAAGCTATAAGCATGTGTGTGGGCTCTGTGAGGAAAAGTGCTCAGATTCTAAGGCTGCTGATGAAGGCTTGGCTCTTCCCCAGTAATTAGTGATGAGGAGGCCCAGTCTGTAACTAACGACGTTAACTTTTATTCGTTATAAAGGTTCCTAAGTCTTTTTCTTAAAAAAAATTAAATAAATGAATAAATAAATAAATAAACACTTCTTTACTTCCCTGGTGTTTTGGACATGAATGAAGGAGGGGTTTTTACACTTACTATCTACTACATGTCAAAAGCTACATGCTGTTTTGCATGTTATTTCATCATATTCTTATGGCAATCCTATGAGCTAGATGGTGTTATTCCCATTTTACAAAGGTGGAAACCTATACGCAGACAGGTTTGATAACTCACCAAGTCCCACTGCCAATAAATGGCAGAGCTGGGATTTGAACCCAGGTCGACTGACTATCTGTATAATATCAAATCTCCTTCCTCGGGCTACAATACACCCAAAGTTCTTTTATTTTCCATTTGCTTTCCCCAGTTTTTACTCATAGACCCTTGTATGTTTCCTAATAATTCTTACCTAATTCATCATTATTTCATAAATGTGTTCCCAATTTATTGTTCACATCATCTACTGGATTATAACCTCTGTGATGGCTGAAACCATGTCTGTCTTTTTCATCTTTGTATCCAAAGCACCTGGCAAAGAGTAATAGGAACTCAAAACACTTGTTGAAATTAAAGACTAAGTCAATATTCCCCTTGATGAAGCTTCCAGTCTAGCCTCCCTAGTCTGCTCACACTTCCCGGGCTGTGCCATGCTTGTTCTGCCTCTGCAGTTTGGCTCCAGCCACTCATCGTTCCTGGAAAGACCTTCAGTCTTCTCTCCCATCTGGCCCCTCCCAAGCCATTAACACACAGCACAAGGCCCCTCTTGCTCCAAGGCATCCCTGTTCGTGGCGGAATACTGACTCTCCATCGCTGAATTCACGAAACTCTCTTTCTATTCCATTCATCTAATACTGTTCTGTGCCCTCATTGTTTGGTGTGTAACTTATCTTTATGAGTGTGTGTGCGTGTGTGTTACCTCTAAGTTAATATATATGAAAAAGTACTGTTATTATTCCTTATCTCCTTCCCCACAAAAGGCACTATTGTATACAAAGCAGACCCTTAAATATGTGTTGAATAATCAATAAATGAATGCTTAGTAAGCAGGAAGAAGCCCAGGTAGAAGATCAAAAAATAAATGGTATCATCTCTGGATGTGAAATAGGCTGTGAGTATGAAATCAAGTCACAGTACTTGATTACCAGGGAAACTGGTTATTTAATTTGAGCCTTTGCTTTTACCTGGAGAAAGCTGTAATTCTAGAAATAAGTGAGCAGAAAGTGTACTGAATGGGAGCAGGTGGTACCTCTGGTTCCTTTCCCATGCAGGAGTTTACACGCTTCCCACAGACCCCGTCCTGCTTCCAAGAAGAAGGGAATGCGCCAATAAATAGGAGCCACTCCCTATGTTCTCCCTCCCTCTTTCCCCTCAAGCTTTCTATCGCTGACTACCAGTAAAGATATAGAACAGAAGCAAAAAGAAATCACCGATGGGATTTGCAGACCACGTTGTTACTGCACGAAGAACACACAAATAAATCATTATTTCATCATCCTCATCTGCCTGCAGAGAAAATGCAGCTTCTCTAACCTGGCTTAATTTAGGTTGCTAACAAACAAAAAATGGATGTGCTGGCACTCAACATGGGAGCTCAGGAGGAGGAACATGTGTTTTTTCAAACTAAATGAAGCTTGAAACATTTAGTTTCGTGAATATCTCTTCATACCATTGTCTATGGCTGAATTTTCCATAAAGTAATAAACAGCCGCTGAAACAGTCGTGTGTTCAGAAACGTCTGGCTCAGTGGGTTGCTATTTAGCCCCTTAGGTAAGTTCAGGTTCAGAAAGCTCAGGTACTTAAGCTGTTGCTGCCACAGCTAAAAAGCTGGTCCTTCAGCACCCAGCTCCATCCGTGCAGCTGGGCTTGAGGTTGCTGACTTCCACTGAGAAAACAGAGTGAGGGGCCCCAAGAGCCACAGACATAATATAAATAAGAAAAATAATAATAATACATTCACGGTTCCAACTGTCCACACATTCTCAGTCAGGTTGCACCTATGTTATATTGCTCAGCATGTGGTTTCAATTGTAACAACAATGCACATTTGTTCAAGAGTATGCTGGCTGTGAGCTTCACTTCTCACTGTGTTTAAATAGGCCGTGGCCTGAGACTCCCTTTCAGGGGTCAAGTGTCTGGCGTGCGCCTGCCACGTTATGGTCGGTATAATCTTATAGATTATCCAAGCTGCAGAACCAGAACCTTTGATGTCCAAAAGGCCTCTGAATATGGAATACATATGGAATGTGTATATATACTGGACAAACAGAAAGGCAGAAAACGAAAAAAAGGACAAAAATGCATAGATATGGCAAGGCCACACCCTCACCATTTCTGGACAGATCAATATACAGCAAGAAGTCTTAAGGCTTTGCTCCCCCTCCCAATGCAGAAGCCAGGGAGCTGACTACCTTTAACTGTTGTTCACTTGGAGACTTCTTTCCTCAACACTGAAGGATTGTATTTCACATTGGAATTTCACAGCAGAATTTGATACCACTCAGTGTTTATCGAAACATTTATGTTCACAGCTTTCACTGTTTCAACATCCGTGATTTATGGTTGCCTCACCTCTGCATTTTTAGCTACAGCCCCTTTAAGGGAGCATAAAAAGTTAAAAGAAATGCATTGCTCCTACCCCAGGGAGCTCCCCTTTATTTTGAGCTGTTAAGAATTTTACCTTGTTTTCTTTTTTTTTTTATTGTTGTGCAAGTACAGTTGTCTCCATTTTCCCACCACCACTTTCCCCCACCCCATCTACCTGCATCTCCCACCCTCAATCCTTCCTCCCTTTGAAGTTTTACCTTGTAACACAGCATCATGATGTGATTTCCCTCGATAACAAGGCCCTAGAAATCATATGAGAATTTGTGTTCTTCTTCTGAAAAAACAAAACGAATGGTAGTTCCTGGCGGTTCAAGAAGACTTTTCTGATGGTTAGAAACTCCTCTGGAGCAAAGTGTTTCCCCTCCACTTTCCTCCTCACCTTTGATTCCATTATGTATAAAACCAGTTGACGTGGTCAAGCGCTACCTTCAAATCAGAAGGTCTCCATGATTCAGCTCTGTGCCTCCCTAGCCACGAAGGCTGAGTCATTAAAATCTCCTCTGACTTGGCTTCCTCAAATAGTAAATGAGACTAATAGTTACTCCTCATGGGTGAGTGTGAAGATGAAATTAGGTAGCCCAAATGTGTTCATTAACTCATGGACCAAAGATTTAGAAGACCAGAGTTTGAGAAAATTAGATTCTTGTGGCTCCCAGATGTACTGAATGAAAGAAGGAAAGACCAACAGGATCAGAAATGCTGAGAGGAGAAAACCCGAGAACGTTGACCCAACAACAATCGCATTTCTATCTAGAAACGGCCTTATTGTGCACCATGGTGAAAGTACGCCCTCCCATCCCCCCTCACCCCACAGGACTGCTGGGCAGTGTGGCCATCCCCGGAGCTTCCTGAATGGCCCAGGACCTCTTTTGTAATTTAATCCCAAATCGGAGTGCGTCCAACAAAAGCTCCAAGTAATACGGGATACATTAGCTGTGCATTGGCCACCACTGCGCACCCCGCCCCAATGTTCTCAGTCCCCAAAGCACATTCTGTCTGAGTGATACACTCCCTCAACTCACGCATTTGAATAAGTATTCCATCCCAGCAGAACTAACCCAGAGGAATCTGGACCTAAATCCTATTTACTCTTCCTTTTTTATCCCAGTGAGCCAATTCATCAAGAAATCAAGATTTATTTAGGATAAAGCTTCCTCTGAGGTTCTACCAATTAAATCTTATTTACATTTCCTAACTTAATTAGTGCATTCAAAGTCAGCTCCTCTGCCTTGGACACTAAACAGAGCACCCTCTCTCAAAAGACGCAGGGCTGACGGCATTTCTCTTTGTGTTCTCAGGGCCTGTGATCCTGACAGAGATTTTTGCAAAAAAAAAAAAAAAAAAATTTCTCATTTAGGCTGGGAGCCTTGTTTCCAACCATGGCTTGCTTTTGCTTCTTACCATACACAGCCTTGAAAGGTCTCACGAGCATGCAGAGCTGCAGGTCATTATGTCTAAAACCACACACCCAGTTCACGTCTACCTCCTGGGCTCTGGAACTAGGTTTCCAATGAGAAGTTCCCACTAAGATGTCCCACAGGCATTTCACAGGCAACATGCTCAAAACCAAACTGATCGTTTCCCACACATCACTTCTTGACCTTCAAACCTGCTTCTGTTCCTAAACTCCCCAGTTTGGATAAGAGATCAGAATCATAAGATGTGACGATGTGATTCATAATAAGAAATACACATTTGGTCTTCATCCACTGTTCCTGGCACAGACCTCCCAAAACCCTTGGACCTTCCCAAGTGATGAGAGCAGTGCAGGTGTCTCCTGTTGTGTTGATGAGGAGACTTTTGGACCACACCTCAGGATGATGGCTGGCTGCCTAGGGAACCAGCCATGTGACCCACTCGCCTGACAACCAGGCAGAGGAAAGGTGCTGGCGGTCAAATCAATCACCAGTGGCCAATGATTTAATCAACTGTGCCTGTGTGATGAAGCCTCCATCACAGGGAGAAAGGATGTGGTTAGAGAGCTTGCAGGCTGGTGAACACATGGAGACGGGGAAAGTGGTGCTCTTGGAGAGGGCATGGAAGCTCCGCACCCTTTTCCTACATGTTGCTCAATGCATCTCTTCCATCTGGCTCTTCCTAAGTTATATCTCTTTATAATAAACTGGTCACCTAGGAAGTTAAGTGTTTCTCTGAGTTCTGTAAGCTACCCTAGCAAGTTAATCAAACCTAAGGAGAGGGAACCTCCGATCTACATTCCATCAGAAGCACAGGTCACAGTCTGGACTTGTGATTAGTGTCTGAAATTGGGGGGAGGAGCAGTCTTGCAGGATGGACCCTTAACCTGTGGAATCTGAGGCTGTCTCCTGGTAGCTGGTGTCAGAATTGAGCTGCACTGCAGGAAACCTGGCTGGTAGAAGAGAATTGCCTGGTGGGGTAGGGAAACCCACACATGTTGGAATAGGAATTGCATAAGAACTATTTTTTATTCTTCCTGTCCTTCTCTCATTTAATGTATAATTACATTCTCTCAAATCTACCCCTCAAATGTTAACACTATGTCTTCTCCTCCATCACTTCTGCCAGTGCCTTGACTTGGGTCCTCATTATAACGTCCTCAAACTGCCAGTTTTCCTGCCAAGTCTTTGCCTTTCCACCGAAGGCAGAATATCATTCAATCCTTCTAACCCTAATGCTAACCCTGCCATCTTGATGCCATATCAGAATCTGTGGGACAGAGCGCGAGCAATTACCAGAGAAAAATACGTCGTTCCATCCCAGACCCTCCAGGCTCCACAGCAGCCTAGAGAAAACTGGGTTCTGAATTGAGATAACACTTCTGACCTACTGGTTATTTTGTTCTGCTATAAAGATATTAGACCAGAGAGGTCGCAAAAGAAATGTGGCTGAGCTGATAGCCCCTCTCCAAGCCTACCCATTTCATTACAATTTCTCCAAGTATCTTGTAAGTTCAGTTCTATTACTAATAATATCCAACACGTATCCTTCACGACCGTGGCTCCTTGCAAATACTAATAACTGTAATACAGTCAATTGTCTTAGATAAAACTACAGTTAGAAATATTGTGAAAATTTGCAACTACACTAAAAAAACAATCCAGACCTTTTTAAGTGGGATTATATCAGGTCTCAGTTTAGGATTTCTTAAATTAATTAATTTATTTTTAAATTGTAGTTGACATGCAGCATCATATTCATAAGGAAATACAGACAGGATTCTGAAAGCGCAGTCTTCAGTGCAACCACACAGTCGGCAGGATTACACTGTATTTGTTCCCGGGGTACAACGGTGATTCAACAGTTACGTCCAGTTGGCCCTTGAACGACACGGGGGTTGGGGTGCTAACCCACACACAGTCAAAAACCACATATAGCCTCTGACTTCCCCAGAGCTTAACTGAAGGCCAACTGTCGCCTGGAAGCCTTCCCAATGGCATGAACAGTCGATTTACACACATTGTGCATGTTATATGTGTTATCGGCTGTATTCTTACAATAAAGAGGGTGAAAAGAAAATGTTACTAAGAAAATCATAATAAAGAGAAAATACATGTATATTATTTATCACACAAATCCACACGCATGGTCCCACGCAGCACAAACCTGTGTTGTGCAAGGGTCAACCATCCCTTACGAGGGGGCCCCCGCCCATCTGCCACGGTGCAGTCAGGACAATGCCATTGATGCTGCTCCTTATGCTGCACTTTGCATCCTTATTTTCATAACTGAAACTTTGTGCCCCTTCACCCCCTTCGATTTTGGGTCCACCCCTACCCACCTCCCCTCCAGCAACTATCGGTTTGTTCTCTTTGTCTATTTCTGCTTTGTTTTGTTCGTTCATTTGCAACCTCATTGTCCATCAATAGATGAATGGGTAAGGCATATACACGAGTATGAATAAATATTCAGCAGAATATTAGTCAGCTATTAAAAAGGATAAGATCTTGCCATTTGCGACAACATGGATGGGTCTAGAGGGGATTATGCTCAGGGAAATAAGTCTCCCAGAGAGAGAATTCAGGATTTACTGCAGATTACGTCAGATCTCTCAATTGGCTCAACGTTCTGTCACCTTTCTTTTGCCCACTTTCCACTTTTTTACATAAAATATTTCTATCATGACTACTAATAAAGCAGAACACAAGAAAGAGGGAGGAGACTGAGGAAGAAACTGCCTCGCAGTCTGTACTTATTAGTGTTCATTTTCATGCGAGGCTCCTTGTGGGCTTCTCCTGGTCCCTTAAAAGGCCCTTTCCCCGCACAACTCTGCGAAAACCCGCCTCAGCTCTTCTGCTTCCTTCTTTGTCTGCCTCTTCTGCCCCTAACAGCACAACGCCTAGAAGTGGTTAAGTAACCTTTATAGTTAAATTGTAACATACTACAGGGTGTAATATCATACAACCTTAGACGACTATTGCAAGCACCATGCTGTACCAGGGGAAAAACTGGATAAACTAAGTAAAGAATTTAAGAGACAAAATGATATGTAAAAGTTATTTCTAAACTTATTCCTAGAAAAATATGGAAAGATGGTTACCTAAATGCTAACTTTGCATGACAATGAGTGAATTATTTTGTCTTACAAATATAAAACGGATTGACTCCTTCATAGGAAAACACATATAAATTGATAAAAGCTGATTTAATTTTGATTAAAAAATACTGTCTTGTTCAAGATCCATGACTAGAACCATTGAAGTAAAGCATCCATGACTTTAAAGGGGTGAAGCACACACATAATGCAAACACAGATAAATACACATGTAAAAGCAACATAAGCAGCTTGATTAGGGTATTGACACAGGAATTAAGACATTATAGTAAGAGCGTTTGGGAATTCATAAATAAGGCCCTCTTGTAAGATGCCAGCTCTACCCCAGTTTGGCTGCTTGTTAAGGCATAATCTTGAGCTAATCCAGAATGCCTGCAGTCTAATATCTGACACTGGAATGAATCTTGAACTCACTGCGGATGTCTTTTAAACACCGGGCTGAAAGAGATCATTTTTCTGAGGCATCACATGAGTGTTTGCAGGCTTTATATTCCTCTGATACAATCTTTCCTCGGATTAAGCCAGAAAAATCAGAAAACTTCATAAATGGACATGATTATGTGCCCTGCCCTCACAACTCCACCTGCTCCTACACTCAACCCCTCCCTCTGTCCTGTAAGAACTGTATTTACTGAGTTGCTCCTGACTAAATGTACTGAGGCCATCCGCCTACAGTGAAAGGTGAACTGTGTTTCCAGTAAGTATGTTGTTCATTGCGGGGCAGCGCGCGTGAGGGCCGATAAAAGAACTTGTCCTCCGTCTCAGCGTCAGACATTGCTTTTCCTCGACAGCTCGTTCATTGTTGTCTTGCGGGCCCTGAATCTCACCACACTGCCATGTCCCTGGTGGGAAGCACATAAAGATGTGTGGCCTGTAATTTGTTTCACAGCCTCACACCCGGCTCTACACACTTTCTTCACCTCAGTTTTCCATTACGTCAGCTTGCTTGTTTACTTTTAATTATTTTCTTTTTCCATATCATTTGAATCTTCTTAAGTTGGCTTTGGAATGTGGTAGGATATGATTCTTTAATTAACTAAAATAAAAATGACATAAAAAGTCCCATTGCTAAGGAATCTAATATGCAGTCACCATTTTGCAGACAAGAGCCCTGACAGAGAAAGTGCCCAATAATGCTATTTGTCATATTGTTACGTAACTCCACGTTGTAACTGCAGAGGAGAGTGCTTAAGCCAAGTAAGTGAACACACATGTGCACACGTGCACACACACAAATAAACACTCAGGTAATGCAAAACCCACAACTACCCTCTTCATCGTCGCATTTCTGACACCTAAGACACGGCCGGGCAGCGTAGGAAACCCATACACACTTTCTCTCAATAAATGAGTTCCTGAACAGTGAACTCCTGGGATCGCTGTATTTGCATTAGTATACATACATTTTTAATTATATGCTCGGAGGTTTGGTACAGTGAAAATAATATGTATTTTTTAGACACTTTGGGTGCCATCCAATTGCTGGAACTAACAGGTGCTAATGCCAGTATCCGATGTATTTTATTTCCTGAGGCTTGCTTTTCTCATCCGAACTTCCGAGTATGTGATGAGGCTTCAGTGAAGCCATCTAAGAGAGCCTGGCCCGCAGAAGTGCGGTCAGTGCTAATCCTCCTACTCCCAGACAGTACCTACCGCTACAGCAGCATCAGATGGGCGTGTGCAGGAGGCTGAGTCCACTCAGAAGATACTGCCGCCGAAGGCCCCTCTGTATTCCCCTCAGTAACTCTCTTCACTAACCATGGGGGATCCTTCTCTTCTTTCCTTGGCTCCCATGATGGCTATCTGACTAAACATGGAGAAAAAAGTAGAGGGAGGGAAGGTGAAGGGAGGGAGAGATGGAGGGAGAGGCAGAGGGAAGGAGGAAGAAGAGCAGAGAAAAGAGAGGAATCTGATTGTCTCACTAAAAAGAGGAAGTATGTAATCTTATTAGATATAAACAGAATAGCCACTCAGAGTATGTTAATAATGTTCAAATACATGTCACCGTTCTTTCTTAAAAATCACTGATTGCAAGATGGCTGAGCCTGAGTCATTAGCAGCTTGTTAGACATGCATTGTGCTTTTAGGGATGGAATCCCTCAGAAAGAGTAGCAGCTTTAAGCAATCATGGCTACCAAACTAGAAAACCTGACTGGAGCCATCTAAGTAATGTGCAGGAGCTGAGTAAGAGGACTCCCAATCGCTCCCAGATGACTCGCACACCCATGCATCCTTTGGCTGGGGGGGGGGGGGGGGGGCGCGCGGTACACGCTGCACTTCATGATGAAGACTGTACTTTGGTGGGCTCTTTCCCACATCTGACACGAAGGGTTTTAATCTGTGATGCACACACTCTGCTTTTTTCTCTTCATCACAACACCCTCCCCCATTCATGGCAGAATTAAACAATCTAGTATGAACCTCTAAGACTTCTGTCCAAGGTGAGCTTTGCTTGACCCTCTCCACGTGGGTCATTCTTCCTCTTAGCAAATACCTGCTCAGCCAGGTTCCCAGGTCTCTGTCCCGGACGCAGCCCGCCCAGGGCCAGGCGATGCTCGCTGTAGCGTTTGCAGGCCCTGTGCTGGGGTGAGGTATCACATAGCAGGCTTTCATCTGGATGTAATTTATTTATTATATCAGTATTTTGTATTAAAGAAAGTGCACCAGTGTGAAAATTGAAGGGAAAGCATATTTTGGCAAAGGGATAACCTGGAAATTATTAAAGTCAAAAGCTTATGGGTCAAAGGGTAGCAGCTTCGTGTTATTAGAATAATATGTTAATGTTTAAGTCATGTAACCCCTGTGGGTCTTCAGAACACCTGCGCTAGAAAAGGTTTTCACACTATTAAAATGACAACAAATAGACCAGGGCTTACTGCTTTCCTTCTGAATCTACTCATGTGACTGAATTTTACGAGCCAATAAAATGTACCCTAACATAAATATAATAAAGCTTCAGGAAAATACCACCCTGAGTTGATTTTCTTCATAACTGGGCTTGCTCTCTCCTTTTATTGCTGCTCCTACCCCCAGCCCCACCCTGACGCTTCTCCTCTTTCTCTTCCTCTCTCCTTAGGTTTCCTGTGGCGTGGCTGCTGCTGGGGAACTCGAGAATAAGGCTGCCCCTGGGATAAACTAGAAAGCACACTAGCCGCCCTAGGACATACTTTCTGTTATTGAATAAAGATGACAGCATGGACTAGATGCTGCCCTTTGCCAAAAGGTATTTCAAAGGTGTGTATCCCCCCTCAATAAACAATACACCATTTATGTCCACTTATTTCACTTTGCTTGGATTTTCAGCATGAAAGTCTAAGTATGTGGACACACACATGCACATATCTGCTTCTCGAGATACAACGTCTCATAGGTATCGCACAAGTCATGTGATGCTATGAGGCTTTCTCAAGACAGGCCAAAGGGCGGCTTTCATCTATAATTGGTAAAATTACCTCAACTGGCATTCTGAGAGATGAGGGGCATTAGATTATAATAATTTGCATTATTACTTTAAATACAGATGTCAAACCCCTGGAATTCTTTCATGTGAACACAAAATAGAGCATGTTGGTAGAAAAAATGAAATGACTGAGTTAGCTTCAAATGCAAAATTCAAAAAACACAAAGACATAAAATGAAGTCTATATTCAATGTATCCTTCCTCTCAATAATTCAGCCAATTGATTATTAAGGAACCATGTTATAAACTGAACTGTATTTTTTTAAATGCCTGTGTTGAAGCCCTAACACCTCATGTAACTGTATTTGGAAATGTGGCCTTTAAGGAAGCAGTTAAAGTTCAATAAGGTCAGAAAAATGGGGACTCTAACTTGATAGGGCAGGTGTCCTAATTAAAAGAGGGAGAGGGACCAGAGCTCGCGCGCTCTCTCTCTCTCTCTCTCTCTCTCTCTCTCTCTCTCCATGCCCACAGTGGAAAAGTCATGTGAGAACTCAGTGAGAAGACAGCTATCTGTAAGCCAGGACAAGAGACCTCACCAGAAACCAACCCTGATAGCATCTTGATCTTGGGCTTCTGGCCTCCAGAAGAGTGAAGAACAGAAGTTTCTGTTGTTTAAGCCACCCACTCCGTGGTATTTCATTATGGCAGTCCTACTAGACTCATACAAACCACTGGTCTTTTTTTCTTCCCAAAACATGTTATAGAGGTAGAAAGGATCTTGAGATCAATGAGACCCAGTTGTGAAAAATGATATTCACTGAGGCCATCCTGAAGGTCCTCTAGTAAGAACATTCTTCTAGAAAATAAGTCTGTCTGTTACCACTGAGACAAGTCAAATCAGCAGAGGTGTATATGTAGACATCATTGTCTTGGTCCCTTTACAGTTACGGCATCAGTTTGCATTGAGAGGTGCGTAGAACTCTTTAACGTATCGACTGCACACTTTCAAGACTATGGCCTTCTACACATCATTGTGGTATCCTAAGGGAGAATGTTCTCTCAGTTTCGTCTGAACAACTTCTGTGTCCATCTTCACAGTGGCTGTGACTTCTGTGACGGTCATATTTCCCTGTCTGCTCAGGTTACCAGGAAGCTTGGAGCCAAACTCAAGGTCTGTTTCTGAAAGTGGCATAGGTTCTCAAAGTATGTTTTGTGCGAACCAACTTTCCTTATCTATTCTCCCCTTCTTGTTTTCCTTTCCTATGGATTCCCTCAAATATTTATTTTGTGTTTTGTGCATTTTGCATGCCATCTCAAATTCTTTGTGGAATGATGATGGAAATGAGTGTGTAAATGAGTATACACCACCTATCATCCCATCCAACCCTGTTACTCTAAGCTGAGAAACTGAGATCCAGAATTCTCTAGTGATTTGCTCCAGGTCATGCAGGCAGGCCGTGGTGCAGATGAGATGACAAACTCTGTTTCCTCTCCCTCGGTCTAGCATTCCTTCTCCTCCACCATAAAATTGCCTACCTGAGCAATGAAGGAGGAAGAAAATTCATTCAAAAGGAAACATATCCCTTTGGTCAATGCGGTTCAGTGTTTCTCAACAGGGGCAAGACAAGCCTTCAGCATGCTGTGTCAATCTGCCCCCACACCTTCAGAATGTTCAGCATTCCTGGTCCCTGCCCACTAAGTGTCATTAATGTCCCCAGGCACTGTATTAACAGAAAAAGTCCCCCTACCTTTCTCAAAGCCCATCTCCACCACATTTTTTGTTTTTGTTGTTATTGTTTCAAAAGAGAAACAAAAGAAGTAGAAAATACTCCCTGATTTAGTGAAAAAGTGAGTCTTTAGGGAAAAGTGAGGATCAGAGTTTAAAACACACACAAATGTGTGTGTTTTAACAGGTGACATTAAATTCTCCCAGGAGGGTGGGTGGAATATTTGCGAAAATGACCACAACAGCTTCCCTCACTGTCTCATGCTCTTGGATTTGTCCCTGCCCACCCTGACTTTGGTCTTGGCCACGTGAACAGTTTTGGCCAATCAGACACTGGTAACTGCGACAAGCAGAGGATTAACCGGTCACATATGCATTGTGATTTTTCGGAACTCTGAGACCACCACAGACTAGCTACGATAGGGTGAGAGGCTAAATAGAGCACATTCCAGCTGTGCCAGCTGAGAGCCACCCGCCCCAGAAAACCGACCAGGCTACCCGCTCTTGACGTTTGAAGGGAGCCATCCCAGATCATTCAGTCACCACCCAACCTCCATCTGACCACAGACACACGAGAGCCCAGCAGAGGGCACCCAGGCCGGCCCAGATTTAACACAATCCATCTAGCCAACAGAACAGTGAACTGAATAAAGTGGTTTTTGTTTTAAGCCACTCAATTTGAAGATGATTTGTTATGTGGCAAAAATGAACCAATACAGAAGAAAACTGGCTTTGGTTAGGAAAATAAGTTGCGATTCTATAAGTCTGGGGACAATTCATAAATTAAGCTATGTCGGTGGCAACCAGGGCTCCAAGTGAGGTAAGGAGGAGCCCACCTCCTGCTTCCTTTGCTAGCTGCTGGGATCTTCTACCTTCAGGCTTTTCAGTCCCTGTTTGGTTGTTTCCTTGATTCTCCTTTGCTCTGTCCTTTTCTGTGCCTCCCACGCAACCTCCACTCTCCTCAGATCCCAGCACCATCCACAGTCACTGTGCTGCTTTCAACAGGCACAATATTTCTGTCTTCTTCTCACTTGGCTTTATATTATACTCTGGGTCTCACCTATTCAAAGAAATAACTTCTAAAAATATTTTAATGTTGGTGCTTAGCCTTCTCAAAGTTTGTTACAGACATTATCTCATCTATTTATCTTGAAAGTAGGTGTCCCAATGACAGAATGGCTCCAAAAGCTATTTGTGTAGATTTGGGGGTGCCTGGTACCTCAGAGGTGTCGACCCTGTCTGCTTGGGATGAAAGACAGATAATATTTTCTTAGCTATCAATAAGTATCAAATGCACTCTCAATGAAAGAGAGAGAAAAAAAATCCAGCCACCAGCTTAAAAAAAAAGTTCTGCACTTAAAAGAAGCATTGCTATCCAACAAAGAAAGAAAACATAAGAAACGACATGCTACCATTTTTCTTTTACATTCCAAATTTTTACTTCTTCTAAAACTTTGAGCATTTTATCTCTGGGGCATTATTGTATTCTTGTACACGGCTATAAAATACATATAGAGTCAGCTTGTTCTTACTCCGAAGTCCGTAAGATCCTTTCACACACACACACACACCCCATTTCCCCACACTACACACCAATGTGTTTAACCTTCCTCTGGGTAATGAGTACAGCAGACCTGCCGCAGAGGAGACTAATTATGCGACTGAAACGGCCCAGCCTGTGCTGCTGTGAGAGAGAGGGGGTGGCCGAGATGCGCAGGACCCTTAGGGTGTCTCTCCTTCCACGGTCCTCACGGCACCGTTACTGTGTCTCATGTAGAGTGTTAGCCACTGTGACTTTAGGACTCTAGAAATATCTCAATGCATAATATGGGAAAACATTAACATTTTATTAACTTCGTAGATGATTCCAGCCTAAACAGATTTTTTTCTCTCTGCTGAACACATGTTTAAAAGATTATAGGGGGAAAAAAATTTAACTTGAGCCTTCATTTCCAATAAAGAATGACTCACTTGTGTATTTTCGTAAGACAAAAAGATTGGTTCACTTGAACTACACGCAGTCTCTAAACCTTTGTTATGTACCTGCCCCTAAGTAGGGACATGTAATTACTGCTGCAACCCAAAGAGAACAGGAAATGCTGACTACCAATAAAGCAAGGCAGAAAATTAAAATGGTATCCAGGAAGAAGAAGGAAGTCCACTGAAAGTGCTGTCTTGCCTTGAGACCAAAGTAACAACTGAAAGACCATCCAAAGACATGTGATGGAGGCAGGCACGAGAAGAGACTGCAGCCCTTGTGAGGAGCAGGGCCCAGCCGTCACCTAGATGTACAAGCCCACAGAACAGCGCACGGCTCCTGGCCCTTCCCTCCAAACACATGCTTTTCTTTCTTTGTTAACTTTGCCAAAGCCCTTCATCGCTGATGAAACAAAAACTGCCTACTGATTAAGTGTGGTTTATGGAACAATTACCCTTTAATGCACAGAAAAACAATAATGCTCCTCTCTAAAGAATGAATCTTATGGAAGAGCCCCAAGCTGTGCATTGGTTTAAAGTGCAGATGGTTTTCCTAAACCTCTTTCAAAAAAAAAAAAAAAAAACCCACAGCAACAACCAGGATAGCAACACAACAGCAAGCTTAATAAACTCTCCATTTTTCCCTTCCCCACCCAAAGAACACCTGCCCTTGGTGCATCAGACACACGCATGCAGACCCTAGGACTGACTCCGACTATACGACTGCATTCTTACCTGAATATCTTTAGTGCTGTAGCTACACATAAGTACAGGAGCTCGGCACAGCTGATGATCACTGTGTCCAATGTAATGATAATACATTGAAACCTTCCCACCTAATCACAACAATCGCCATGCAACATTTGAATATCAGTTCAAAGGTTCAGAATCAAGGAGTTACTGGGGAAATTTCCTTTTCCATTTTAAAGCATCTATTATTCTCTCTTTCCTGCTACAGCATTCTATCGGATACCAATGGCCACCCAATGGTGTACTTACATACTTGTAAATCAAAGGGAAAATGTAAGTTGCAGTGCCCATGAAGTGCAAAGAGATAGTGAAGACTGTGAAATCTGGGCCCTGAGAATAAATTTCTCCCCAGAAATCACGTCTGGGGCAATAAGGGGCATCAGACCATAACAGCTTTATGTCTGTTGTATCTTCAGCTGAAGCCGGACCCTATCGATTCTTACCAGAGTTTTCAGCCTAGCTAATCGTCATTCGGATATCTTGAATTATATTGTTAGCTACCTGTTCTCCATAGTTCTTTGCTACAAATATGAAAACTAGATGGTTAGGTACAATTATTCTGGTTGGCAGGGTGTTCCAGTCAGATATCAGTAAACATGATTCAAGGAACCAGATTCAAGCCATCCCCAAAAACTAATGAAAGAAAGTTGAGGATGGGGCTTTTAGGTAGAGGAGTGAAGAGATTATAAATAGAACTGATGTGGGAGAAAGGTTTTCTTCTCGTTGAACTCTTACCTCTTTTCTAAAGTTCTCTCTTGGCTCACTTTATCCCAGGCAGTTGACTGAGAAATGCACCCAGGGGATACTCCCATTTTCAGGCAAGGGCTTGGATGGCCAACGAGAGAATAGGATCTCGGTGGAAAAAAGAATTTAACAGCCTTATTACTGCTACCATAGTCCAGGCTTTGCGCTAACAGGTCAAAAGGCATCCTGAGACTTCCTCACGGCCCAGCCCACTTGCCCAAAGGAAGGTGCCAGGCAGTGACCTGGGTCCATATTCCTCCTTAGTAATGGAATGTTTGTGGTTCTGAAAAGTCCTTTAACAAATTCAGCCACAATTACAGAGGTACTTAGAAACAGAGCTATAGATTTATCTGTAAAAGCTCTGTCTTGATTTGCCTGATGAACTGACACTCTCTTTCCCCTCTACAAAAGATACCAGCCGATGTTCACCACTAACCAAAGGCTCAGTCAGAGCTGCATCCCCCTCTCTAGGAAACCTGAGTGCTTCTGCACCCACCTGTTAAGTCATCCACACATCACAGCGCAGCCTGTTTGCTCTCTAACCTGTTTACACCCTGTGCAATGAATTTTATTAAATACAATCTAAACAGAATAAAAATGAGGACAAAAATGAAGAAAGTCATTTTGGTAAAAATTAGGTCAAATGACTTGAAACATGTAAATAAAGGTGAATGATTTTAAAACATGATTGAATTAAACTGGTATGAGAACAACTATAAAATACTGGTAGAAAATCGTGAAAATCTAAGGAATGCTGTACTCAGATTGCCTCAGAGTGTGTAAAGTTGTGCTTTGCATTAAAAAACCCTGCATGTTCTAGATCATGTTTTATTGGTATTCCCTGTGCATAAAAGAGAAAATGGAATTCCAACAGGAACACTCGTACTCAGAGAAAAGGTTTTGTCCCTACACAAAAGATTGGCAGATAAAGTAGCATTAATTAAATTAAAATAAAATATATATTTTTAACCTTTTATCATTTTCTACTTTGACTTTATTTTTATTAGTAAACTACAGTTATAGAAGGCTTAACTGTGTCTCTAAACCCCTGTGTCTATGCACTAGTTACATCTCTGGGGCCTGCCTGGGGAAAGGGTGGCCGAGTGAGCAGCAGAACGTAGCTGCATGTAGCACAGAGATGTACTGCTCAAATCCTCCTTCACGACAAGACTCGGGCTCAGGGCCCAAAAAGGCTGCTGGCGGGCTACTGTCAGCAGTTAGCTCTCCAGGGTCTGCCTCGGCAACTAGAACCACAGTCCCCGTCTTCTCAAAGAGGTGCCCAGCTGATGGCTGATCGAGGCCAGGGCACAAGGGCCGAGGTATTTCAGTGTGAGGACCGGCTCCAGGGGATGACTCTCAAGGCAGAGCCCCCCTGAGCTGGCAGGAACTTGAACAGGTCCATCCCCAGCCTGAGGACTCATGCTGCCCAGTTCTGTGGTCTGCCTTCTCCTTTTATAGCTGCTACACCTAATCAACCTTTCACACTCCTAACTCCATCTTGAAGGTAGGAGAACCAGACCAGCACACCGTAGAAGGAGGTGCAACACACACAGGGTATTCCACACTTGTACACCTTGGCTTCATTTGTGCCAGGTATTCTCACCACTCACAGAACCCATCACTGGTAAAGGGCATTAAGGGACAGGGAGCTTATGACAGCAAAGGAACAATGCAACTGACTTCCCACAAAAGCAGAGTTGGGGTCTAGCAAACCTATCTTGGATGCCTACCCCAGTAGACCGCCAGGGGCCCAGCACTAATATTCGAACTGCACTGAATATTGCATACCATATCCTGCCAGAAGATTCGCAGGAAAAAGGCCAGATTTTCCATCCAATTACAAAGGATCAGTTTCATATATTCCATGAGAATAGCCTTCAACAGTTTCTTCCAAGTCATGTTGAGAAATGCCGGTAGTTCTAGCTGGCCTGACTGAGATTCTCGTCGATATTTAACATCACAGGTTCAGCCACACTGTGCCAGCCAATCTCATACACAAACGGCATATGGTAGCTTCCCCACAGCACTTTTCTCCCTGTCTCTGTCAATTTTGGATATTAATGATGCAATATAAGTTTAAATATATGCATCACGGCCCCCAGAACAGAAAGAAATAAGACTCAACCAGGGGAAAAAGGGAGCTTCGGCTCTGCCAAGGATTGAGTCAGACGTAGCTATCGAGAGGAAGAGACAGTCACACGCTCTGATTTACTTCCCTCTCTCTCGGGCCTCTTAACACCTTGGCTAGGAAAAAGTCAAAAATTGGAGCTCAACAATTTATGTAGCACAGTGGAATTGATAGCAGGCAGGTATGATGTATTCGTACAGCCTAGGGCCTCCGGACTGAAGAGGGATCTGGCTTTTCTTGTGCAAAGAGTAGCTGAGATTGCCAAAGGAATTAAATGTGAAGCTTAAAGAACGTACATGCAAAATATCTACCAGTGATACTAAACGCCTGAAGTGGTAAATCTCCTACGCTGTGAGAACTTGGGTACATGGATGGCGCCCAAAAGCTCTCTTTTGGAAATGTCCTTTGGAACTAGATAATCAGTTATTTCCATCCAAAATTTTACTTTAAAACCTCATACTGCGATTAAAATTTAAAACAAAAATTGAGACAAGGACTTCCTACTGTTACAGTAATCACTAAAAAGGGAGATATTTAAGAAATTGGATAAGGGTGTTTCATGATTTATGATTTCACTTGGTAACAATATGACATTTTTAAAGTCTTAAAACAAATGGTCCTCTGTACATAATTTGAGTCAGCCATTGTAAAATCTACTTATTTATAAGAAACTAAAATCAACCATAGCCTAATATCTACACCAAAGCTAAAATACAAGAACAATAATTTAGGGGGTACCCCAGACTCTGCCAGAATAATTAACAACAAAGTCCCTCCAACTTCTGCCTGATTACAAAGCCATATCCAGATTTTAAAATATTTGTTACCTAAAATCTAGCACCCCAAATCCCCTACCAAAATCTGTATTAGTACCTATTGCTGTGTAACAAATTGCCCCATTATTTAGTGTCTTAAACAACAAACAGTTATCATTGCATAGTTTCTCTGGGTCAGCTATGTCACTTGACTAGCACTTGACTAGCACACAATGGAGCTGATGGTGTGTAACTTCGCAGACTGAAAGGCCTTGGCTTCCTCCTTGCTTCCCTTTTCCTGGGGTTAGTCTCTCTGGGGAAAGTCAGTCAGCGTCCATATTGGGAAGACACTCAGGAGGCCCTCTGGGGAGGGGAGGTCTTTGTGGGGAGGGACTGGGGCCTATTTCTGAGAACCAATAAGGTACTGAATCACTAAGGCCAGCCTACTGGGTCTTTTAGGTGAGGGGGTGGGGGCGAGGGAGTAAGCTTTATCTTTTGGAGGAGGGCATATCAAATACTTGTTAATACACTTTGAAACCACTCCATAGGAGTTTTAGGTTTACAACGGCAACTTAAAAATAATTATTTAGTGATTTCACCCTTATCTTGACCAAGGGTCAACACTGTATGCTAAGATTACAGAGCAAACAAAGATAGAACTCTCCCAGATCAACTTCGAGTTCAATATACCCTTACTTAAAACTGCAATAAGATACTACTACATTCTAACTTAGAATGACTAAATTTTTTTAAATGAAATGTTGACAGTACCAAATGTTTGAAAGGATACAGAGCAATACTAAGTCTTGTATACTGCTGGTGGGAATGCAAAACACTATAGCCTCTCACGAAAATAGTCTGGCAGTTTCCTATAAAGTTAAACATGCCTTACCATACAACTCAGCAATGCTACTCCTAGGTACTTACCTAGGTTAAAAAAAATTTATGTTCACAAGAAAGCTAGTATGTGGGTTCTATTCAGATACATACATGTATGTGTGTATGTATGTATATACATATATATGTAAATCTTATACTAAATCTTTTCACATAAATATACATGTATATATGTAAAACATAATAATTCCATTTACATGTGTACATAGTAATTGGTTCACACAATTATAGAAGCAAGCAAGTCCAAAATCTGTAGCATGAGCTGGCAAGTTGGAGACTCAGGAGAACCAATGTTCCAGTTTGAGTCCAAAGTTCGTCTGACATAGAACAAGGAACAGCCAATGTTGCAGATGAATTTCAAAGGCAGACTGCTGGAGAATTCTCTCATGGCAGGTGGAGGTTAGGGGTGAGATGATGGTCAGTCTTTTTGTTCTGTTGAGGCCTTCAAATGTCTGGATGAGGCCAGTGCTATATTATGGAGACTGACCTGCTTTACTCAAAGTCCACCTATTTTAAACGTTAATCTCATCAAAACCACCCTCACAGACACACCCAGGATAATACTCGACCAAATAACTGGGCACTTAATGGACCAGCCAGGTCAACACCTAAAATTAACCACCTTAATATGAGTATTTATAGCAACTTTATTCATAATCTCCAAAATCCAGAAACAACTCAAATACTCTTCACGCAGTGAATAAACCACTCCAATACATCACTATAATGGGATGACATTTGTCAAATAAATGGATTAATTACTGATATATGTGACAATATAAATGAACCTCAAATGTATTATGCTAAGTGAAAGAAACCAACTCAAAAATCTATATACTATGCAATTGAATTTTTATGACATGCTGGAAAAGGCAAAACTGTAGGAGCAAATAAATGAATGGGAGGGGGAATGAGCTATAAGGAGAAACAGGAGAACTTGGGGAGGTGATGGAATGGTTCTGTGTCTCGAATACGGTGGTGCTTACATGGCTGTATAAGCTGGTGACAACTCACAGAAGTGTGGACTCATGAAAAAGAGTGAATTCCACTGTATGTAAATTGTGCCTAAAAGAAATGAAAAAGCCTAATCAGCCACTTTAGTCCTCATATATCAAGAATTGTGTCATGCACCCTCAAAAACCCACCTTCAGAGCAATGGTGAAGGGCAGCTATGGATAACTACGAAGCATCAATCGATAGCCTTACCCTCGTGTGTCGGTATCCCACACAAATGGCCTCTTCCCAACCATTAATGTGAGAATCCTCATTGGTTACGTGAAGGTATCCCTTAGGCCTCTGCTTAGCTTACACAAATTCCTGGCTATCACTTCTAATTAGCCCTCAATTAAGGAAATGAAAACAGCACACACCACAGCAACCAAGGAGTCTAAAAGTCATTCAAAGAAAGGGGAAGATTCACCTCTAAAATGGCTACTCCTGGCTTCTGAAAATTAGCCATAGCTGTTGATGAAAAATAGTCAACTCCACAGGAAAGCCACAAAACTGGCAACCTAAAGAGAGCAGTATGTCTCCCTGGACAACTTTTAACCATGATCCCTCAAGAGCTCAAGGCCAAAGCTAACATACCATCCACCCTCAGCTAAACCTCATTCTGACCCACATACACCACTCGGGCATCTTTCGGAGGCAGTGGCCACACTTGTCCCTAATAAACCAATAAACCACTGAGCAGTTCACATTGAGGAATAGAATCTAATCATCTAAAGCTCAAAAACGCCAACAGAAAAGGAAAACTGCATCCACACCAATAACTTTAAGTGAGCACACATCAGCAGAGAAAAATGGAGTTGCCAGCAAATGGGCTGAAGCCCAAGACAGTGCGGCTGGAAACTTGGATGCAGCCGGTGGTGGGAATTAAAGAAAGATGAGAGTCCTCTCTGTCATGACAGCCTTCGCCCCAGCTTCCCCACCGAGGTTTTTACACTAGAGCTTGTCAAACCACCCTTGGCAAAGCAGCCCAAGAATTCCCTCCCAGGACTAGATGACCTCCACGTATGGGGGTTGCCTATCTTGTAGAGGCTCAGCGACCTGCATCACGCTCGTCTCTCCCAATATTTCACTGTGGTTTAGCACAGATATTTCCAAAATGTGTTTCTAAGTGTTGCTACAAGGAGTTTTTTTTTTTCTAGTAGTCCTATCTAAATAGTGACCTACTACTGACTCTCGTTTGAGCTAATTCATAAAATGTCTTCATTTTAGTTACTCTTCTCTTCTGATTTTCTCTGGCCTGGGCCTTTGTGGGGCCTGAGGAAAAGAATCTAGTTAATTGGAGAGTCACACGAGTATATGGCATGTTAGAAAGGCAAAAAAAGTAACATAATGGAGATGGGGAGTTACTAATCTTCTGTGATGAGCCTGTGGGAAGAAGGTCAGACCGCAGGAATCCGTGAGGGAGTGTTTGTGGAGTGATGGAAATGTTATATGTCCTGATTTTCTTGGCCATTACATGACTACACATTTGTTAAAACATCAAATTATACAGAGACAGGCAAAAGTAGGTCTTTAGTTGCAAGTATGTGAAACAGAGTTTATTCTTGTATTATTTATTAACTTTTGTATCACTTTCCATGTGAACTACCATAAACCTACTTTTGTCCCACCCTGTATACAAGATGAAGTCCCGAGTTGTCTTGTCCTTTGAACCTACCTTATTTCACACAGCAGAATGTTTTGGGGATTCGCATTGTTGTGAGCACCATTGATTTTTTTCCGTTTATTGCTGAGTAGTATTTTATTGTATGGATATACCACACTCTATTTATCCATTCTCTAGTTGATGGACATTTGGATTATTTCCAGTTCAGAGTTATAATCAATAAAGTAGCTATAAATATTTGCAAAAGAGTTTTTACGCTGACATATGTTTTCATTTCTCTTGGGTACATATCTGGGAAAGGAATTAGACAGTCATATGATAACTGCAGAATTTTCAAACTTAGTCATTCTAGTGGGCCACCAATAGCATTTAATTGTGGTCTCACATTTCTTTAACTAATTATACTGGGTGTGTTTCCATGGCATGATTGCCATTGATATAGGTTTTCGATAAATGTCTGTCCAAATATTTCCCATCTATTTACCCAAATTTCCCTGTTTATCAGCTACTCAGACATTTATCGAGGTGAACTTTCTGCCATGCAATCTTTAACCTTACCAGGTCATGGATTGGTAGAACAGGGCAACATGCAACAATCACATGGGGTTAGATGACATTCAGGACTAACAAGCCGAAGTTCTAAGAGTTTATGGAAGAAAGATGGCCCCAGAGAGCAGGACCCCATGCAGTGCAGCAGAGTTCAAAGTTCACCTTTGGCGGGGGAGGGGCAGGCTGGGGACCGATGGCTCTGGCTGCCTGCATCAGCCACGCACCAGTTCTGAGAAACTGGATGATGCAGCACTGCCACTCTCTTACTGCTCTGAAAGAACCTCAGCTAACCACCTCTTTATTCTGTTTGTTCCTTGCTTCCTACCTACCACTCCCCACCCAAAAATGAATAGGATCTTTTGGCTCCTGCACTAGACAACATAAGCAAGACTACAACGTCATCCAGGGAGGAAACCAGAGTCAGGGCCCAGGGGCCCCGATCAGCATCTCTGCCTCTGCCTTTCCAGTAAAGCCCATTTACCCTCCATCTAACCACTGCTCAATCTTAAATGGGTGAGTCTCATGTGACTTTAGTCCAAGGGCAAAAATAAATCCATTTTTCTCATAGCATCTTTGGGACGGTCTTTAAGCTTTAGGTGATGTAGTCAACCAGTGGGGTTGGAAAGAGAAATAAGCTGAGTATGAAAAAGGACTGTAGAACAAAGTAAGTAAACCAAAAGCAAAGACTGGTGTGGAATCAGATCACAAGTCACCTGGAAGACCCCAGTGCAGCAAGCACAAGGAGCAAAGTCCCAGTGGTGGGTAAGCCCTGGCAAGGGAGTGAAAGGATGTGTGAGATGCTTGACAAACCCCGTGAAGTATTTGACCTCAGCAGCACTCAAATCTGTGAGCACGGGAGTAATAACTCTATTCCGTTCCTCCCCGTCTGACATAATGAGGGGAAAAGAGGCACCCAGACTGTGGGTGAGGGCTCAGGGGACAGATGCTCCCACTGCTGGGGGCGCGTCCTGCTCTAGTCGCTCTGGGAGTTGCTGTCACACTATGGGTCCAACTTTGCAAAGGCTCAGACATTTCCACCGAGCCACTCTACTGACATTAGTTCTTAAGGGAATAACGATGCACAGCGTCACGGCAGCATAATTTGTAACAGGAAACAAGCTGTATACAGACCAAACAAGCCAACAAGATGGCATATTAATTAAATCATGAAACGTCCATACAGCGCAATTCTTAAAACCACTAAAGATGTGTAATAGGAGACGACTGAAGATTGAGAACAGGTCCAGGATGTTTTCATTAAGTAAAAAGGCAGGTTATAAAATAATACATGTGAAATGGTCCTAATTTTATAAAACATACATGCTTACATGCATGTGCACTCCTACCCAAGCACATACCCATACACTCCTAATGACACACTTTTGCACAAGCCACCTACCTCTGGACCATGAGCATCCTGCATCTTTTCTTTAAAGTAGGACATACCAAGGTTCCCAAGGAACAGGCTAGAAAAGTTCTATGCTGCTGGTTCTTGCTTTGCTGAGTGAAGTACTCCAGCTGAGGGGAAGACTGTCAATACTTTGGGAAATAGAGAGACACCCCAATGGGGGAGGTTAGGAGTAGAGCTTGCGGAGAAAGCAAGAGGGATAGGACAGATGGCAAGGAAATAAGGGAGCAAGAAGAAAGAGGACTAGAGTACTCTAAGAAGTTTTGCATCGTGGTATGTGATTGAACTGCTCTTCTGTCATCTCATGCGAACTTCAGTAAATGCTACAGTACTTGACAAGACACTAGCATCGGCTTTGCGGTGGAGCTTCAGGGAAACATTGCTTATTGGATTTGTTGATTTGTTTTGATGGAAGTTTTGGCAATGCAACAAAATGCGGAGCCCAGCCTCTGGGAGGATATTTTTATTTCATATAGGAGAAGACCAGGCCAGGCCCACATGGCAAAGCAAAGCTCTGGGCACCAATTCAAAGGGAAAAAGGAACAGATGGGATATAAATACCACAAAGCAAAAGACTCATCTTACTCTCCGAGCCATGGCGGATCAGGCAGTGAGAGCTCACACGGAAGGTGATAGAGAGCAGAGGCTCCAACAGGAGAGGCAGCCGGCATTGGTGATGGCCCACAACAAAGGTCAGAAACCAAGTCGCTGAAAGACTCAGGTTCAGGATAAGATGTTCAACTCGCTTCAGCATAAGATAGAAACTCCCATACTACAGAGGTAAGTATTCAGTACAAATGAGGAGCCATTTGTATGGGAGGGTAAAGAATACACCACATAAGTCAAATATTTTAGAATGGAATTTTTAAAAGAAAACCAAATCATCTGGACACCAGGGTGCCAAACACAGAGGGCAATATTTATTCAAGCCTTAGCCACTGATTTTTTTTTTATAGCTCTTATTAAGCTCCCCTGACTTACATGAAGATTGTACCTACAATGTCAACTAGTGCTGAGACTGAAACTTAAGGGGGTCCGAGTAGTAGCAGATTAAGAACAATGTGAGTTTTGGAAGCCAGGCAAACTATCGCACTTCTCATCAATCATGAATTCCAAAAAAAAACTTGACTCAAAGGTCAAATTCCATTTCAAAAATAAACTTTGTGAGGACTGAAAACAAATAAACTGCCAATTATTTCAAGACTCTGGAGGGCTCCTGCAATGTGGTTCTAACCAGGACATCATTTACATCTATAAAAGTAACAAGGTTTTGCTTCCCTCGCCATCCTGACATCTGAAATACAGGACGTGGGGAGGTCAGCCGAGCCTCAGACAAGCCCCCAGATGTGGTCACAGACATCACAAGGACACTCCTATTGAAAAAACGAGAACAAAAACATAAAGACTGGTTTCGGTATCAGCAAGGCTAAAACAGAACACCTCACCAATGACCTTACCTGTTTTTTCTAAGAAATACACCAAGGAAAACATTACAGCATCTTGCTCATATGAATTCAAAGTGTACTTGTGGCTCACATTCTGCCCCTTCCAGCGTGAGCCCCGATCTCGGGGAAGACCTAGAAATGAGAAAATACAGCTACACCTACTAGAATGACCGTAAAATTTTATGCCATGCAGGCTGCACACTAAAAGGATAAAGAAGCTCATTGGCCTTACATTTTCCCATACTTGAATAAAAACACACTTTTTTGCACATGATGTTGCAATAAAACATAAAGCTCTACATTCTGCAACAGGATATTGGCTCTACAACAAGAGGCACTACTTGCTAGTGTAAACGGTGCAAGATTAGGAGTTAAACCCTTGGAATTCAGAGAGATTTTAGCCTGATCGTGAAAAACTCTCAGTGATAAAGGGCTATGAAGACTCCAAAACAATGCTTACGAAAGTGATTCACACCAGCACCAGCCAGAAAGGTCACCAGGTCGCTGTGCAGGTGCATCTGTGATTAATTCAGTCACTGACGCCACCTAAGTTCCATGTTACCTGCCAGGGGGAGTTTATCACTCGGGAGAGGGGGAACAAAGTCTAATTCATCACCATGAATCCAATCCTGACACCAACCAAGTGCTCAATTTGTAAATGTGTACGGAGGAAATGAATGGATGCAAAAATCAATAGGTGAGGCGCTGAGCAGAGGTGAATTAAATGGTAAAAGAGAGAGATCTGAATCGCACGCCTACCCTACAATTAATTCACTCGAAGGGCACTTGTTCAGACTCCAAAATCCTAACAGAAAAGCACACCCCTCTGCCCAGAAGCCCCAGCAGTGCACACTCGGAGCACTTCAGTCCTGGCTCGGGTTCCAGAAGCGGAACTCGGACAGGAAAAGGGGTGAAACAAGAATCGACGCGGAGAACCAAGATGGCGGCGTAGGTAGACACACTGCGCCTCCTCGCACAACCAGAACTGACAGAGAATCGAACAGCAAGGGGGACCAACACCAAGAAAATAGAAAATAACCATTCATCCAGACTGGTAGGAGGGGCGGAGACGGGCACCGGGGTGGAGAGGACTCGCGTGGCTGTGGCGGGACTGAGACTGGCGGAGTGTGGGACAAATGGCGCAGGCAGTCCGAACACTAGCAGACCCTGCAGCCCCACATTTGCGCAGATAAACCGAGAGGGCCGGACTCAGAGTGGTGGAGAGTGGGGCAGGCAGAGCAGCGGGTAGCACCCCGCGGCACCAAATTCGCCCACAGATAAACCTGACGAACGGCGGGCAACGAAGCAGACTGTGCAACCCAGGGCTCCAGCTCCGGGAAATAAAGCCTCAAACCTCTGATTGAAAGCGCCCCTGGGGCGGCAGCAGGAGAGACTCCCAGCCTCACAGGAGAGGTTGTTGGAGAGACCCACAGGAGCCTAGAGTGTGCACAGGCCCACTTACTCGGGAACCAGCACCAGAGGGGCCCAGTTTGATTGTGGGTAACGGAGTGAAAGATTGAAATCCCGAGGAGAGTGGGGCGGGCGCCATTGCTCCCACTCGGCCCCTCCCCCTCGTACAGCGTCACAGCTCAGCGACCAGCGTTACCCCGCCCTGGTGAACACCTAAGGCTCCGCCCCTTAAAGTAACAGACACGCCAAGACAAAAAAAAAATGGCCCAAGTGACAGAACACTTCAAAGCTCCAGAAAAAATACAACTAAGCGAGGAAGAGATAGCCAACCTATCGGATGCACAGTTCAAAGCACTGGTTATCAATATGCTCACAGACTTGGTTGAATCTATTCGAAAAACAGATGAAAAAATGAAGCCAAAGGAAAGAAACAAAGGAAAATGTACAGGGAACCAATAGTGATGAGAAGGAAACTGGGACTCAAATCAATGGTGTGGACCAGAAGGAAGAAACAAACATCCAAACAGAAAAGAATGAAGAAACAAGAACTTGGAAAAATGAGGAGAGGCTTAGGAACCTCCCAGACGCCTTGAAACGTTCCCACATCCGAATTATAGGGGTGCCAGAAGGAGAAGAGGAAGAACAAAAAATTGAAAACTTATTTGAACAAATAATGAAGGAGAACTTCCCTAATCTGGCAAAGGAAATACACTTCCGGGAAGTCCAGGAAGCTCAGAGAGTCCCAAAGAAGCTGGACCCAAGGAGGAACACGCCAAGGCACATCATAATTACATTACCCAAGATTAAACGCAAGGACCTACATCCAAGATTACTGTATCCAGCAAAGCTATCACTTAGAATGGAAGGGAAGATAAAGTGCTTCTCAGATAAGGTCAAGTTAAAGAAGCTCATCATCACCAAGCCCTTATTATATGAAATGTTAAAGGGAGTTACCTAAGAAAAAGAAGATCAAAAATTGGAACAGTAAAAATGACAGCAAACTCACAGTTATTAACGGCCACACATAAAACAAAAACGAGAGCAAACTAGGCAAACAACTAGAACATGAGGGTTGTCATTAAAGGAGTGGGAGGGGGAGAGAGGGGGAAAGGTACAGAGAATAAGTAGCATAGATGATAGGTGGAAAATAGACAGGGGGAGGGTAAAAATAGTGTAGGAAATGTAGAAGCCAAAGAACTTATAAGTATGACCCATGGACATGAACTATGGGGGGGGGAATGTGGGAGGGAGGGGGGTGGGCAGGATGGAGTGGAGTGGGGGGGGAATGGGACAACTGTAATAGCATAATCAATAAATATATTTAAAAAAAAAAAAAAAAAAAAGAATCGACGCAGGAGAAGCACGAGCGCAGCTACCATTTGGTCAGTTCCGGTCACGCACCAGATATGCTGTGCTAGCTCCTCTCCGGGTTTGCCCATTAACCCCTCACACAGGACTCAGGTGTGCACTATTACTCTCACTGCACAGACGAGGGAACGGAGACCCACCCAGGTGAGCTACTCCAAAGTGAAACTAGGATTTGAGGACGTCTGTCTAATCACAGAGACTTCCTTCTGTTCAACACCATCTGGAATGGCAGAGCAGCTGCTAGTTTCCAGAGGTTCCAAGAGACTAATTATATTCAGTCCCTCCAAGTGGCTCTCAACCCTCAGAACCAAGGGGCTGCCCAGCGAGGCCAGGACAGCCACCCCGGCACTGAGTCCTGTGACATCCAGACTTCATAGCACACATGTCCTGTGCGTGGCACAATTTTTGTGGACACTTTCTGTAATCTGGAAAAAAAATGGAATAGAAAAGAAAAAAAAAGGCAGGGGGAAGGGAAGGAGCTGGGGGAGAAAATTAAGAAAAATAACAAGAGGGCAAGAGCACAAAGGGACAGGGAGAAGCAGAGGCTGAGACGGACGCCAGATGAATATTTGAAAGCTGTTACTCTGCTAAAGGAAACCCAGGACTCCAGGGTCTTTGAAAAGTAAGTGTGAAGAAATGAGAGACGTTTCGCCGATGGACCCAGTGAAAATAAGCAGCTACAACAGTGTAGCCCTTTGTTTTGAACCTGCTTTAGCCTACTTGCTAAATTCAAACACAACACAGCCAGTTTTGCAGAGTCTTTCCACTGCCTTTCTATTAGTGTAAGGCAGGTTGAAATCGAAACTCTCTCTGTTCCTTTCTCCATCTTTCAAACAAGTCCTGGCCACAGAGTTCCTCGGACCCTTGCATCACCAAGACACGCATCCCGCCTGGTGCCCAGCGATGTTTCCAAGAGTCCTTGGGCTCCTTTCTTTCCCTGGTTTCCTTACAACTTTATTTTGCCTTATCAGGTTTTCTCCAGTAAAAGTGCACAGGTATGCTATGAACTCCAAAACCAAGCCTTGAGCACCATATTCGTTTGATGCAGTTTTACTTTCGACTTTGAAATCACTTTAATCAGCTGTTTCCCTACAAGCTTGGACCCAGTGGTTAGTCATGTCAATAATACCCCGGCTGGCACACTAGTGTCCCTCGCCACCCATCCTCTGCCATAGCCCCTCGGTCCCATCCTGCAGCAAGAACGTGGCATTTACCATTCACTCAGTGCCTGGCACTGCACAAGGCACCACTCTCCTGTCTTGGATAAACTCCAAGAACCCTGCGCTCCTCTCGTGTACCCAGGCCAAAGAGTATTCTCTGAAAGAATTAAGATACAGGGTTAAATTTTCCACCATCCTTTCACACTGCCCAGCCTTTGCTGGGCTCTTCAGTGTGTTCAGAAATGCATTCCTTCGTTCCTATGCATCATTATCTGTTCAGCCCCTACCATGTGGCGAGTGTGATCCTAGGCACTGGAAATACAATGAATAAATGCATCAGGCAAAATCCCTGCCACTATGAAGCTTATAATTTATGTGAAAGACAAAATAAAAATACATAATGTAATGTTAAGTAATGATATGTGCTATGAAGAAGCGGGGTCTGCCTAAATTTGGTTCCCTCGCACACTCCCTTTGGTGGCTCTTTTAATTCCTTTCCACTCTTCTCATATCTACAATTCTATACGCAGACCCTAAATCTCCTTCAGTTTTACAGATAAGGTAGGAGATAGTCATCATTTATACTCTTGGCTCCTCTACAGCTGAAAATATCTCCATGCCTTCACCCACCCTGTCAGGGAGATTGCTGTCAGTTGCGTGGAAAAGCAAACTCCACCCAGGCCGGCTTGTACAATAGAGGGAGTGCGCAGGTTTAAGAACTGAGAATCCCAGATGTGACCGGGCTTTGGGCACACGGTACAAGTTCCAGGCCTTTTGATTTTTTTTGTTTTTATTCTGCCCTTTTCCATGTTGGAGCTTTATCCTCAAGCTGGCTTCCCTCAACTGAAAGATATGCCTCCTCATTCACTTTTACAACTTTAAAAAAAAAACCTAAAAATCCTAAACTCAGGCTAAACTACCACTGAAACAATTACCAGAAGTGCCTTGGGCTGGTTGGGTTGAGTGTGAAGCTATCAGTGGAGCAAAGAAGGTGGGCTTCCATCGCCTGGCTTAGGCCAACGGGCACAAACCCAAGAGCCAGCTCCACTAACCAGCATGGCTGGGGCATGGCGGCGTGAATAATGAGACTGCTCCAAGGTTCTTTGATTTATTCTTTCCTCCAGAGTCTGTTCCTGAACTAGCAGTATCCTTCGTCCTGGCTCGGACCATTTGAATAATGGAATGATCATTGTTCCAAAAAATTACACAAAATAAATCTGAAATGAAGATAGTGTATATAAGAGCAGTTCAAACAAATGTTTAATTGCTGTTCTGTTGCCTTGTGCTACATAATGAGGTAGCCAAATTAATCTTCTACTGCCTACTTTGATTAATTGATGACTATGATACACTTTTGCCGGGTGATTTATTTTGTATATGCTGCACCTTTTAATATATCTGTATCCAGTGACTGATGCATTAGCCATAACTCAAGAAAGGCAAAGTAACTAAGAGATGTAATAACGTAACTAAGTAACAAAGTAACTAAGGGACCACTTAGCAATGAAGATCTAGGCCACCCTACCAGGAAAACAGCTAAGACTAGCTAAAGTTTTAGACAAAGGTAAGGGAAAACTAAACAGGATCATAGAGGAAAGAAATGATAAATATCAGTTACGTCCTTGAGATCAGCTTAAGTACCAAGAACCCTAGTCTGGTTCACTAAGGATCTGGACTCAAGATTTTTAGATGATGGCAACTGGCGATTGCTTTGAAGAAGATGCAGCCATACTGATTGGAATTGCACTGCTCCTTATGAGGATAAATAGAAGCATCTCAAAAATGGAGACCCTATATTATAATATCTTTCACATGACATAATAATCAAGGAATTAGAACAACTAGCTAAGAGACTTACCTCTAATATTATGATGCATACTATTCCATCGTTCTTCATTATTATGAACAAATTTGGGGATGTTATACTGACTGTAACTATCACTGTAAACATCACCTATCAAGGTCTTAGCAAAGTGTAAGCGTGACAATTAGAGTTATAGTGACTGAGCACTCAATGTTAAAATTGTTCATGATTATGATTTCACTTTTCTATTTCAAGAGAACTCGGTGAGGAAATGCGTGCTGATTCCTTTCCCAGGAACAAAGAATAGTCGAGCAAAACGGCCCCCTGGGGCTCAGTGCAGTAGAAGAAAGGCACCAATA
Organism: Desmodus rotundus; assembly: GCF_022682495.2. Classification (NCBI taxonomy): domain Eukaryota; kingdom Metazoa; phylum Chordata; class Mammalia; order Chiroptera; family Phyllostomidae; genus Desmodus; species Desmodus rotundus. The sequence continues at coordinate 6,017,381 of NC_071395.1, forward strand.
AACACAGAGCGTAACAGATCCGTTCCCATGCCAGTTATTTGCTACTAGGCAGCACAAAGTCACTACACTTTCCCCGTTTCCTCTCACTAATGAGAGGACATTGACCTTCTGTCTTCACCAGGTCTAGCTACGAGCCGCCTGGGTGGCTGTTCCACAGTTCCTTAAACTCACATAGTAGAACTTCATGTTCTGCTGTAAAATTTTACCCGGAATTCAGAGAGTGCATAATGATTATTTTCTATAATTCATTCATCACCATGCATTTCATTGTTTTACTTTGCCTAATTTTTATACCTAGTTGCTAAAAGTACTTTTTACCTTCAATCTACTTAAAACACTGCTTCTTTACGTTCTATCCACAGCTTTTCTTCCTGTCTTAAAGCCAGTAACCCTTTTTGAACTAAATTCCAATCCTTTTGCCCGCCAGTTTCTATACACCACGATTGTCAGTACCTGACAATTGCTTTAATCCGGAGTCACTGGAAATATTCTCCCATCCCATTCTTATGATCTACACAGTCTCCCCAATCTACTTCCCATGGCTTCTCCTTATGGATTCCTATGGCTGAGGAGCTGTGAATCCCAGCCCCTCTGTGTGGCCCTTAGTCTTCTCTCTCTTCCGAATCAACCACAGTTCTCACTGCAGGATGAAGTGAGCCCAGACTCCTGAGCAAGACTGCTTGGCAGGCAGACATAAAATCTAGAGCTGCCACAGGATAGTGACAATGATAAATTCCTCAAAGGTTGCTTTGCATGTCCACCCTTAAGTTAATACAACTACCACAGTAAAGACTTGCTTTGGGAGGGGCTGGCCAAGGCAAAATTCTGGAACAATGGAGGCACTTCTAGAGCTCCCAAGCCTCCCCAGCAGAGCCCTCCAGAGAGGCCACGGCACCGCCTGGGGGACCGCCAAATGTTCCTCCTGCTTCATGTCCCTTGTGATGATAAAACTCACGGGAGACGATCTCTTAACTCATCTCAAACTTACAGTCAATGTGTCACTGCTACCTTTCGGAGTGGGTTTTCTTTTCAAATACAGATGTATATAATTAAGAGCCTTGTTCCTGTAGGAGGGACTGGGTGTACCCAGAAGTTAGGGGAGTATTGCTCTTCCCTGTACAATACTCAGATTTTGCCATGAAATGCCCCCTCCCCTCTGAACAAAGGCACGCTGGGCCAGCGCCATCCCTTCAGGGATGTGAAGGCTTCCCCCAGATGTGAAGCCTTCAACCGAGTGCCCAGTCCCCGAGGCTGACGGCTTCTGGCTCGCATCTCCATGCTTGGAGAATCACCCTAAACAGACCGCCCTGGCTGCCCTCCCAGCTCCTCTGCTGCCAGTACTTCCCACGTCCAACCCTGAGTCTGTTCGGGCCAACGAATGTCACTTTCTACGGTCCCCCAGGGACTCTTTCCACTGCAACTCAAGAATGTAAACTTACACAGGAGGAAAGTTGCATGCAGACCGTCCTTACCAGTCGCCTAAAATCCCTCTATGTGCCTCATCGTCTTTGCAGCTGGCTGCCTCTACTTCCAATTTTAGAGAAATTATAGGGGTGGCCCTTATACTTCATTTCCAGTTACAATTTCCCTTCACATAGCCCGAATTCTCGTTGGGGTTACTCTATTTCCAGCCTCCCACCTCGGCAAGGTGGACACTGAGCTACATAAAATTAATTAGAATTTTTTTTCATTTTAATTGGAATCAGAATTAGTTTTTTAAGGAAAATCACTAACTCTGCATGGTACTATCCCAAAAGTCCAAGAGCAACATTAATAAAATACTTTAAGAGGAACAGTGACCAGGGTGGTAAAACAGAAATCCAAACTGTCCTAAGAAAAAGGGCTGAAGGAAATGTGTTTGTTTGCTTTAAGCTAGAGAAAACTTAAGAATTCATGTCAGTTATCTTCAAATATATAAAGAACTGTCGTGTAGAAAGGTCCAAACTTAGAGTAAAAGGTACATGCCCCATTCAGTTCAATGTGAGGAATGCCTTTCAACCACAATTCCCCACGGAGGGAACCAGCCACACAGTGTTTCCCCCTCCGGAAATATTTAAGAAGAGGCATAAATGACATTTGCATGAAAAGCTAGAGAATTCAACTCTCAGATTCTATATTTCTTTGTCTCTCAAACTAGAAAGTTCAGTTCCTCTACTTCATCTTCACAGAATAGTGCTACCTAATATCTATTATAACTAAAGTATTTTTTTCATGCAGACAGTAATCAGGTATAAAAAGAAACAACAAAACTTCTGGAAGTTTCCCCCAAATGTTGTACAGTTGCCTTTTGACTTCCTTTCTAGAACTGTATTCCTTGGATTCAAGCCTTAGATGTTAAACATAATAATTTTCCATGTGCAGTTTATAAAATAAGTCACCATTTTGAAACAAACAAAAACAAAAAAAGCCGTCGAGGACAAACCAGTGGCAGACGTACTCGCTTGGACTTTGGGTTGGCAAATCCAAGACAGCCGCGTCTCAGGGAAACGGGAACAGTTTATTGGCTGAAGCTTTCATATTAATCGGAACCAAATTTTTCTACCACCATTTCCATGATGAAAGATTTTAGCTCTGTGTTTATAATATTTACAAAGGGTGGGTGGTAGGCATATGCTTTAGGCAAGTTTTCTAAGATGAGGTTTCCACATCAGTGGTTGATGAAATACTAAATGGAAGTCTCTGCATTCCAGGGGCAGTAAGGGCGCAGTAAAAGTTTGTTTTATAACAACAACTTCCCTTGTTACAGTGTCCCAATGTTTTTCTACCCGAACCGCACAAGCCCCCGGCGCGACGCGATCTGTGCGTAGAACCAGTGCTAACGCCGCAGAGCACAGTAGCGCGGCGCGGGAGGCGCGGACTGGCAACCGCAAGCAGTCACGGACCGTCAACCCTAAACTATCAGTTCTGTTTCCTTGCCTCTTCCTGCCAGTTTTGCCATCGTCACAACTAAAACTACCCCGCAAAATCAACTGACCATTAAGAAAGGAACTTCAGTATGTTCCCTGTGTTCACTAAAAAGATAAGAAAAACAGAAACTTGAGCAGTACACACACACACATACGTATATGCCTTACCACATGCAAGGATTCTCAAACTTTACAAAGAAGTAAATTGAAATAAACTCGTTACAAATATACAGGAAAAATTTGCCTCCATATTGTCTCCATGAAGGGTCATATCTACAACTGACTTAGGGAATTTAACTCATTAGCTTAAACAATTAGAAATTAATTGGCCTGGGGAGTTGAAGGCAGCCTGACTGCGTGAATGTTATGCATCCGGTCTTACATCAAAAAGAAAAATTAGATCTCTATTCAGTATTCCGGCATAGGGCAACCAGTCATTTAACAATTACTAACGTAATTAAACATAGAAAACATGTAGATATCAGTCCTTTCTTTTCTCTTCATGTGGTATTTTTATTTGTTACCTGGTCACTTGAAAATATATAAAGTGTGTGTTTACTAAGTCCTTTACTAATTTAAGTTTTTCAAAAAATATGCCCGGTTGTTATACTGTCTATATACCTTAAAACAATGAATTTAAAGAACTTGACAAAAAAAATGACAAAGTTGGAAAACCATTTAGCCTACTAAATGCTTCACTACCTTTCAAAATTGATAAATTCTAGAGAAAGTAGAAGAAAAAAAAGGCTTAGATGTTTATTGCATTAAAAATAAATGGCATGGACTTCTTTTACTCTTCCAGATTTAAAATCCACAACCCGGACAGTCGAAGAAGACAAAAAGTGCAGAAGACAGAAAGTGAGGAAGAGGCATATACACTGAGTTCCCATATGCGAAGACTATGGGAACTCAGGCAGGTACCTTGCACCCCATGCCAAATATTGAAAATAAACAGCTAAAAACATCACAGAAGGGTTCCCTGTTCTCCTGCTTCTGGAATGTGTGTCCAGTTCTTAAATACTGTTCAGTATTTAACAACAGTGTTATATATGCTTTGTAAATACTAAAGAAAATCAACAAACCAGAATATATTCAGAGGTAAGCGGTTAGGTAAGAAGTCATTTGCAACTATGTCAGGAGGAAGAGTTGAAGAAAATAAGACTATTTAGTTTGGAGTAAGAAAAATCAGCAGAGTAAGAAAGATCCTTGAGAAATATTCTCAATTCTGAAAGCTTTTCATGGGTAAGAAGGTTTAGAATTTGGGGGTATGTTAAGAAGTTACAGGGACACGAATTTAGCTGAATTAGAAGAAAACACTTTAAAATGCAGAAATGTTTGAAGATGAAACTGGTGACCACGCCAGACTAGCGAACCTTCCATTGATGAAGCTATTTTGGTACAGTGTGGATGACTTCTTGGCACATGTGTTATGGGGGAATTCAAGAAACTGGTTGATTAACACCTGAACTGTGTATAGGTACAAAGTGCTTCAATATTAAGAGTCTGAATCCTAAAATAGAAATGCTATACTCCCAGAGGTGTCACCATGCTCCCTAACAGGGATTCCACTGTCCCTTTGAGTACCTGTTATAAGCCTGGTAGAAAAGAGGCCTTAACTTAAAGACAGTGAAAAGTCATGGAAAATGGAAAATGCAAGGGTGAAAGTGTCCATAAAGATCAGTGTGCACACGTGTGCACACACAAACACACACACATTCACGACCAAGCCTAAATTGAAGTCAACAAAAAGACTTGAATGGAAGCATAAAGAATTCACACACTAAACCTCAAATGTAAATATTTCGTTTGTAAAAGACAAATTGTGGTTCGCTAACTCGAGGTTGTATTAAGGTAGACATACTCAACAGATGCGTAGACTCAGGATAATGGTTACTAAAGCAGATCTAGAGTTTTCCCAGATTTCATACCAAATGAGCCCTGAAAATGTTCTGTGCTTTTTGACTTTTTTTTACAGTGAATGTAAGTATCAGAATAAAAACAATAAGACTATTTTCAATGAGGAAACCTATGTCAGCTTTAAAAGCTTCCATCAAATTGCTTTGATAGTCTCCCATCCAGAGGTGTGCTACCTGTCCGCTCCCCTCCAATCTGGACTCTGTGACTGACGGGCTGATAGAATACACCAGAACTGATATCAGGCCGGTTTCCCCACCAGGGCTTTAAAAAATTGGTAGCTTCCATTTCCTGACTCTTGGGACACCCTCTCTTGGAACCCAGCCACCATTCTGTGAGGAAGTTCAAGTGCCCAACAGAGAGGCTGCCATGGAAAGGAATCAAGGTGCCTGGCCTTCAGTCCCAGCTGAGCTCCTGCCAACTTGAGTCAAAGCCATTAAGTGAGTCACCTTGGAAGGGATCCTCCAGCTCCCCCATCAAGTCGTCTCAGCTGACACCCCATGGAGCAAAAACATGAGCCTTCCTCCTTGATGTCTGCAAATTTAAAAGCTAAATAAATAACAGTTGTTCCTTTCTAAGCACCTAAGTTGAGGGGCAGGGTAGGCAACAGTGGATAACTGGAATCACAACCAAAACCAGCACCAACCACATTCATCTCACTTGGCTCCCCAGACCCTAGAATGCTGATTTTCCAACTCTCCCTATAACTGTGTCTATTGGATCTCCGTTCCTGGATTTTACATATATAGAGTGTACTGTGGGGGTTATTTTCCAAAAGATCTAAATGAATGAATTGCAATTTTACGTAAGAATTTCATTGCACTCTTTGAGATCATTACAGATATTAGAAAATCAACCACCAAGGTGAATTCAGGAATAAGCATAACTGGGGGGTATGAGAATTAGGGGGCACAGAATATAGAGACATGCCCTTATGAAAATCATCCACAGTTTTCCACACCCTTCTCCCCAAGAACATTTTGAATGAGAAGGGATTCCGCGTATCACTCAGTCCATTCCACGACAGTCAGATGTGTATGTCACATAATAAATGAGTGGCAGAGATCAGTCTCAAAGGTGGGCATCCTGGCTGTTTCCTACATGTATGTTTACAAACACAAGTGCCCTTGGAAATCAAACTAAATAAACATTAATATAGAGCTTAAATCCATAAAAAATTATTTAGAACAACAATAGCAGTTCTCAAAAATGGTTACATTTCCTGTGGTTACTGGCTCTTTGCTGAGCAGTATCAAGGACAGGAACAGAAGGTACGTAGTCTCTGCTCCGTAGAAGTTCGTATTGTTAGGTACACATATCTTAAGCAATTAAAGAAATGTGGGAGGGGTGTCCAAAGGAAGGGAAGACTCCGAATAGTGTTATATTTGTCAAGAAAGTCTTCGGGCACATGTGGAATACCTTAAGGAGACCACGTCATTGAAACTCAGGGAGTACGGTGGTAAGTGAGCTGAATCAATAGTGGATATACATTTGCTGAAGACATTACATAGACTACTCTTAAATGCCTAGTTGAAGTATTTAGATTTGCTCCAACAAACAAGAAGTCACTGTAGCAACTTAACATTTTGCAGCCAATATAATTTATTTCTATCATAAACTCTAAGCTTATGAGCATGCTGTTACCCTCTGCATGAAATAACCTTTCTCTTTTTTGACCTGAAAAATTCCAATTCATCCTTTAAGACCCAGCTCAAAGACACCTTCTCTATAAAGGCTTCTTTAATTTGAGATCCTATCCACCCGTCCAATAAACTCTTTTTAAAAATAATTTTAGAGCATTCACCACTTTATGCTATAACTCACTTGCTTTACTGCACTATTCTTATTCTCCAATGTATGAATTCTTTAAGGTTGTGTACTATTCCTTACTCCTACCACAATGCCTGGCACAGGTTGGACACCAAGTAAAACTTTATGATTAATTCATGTCAAATTTAAAATCAAGCATGCCTTGTTTTCTTCTATGCTCAGAGCCGAGAGCCAAATTTTATGCAACCTGTAGGAGAAAATTAATCCAATAAAACTACCCTCAACTACTCAGGATGCTAAATAATTATCTCCTTCCTCAAGAAAACTTTATTACTCATTATGAGGCTGGCATTTGCCAAAAATTCCATGAAACCAGCAATAAAATTATTATATTATTTCTCCATAGGCATAAAATGCTCTGAATTCACACACTAGAAAAAGAGAAACTACAGTTAAACAAAGTATGGCAATTAGCATCTGAGAATAAGTTCTAGGTATATTTAGTGTAAACTCAATTGCTTTTCATCATGCCTTGCCTTGAAGAGTTAAGTCACAGTTATTATGGTCAGTACTAATCCCCACCTTTACAATCTACTTCCACTGCAGTGCCAAACACGGGGAAGACAGCTCCAGATTTCCATGGACCCAAAAGCCCCATTCAGCTTCAGACATGTCAGACCATAGGGGACCCATTCAGGAGTCATGGTCAGTGTTAAATCAAGAAACAAAAGTGAAGAACCACTTTATGTGACACTTTTAAACAGCACGAAGGGAAAAGCCATGAAACTACTTATATAATAATGTCTGAGGTAGAATTTCAGCTCATGGTGGGCTTCTGAAAACGTGAGTAAATTCTTATATAGACTTAAAAGAACTTTCTTTGGTCAGCTGGTGTCTCATTTTAAACTCTGCAGATTTCGTCGTACTGCAAACAAAAAGAAAGAAAAAGTCCAGCCCTCCATTGTTAAAGGAAAGAAAAGACTCCCACATGGTTTCTTTGGTAGAAATCTGCCTATTAAATCATAGACTCTTGAATTTGTTTTCAGAGAGTTTCTACAAAATGTGTGAGATAAAAAAATAATTCTCTCATAAACTAAATCAGAAAAAAATCTGACACAGAATTTATTCTTTGTTCAATAATTAAATCATCAATACTTTATACTTTAAGTAGTAGTGATTCAAAACTGATTTATGCTCTGTCTCTTAGGAATGATCAAATGTTCAATGGGGTAAGTTCTATAATCAGTAAGTACTCAGGGAAAATGAGCAAAAAGAGAGAGCAATAAACTGCCTGGAAAAGTTGGGGAAAGCATGATATCTCGTCTTTAAGGTTCCAAAGCGGTTTAGACAACAGGGGTAGCATGTACCAAAAACATGGAGGCCAAAAGGGAAGAATCTATTCAGCAAACGGTAATAGCTTAGCCTAGCTGGAGGCTGTGCATGAGGGTGGAATGTGGTGGGAAAGGGGCCAGAAAGGCAATAAGAACCCATGAAAGTTTAGAGTGTTTGTGGGGAAGAATAATGATGAGATTTATGTTACAATAACTCAGACTCATCGTGAAGAATAGGTTGGAAAATGTAAAACCAGGAGCAGGGAGATTAGGTAGGCCAATGCAAAATGAAAATGAAAATGATCAAGATATAAGGAAGGCAGAAGATGGGCAGATGGGAACAGATATTAGAGTGAGACCCAAGGTAGAATCAACCGACCTTGGGAGCTAGGGGGTGAGACAGAGGAGACTCTAGGAACTCCAGGATTTCCAGCTTGGGGACTACATGAATAGTGGAGATGTTAATCAATGTGGGGAATTCAAGAGATGGAGCAGGTCTGGGGGAGAAGAGATAGCAATGAATTCAGGTTTACTTGTGTTGGCTTTGATTTCAACCCTGGGCATCCAGGAACTATGGGTCTGGAGCTCAGAATAAATGTCTGGACTGAAATTACAGATTTGGGAGCCAGCACAGAAATCAGGAAGTGAAATGAAATCATGTGCACAGTGAGGAAGGAGCCAAGGTAAACTGAGAAGGAAAGACTAGAAAACCAGGAGAAAAAATGATCAGTGTGCTGGGGGGCAAGGAGTGCAGCACTTTTAACCAGGATGTGTCTGGAAGTGTTTGCTACAAGGTAATTTGGAAATCTGAGTATTTGGAGAACTTCCAGGGTAGATTGATCAGGAATCTAGTACTTAGAGGAGGAGCTGAGAAGCCTTCTTGCACTGGGGGGGGGGGGGGCGGGGGGGAGCAGGGAAGAGTGAGGAGGAATACCCTCATCCTTATGGAAGAGACTAGAGGCACAGAAGTTTGGCTTAAGAATAATACTGGGAATTTTCAGCAAGGACACCAAAACATTTCAATAGGTAAAAATAGCCTTTTCAATAAATGGTGCAAACAACTGGATGGATACACAAAAGAATGAAGTTGAACTCCTTCCTCACACCATGCACAAAAATTAACTCAAAATGTATCATAAATCTAAATGGAAGAACTAAAATTATAAAACTCTTAGAAGAAAAATACAGGAGTATTTGTGACTTTGGCTTAGGTAAAGCCTTCTTAGATATGACGTGAAAACACAACCTACAAAGAAAAACTATGTTGGCCTCCATAAAAACTTAAAAACTTTTGTGCCTTGAAGGATACGATCAAGCAAGTGAAAAGGCAACCTACAAAAAGGACAAAATATTTACAAATCGTACATCTGATAAGAGACCTATACTCAGAATATATAAAGAACTCTTACAACTCAATAATTTATTAAAAACACTAATAAATGGGTAAAGGTTCTAAATAGATATTTCTCCAAAAAAGATATAGAAATAGGCAATGAACACATGGAAAGATGTCCATCATCATTAGTCACCAATGGAATGCAAATCAAAGCCACGATGAGATCCCACGTCACATCCATGCAGATGGCTATAGTAAAAGGCAGACAATAAACAAGCGTCAATGAGGAAGTGGAAAAAGTGAACCCTTCATACATTGCTCATGGGAACGTAAAATCATGCAGCCGCTTTGTAAAAGCATCAGGCAGTTCCTCAAATTCACCCTGCAGCTACCATATGGCTCAGCAATTCCACTTCTAGGTAAATGACCAGGGAATCTAAAACGTGCATCCCCTCACAAACACATACATGAGTGTTTACAGCAACAGTATTCATAATAACCGGAAAGTGAAAACCACCAAAGTGTTCGTCAACTTACAGAGAAATGAAATGTGGCGTGGCCTGCCCAAGCAATGGAATAGTATGCAGCAATAAAAAGGAACGAAGTGCTCACACATCCTACAACGCAGATGAACCTGCAAAGCACTATTCGAAAGGAAAAAAGCCAGTCACAAAGGACACGGGTGATTCCATTCATAGGAAATGTCCACAACAGGCCAGAGTGCATTGTGACTTGAAGTTTAAACTGTCATTCTAACCCCTTTAAAACACTGACCCCCCGTCCCAGAGCTCAAAATTAATAGACTAACTAATCAACACAAATAAAGATACATACATACCTTAAGATAGTAGATACAGACTACATATTTATAGATTTGCTTCTCATTTACTGCATCTTCGGTCCTACGTTTGTAATACTTCTCTTTCCCTTCTCCATCAGTCTCTGAGAGCTTCCCCCCTTTCTTCGCTGATATTTCACCTCATCAGCACTCCTTTCTTCTCTTCTCTGTCCCAGTCCCAGTGTGGGATGTGCACAGAACTGCCTTGCTCAGTCGCCTTGTGGAGACTGTCAGATGGAACACTGACCTGGCGTTATCCAGCTCTTACCCTAATGCAAAGGACCCCTCAGCCTGCACACTTCTGAGATCTCTCCCCAGTCGGGCTTAAGTACAATTCATGTTTGCCACAACTTTACTAGTAGACAGAGTGCACGATGTTGGATGCTGATTTTCAAAATGCCTTTGACCAAGTTCCATGCCGAAAGATACTTTTAAATTAATGTTGAGTGAAGGGTGGTGAGGGAGACTGACTTATCATGTGTAGGAACTGGCTAAGAGACAAGTTTACGAGAAGATAAGTAGTTACCTTTGTTGCTTTGGCTAAAGACCTGATTATTGCTTTGGATGGGAAGAAAAAGGTGAACGATAGGGTCTGCAAGAAGACATCCTGAGATCGGTCTTATTTCATACCTAATCTCAAAAGAGTGTGCGCAAAGGAATCTCGAAGATTTCAGATGACACTGAGCTACTTTGAAACTTAGAAAAATAAGAAGCCAAATCTAAACTATATTTAAAAAACATACACTCTGAATAAAACTTGCAGACCCAGGAAAGAAGCTGGGAACAAACTCAATATTTCTCTCTTAAAAATATATCAAAGTTCAAGATATAATCAAGGAGGAGCATTTGACATAAAACAGAGCACATCGTGTACTCCTGTACAAAACCTCACATATAGTACTTACTCTGCATGTCTGTTGACACCAGACTTCAAGAAATAGCAACAGGGAGAAAGTCCACCTGAAGGAAACAAATGATTGAAGAGAGGAAGAGGCTGATAAAAGATTTGCAAACTGCCTTCCAGTTAGGAGAGAGAAAATCTGAAGAGATATTTGAGTTCAATGCATTCTTGGGATGAAGGAAGTTATCTGAGCAGAAGGAAGGGGTACACACCCCAAGTGCATCTAGGGATAAGAAATATTATCCTGTGCTGAGATGAAAGCCTTCCTTTCCGACCCTGGCAGGAGCACACCCGAGGTAAACCCAGGCCGAGGTCCCCTGACTCCTTCCTTCCCCACCAGACTTCCTCCCTTCCTGAAGCCAGTGCAGTGATCCCTGCACCATGCAGCTGTTCCCAGCACACAGTGCCTTGCTAGCACTTTACCCCCAAATCTTGTCTCCTGAAGTGTGATGGGAGCCCCTGGACCGAGGTAGTTCATGTTCTCTTTGTTGCCCACGTCTCAATAACCACAACATTCCGTCAAACTGTAGACAATACAGACGAGTAAGGTGAGACTTGAAGGCAGATCTGCCATGGCGAACACTCAAACCAGGAAATGCTCCTTTGGCACAGAAATAAGTAATTTGGGGATAAATAAGAGAAAATTTCTCTTGGTGAGTAGTAAAATCACCAGAGTGAGTGAAGACCCAAAATAGTTAATTTCAAAGAAGGTTTACATCAATTAATACCTGATCATTTTCAAACTGAAAATTTTATAGATGTCCGCCATGTACCTCTACACTGATGTCAGAAAAAACAGGCCCACGTTGTCTTGCATACATTAATGGACCAACTCTACATGACCTATATAGAAGAAAAAAAGTAATGAAAAATTGGCCTGAGAGAAAATCATGAGTGAGGCAGGCTGTCACTGTTCCCTCCCATGTCCCCCTCTCTGATGAATCCGGCAGTGGCCAGTGCCCCAGCCAGTCCCCGGCTGCACACCTCCCGCCTACACCTGCCGCCCCCGTGCCTCTCCTTTTTCCATCCAACTTCTTGTCCTTGAACTATTCCTGTGAATGATTCCAATTACGTGTAGCAAATATGCATTCTCACGGAGTCACTGCAATACCCCAAAACGATTTCAGAGAGAAATAATTGTTCAAAGTCACTCCCAACAGTGGAGCCTCTCTCATATTGGAGAGCGTGATGCCGACGGACAATTTCGGCGCTGTGGGTGGGCAGCACCTCCATGTTCTGGGTGGGCAGAGAGCACAGTTTAATGGAGGCCTCTGTGCATAATTACAAGAAGCCCCAATAGTGAAGCAAAATGATAAAACTTCAATTCTGACAAAAACTGTTTCATTCTTTCTTTTTCCTTCCATCCATTCTTTATTTTCCCCCGAACGCTAAGAAATTCATACACCTCCTCCCTATAAATACCATCATTTTGCTTCCAGGGACTTTGTGCATTTGGGACTGCTTTAACTTACCACTGTATTCAAAATAAGCTGCAGAAAATTATGTTTAAATTGGGATTCAGAGCATTAACAACAAAGGAAGAATAATGGGCATCAGCACCGCCAATCAATGTCTTCCACACGCATGACCAAAAAATCCACTGGGTAAAACAAAAGCATGCCATCCCCACCAACACCGACTCCCTGCTCTAAGGAAATACGCACAGTGGTAAGAGGAAGGGGCTGTTAATGCACGCATTCAACTTGCCTTTCGCCTGGCTGCACACTAATGTGCATAGAACAAAGTAAACAAGAGACAGTGAATCAAAACAAAACAGACTAAAATGATGAAGAGCCTTCAAGTGGATAGCTCTATATTAGAGTACTCAGTGAGAAGCAGCAAAAAAATTGATAATGAATTTGGACACTCTCATCGATTTCAGAGTCAGTCTGGGCAAGGGAACAGGAATTGTTATTATAAAAGCATTTTTGCTAGGAGTTCAGCATTTTGGAGCAAGCTTGATGGCCAAGTTTGGCGACATGACATTAGTATCGTAAAACTGTGGAGGACTTGGAAAGCAGCATGTTACATTGGAGATCGCTGCGCTGGTTTGGCAGCCTTGGACACTTTTATTAGGAAAGATTTCCATTGCAATAGTAAATAGGATATGAAAGAGATCAGGTCCAATCTTTAGGATGTTTACGACTAATATGTTGCAGGACATTTCCTGTGACAAGGAACAGTGAACCGTACCTCTGTGTGCAATGTGTACACACAGGTCTGTGAAGCAAGCACACGGGACGTATTCCTGCTCGCCAGCTGCCCACCTGCACACACGGCGCCAGCACTGCAGGAGGGGAAATCAGCCGCTTGGAAGGACAAAGCCCAAAGCTCATTACACCTAATGGTGGTGATGATCACACCAATTCCTCATAGTTACTCACTAAATTTCTTCCAGAAGGATGGATGGAAGGAAAAAACATGGGGGAAGGGAGGAACATGGAGCAAGAAAGAAAGAAGAGGAGGAGGTGATAAAATACTGCTATGCAATCAATCTATTTTTTCAGGCCACATTTATACATCACATACACACATAAAGTGACATTTAGAGACATTTGAACAACTTACAGGAACCACTGATTTCCGTGTGTACATGCCTAAGGTAAAGTCAATCAGGGAGAGAGAGAGACACAGTATGTATGTTGAGGTCACCACTAACTATGCTGTGTGTTATAAAAATGACCTTATAAATCTCAATCATAACAGGTAAAAGCTCTAACATCATATAAGTGATTGTTTTATATTACAAGGATTCGTCATGCATAAACTAGATGTTGAAACGTCCGTTGGAGGCCTCTGTGTCTATGAGCTCTTCCTAGTTTTGGAGATTACTGGCTGCGTTTACACTTAAGCAGAGGCTTAGCTTCTCAGCACAGACAACTTCCTGTAAGTAAAGAAGTGCAGCCAGTATGCCAGACCTTGACTTTGAAATTCATTCCCATGGTGATGAAAAGGACAGCGTTGCCTTCAATAGAGTATAGTGAGGTAACTTTATAAGGCGACAAAAACAGCATAGCAAGGAAGAAAGTTCAACCTGGATACACATCTTTAAATAAGCAACTAGAATAAAGGGAGAAAAGGGTTGAGCCAGAAAATTTGCATTCTCCTTGTTTTCCTAGAGTTATCTTTATGGCACCTAAGACAGGAGAAAACTGGCCTCTATGTCTGCTAACAAATGAAATAACCAAGAGTGGCTTCATAAAATATAAATGAATCAAATTACTCTATGAAATCCAAGGAAATGAAACTTTTTTTTTTCCGGGAAGCATAAATGTGCTGGATTTTTCAGAATCGCAATGAACAGTTTTACCTGCTTAAAAAGACACAAGTACACACATGTAACTACTTGTCACTTTTGAGAGTAAATAAAGAAAAAATGGTATTATCAACCAAAGGCTCCTCTCTCCAGGGGGAAATAAAAAACAGTAGATACGGGCAGCACAGCAGGCCACTCGGAGATCTGAGTCGGCATCCTCATGGGGAGAGAATCCTTCAGCGCCAGCGAAGACGGCTTGTCTCATGGCTTCAGACTGCACTAAGTATACTGAATCAATGCAGACAATTTAAGACCTCTTGACTTTTGAAAAATGTGTTTTGATTACTGGAAGATGCAAATAAAATTTTTCCACTTGGGTAAGGATGTATTTACTTTGCCTGGTTTAGATCAGAGCTTATTGGCATCATAATTAGAAATGTCAGTAAGTGTACTCATACCTTTGGTGCATTTTTACTAGAACTTTCTCAAATAATTGTGTTTATAGAATCTGGCAGTCTGGCGTATTTCGCTTTCTAACCCTCTTCTACCCCTAGCATTCTGAAAATATAAAAACCAACTACTTCAAGCACACAGTTCCATTAATTCAGTGTTTTCATTGTCTGGAAAGCTAGAAAATATTTTTCCCTTTATGACATCACCTATCTGACATTGGGAGTGCCGGTCCTCGGGATGCCACATGGAGGGATCTTTCCTTCTCACACCTTCAGTTCTGGGACAGGCCCTACCGATGAGCCTTCCAAGCCACTCAGGTGAAGCGAAGCCAGCCTACCCAACACACAACACTTTGAACTCCTGGGGGGCGGGGCGAATGTGGAGGCAAGGGGTAACCTTTGCTTTCTACCACCATCTCTATTCCTCTCAAAGACCTTTTCTTTTTTCGGGTAAATGTTACACACAGACCTCAAGTATATAATTCAATAAATTATTTTAAATGTACAGACCCATGTAACCAACACCCCAAAATATATAACAAGTCCATCAATGTCACAAAGTTCCCAAAGAACCATTCTCATCTGTGCCCAGGCCCCAGAGACAACCCTTGTTCTGATTTCTAACATCGTATCTTAATTCTACCTGTTCATGAACTTCATGTAAATGGAATCTCATGGCATGTAGTCTTTGACATGACTGGCTTCTTCTACTCAAAACTGGTTTTGACATTCATCCATACAGTTCTATGTAATCATAGTTTGTCCTATCTTTTTGTCTATTTTGATGGGCATTGCACATGTACTTGGTATTCTGCAGTTGTTGGGTAGAAAAAAAACTCCAGGGAGAAGTAAAATAAAGAGAAGGGGAGAAGGGAGAGGGAAGGGAGAAGAGGAGAGACTGACATGCTAACGTTAAAATGGTAGATGGGAGGATAAAGTTTATAAGGAGAATACAGCAACATCAGAGAGGTAGAGAAGAATCTAAAACAGGAACGAATTTCAACCAATGATGAATGTTGTAATATGCTATAAATAAATCAAGGAAGGTAAGGACTGAAAAGTATCCATTATATCTGGCAGTTCAGCAGGTACCAGAAACCTCCATGGGAGCCACTTCAACGATCAGGTGACAGTGAAAGCCCAGCAATCATGGATCCACGAGGAGTAATGAGACACGATACATTCAGATAATCTTTTCAATAAGGCAGGACACGAAGGAGAGGGAACTGGAGCAATAGCTCCTGTAACGGAAAACCAGGGTAGAGAGAGAGGTTTCTAAGATGAAAGAGTGTGAGGTTGAGGGGTGGGACCCTAAGCTCTAGGACTGATGGAACAAGACCCCAGAAGAGACAGGCGTTTCGGGAAGAGGAAAGGAGCGAGCAATGAAGCTAACATTTGCTGACTGTCTGCTGGATCCCAAGCACGCGATTAGGGATATAAATGTATTATCTAATTTAATCGTCCACATCAAATTGGTATTACCCTCAAGTTGCACATGAGGATGCTTTTGGACTATGAATAATTCACCCATGCTTCCTGGACTACGTTTCAGATTTTGTCTGCCTGCCGCCAAAGCACATGGTCTACCCTGTACTCCGCCTTGCTCTGAAACAGGAGACAAGCAACATGACACATGCAGGTGACAGTATGACTACAGGGAGGAAGGAACAGTGAATGTGAGAGTGTAACCCTCCAAGAAGGTTACTGCCGGGCTGGGTTGGCAAGGGCATGGGACCTTGAGAGGACACGTGAACACTGGGAAAGCGCTTCACAAGCTTTCTGAGTTCAGATCAGAGCCATAGCCATTTGGAATGTAAGTAACTAAGGAGAAAAAGAGGGAATTTGTAGTGATCCCAAACCTTATAATTTCAAGCTATTTCCCCCTTACACTAAGAAACCAAGAGATAGGGGTGGAAAAGGTGGAATGTCATGTACCAAATAAGCCAGCTATTGGTAATAGGGAGGCACTGCTTAAAGGAAGACAGCTGTGAATGAAGGAAGAGCTAGTGACCCGGTCATGAAACAGCATTTGAGCAACACTCTATAGGTAAACCAGGGGCTGGGCCAGGTAATCCAGGGGCATCTGAAAGGGCCCCAGAGCTACCTGAGAATGAACAGCCCAGTGAGGGACAGAAGACAGCTCTGTCAGACTCTCCCAGGGTTTGTCCTCCCTTCCCTGCTGGTCGACCAGCAGAGAAGGGGGCCTGCTCACAGCCAGGGAAGCTAAAGACCTGATACTAGAGTTTGGCTTCCAGGCTTACACTGCCAGGCTGGTACAGACGGAGGGGTTACTTGACAGGGACAGACTGCTAGAGGCAGAGGGAGCTCAGAGTGTACCTGGGAAAGTGAGTAAGCGGTAAGAGGAGGAGAAGGTGCTGGCAGCTCAGAAGATTTAGAAAAGAGGAAGTACACACTGCAAGGGTGAGCTGAAGAGCTGAAGATATTTATGGGCCAATAGTCTATGCCAAAGTTCCCAAACATTTCTAAGAGTTTTCTTGATCTCTTTAATACCCTGTTTCTACTTTTCAGAGTTCCCAGCTGCCCCAGGGTCTTCAGATCCCCAATATCAACCCCACTGATTTTCTCAAAATTACTTAAAACAGAAGTCTAACCGACATGACAGCAGTTAAGAGAAATGAAATAGAAAACAATAGTATCCCCAGGAAGAGGAAATACGGCCTCTGATAGGAAAGAATGGAAGAAGGGTATTGGGAGGACTCTGGGGGGTGAAACTGAACATATCCATGTGACAGTAGAAATTCAAGTTCATGAACATGTGTCCCAGGGCCTAGGTTAAAAACAGAGTAAAGAAAAGACCAATATGGCTATATACAAAGGAGTGATAAGTGGTGGGGTGCCTACACAGATTAAGGGAAGATGAGTTATAGGAAAAAGACCTATCTACATGTTTATACGCACTCAGCAATCTCTGCATCTTGGATCTTGTACATCAATGCAGCCCGGCTTCCATCAAACTATGGGAAACACTGTAAGTGCATCAGAGTCTAACAGGCTTGGTCCTGAAACTGTGGACTCTCTCAGCATGTTAGAGCGGCTGTCAGGCACCAAGTCTTGCTTTAAATGGGAAGGCTGATAAGCATTTATGTGGCAAGCAAGACACAGGCAGAAAATGTTCTGTAATCACAATCAATTCAGTGTTCACCCATAACGACAAAATGGGAAAAGAGGGCCAGATTATACATGGAAAATGCAGATGACAAAGCCCAACAAGCTGCCACATCTGAACCATGCTAACTTGGAGCTCTGTTAACACACACAGGCAAGTGATGCCACTGGAACAGCGGCAGCCCCAAGATTCGTATACACGAGGGAATTGAAAGACTGGATCCAAAATCTTGAAGTGGAATTTATACAGGAAGCATATTGTGCTTTGATGGTATGTTTATAGGGGGTGGCTTTTTGGATTAACCAGAATTAAAAAGAGTTGAAGCCTTTTTCTGAATGACCTTTTGATACAACCACAGAAGTGGAGTAGTATTGGCAAATACTATTATCTAGTAAATATGATGAACATCGACTTTGAATCATCAACATCCACATACCTACTCAACAAGAGAAAGGTTTCAGGCCTCAAGTCCCCAATACTTACAGCTGCACCACTTTTCTGAGATAGGACCCAGAGGATGCGTATTTATGATTAAACAGCCCAGTGCATGATGTGCTTGAAACTCACATTAGAGCTGCAAACAATATGGGCCAATCTATGCAAATGGCTTATTTCTAAGCCTCTGGGGAAAGAGTCTCTCTTGGAGCCCCATGATGATATCTCAGAAAGGCTATTACAAAAAATAATTATTTTGCAATCCCCATGTTTAGCAGCAAATAGGCTTTCTTTCTGTAATGTTGTCCAAAACCTATTAACTGTCAGTGACACACTAATTCATCAGTGGCATCGAATTAAGAGGCATTTGTATCCTGGGTTTTACTGACATCTTGTCGCCACCCCACATGATTCAAGGAAGAGTAAGAGTAACAGAAATCTGTATGACATAAGAAATTCAACAACCCACATTATCAGTGGTGGTCGCCAAGGCCCAGGTAAGTTAAAGCTCCACAGGCTAGCATCAGATCACAGGTGCTAAGCATTCCTGAAGCCTGGTGGGTGAGACAGCCCCCAAAATGGCCCAATGACCCTCCCCTCCTGGTATTCCCACATGACACTGTGTGTAGTCTCTCCTCTACTATATAAACTGCTGGCCTGTGGTACCAATAGGACACGAGAAATGATGGCTGGGACACTTCCTAGGCTGGGTTATAATTGGGGTTTCTCCTTGTCTCTCTTGGATCACCCCGGAGGAAGCTGGCTATTGGACCACAGAAACACTCAAGCCACCCTGGGGCCAGGCCTCTGAGAGGAGGAATTGGGGTCTCCCACCAACAAACAGCTCAAGCTGATGCATAAGCCACATGAGGGAGCCAACTTGAAAGTAATCTTCCAGCTCCAGTCAGGTCGTCCAAGGACAGCCGCCTGGGCTGGCATCTCAATGACTACCTCGTGAGGGACACCTGAGCCAGAACCGCCCAGCTAAATGCTCCCAAGTTCCTGACCCAGAGAAATGGAGAGAAGAAAAGACTGCTTTGCTGTTGTTTTAAGCCATCTGTATGGCAATTTGTTACACAGTAATAAGTAACTAATACACGTGGGTTTTCTCCTTTCCACCTCAAGGACCCTCAGTCGGAGTTGAATGAGCCTCTTCTGTGCTTCCCCAGTATCCCGTGTGTGTATCGGTTGTCATTTATCATCTTCTCCTGTAAATGTTCGCTCATCAGTTTCCTCTCTAGATTGCAGACACCTTCAAGGCAGGCACTGGGTGTTCCCAGAACAAAGCAGTTCAGGTGCACGAAAAATGCCCGGTGACTCTATCGGAAGGAGCATGGAAAGATAATGACAATACATAGAACCGATCAGCCACTGAATGCCAGGGAAGACACAAATGCTCCAGACACAAATGCTGACGATCCAGCAAGAACATGTAAAACCAAAAGCTTCGGGCTGGTCACAAGTTTCGGGAGCAGCCTCGCTATAGCACTAACCCATTCAGGGTACAGCTGCAGATGCTAATCCAAGGATGTGTGAGACTTGAACTCAGTGGAAAAGTAACTAGCACTTTTAAAAGACGGGCGCAAAATAAAGGTTAATTGAATGAACACGTTGATTGACTGAAAGAAGCTGATTGCACAAGGGTTTTAGAGTCGCCTCAGGCTGGGGTACTTGGCGAAGCACAGTATGTGGAATGTTTACATTTGACACTCAGTGCATTTACTAGGAACAACAGTGACGCAGAAGGGCAGCTGCCTACCGCAACAGCAGTGTCGTTACGCATCCATCCACTGAACCGCCGCGTCCCCAAACCAGGCAGGGTGCCTCGCACAGAGCAGGTACCCAGGAAGGACTTGTGGAATGACCTCACCTGGAAACGGTTCCAGTTTCCTCCGCTAAGCTTCTTCCAGAGGGTTGGGATGAGATGAGATCCAGGCATCCAGAACAACCACCATGCAGATTCCATAAGCAGTGTAGTGTCAGGCCTGTGCATCAGAATGATCCTCTGCACATTTCTGCCCACAGCCCTAGATAAATGTCTAATCTAACATCAACCTACTATCATCCCGTTTTCATCCTGTCTACTATCACACCTTGGTCTGAGAATCTGAGAGAAATAATGTACAGCAGCCAAGACCAGATTTTGCAGCTCTCAAAGGGCCCCATGGAGTCACCTCTGCCTCTGACTCCAGGTATCCAGGCCACATGTGTCTGACACTGTGAAGACAAGTGCCCCCTCAATGCCATCCCCTGGCACTTCCCCCAGAATCAGACATAGCCAAAGCAGAGTGTCCTTTTAAGGAGACACTTCAAGTGATAATTTCATCTGTTTTACCATCTCTGAAACCCTCGTGGGGGTTACAAGATGATAAACCACCACATAAGTGACTCTTTTCTTTTTTCACTTTAATTGTCGGGCTGCCCAGGGGTCTCATTCATCTCTCTCTGTGGCACGTAGTTTCTTCAGCACTCAAAAAAGTCTGTACAAAATGAATGTTTCTAGTACTCAGAGCCGTTGCAATATTGAGAACCATATATATTGAACATGCTCACTTAGTTTCTAAACCCGTAACAACACTACCACTGTGCCAAATTCCCATTCTATGTAATGCTCTCGAAATTTCCCCTGCGTATTATATAAAAGAAGAATCCAGTCTGATGCTCTGTTTTAAACACAGGGACTTTTATCCAAGGATTTCAAAGCATGTTATAACTGAGGTTAAGTGATTTGTTAAAGGCTACCCAACAAATCAGCAGATTAGGTCCAAATTACCTAGCTCTAAATTCCACTTTTTTTAAGCACAATTATCTGGGGTTTGTTATATCGGTACTAGAGGAATTGTATGATCTATTCATTGGTCAGTGATTCATTCATTTTAAAGAATGACCACAAACAATTACTTCTTCTACCAAAAGCAAATAAAAAACATTCTTTCTTTTCACCAAAAAGGCAACAGAATTAGTCTAAACCGACTATAAAAAAATATATCACCTTGCTTCATGCAAAATTGACAAGAACATGTTACAACAGAAACATAAAGCCATTAACATAAAACCAGATGTAGGTGGACCATACTGAGAGAGTCCCTATATTTGAGGCTCTTTGGTCTTCTCAGTTACCTTGATATACAGCTAAAGAAGTTAATCTGAAATTACTGTAAAAAATAAAACCTGAACATCTGAAATTTTATGTTTTCTTATTTCTCATTTCTGAGGAAGAATTCTCTACTCATCCCACATAGTTTTCCCCAAAATGACTTTTAGCATAAATTATACTTTGTCTTTGAAAATGCAATATTGTCACTAATTTGGATGGGTAGCTCGTCTGAAGTTTGGGTAGCAATATTAAAGCTTGTTCTCTAACAAGGAGCATTATAGAGCAAACTGGCTACACTGATATGGACCATCTGGTAAAACCTGTGTCCAAAAGAATAGATTGCAACTCACATTTTAGACCAAAAAAAGTCATTCTTGCCATTCCTACAAAATTTGAGCCTCAAATCAACCTATTCAAAAGGAACCTCGTTCATGTACTTGACCAAAATGTCAAGATAATTTCCAACAACTGGCAAAAAAAAGCCTAGGACAAGATGAACACTCACAATTTCTAAGCACCCCCATTTCTTAGATTTTCCTATAGTCTCACATTCAGTCAACAATTTATGTCAATCAACTGTAAAATTTGGGAGTGTATTTTAATATAAATGAATGTTTGTCATCCTGACTTTCCCAGTAGATAGAAGGAAGATGTACTCTAGACACACAGCTGAGGTATAATTCTTATTGACAGTAAATACAGCCAAAATCTTTCTTGGATAGATTTAAGGGTTTGCTACAAATTCCAATGGAAATGTGAAAATTATGTTAGCACTAATGTTACTTACATCAACTATGTGTCACATGCAATGTGTTTGGTTCCCTAAAGTTCTCAAGTGTGCATTGAAAAAATGATATAAAAATATAATGGTAAAGTTGAAATGAAAAGACACAGAACATATGATGATATCTTGACAGATTATTGCAACCAGCTCTATAAAGCTAACTGAAGCACCAAGGAATTCAAGAAAAATGTGTAATTTGCAAGCAGAATGACTCCAGTTGAAGTCTTTAGAGTATGATCTACCCAACCCATAGTGAGCTCGTAAAACTTAAAACTAAGTTTTCCATTGAAACATCTTTTTCCAAAATAAACTAAAAAGCAACAACAAAATAATTTAGAATTTTTTTATCTAAAAGCAGATGTTTTATTTTTTATATTTGAATCCATTAGCTTTTGCTTGCATATAGAAGTACCCCCAAGTGTTTGAAATAACAAACATTTTTATTTTTTATGATTCTGTGGGGTGGCTGAGCAAACCTTCCGGCCTACGTCAGCTTGGCTGGCACTGAATAACCTATGATGGCTCCCTCACACATCTAACGGTTGGCTGGCTTGTTGGTCTGGAAAGACCAGACCTAGAACAGCTCATCTCTGCTCTGCATGGTATCTCAGCCTCCAGTAGGATATTCAGGGTGTCTTTACACAGCAACCTCAAGGTTCCAATGAACAGCAAGACGGGGGAAGTTCCACTATGCAAGTGTGCTTCAAATCCCGGCTTGAATCAAATTTCCCAGTGTTCTGTTAGCCGAGGTGAGCCACATTATCAACGGTAGATTTAAGGGTGGAGACAGTAGACTGCCCTTCGATGTATTTGTGATTTCTTTTTTTTTTTCAACTGACCCCAGTATCTTCAACTTAAAGAATCAATAGCCTTGTTTCAGATCTGAGACATAGGGAAGTTGTTATTCCAATGTTCATGTTGCTCCTCCACTTCTGAATTGATGGGGTAATCTTGCTTCTTGTTTTATATAGTTTTAATTTAATTTTCTTTGCCTCCCAATCTTCCCCAAAACATAGGTGCACTTTAAGTGAAGAGAGCAGCTAACCAGGTAAAGAAATATCAAGATGAAAGTGAGAAAAGGCAAAACCAAATATATACCTTTATTTATATCTCAAGCCAAAAAGCAAGAACCACCTGGAAATTTCTCAGTTGCTTTATATACTATGGATGTAACTTAAGTACAGCTCTGGTGTTTGGAGGAAAAATAAAAATGATACTAGTAGTTGAAATTAACAAAACAGAACAAATGTGAGATCTAGGGTAAGCAATTTATTTTTATCTCAAATAATAAAAGGTGGGCTTTTTCTTAATATTAAAAAATATGTGTTATCCTTAATATGGAAAACTAAGGTAACCTAATTTTTTTAAAATACTATTTAGAGGTAATAATTCAAGAGCTAATGCCAAACATAATTCAGCTCGCTCTGCTAACACTATTAGGGTAATGAAAGCCGAGTTTTCAGAAAGAACATCTAATACAATGGCAGCCATTTTGTGCAACACATCAGATGAAGAACACTTCATCACGGGCAAGTGACAAGAAAGAGTTTCGTTACCTCGTAATGGCAATTAAATAACCACTGACATCATCGGTAGGAAATGTCTTTCATCACCATTTCAGACCTCTCAAAATAGAAGGAAACGTGATTTTGTTATTGTAGTGTTAATGCAGTTAGGGTGTGTAATAGTCTCATGAAAGTAAAAACAGAGCTTGAGATTTAATGACAATCACCATCACTGTTTCACTTAAGACAAAGTAACTCTATGCACTGGACCAACCCCCCAGCCAGACTCGTGGGTGCACCCGCTCCACTCCGTCACGGCATGGATTATCCCGGCCTCACAATGCAGGCGGGCGGCCATGGGGTTTAAAGTAGCACTGTGCGTGGGGAGGTACGAGGAACCCATACATTTTTCCACTGCTTATCTTAAGATACCACATTTCTTACTTTTACCTTTAAACCCACTTTTTTTTTAATCAACATTTTATTAGCACTATGTGACCTATAGGTTTTTCCCCTAAGCCCACGTTTAACCTTTTCCTTTTATTTGGTCACTACATAACAGAATCTTCATGAAATGCTTTTACCTTAAAAACCCAAAATGCAAAATAACATATAATTTTGTGATATTTCATTTAACTCAATAATTGTTTCCATATTTTTTGGCTCTCTCTGGCTAGTGTCAAACTGTTTTGATTATTAGCTGATGAAAATGAGGAAATTTTTTTCCCCTCTACACTGCTGTTCAGCTTTCACTTAACAGCAGTTATCCCCTCTGATATCATGGCTTTCAAGCACTGCTTAACCATTTAATTCATGTGCTTCAGATTGGACTTTACTGCAAAATAATCCTATGTAAAAGCCTCTCTCTACTCCCAGAATAAATTTATTTATTGGCAGCTATGGTGTCCGTCTCAGAATTTAAAGAGAGACCACCAGGATTGCAAAAATATATTATGGTGCTCTTACTCTCTTAGAAATGCAAAAATCTGTAGACAAAGGATTATAATTACTCTTCTTAATTTTTGGTGGAGTAAAATGATATTTGCCAGTCTTGAAATTTTGTCCTTACCTGAGCAATAAGTGAAATGTGACCAGAAATATTCTATACCTTTGTTTACATATTTATTTTATTTGGTTTTGCTCCAAAAGTTTCAAGTGACAAGCACAGACAATTTTATGATATCTCAGGTAGGTTTCAAATGCCTTGGATGAGGTTAATCAGAGTTGGGAATTTTTTCAAACTTCTACAAAAGCAAGATCCAGACCGCAGCTTCAAAGTTTTGCAATGCAAGAAGGAAAATGCCCAAGAAGATACTTCAGATTGCATCTGGCTCTGCATGTGACTCTCAAAGCCTCTGACGGAACCACCTTCCTGTGTGTCTACCCCAGAAGTTAACCTTCTTCTCCCTTGCTTCCTTTCCCCACCTCAAAGGCTAACAGCATTTAAAGTCATTTTTAAACGAAGACTCAAAGGAAAGCACTGCAATGATCGCAGCTCCTTGACTAAGTCTCTGCGCAAGTACTTACACACTACTGAGGGGTAGGGCCCCTGACGCTCGCTCTTAGAAAACTCCACGCCTGTCATCCAAAGCTGACTTCTTGAAGGCATGGCCACAATTTACAACTACTTGGGCCTTAATCTGACAGAAGAGTATTTAGGCTCATGTCTGCTTCCAAAGTGATCAGTGCATTTTTGACAGATTGGTATTCCTGGTTTTTCCCTCAATGCAGGTCTGAAATTCTGGAGTTAGCACTGCTACCACCTGCATTCCTGGGCATCCTTCAACTGGGGAGTGTCCCAGGGTCAGAGCGGTCAGCCAAAGTCCACAGAAGTCAACAATCTATGACTCACAAATCTGAGTAGCTTGTGTGGAGCCACAAATATTAGGGCAAATTCAATGGAGCATCCACCTCAGGGGCATATTCCATCAGCAGAAACCAAGAAAAAAGGCTCGTAGAGGAAAATTACAGGTTCTCATTCTAACACTAAACACTACTTATTGCACAGTTTCTAGGGGTTGATACACAATGTCAGTTGGATTTATGTTACATGTATTAATTCCATCTTGAGCTATGTGCTAAATAAATTCCATTCATTCTTATCATGGAAAATATTGTAAAATAGAATCATAAAAAGTGTCATCCTTTTCCACCTATCTTATTTCCAGTGCACAAGGGAAAATAAATATCATTATGGGAAAGCTATGATGAGAAATAAAAATAAAATTTTGTTGATATGTAGAGAATAGAAAAGACAATAAAGCATTGAATAACCCATAAAAAAGGATTGTCTGAAAATAAAATCCACAACATCTGAGAAAACCAAACCCTAATGGTTATTTCAAACATGGGACTTTTTAAATAATTTTTAAGTGAAGGGATCTTCATTCTTTCCTAATGTTTGCATGTACTCTGAAAGGAAAGTTAAATATTGTGATTTTTCAATGTTGTGTTGCAAGTGTTTTGATCCAAAGAGTTCAATTTACTGGACTTCCCCTGAAAAGAATGAGTTGTCCCTAGTTTTGTGAGCATGGTTTGGTATATGTTAGGGACTGGAAGGGATTACGAGAAAACCACAAGACATAGTTCTCTTCTGGCTATTATTATTATTTGGCACCAGAACTGGAGCCTGAAAGGTTTGTTTCCGTAAAGTTCAAAACACATCTTGTGTGCTCTATGTAATTATCATATTATATGTTATACTTTTTTACCTCCTTGAGGGAAATTTGCTCTCCTAGTTTGGTTACCAGATGGCCAAATTCCCTGGTTCTAGTGTGCGCGTGCGTTTATAAACACATCAGAAAGCGCACGTGTGATCGATGTGACGGTCCTCCAGACAAGCCCTCAGCTGGCTCTCAAGTAGAACAAGTCAAAAGAACGGCCCTCAGCAGGCTTGGCATTTAGGTCCAAATTTCTGTCTTTAATATCCACTTACTTCTCATCCAGTTTCGTGCCCTTTGCCTTGTCGGGGTATGGGGCAATGCTGCCCCCTAGTGGAGCTTGCTTGTCCTTGGGTGAGCATGTTACAGTCTAACCCTACCAAGAGAAGTCCCCGTTTGTGGTTGGGGAAGCGGCTTTCTCCCAAGAGCCTCCTTCCCAAAAATATTCATTCCTATGGCACGTGCCAGCCTTTAATCTGTTCAGAAACTCCAACGTTAGGTTTACTTTTTAGAAAGGCGGCCATCAAAGAATACATCATCGTTTCCAATAGATTGCTCTTTTAAATATATCTGATACCTAGGAGGAAAATTGTGAGGCCTACAATTTTCTCAAATTAACAGACTTTTTGGAAGTGTCGCTGTCAGCTGAGCAGTCATTTAAATGAAAAGGTATACTTATGTTCAGAATATAACCTAAAGAGCATGCACCCCAGATGTGACGGTGATGTTTCTGGGGAGCACAGATTAAAGCAAAGGGGGCACGGGGTGGGGTCTTTCTTGGTTTTTCAGATTTCCTGTGTTGAGCAAGTACTTTTGATATTAGACAAATGAATATGAATCTTTATGTGCCAGCCATGCAGAAGGAATCAGGAACCAAGCTTTCAAGCTAGTAAGGAGCAATATCGTTTTATCGTAGATAAGAAAGCCAAGGCTCAAGTATTTAAGTGACTTATCTAAGGTAACTGTGACAGCTAAATTTAAGTGTGAACTTGGCTGAGCCCATCATGCAATGCCCAGACAGCTGGTTAAACAGCATTTACAAGTGTGCGGGTGGATGTTTCTAGAAGAGACGAGCATCTGAACTGGTGGACTGAGTAAAGCAGATGGCCCCCTCCAACGTGGTGGTCATCCTCCAACCCACTGAGGGCTTCAAAAAGCAGAACAGCAGAGGAAAGTCACACTGGCTCTCCACCGCACCATTTGGCTCTCCTGCCCTTGGCTCTCAGGCTTTCAGACCCGGACTGGAATCTACACGACCAGCTCTCCAGCTCTCTGGCCTCAAACTATACTGTCTGCTTCCCTGGGTCTCCAGCGTGCAGATCCATGCTGTGGGACGTCTCAGCCTCCATCATCACAGGAGCCAATACCTCATCACACGTATCTTCCCAGGCCTATGTACATATACCCTCTTGTTTCCCTGCAGAACCCTGGCTAGTACAGCAACACACCAGTCACTGGCGGAGTCCCAGCACCGCTGCTTCAGTTCCGGTATTTATGCCCCTCTATCAGAAGCCTCTCCTCCACTTCCTCTCCTGTTGGATTTCTCAAATAACCTCTTTCTACAGTGCTCATCTCACCCTACTGTGACTTTTCCTACAAAGAAAAATTTAAATTCAGGTATTTTTGTGTGAAAATGGAACAAAATTTTTTTCCATGATGACATCTTACTTAAGTGACAAGAACAGAGTACAAGCTCATTGTACATAAATTTGTGTGTGGCATTTGATTATCTCAAGTGATAATCTCAAAATATCTCAAAATACCTCTGATAAGCTAATAATACTGGAATACTGACTAATATTTTCAGACTTTCCTATTAAAATATTCAAGATGATATAAAATATGGACACTATGTAAAATAAAATGTCAAAGTGCTAACAAAAGCCTAAAAACTTCTCTGAAATATTGAAAAGGCAATAATCGTACTCTAACACTGACTTGGCGAAACCCATGAGATGTTCTCTGCCATTTCTCAGACCCAACCGCACCCCCCACCACCCTTGGCCCACTTGCAAATAAGCTGAATACAATGCAAAGACACTATTAACCAAGTAAATGTAGCAATTACTTCTATTCATTTATATTTTTAAAAATTCCAGTCTAGCTTTTACCAGTTCTCCTTGCTACAATTTGTTGAGCACTTAGCACATTCCAGCTGCTCTATAAAATCTCTAATTCTCACAATAAACCTATAAGATAAATGGTGTTACCATTTGCTTTGCTGATGAAGCAAATGAGGCTCCAAAAGCTCCTCGCCCAAGTAACTCACACAGAGACACCCCTCTTTCTACCCCAAAGAAGATTAACATCTATATCTAAAGTTGCATGTATGGGCTTTGTACGCCAGGTGCTAACCAGTTACATCTAGGACCTCGTTTCCAACTAGCCAGGCCACCAAACCATCCCAGCAGTTGACCAGGTTGCTGCTTCACAAGCATCTTCCCTGGCAGACGAAAGTACGTGGACACAAAATGAGTGATCTGCTCCTTCCTTATCAGGCCGAGTCTGTTTAAGAATGCAGCAGGGGGCTCTGTGAGATGCTCCCCAGAACAAGAACACACTCTACTTCTTGCATAGACTTTCCTGAGGGGAGGTGAACTGCCCCATCTCCCAGAACATCAAACCTTCAGTTGAAAATGAGCTAATCTTTCAATCAGCCACATTGGGCTCTTTGGCAGGAGACAGAAGAAGCTTAGACAGTCACAGTCTGTTAGGAGACTATGGGATTTTCTTCCTCAGTATTATTATTTTGGCACCTCTAGCAAGCCATAAATCCTTTAAAGCCTAATAAGTAATTGCAGAGAGATTGAAACTAAAGCTGCAATAGTTGCAAAGCTTTTAATGTGTCACTGGAGTAAACACTCATGTTCACTGTTGTGAAGAGAAATGTCCTTCAGTGCTGTGGGGTTATTTCCTACCACCCGCTAGATATCTGGCAGAGAGTTCGAAACCGCAAAGACTACACACATGTATGTACACACACATGCACTCCCAAAACAGCAATCCCTGTCTCAAGAAATGTGCTGTAACAGTGAAGAGGCAGATCGTTTACAAGTAATTATCCAGCTTTTTCACGAAACTTTCCTAGCATATTGACAAGAACAGACTCAACGTTGAGACATTCCAAAATTGTCAACTCCACATATGAAAGGATCTAAACTTTTATGGATCAAGGTCCCATCAGAAAA
The DNA here is from genome assembly GCF_022682495.2 of Desmodus rotundus. NCBI lineage: Eukaryota > Metazoa > Chordata > Mammalia > Chiroptera > Phyllostomidae > Desmodus > Desmodus rotundus. The sequence continues at coordinate 6,046,881 of NC_071395.1, forward strand.
CAGAATTCTCTCCAGATGGTTCAAGTGAAGTGATGCTAATGAGGGGACCAAGGTCAGAGGACCAAGGGGTGGGAGGAGCTACGATAATGAACAAGGGTGACTCCCACCCGGAGACCTGATGGGGGGAAGGCAGCCCACACCTATGGCTGCAGGCGCAGGAAGAAGAGATGGTGCCAATGGCACCCAAGGAGACTCGAAGTGGCAGGGGGGTTGCCCACGGGGCAACCCAAGGAGGACACACAGGAAAGACACCCACCCCTCTTTGTACTCACCCATGTCCTCTCAGTGTCAGAAAAGGGAGCCAGAAGGAAAGGTGGCCCAGGTAATACAGTCCACTGTCCACAGTCAACTGCCAGGACACAAAGAGAAGGGGAAGGAAAGACAAATACATAGCATTAGCATGCGTGCCAATGAATTTTTGCTGTTACTACAGATATTAAATAAGTGGTAAAGACGAAGGATTCCCCAGGCCAGACACCGGTCTCAGTGTTTTCACAGATGCCAAACCCTTCCATGCTCGCAGTGACCTATGAGTTGGAACGTCGATAATCACCATGTACAGATGGGGACAAGGAGGCACAGGGAGGCTCAGGAACTTGTCCAAAGTCACAGAGCTAGTGCATGGTAGAGTGCAGGTTGGCACCGAGGTGATCCAGCTCTAGAGTTCACAGCCTTAAAACATTATGTTCCCCTGCCTATCAAGCCTCACACCCTCTCTCCACAAAGCATCCCAAAGCAGCATCTCTGGATACAAAATTAACAAAGCAGCCCTGGCTGTTGTGGTCCAGTGGATTGGGTGTGTGCCTGCGAACCCAGGAGTCAGTGGTTCGATTCCCAGTTTGGGCACATGCCTAGGTTGTGGGCCAGATCCCCAGTCGGGGGGCACGTGAGAGGCAACCACACATTGATGTTTCTCTCCCTCTCTTTCTCCTTCCCTTCCCCTCTCTCTAAAAGTAAATAAGTAAAATCTTTTAAAAAAGAAAAAGAAATTAACAAAGTAAAATCAAAATTTGATGCCTCGGGATTTCAGCAAATACAGTGGTAGCCCAGTACTTGTCATTAATTTTTTCCGAAACATGTGACAAGTGCTGAAGCTGACAAGTACTGAGCAAGCGGCAAGTGATGAAGCGTTTTCTCTGGCAGGGTGGCATCGTGATTCATACAGGTTCTAGCAAGTGTGGCAAGCACAGGCTTTGATGGGTTCTGAAGCCAACGAGTACCATGGTATCACTGTATTTCTTCTTAATGTACATGAAGAGTCAATGTTCAGGATGTACACTTCTCTACCATACAAGCAAATAAAATTAAGTATCATTCTGATTTTGCTTTAAATTTCTACAGATGCAGGAATTCCTGGAGGGTAGTGGGAAAATCATCAGAAAGCCCTCCATTGCAAAGGAGAAAACCAGTGGCGGAAAGGGAAAAGCTATGATTTAAAGCCCGAAGAGAGAAGTTATTTTCACAAAGAGCAACAACTGCCCTTGCTTTGCCTCTGCTTCAGGATGAACCTGGAGAAATGTTGATGTTCTTGAACTAACAAATTTGTAAAGCTCCTCGGAGACACTTCTTCTTGGAGGCAGAGGAAAACTGATTAGCCATTTAACCTCAGGTAGGTAGGCAACTCGAGTTTAAAAGGAAGCAGGCATAACGCAGGACTTATTCAAACAAATCTGCAATAGTCACCAGACTGTTGTTGCAACTCATCACATCCTTCCTGAAAAATATGGAAGAAATGCTAAGCTTTCCCTGGCCCATAATAAATCACTCAGGGGCTGCCACTCCCAGGCTAAATCTTCCGGCCCGCTCCCTGCCTCTCCCTTTTTTTTTCTTCGTACTTTTCCTCTCTCATTTTTCTAGTGTCAGTTAAAGAGAATGAAAGAAAATGGAAGTAAAAGTAGGCCATTTTTGCCCCGATTGTCACCCTGAGTACCAAAGAAGTAAGAATATGACTTTTCCATTCCTGTTTTTGCACAAACATCGCTGCATCGGAACTCAGAGTTGACAAGTGTCCACCAGAAGAGCACGCCATCCGTCTCACACTTGAAGAGAGTATGCAGGCACTGAGAAAGAAGGAAGTCTGAGATGGCTCAGAAGACCCTTGTCCAGCTTCCCTCTTCCACTGTGCTGTACCAAAGCATCACATTGCTTGAAGATTAGTTCTTTGAACTCTCAGTAAGACTGGTAGTCTCAGTGAAGATGGTCAACATATGGCAAAGCACATTAGGAACACTACCTGTTTGCTCTTCAGAACAAACATGAGTTAGCCAACTGGCTCATCTCTGCGGATGCTACACGGCGGTTTATGGGGGTGAATAAGGAAGGACCTCTGATGATTTGAAAATGAAAGGAGGCTGAGTACGGTGTGGAAAGGATTGAAAAGCAAACTCAATGGGGAAACCTGACAGACACTGCTTCAGCCAGGTTAAAAGGTGGACATCAAGAGTGATAAGACATGTGAACAGTAGTTCCAATATTATGCAAACGCACTGATCTCAGGTTTTCCTCCTGAAAACCCATCAGCCCAGTCTAATCATATCGGTCCAATCCCAAGGGAGGGACATTCTACCAAATCCCTGAGCAATACTCCTCAGAACCGTCCAGGTCATCAAACACAAGGACAGTCTGAATAAGGGTCACAGACCAGGGGGATTGAGGTGTGACGACAAACCGCAATGTGGTGTCCTGGATGGCATCCCGGGACAGAAAAGGGACATTAGAGGAAAAGTAAGAAAAATCAAAGTAATTTTTTGTGGCTAATAATAATATATCAATATTGTTTTATTACTTGCAACAAATGTGCCACAGTAATTAGGATGTTAATAACAGGGTAAGTGGCTATGCGGTATATGGGAATTCTCTGTTCTGTCTTCCCCATGTTTCTCTAAATCTAAAACTGTTCTAAAAATAAACAGTATTTTCAAAAAGGAAATGAGGTCATATATAGAAAGTGTTTGTAAACCACGGTGCATTATCAGGGCAGTGGAGGAGGGAAAGGCCAGAGCCCTGTTTGGGTGACAAGCTGGCTGGAGCTGGAAAGTGGACTGGTACAGCACTCACAGAGGGTTTCTGTAGCTCCAATTTCTACAACAGTCTTCAGGATGTCCGTATTTTGTAAATCATAATTTTTAGATATATAACCCGTGAAATTGGTTCTACTTATCCTCAGATAGATTGCAGAAATTATTCAAAAATTCCTTAATGGTTCTGCAAGTCATTTATTCAATAGCAATCATGTCCTGAGTTCTGTCCTAAATAATGAGAACACACAGGCTCACAAAGATGCACCAAGCTCCTAGCCCTCAAGCGTGAAACTGTCAATGAGGAAAGTAAAAGAAACTAATGTTTATACTGTTGTGCCTCCGGCATAATAAAGCATATGACCTGCCCATAATTGGTGAAGTGAATGAATGTTGTTTAGTCAAGACTCTTTCAGCTGCAAGTGATAGAAGCCTAAAGCGAAAATATAATTTCTCAGCTCATGGACCTGCAAATGCTAGGGGCACTCCAGGGTTCTGGCTTCATGCCACCTTTCTTCTGCCTGAACATCCTGGTCACCCCCTGTCCCCACTCACTGTCCTGGGAGAGGAGGAGGGACTCAGACAGTGGTGGCTTTAGGAGAGGCTTATCTCTGCCTCTTCTGGCTGGTTTGGGGAGCAGGGATCTGCCTCCCTACCTTACTGTAGGGAGAGCATCCTAGTCTGCTTCCCACCATACACTCAGCTACCATGCAAGATTTGGTTCTATAAATCCAGCCCAGTAGAGAGTACTAAGAAGTCCACCATAGCTGCACATCTAAACCAGGTTCACTAATCCAGCTTTTATTAGTATTGCAGTTGATATTTTGATCTCCATCTGGTTAACTCCTGTTGCTATCACTCAACTCATTCCAAATTTGAAAGGGGGTGGAATGGGAAGCTCTTCATTAGCCCCTAAAGTCCTGCTAGAAAATACAGGAGCACGGGGTCTGGGCCGTAACTGAATCAGGGACTCAGATGGTGCCAGTAGAATTCATACTCTCCATTGCTCAGTTCTGCTCTTCTCTGGGTGGGTTGCATTCTGAGATGAGCTTCCTTCAAGGATGGCACCTGTAGTTCCAGGCTGGTAACTCCTCAAGCTAAGCAACTAGGAGAAGTAAGCTGCTTCTTCCCAATGTCTTCAACAAAAATCCTGAGATTTGCTCTGCTCTGGATTTTTTAGGTCTTGTGTTCTACCCTCGGGTCAATCACTGGGCCAGGGGGTCAGAAGGCACTGATTAGCCAGGCCTGGGTCATGTGAAGCCCTGGGTGGGGTCTGCACCTTTTGAATGGCGTGTACTTAGAATGAGGGAGGGAGGGTGCTGTTACCAGAATCAGGAGGAGAGACCTAAGCAAAAAGAACAGAAATCTACTACAGCTATTACTAACTCTTTTTACAGAAAAGAAAACTCACAGCACACAGCCTGTATGGGGCACATAGGAAATTTAAAATTGTGTGTTTGACCCCAAGTCTGTGAGCTATCCTTTCTGTGAAGATGGCTGCCTCAGCTTCCACCAATAAATCTCATCACCTTTACAAAGGATCTAACCCAGCAGTTTTCAACCTTTTTTATCTCACGGCACACATAAACTAATTACTAAAATTATGTATCACACCAAAACCTATATTGTATTTTTTTTGCCAATCTGAAAAAAAAAAAGGCATAATTTTGATCCACTCACACCAGACAGCTGTGGTTGTGTTGGCTGTTTTCACGTTTTTATTGACAATCTAAGGGGAGAGAGGTCGTGCCCTGACTAAACAGAGCGCTGCTCTAGCTGAAGAAGTGGTAGAAACTCGTAAGAAAATTGCAGATCGTATTGGTGAAAGAGAACTCACTAAATTCCTCAGTACCTAACATGCCGCTCTGTGCCCTGCAAGAGGAGCCGCTCCTGCTGAGTAGCTATTGAGGGAACGGCTCAGCGCTTCTCCGGACCAGCTCTGCCCTCATTTGACAGAAGCTTTAATCTCAGACAACCTGGGTCATGTTTGGAAGACTGCTTAATACACTCCCGTTCTCTGCTTCTTTGCACCTTAATTGGTAATACTTGCTAGGAACTCCATGCAATGGATCCAACATTAAAAATTTACCTTTTTCTTGAAACAACTTATTCCAGACTCTGGTTGGTAGCAGAAAACAAACTCAGTGATTCATGTTAAACTCCGTTAACCTGGTACTTCCTCAGTCAAATCAAAATAAGCTCAATTTAGGGTTCTCTTCCCTGTCCCCACCCCATTTAAGTTCCTGTTGGCTTAGTGTCCTAGCATCAGGAAGAGGTCATTCTGGCTTCTGCTGACACACACCTCATTCCCTTGGATTCAGGGACACATACCTCCGTGCTGGCATCTGCTGAGGACCTCTATCTACCTGTGTGGGCTGCTTCCAGGGGTGGTCCCTCACTACAAGCACAAGACCCCTCCCAACAGCCTGACTTCAGGGCCACGTTGACACCACATTTGTCTATACAGGAAACATTTGGCTACTCATCACACCAGGGAAGAGCACAAGCAGATTCTCTATAAGACCCTTCTCCTAGCAATGCTGTGCTGTCCCCCACTCTCGTCCCGCTCCATGGATGACCATACAGCATCCCTGGGCACCTGGGCAGGGTGTGGAGGACAAGGGCATCCCTGGGGCCAAGATCGTGCTGAGGCAGACATAGGGAAGAGCACGGGTACCCTTGCCAGAGGCCACCACCGGGGCCGATGCCTTTCCCTTCCAACTCTTTCTCCACAGCCCCAGGAATCGTGAGCCAGTCTAGGGAAGGAAAAACACTCTCTAACATATCGTGAATTCTTGCCAATCTTCTGATCCTTTCTTTCAACTGCTGTCTCTACCAGGAGTTTCAAATTCAAAAGCAGGGATCAGCTGGCTTGTTTTCAATTGTTCTGCCAGGCCTCGCTTCTCTGAAAGAGTGAGCTCAGACTGCCTGAAATAGAGATAAAGGCCATTTAAAAAAAATTACTAAAAATGAAAACAAAGTTGTTAATGTCAAAATGTTCCCCATGACGTAATTTGAACCAAGCTGAAGTTCTGTATTTGAGATACTAAGACCTGGACCACAGAAATATAGAACGCAGATGGGAAAATATAGCTGCTCAAGTTAAATACACTGACAATACTTGCTTCAGCATGACCTCGCAGGCTTCTTCACGGCCTTCCCACAATAATCTTTGGACTACCTTAAGAAATGAGCAGAGCCACCAACTGAAAAGACCTACATAGCTTTCTCTGGACAAGCCCTTCAGGGTAGGGTGACCAAAGTGAGGGCAGATAGCAACTGCAAACTCTCATCATGACATCACAACCTTATCACGGACTTGATACCTCCAAACCACCACAAGGACGCAGAGGACACCACGTGGACAGAGGTATCCACTTCCCCTGCCCCCCTGAAATCGCTCTCAGACTCCACCCGGAAGAAAACATGGCAGAAAATTTGTGAGAGGGCCTGAGTTTAACCTAAAACATACTGAGACATCAGGAAGAGACGAAACAGGAAGAGAGTTTAGGATTATAAATTGTAAAACATAAAGTTTATTTTTATTAACTACCCAGTGAGACTTTCAGCAATAGGGGGGAAAAATTCTGTGTTTTCCTGCGCATCTGAGCATAACCAAAGTGACCGCTGCTCTGCCCTGCCGACCACCCTCCAGAATCGCCCTTCCCAGCAGCAGTGCACAGCCAAGCAGGACAGGGCCAGGCAGCGCTGACCACTCTCGGGGGGCAAATCACCGGGCTCCGAATCCACTTTCGCAAAAGCACTACTCTATTTACTACTTTGGCTGAGTAGTAGATATTGCTGTGATTAAATAAAAAAGGGAAACACATGGAAGGAGGGAGGGCAGATGGAGGTTAATGAGGGAGAGAAGGAGGGAGGGAGGAGGAGGAAGACATAGAGGGAAAGAAAGAAAACAGGGGAAAAGAGAGGAACAAAAATGACTTGTGTTGTACAAAATAACTCCATGGTAAAATCATTTCCTCAACAAGCTGTGAATGAAATGAAAGCTGATGCTAGTGCCAGATTGTTCAAATAAGTTTTGCTTCAAAATCTCTCTTCAGTAAATCCCCAGTGATTTCAGAGCAACAGCCACCAAAAAAATTAAAGCTTTCTTATCTTTACCTGACTTCCTGGTTTGAGTCTCTTCTCCAGAAGACCTTAAAAACTCTCTCTACAGCAAACATAAAAATCACCTATTTATGAAGTCTTATAAAATGCTGCTTTTAAAAATGAATGAATGAAATAAAGAAAAGGAAGAGAGGAGAAAGCACCTGAAACTCACGAACATCTACACATTGATTTTTCTTCACATCTCCCATCCTCACGCCCTCATAGGTAAGTCTAAAACCCAGACCTGTTTACCCACTGGTGCTCGGCACTACAGCTCGGAACTGGGAACCACCCCTGCTCTCCGCTGAGCCGAGCCCTAACCCTCTCAGCAGACTGCACTACAAATGAGCCTTCTTTCCTCCCCGGCTCCTTGGAAGGGGCGTAATGGCAACTCCAGTCACTGTAATTGTCACACAAACGCCTTCAAGGAGATTCGAGAAGACCCCCAAGGCCCACAAAGCTTACTGACTTATGTAAAAATGCACAAAGGATTTTTATTTTCAATTCCAATTTTTTTATTATTTTCCCTAGCACAGAGCAGGCTTTGTGCCTGTGGATCCCCCTACATGTTTATGTCTCAAAGGACACAGAGGTGTGAAAAATGTGACTCATGTTCTTGACAAATTCATATTATAAGACATGGCCTTGAAAATGAAAAGCAAATGAAATCCCTCTTTCCTCTAAATTTTCTTTCATGTCAAAGGTTAGTCTTGCTTATTCAACAACTTAGAGCTCAGTACTTGAAAAATAATGAGTCTATCCAAGTAGTATCAACAGCTAAGACTTTAGAAACACGAACAGAAAGTCTTTAGAAAAATAAATCAGGGTTAGCAGTCAAAGAATACTTTGCAGTTTTACTAGCCCACGAGTGAATTCCTCAAAACTGAGTAGCTGCTACAGCGTGCTCGTTTGCTCACTCCCCCATAACCCGCCAGGACAGCGGCAGAATGCGGACATTTGACGTGAACTGCCTGACTCACGCAGAACACACGAAAACCTTGAGCCTTCATCCCATTAAATAAAACTGCCAAGAATGTAACAATCAAGAAATTAACTCATCTCTTTTCTAAGAAAAGTATAATAATTAGACCTACATTTTAAGCCAACAACAAATCTCAGCCACAGATTACCTACTGGATGGAACATAAATTTTTGCAAAAAATTTATTATTTGTTCTTTCTCCCCCACCATTTGCAGGTTAATGAGAGCCATCCTCCAACAGGCCACCAAAGAATTTGGCTCTCAAGGCCAAGGTATGCACATCGGACAAACCTCACTCTGTTCTAGAAAAGACTGGGACTTCTCTTTGTGTTTGGCTTGCCCAAGGAACCACTATGAAGTCGTGAGTGCAAACAGGAAGGTCTCCAAGTTTACCTGCCCAGATGCCCTCACCAAAGCTGCCTGGAAACACAGTCTGCGTGCAGGTGAAAATGACAGCCATCGTGTAGTGAGTGCTCCCTGGGTGCCAGGCACTGTTGAATGCACTGACAGAAATTCACTCAAACCACATTTAATCACATATTTCTCCTCCCTTGGGAGAAAAACTCAAGTCAATTGGGAATATGAGAAAATAAGAACTGTCTGTCTGACTTGTTTGGATGGCTGAATCATGAATTACTTTCTCCTTTCATTTTGATTGCCATTAGTGTCATTAATATATTCCAATAGTAAATACAAAGGTGAAGTTTTTTCTGACCTCTTCCCAACACTATTTCCCATCTTGAAAGTAGGGGAATAACAGTGCCTTCCTCACAGAGCCGCTGCATTGGCTTCACCGACTGCAACAACCTCTCCCAGACACAGCTGCCCTTGTGCAACGTACAACTGCATGGCAGATCGGCTCAAAACTTCCTGGCTGGCCACGCCATCGCTCTTCTTCCTCTCACCTCTTCTCCATGCAAGTCTCCTACCCGGTCAGGCCTGGCTTCACACCAAAACCATTCCCCGCTGCCCACCTCCACTCACCTTCTCTTCCCACCTCCTTCCCCGTAGACTCCTCATTCCTCTCTGCTAACCATGCCTTCCTCCCTCTCCCTCTTCCAGGTCCCAGAGCCTTGGAAGTCCTCCCCACCCTACATAGACCTAACTGACATGAACAGGGTACCTATGATGTGCCTGCCATGTTTTATATGCTATTTAACCCTGTCAACAATTCTGAAGACAGTTAAGAGCAACCCTAGATACATGATACAGTTACATGAGGATGAGAGCAGCTATGATTTCTCCATCCAGGTGGATGAGCCAGGGTTCACACTCAGTTAGGCTGGTCCATCCTGCACTGAAGAACCTGTGCCACAAAAATGGGCCCTTAAATTTATATTTTCTTGTCATGTTCTCTAATTGCTTAATACCTGTGAAATCCATGTCATCCCCTACTTTCCCTGAGGGCCAGGTCTCATGCAAGGCACACCGTAGTGGTTAGTTACCACTGCTGACTTAAATTGGCAGAGAAGGAAGGCCTCAAAAGTAATATAAAGTTCCCATAAAAGGGTTACTCTTTAAATATTAAATCATTCCAAATTTTCCGAAAAGGACTGTGAACCACCAGATGCCTCAGACAGCCTGGTGGAAGCTTCGGGAAAGCAACATTACGGAGAAACACTCAATGGGTGTTTGAAGATGACGAGGAAACACTCTTTAGGGAACAGGACTTTGGACAGAGTGGAGTGGACGTGTCGGAGTAAGATCAGAGTTGCCTTGCACAGTGTTCAGCATCCAAACATTCAGCTTTCAAAGAGTTTGTGTCTTAAGACAAAGTGGGAAAGATAAATAGGGTGTTTCCTTCTATCACTTTCATGTTTCAAAGCATTTCCTTTTCTTTTGACCCGAGAGGTCCATGTCAGCCGAAGCGAAGTTTTAGAAGACAACTAAATTGGGTCGTTTCACTACCACTAAGTAAGTTCTGACATAACTGTTTATCCTCTGTCCAGAGGCCCGGATCCAAATGGAAAGGAGATGGAGCAATGCCTGGCCGTGCCTCAACAACCACTCACACTGCTCTTACTCTGGCACCTCCGGGGAATATGCAAATGCCCAGCATCACCGTCCTGTGTCCCTCCCACACCAGGCACTGCAACTGTGTCACAAAACTGCAAGCCCTGCCGTGGTGCCCACTAAGCCCACAGCCATGAGCTAGCGGGGAAAAGAGAGCCCTGGAGAGCAGTGGGTTGCAACCACAGCCTATGGCTAATGGCCACATCTCTCAAAGAAAGCTCCTACCCAGCACCTTTGCAAGCAGACTCCTTGCTAGTCTTTGAAGAGTGATCATTTCCATCACCATGGCTCTTAGGGCACCTTAATCGTTACTCCTTTGGAAATCATGAACAAACCAGCAGTTAAAAGCTCCTGGCCCCTCCCTGTAGTCCTGCCCAGCAGCCTCTGTGAGTCTCTTTGTGACTTTTATTCAGGGCATGTGGCCGTTGGAGCAGAGCCAACCCCATCCTTCAACAGCCTCGTCTGCCTGGTGTTCAGGGGTCAGAGACAACGCTCCAGCTGCCAGTTCCCTGCCCAACGACAGGGTGCAGGATCTTTTCCACAGACAGGCAGGGTTAATAAACAGCCAGAGTCACTGGCTTCTTATTCTTTCTGCTCTCCAGCCCCCTCCTATGCCAAGGGGCCTCCCCGAGCCTTGCAACGCCTTCTGTCAGCAACACAATTAAGCTCCCCACCCTGCATCCCCCGCAACACCCTGCTTTGTAGAGAATACTAATGTAACAGGACTTGAGCGGCCACAGGAAGGGGTGTGCTACCTAACTGGAAAAAACTGCTCACTAAACCACTCATCCTCTCAACAACTGGTGTAAATACTTCCCCAGAAATTAATGCAGCATGATTACCTCCTCAAGCGTCCAGACACACTTCACACACAACACTGTATCAGCAAGAATGTATTTTCCTTAATGCTTTTTAAGGAATTGCTACACTACCCTATGAAATATCCCTCAAATTTTAATATGTGTGTATATTTATATTATGTAGGGTTGTATATAAATACATAGCACCACAAATTTAGAAATATATATTTATATATAGCTATGTATTATTTATATATTTAATTATATATATTTATATATGACTAAATATATAGCATTATATAATAAATAAATATATTTTACATAGATATGTCATATAAAATAAATGTATAAATATATAGTAACTAATTTTCAAATAGCATTTATATAATTTATTTTATATATAAATATGAATGTTTCCTAAAATATATGTATCCCCACCCTGAACAAAACATTCTGAGTCATTTGCGTGCACAGGGAAATGTCTTCCACTCCTATTTTTTGTGTTTGTTAGGTTCTGAACGGGACAGGGTGACAAGCACAGAGTCAACACATCTAAGAAGTCTGGCTCGGCATGAGGTCAAATGAAAACAACAGTTCTACAACCTCAGAATGTCCTCATTGTTTGCAAAGAGCTCTCTGGTTTTCAAGAGGAAGATAAAGGCATTATAAATAAAAGTTTCATTCCTAAATATTGACTAAAATAACTATTTTTAAATGAATTTTATAGGTCAATCTAACCAATCTGAAGTAAAAACAAATACTGGAGAGAAAAAAAAAATTAAACAAAGCTAAGACAATGATAATATTTATTCCCTGATGCACAAATAACTACCATGAAATAATATAGTTTCAATCCTTGGAAAAGGGTTGTTCTTCAGTTTCAAAATGTTTATGTGCATAGCTAACTCACAAACAATTTGTGAGCACTGAGGAAGATAGAAATGTAAAGTTCCTATTCATTCACTGCTTGTGTTTACTGCACACTCAACTAATGAGAGGCTTTGGGCAGATTCCTTCTACATTATCACAGATTCTAGCAAAAGCTGGTGGCCACAGTAGAAACAGCATTAACGTGGCGGCCGCCTTTCCTGCCCATCCCCAGGCCAGGCTCTCTCACACCAGGTCAGGGCTGTCCTCCCACATTCTCTTGATTCAAAGAAAAACAAATAAATAAACATTTTACTATTTGGCAGTGTGGCTGACTTTTTAAAAGCCATTCCATCAAACATTAAAAGTAAATAAGTGTATGGTTTATGTACACAACTTGCATTGTTTATGACAATAATGAAGGAAGGGAGGCAGGGGAAATATTTTCTTCTGGCATTTCAAAGTGGCTTCTGACATAACAATTTATTGCATTTTAAGAATAAAAACTGCCTCAGTAAATTCTCTTCCCCCCAGGAACTGCCAAAATTGCATTCTGCAAACACTGAAAAAGAAGAAAAATAATACTTCTGCCAAATACAAAGATGGTATCTATCATGGAAAGAGTTAAGCTGATAGAGCTCTGTGATAGATTTCCTTTTCACTCTAATACGTTATAAAATATCTTAGCAGCTCAGATGGATGCACTTAGTACCTCCTACCTTGAAAGCAATTTATGAGTTTCCCTAAGAAAGATTACACTTAATGCCACCGTACTTTTCCTAAATATTTTTATCTATACAACTGTTTCATCACATCCCCACTAACAGCTTATCAGCTACAAACAGTCTCAAGCACAGCTTAGAAATCAATTATACCAAATTTAATATTTTATTATTTAACAGTAAGGGTAATAAAAGCA